>NW_027480452.1:4374873-4999855 GCF_051401765.1 Calliopsis andreniformis
AATCCTCAATACCCAGTCCTCAATCCTCAATACTCAATCTTCAATCCTCAATCCTCAATTCGTAATCCTCAATACTCAATCCTCAATCGTCAATCCTCAACCCCAATCCTGAATCTTCAATCCTCAATCCCCAATCCTCAATCCTCAATCCTCAATCTTCAATCCTCAATACTCAATCTTCAATCCTCAATCCTCAATCCTGAATCCTCAATCCTCAATCTTCAATCCTCAATCCTCCATCTTCTATCCTCAACCGTCGGTCCTCGTCCTCAATTCTCAACCCTCAATCCTCAATCCTCAATCTTCAATCATCAATACTCAATCCTCAACCGTCAGTCCTAGTCCTCAATCCACAATCCTCATACCTCAATCCTCAACCGTCAGTCCTCGTACTCAATCCTCAACTATGAACCCTCAATCCACAATATGCAATCATCCATACTCAATCTTCAATCCTCAATACTCAATCCTCAATCCTCAATCCTCAATCCTCAATCCTCAGTCCTCAAACCTCAATCCAGAATCTTCAATCCTGAATCCGCAATCTTCAGACCTCAGTCCTCAACAATCAGTTGTAAATTCTCAATTCTCAATACAATATCATCAATTCACAGTTTTCAATACTCAATACTCAATCTGCAAACTTCAAATCTCTATCCAGAAACATCAATTCTCATCACTGAACCCTCAACACTCAGTCCCCAATCCTCAATCTTCAATCCTCAATCCTCAATCCTCAATCCTCAATCCTCAATCTTCAATCCTCAATACTCAATCTTCAATCCTCAATCCTCAATCCCCAATCCTCAATCCTCAATCCTCAATCGTCAGTCTTCAATCCTCATTACTCAATCTGCAATCCTCAGTCCTCAATCCTCAATCCTCAATCCTCACTCTTCAATCCTCAACACCCAATCCTCAATCTTCAACCCTCAGTCCTCAATCCTCAATCCTCAATGCTCAATCCTCCATCCTCATACGTCAATCTTCAATCCTCAACCGTCAGTCCTCGTCCTTAATCCTCAACACTCAATCCTCAATCCTCAATCTTCAATCATCAATACTCAATCTTCAATCCTCAATACTCAACCATCAATCCTCAATTCTCATTACTCAACAGAATATCCTGAATTCTCAGTATTCAATACGCAAACCTCAATCCTCAACCCTCAGCCCTCATCCTCCATCCTCAATCCTCAATCCTGAATCCTCAATCCTCAATCCTCATTCCTCAAACCTCAATCTTCAACCCTCAGTCCTCATCCTCAATTCTCAATTCTCAATCCTCGTCCTCAATTCTCAACCTTCAATCCTCAATAATCAATCTCCAATCCTAGATCCTCAATCCCCAATCCTCAATCGTTAATCCTCAATCTTCAATCCTCAATCCCCAGTCCTCAATCCTCAATACTCTATTTTCAATCCTCAATCCTCAATTCGTAATCCTCAATACTCAATCCTCAATCGTCAATCCTCAATCCCCAATACTGAATCTTCAATCCTCAATCCCCAATCCTCAATCCTCAATCCTCAATCTTCAATCCTCAATACTCAATCTTCAATCCTCAATCCTCAATCCTCAATCCTCAATCTTCAATCTTCAATACTCTATACTCAATCCTCGATCCTCAATCCTCAATACTCAACCATCAATCCTCAATTCTCAATAATCAATAGAATATCCTGAATTCTCAGGATTCTATACACAAATATCTATCCTCAACCCTCAGCCCTCATCCTCAATCCTCAATCCTCAATCCTCAATCCTCAATCCTCAATCCTCAATCCTCAATCCTCAAGCGTCAATCCTCAATCCTCAATCCTCAATGTTCAATCCGCAATACCCAATCGTCAATCTTCAATCATCAATCCTCAATCCTCAATCCTCAATCCTCAATCCTCAATCCTCAGTCCTCAAACCTCAAACCTTAATCCTCAACACTGGATCCTCAATCTTCAGCCCTCAGTCCTCAACAATCAGTTGTCAATCCTAAATCCTCAATAGAATATCCTCAATTCACAGATTTCAATACTCAATACTCAATCTGCAATCTTCCAACCTTTATCCACAAACATCGATTCTCATCACTCAACCCTCAACACTCAGTCCTCAACGTTCAATCCTCAATGCTCAATCCTCAATCCTCAATCCTCAATCTTCAATCCTCAACCGTCAGTCCTCGTCCTCAATCCTCAACCCTCAATTCTCAATCCTGAATCTTCAATCGTCAATACTCAATCTTCAATCCTCAATTCTCAATCCTCAATCCTCAACCCTCAATCCTCAATATTCAGCACACAACCATCAACCATCAATTCTCAATACTCAACCATCAATCCTCAATTCTCAATACTCAATAGAATATCCTGAATTCTCATGATTCAATATTCAATCCACAATTTCAATAATCAAATCTCAATCCTCAAACATCAATTCTCAACACTCAATCCTCAACACTCGGTCCTCTCTCTTCAATACTCCATCCTCAATCCTCTACCCTCAAACGTCAATCCTCAATCCTCAATCCTCAACCCTCAATCCTCAGTCCTCAAACCTCAATCCAGAATCTAAAATCCTGAATCCGCAATCTTCAGACCTCAGTCCTCAACAATCAGTTGTCAATTCTCAATTCTCAATACAATATCCTCAATTCACAGTTTTCAATACTCAATCCCCAATCATCAATCTTCAAATCTCAATCCACAGACACCAATCCTCATCAGTCAACCCTCAACACTCAGTCCTCAATCTTCAATCCTCAATCCTCAATCCTCAATCTTCAATCCTCCATACTCAATCGCCAATCCTCAATCCTCAATCATCAATACTCAATCCTCAAGCCTCAGTCATCAATCCTCAATCTTCAATACTCTATCCTCAAACCTCAATCCTCAATCCTCAATCCTCAATCCTCATTCCTCAAACCTCAAACCTCAATCCTCAGCCCTCAGTCCTCATCCTCAATTCTCAATTCTCAATCCTCAAACCTCAATCCTCAATCCTCAATCCTCAATGCTCAATCCTCCATCCTCAGACGTCAACCTTCAATCCTCAACCGTCAGTCCTCGTCCTCAATCCCCAATCCTCAATCGTTAATCCTCAATCTTCAATCCTCAATCCCCAGTCCTCAATCCTCAATACTCAATCTTCAATCCTCAATCCTCAATTCGTAATCCTCAATACTCAATCCTCAATCGTCAATTCTCAATCCCCAATACTGAATCTTCAATCCTCAATCCCCAATCCTCAATCCTCAATCCTCAATCTTCAATCCTCAATACTCAATCTTCAATCCTCAATCCTCAATCCTCAATCCTCAATCTTCAATCTTCAATACTCTATACTCAATCCTCGATCCTCAATCCTCAATACTCAACCATCAATCCTCAATTCTCAATAATCAATAGAATATCCTGAATTCTCAGGATTCTATACACAAATATCTATCCTCAACCCTCAGCCCTCATCCTCAATCCTCAATCCTCAATCCTCAATCCTCAATCCTCAGTCCTCAATCCTCAATCCTCAATCCTCAATCCTCAAGCGTCAATCCTCAATCCTCAACCCTCAATGTTCAATCCGCAATACCCAATCGTCAATCTTCAATCATCAATCCTCAATCCTCAATCCTCAATCCTCAATCCTCAATCCTCAGTCCTCAAACCTCAAACCTTGATCCTCAACACTGGATCCTCAATCTTCAGCCCTCAGTCCTCAACAATCAGTTGTCAATCCTAAATCCTCAATAGAATATCCTCAATTCACAGATTTCAATACTCAATACTCAATCTGCAATCTTCCAACCTTTATACACAAACATCGATTCTCATCACTCAACCCTCAACACTCAGTCCTCAACGTTCAATCCTCAATGCTCAATCCTCAATCCTCAATCCTCAATCTTCAATCCTCAACCGTCAGTCCTCGTCCTCAATCCTCAACCCTCAATCCTCAATCCTGAATCTTCAATCGTCAATACTCAATCTTCAATCCTCAATTCTCAATCCTCAATCCTCAACCCTCAATCCTCAATATTCAGCACACAACCATCAACCATCAATTCTCAATACTCAACCATCAATCCTCAATTCTCAATACTCAATAGAATATCCTGAATTCTCATGATTCAATACTCAATCCACAATTTCAATAATCAAATCTCAATCCTCAAACATCAATTCTCAACACTCAATCCTCAACGCTCGGTCCTCTCTCTTCAATACTCCATCCTCAATCCTCTACCCTCAAACGTCAATCCTCAATCCTCAATCCTCAACCCTCAATCCTCAGTCCTCAAACCTCAATCCAGAATCTTCAATCCTGAATCCGCAATCTTCAGACCTCAGTCCTCAACAATCAGTTGTCAATTCTCAATTCTCAATACAATATCCTCAATTCACAGTTTTCAATACTCAATCCCCAATCTTCAATCTTCAAATCTCAATCCACAGACACCAATCCTCATCAGTCAACCCTCAACACTCAGTCCTCAATCTTCAATCCTCAATCCTCAATCCTCAATCTTCAATCCTCCATACTCAATCGCCAATCCTCAATCCTCAATCATCAATACTCAATCCTCAAGCCTCAGTCATCAATCCTCAATCTTCAATACTCTATCCTCAATCCTCAATCTTCAATCCTCAATCCTCAATCCTCATTCCTCAAACCTCATACCTCAATCCTCAGCCCTCAGTCCTCATCCTCAATTCTCAATCCTCAATCCTCAAACCTCAATCCTCAATCTTCAATCCTCAATAGTCAATCTCCTATCCTAGATCCTCAATCCCCAATACTCTATCCTTAATCCTCAATATTCAATCCTCTATCCCCAGGCCACAATCTTCAATCCTCTATCCCCAGGCCACAATCTTCAATCCCCAAAGCTCAATAATCAATCCTCAATCCTCAGTCCTCAATCGTCAATCATCAATCCACAACCTTCAATACTCAATCCTCAATCCTCAATCCTCAACCCTCAATCCTCAATCATCAATCCCCAATCCTCAATCCTCAATCCTCAATCGTCAGTCTTCAATCCTCATTACTCAATCTGCAATCCTCAGTCCTCAATCCTCAATCCTCAATCCTCACTCTTCAGTCCTCAATACCCAATCCTCAATCTTCAACCCTCAATCCTCAATCCTCAATCCTCAATGCTCAATCCTCAATCCTCAATCGTCAATCTTCAATCCTCAACAGTCAGTCCTCGTCCTTAATCCTCAACCCTCAATCCTCAATCCTCAATCTTCAATCACCAATACTCAATCTTCAATCCTCAGCCCTCAGCACTCATCCTCCATCCTTAACACTCAATCCTCAATCCTCAATCTTCAATCCTCAATAATCAACCTCCAATCCTAGATCCTCAATCCCCAATCCTCAATCCTTAATACTCAGTCTACAATCCTCAATCCACAGTCCTCAATCTTCAATCCTCAATGCTCAATCCTCAATCCTCAATCCTCATTCCTCGAACCTCAATCCTCAGCCCTCAGTCCTCATCCTCAATTCTCAATTTTCAATCCTCAAAGCTCAATCCTCAATCTTCAATCCTCAATAATCAATCTCCTATCCTAGATCCTCAATCCCCAATACTCTATCCTTAATCCTCAATATTCAATCCTCTATCCCCAGGCCACAATCTTCAATCCCCAAAGCTCAATAATCAATCCTCAATCTTCAGTCCTCAATCGTCAATCATCAATCCACAATCTTCAATACTCAATCCCCAATCCTCAATCCTCAATCCTCAACCCTCAATCATCAATCCTCAATCTTCAATCCTCAATCCTCAATCCTCAATCCTCAATCCTCAATCCTCAATCCTCAATACTCAATCTTCAATCCTCAATCCTCAATCCTCAATCCTCAATCCTCGATCCTCAATCCTCAATCTTCAACCCTCAACCGTCAGTCCTCGTCCTCAATCCTTAACCCTCATTCCTCAAACCTCAAACTTCAATCATCAATACTCAATCTTCAATCCTCAATTCTCAATCGTCAATCCTCAATCCTCAATCCTCAATATTCAACACACAACCGTCAACCATCAATTCTCAATACTCAACCATCAATCCTCAATTCTCAATACTCAATAGAATATCCTGAATTCTCATGATTCAATACTCAATCAACAATATTCAATAATCAAATCTCAATCCTCAAACATCAATTCTCAACACTCAATCCTCAACACTCGGTCCTCTCTCTTCATTCCTCCATCCTCAATCCTCTATCTTCAAGCGTCAATACTCAATCCTCAATCCTCAAACCTCAATCCACAGCCCTCAAACCTCAATTCCGAATCCTCAATCCTGAATGCTCAATCTTTATCCCTTAGTCCGCAACAATCAATTGTCAATCCTCAATCCTCAGTAGAATATCCTCAATTCACAGTTTTCAATACTCAACCCCCAATCTTCAATCGTCAAATCTCAATCCACAGACATCAATTCTCATCACTCAACCCTCAACACTCAGTCCTCATTCTTCAATCCTCAATCCTCAATCCTCAATCTTCAATCCTCCATACTCAATCTTCAATCCTCAATCCTCAATCATCAACCCTCAATCCTCAATCCTCAGTCATCAATCCTCAACCTTCAATACTCAATCCACAATCCTTAATCCTCAATCCTCAATCCTCAATCCTCAATCCTCATTCCTCAAACCTCAATCCTCAACAGTCAGTCCTCATCCTCAATTCTCAATTCTCAATCCTCAATCCTCAATCCTCAACCTTCAATCATCAATACTCAATCTTCAATCCTCAATCCTCAATTCTCAATCCGCAATCGTCAATCCTCAATCGTCAATCCTCAATCCCCAATCCTCAATCTTCAATCCTCAATCCTCAATCCTCGATACTCAATCCTCAATCTTCAATCTTCAATCTTCAATACTCAGTCCTCAATCCTCAATTCTCAATACTCAACCATCAATCCTCAATTCTCAATACTCAACCATCAATCCTCAATTCTCAATACTCAATAGAATATCCTGAATTCTCATGATTCAATACTGAATCAACAATATTCAATAATCAAATCTCAATCCTCAAACATCAATTCTCACCACTCAATCCTCAACACTCGGTCCCCTTTCTTCAATCCTCCATTCTCAATCCTCTATCCTCAAGCGTCAATCCCCAATCCTCAATCCTCAACCCTCAATCCTCAGCCCTCAAACCTCAATTCCGAATCCTCAATCCTGAATGCTCAATCTTCATCCCTCAGTCCGCAACAATCAATTGTCAATCCTCAATCCACAATAGAATATCCTCAATTCACAGTTTTCAATACTCAATCCCCAATCTTCAATTTTCAAATCTCAATCCACAGACATCAATTCTCATCACTCAACCCTCAACACTCAGTCCTCATTCTTCAATCCTCAATCCTCAATCCTCAATCTTCAATCCTCCATACTCAATCTTCAATCCTCAATCCTCAATCATTTATCCTCGATCCTCAATCCTCAGTCATCGGTCCTCAATCTACAATACTCAATCCTCAATCCTCAATCCTCAATCCTCAATCCTCAATCCTCAATCCTCAATCTTCAATCCTCAATACTCAACATTCGATCCTCAATCCTCAGTCCTCAATCCTCAAACCTCAATCCTCAATCATCAATCCTCAATCCTCAATCCTCAATCTTCAATCGCCAATACTCAATCTTCAATCCTCAATCCTCAATCCCCAATCCTCAATCCGCAATCCTCAACCCTCAATCCTCAATCCTCAATCCTCAATCGTCAGTCTTCAATCCTCAATACTCAATCTGCAATCGTCAGTCCTCAATCCTCAATCCCCAATCCTCATTCTTCAATCCTCAATACCCAATCCCCAATCTTCAACCCTCAATCCTCAATCCTCAATTCTCAATCCTCAATCCTCAGTCCTCAGTCCTCAAACCTCAATCCTCAAACCTCAGCCATCATCCTCAATCCTCAATCCTCAATACTCGTTCCCCAATCCTCAATCCTCAATCCTCAATCTTCAATCCTGAATACTCAATCTTCAATCCTCAATACTCAATCTTCAATCCTCAATCCTCAATTCGTAATCCTCAATACTCAATCCTCAATCGTCAATCCTCAATGCTCAATCCTCAATCCTCAGTCGTCAATCTTCAATCCTCAACCGTCAGTCCTCGTCCTTAATCCTCAACACTCAATCCTCAATCCTCAATCTTCAATCATCAATACTCAATCTTCAATCCTCAATACTCAACCATCAATCCTCAATTCTCATTACTCAACAGAATATCCTGAATTCTCAGGATTCAATACTCAAACCTCAATCCTCAGCCCTCACCACTCATCCTCCATCCTTAATCCTCAATCCTCAATCCTCAATCTTCAATCCTCAATAATCAACCTCCAATCCTAGATCCTCAATCCCCAATCCTCAATCCTTAATACTCAGTCTACAATCCTCAATCCACAGTCCTCAATCTTCAATCCTCAATGCTCAATCCTCAATCCTCAATCCTCATTCCTCGAACCTCAATCCTCAGCCCTCAGTCCTCATCCTCAATTCTCAATTTTCAATCCTCAAAGCTCAATCCTCAATCTTCAATCCTCAATAATCAATCTCCTATCCTAGATCCTCAATCCCCAATACTCTATCCTTAATCCTCAATATTCAATCCTCTATCCCCAGGCCACAATCTTCAATCCCCAAAGCTCAATAATCAATCCTCAATCTTCAGTCCTCAATCGTCAATCATCAATCCACAATCTTCAATACTCAATCCCCAATCCTCAATCCTCAATCCTCAACCCTCAATCATCAATCCTCAATCTTCAATACTCAATCCTCAATCCTCCATCCTCAATCCTCAATCCTCAATCCTCAATCCTCAATCTTCAATCCTCAATACTCAATCTTCAATCCTCAATCCTCAATCCCCAATCCTCAATCCTCAATCCTCAATCGTCAGTCTTCAATCCTCAATACTCAATCTGCAATCGTCAGTCCTCAATCCTCAATCCTCAATCCTGATTCTTCAATCCTCGATACCCAATCCTCAATCTTCAACCCTCAATCCTCAATCCTCAATCCTCAATGCTCAATCCTCAATCCTCAATCGTCAATCTTCAATCCTCAACCGTCAGTCCTCGTCCTTAATCCTCAACCCTCAATCCTCAATCCTCAATCTTCAATCATCAATACTCAATCTTCAATCCTCAATACTCAACCATCAATCCTCAATTCTCATTACTAAACAGAATATCCTGAATTCTCAGTATTCAATACGCAAACCTCAATCCTCAACCCTCAGCCCTCATCCTCCATCCTCAATCCTCAATCCTGAATCCTCAATCCTCAATCCTCAATCCTCAATCCTCAATCTTCAATCCTGAATACTCAATCTTCAATCCTCAATACTCAATCTTCAATCCTCAACCCTCAATCCTCAATCCACAATCCTCAACCCTCAATCATCAACCTTCAATCCTCAAACCTCAATCCTCAATCCACAATCCTCAATCCTCAATCATCAATCTTCAATCCTCAATCCTCAGTCCTCAATCCTCAATCCTGAATCGTCAATCCTCAATCCCCAGTCCTCAATCCTCAATACTCAATCTTCAATCCTCAATCCTCAATTCGTAATCCTCAATACTCAATCCTCAATCGTCAATCCTCAATGCTCAATCCTCAATCCTCAGTCGTCAATCTTCAATCCTCAACCGTCAGTCCTCGTCCTTAATCCTCAACCCTCAATCCTCAATCCTCAAACTTCAATCATCAATACTCAATCTTCAATCCTCAATACTCAACCATCAATCCTCAATTCTCATTACTCAACAGAATATCCTGAATTCTCAGTATTCAATACGCAAACCACAATCCTCAACCCTCAGCCCTCATCCTCCATCCTCAATCCTCAATCCTGAATCCTCAATCCTCAATCCTCATTCCTCAAACCTCAATCTTCAACCCTCAGTCCTCATCCTCAATTCTCAATTCTCAATCCTCGGTCCTCAATTCTCAATCTTCAATCCTCAATAATCAATCTCCAATCCTAGATCCTCAATCCCCAATCCTCAATCGTTAATCCTCAATCTTCAATCCTCAATACCCAGTCCTCAATCCTCAATACTCAATCTTCAATCCTCAATCCTCAATTCGTAATCCTCAATACTCAATCCTCAATCGTCAATCCTCAACCCCAATCCTGAATCTTCAATCCTCAATCCCCAATCCTCAATCCTCAATCCTCAATCTTCAATCCTCAATACTCAATCTTCAATCCTCAATCCTCAATCCTGAATCCTCAATCCTCAATCTTCAATCCTCAATCCTCCATCTTCTATCCTCAACCGTCGGTCCTCGTCCTCAATTCTCAACCCTCAATCCTCAATCCTCAATCTTCAATCATCAATACTCAATCCTCAACCGTCAGTCCTAGTCCTCAATCCACAATCCTCATACCTCAATCCTCAACCGTCAGTCCTCGTACTCAATCCTCAACTATGAATCCTCAATCCACAATATGCAATCATCCATACTCAATCTTCAATCCTCAATACTCAATCCTCAATCCTCAATCCTCAATCCTCAATCCTCAGTCCTCAAACCTCAATCCAGAATCTTCAATCCTGAATCCGCAATCTTCAGACCTCAGTCCTCAACAATCAGTTGTAAATTCTCAATTCTCAATACAATATCATCAATTCACAGTTTTCAATACTCAATACTCAATCTGCAAACTTCAAATCTCTATCCAGAAACATCAATTCTCATCACTGAACCCTCAACACTCAGTCCCCAATCCTCAATCTTCAATCCTCAATCCTCAATCCTCAATCCTCAATCCTCAATCTTCAATCCTCAATACTCAATCTTCAATCCTCAATCCTCAATCCCCAATCCTCAATCCTCAATCCTCAATCGTCAGTCTTCAATCCTCATTACTCAATCTGCAATCCTCAGTCCTCAATCCTCAATCCTCAATCCTCACTCTTCAATCCTCAACACCCAATCCTCAATCTTCAACCCTCAGTCCTCAATCCTCAATCCTCAATGCTCAATCCTCCATCCTCATACGTCAATCTTCAATCCTCAACCGTCAGTCCTCGTCCTTAATCCTCAACACTCAATCCTCAATCCTCAATCTTCAATCATCAATACTCAATCTTCAATCCTCAATACTCAACCATCAATCCTCAATTCTCATTACTCAACAGAATATCCTGAATTCTCAGTATTCAATACGCAAACCTCAATCCTCAACCCTCAGCCCTCATCCTCCATCCTCAATCCTCAATCCTGAATCCTCAATCCTCAATCCTCATTCCTCAAACCTCAATCTTCAACCCTCAGTCCTCATCCTCAATTCTCAATTCTCAATCCTCGTCCTCAATTCTCAACCTTCAATCCTCAATAATCAATCTCCAATCCTAGATCCTCAATCCCCAATCCTCAATCGTTAATCCTCAATCTTCAATCCTCAATCCCCAGTCCTCAATCCTCAATACTCTATTTTCAATCCTCAATCCTCAATTCGTAATCCTCAATACTCAATCCTCAATCGTCAATCCTCAATCCCCAATACTGAATCTTCAATCCTCAATCCCCAATCCTCAATCCTCAATCCTCAATCTTCAATCCTCAATACTCAATCTTCAATCCTCAATCCTCAATCCTCAATCCTCAATCTTCAATCTTCAATACTCTATACTCAATCCTCGATCCTCAATCCTCAATACTCAACCATCAATCCTCAATTCTCAATAATCAATAGAATATCCTGAATTCTCAGGATTCTATACACAAATATCTATCCTCAACCCTCAGCCCTCATCCTCAATCCTCAATCCTCAATCCTCAATCCTCAATCCTCAATCCTCAATCCTCAATCCTCAAGCGTCAATCCTCAATCCTCAATCCTCAATGTTCAATCCGCAATACCCAATCGTCAATCTTCAATCATCAATCCTCAATCCTCAATCCTCAATCCTCAATCCTCAATCCTCAGTCCTCAAACCTCAAACCTTAATCCTCAACACTGGATCCTCAATCTTCAGCCCTCAGTCCTCAACAATCAGTTGTCAATCCTAAATCCTCAATAGAATATCCTCAATTCACAGATTTCAATACTCAATACTCAATCTGCAATCTTCCAACCTTTATCCACAAACATCGATTCTCATCACTCAACCCTCAACACTCAGTCCTCAACGTTCAATCCTCAATGCTCAATCCTCAATCCTCAATCCTCAATCTTCAATCCTCAACCGTCAGTCCTCGTCCTCAATCCTCAACCCTCAATTCTCAATCCTGAATCTTCAATCGTCAATACTCAATCTTCAATCCTCAATTCTCAATCCTCAATCCTCAACCCTCAATCCTCAATATTCAGCACACAACCATCAACCATCAATTCTCAATACTCAACCATCAATCCTCAATTCTCAATACTCAATAGAATATCCTGAATTCTCATGATTCAATATTCAATCCACAATTTCAATAATCAAATCTCAATCCTCAAACATCAATTCTCAACACTCAATCCTCAACACTCGGTCCTCTCTCTTCAATACTCCATCCTCAATCCTCTACCCTCAAACGTCAATCCTCAATCCTCAATCCTCAACCCTCAATCCTCAGTCCTCAAACCTCAATCCAGAATCTAAAATCCTGAATCCGCAATCTTCAGACCTCAGTCCTCAACAATCAGTTGTCAATTCTCAATTCTCAATACAATATCCTCAATTCACAGTTTTCAATACTCAATCCCCAATCATCAATCTTCAAATCTCAATCCACAGACACCAATCCTCATCAGTCAACCCTCAACACTCAGTCCTCAATCTTCAATCCTCAATCCTCAATCCTCAATCTTCAATCCTCCATACTCAATCGCCAATCCTCAATCCTCAATCATCAATACTCAATCCTCAAGCCTCAGTCATCAATCCTCAATCTTCAATACTCTATCCTCAAACCTCAATCCTCAATCCTCAATCCTCAATCCTCATTCCTCAAACCTCAAACCTCAATCCTCAGCCCTCAGTCCTCATCCTCAATTCTCAATTCTCAATCCTCAAACCTCAATCCTCAATCCTCAATCCTCAATGCTCAATCCTCCATCCTCAGACGTCAACCTTCAATCCTCAACCGTCAGTCCTCGTCCTCAATCCCCAATCCTCAATCGTTAATCCTCAATCTTCAATCCTCAATCCCCAGTCCTCAATCCTCAATACTCAATCTTCAATCCTCAATCCTCAATTCGTAATCCTCAATACTCAATCCTCAATCGTCAATTCTCAATCCCCAATACTGAATCTTCAATCCTCAATCCCCAATCCTCAATCCTCAATCCTCAATCTTCAATCCTCAATACTCAATCTTCAATCCTCAATCCTCAATCCTCAATCCTCAATCTTCAATCTTCAATACTCTATACTCAATCCTCGATCCTCAATCCTCAATACTCAACCATCAATCCTCAATTCTCAATAATCAATAGAATATCCTGAATTCTCAGGATTCTATACACAAATATCTATCCTCAACCCTCAGCCCTCATCCTCAATCCTCAATCCTCAATCCTCAATCCTCAATCCTCAGTCCTCAATCCTCAATCCTCAATCCTCAATCCTCAAGCGTCAATCCTCAATCCTCAACCCTCAATGTTCAATCCGCAATACCCAATCGTCAATCTTCAATCATCAATCCTCAATCCTCAATCCTCAATCCTCAATCCTCAATCCTCAGTCCTCAAACCTCAAACCTTGATCCTCAACACTGGATCCTCAATCTTCAGCCCTCAGTCCTCAACAATCAGTTGTCAATCCTAAATCCTCAATAGAATATCCTCAATTCACAGATTTCAATACTCAATACTCAATCTGCAATCTTCCAACCTTTATACACAAACATCGATTCTCATCACTCAACCCTCAACACTCAGCCCTCAACGTTCAATCCTCAATGCTCAATCCTCAATCCTCAATCCTCAATCTTCAATCCTCAACCGTCAGTCCTCGTCCTCAATCCTCAACCCTCAATCCTCAATCCTGAATCTTCAATCGTCAATACTCAATCTTCAATCCTCAATTCTCAATCCTCAATCCTCAACCCTCAATCCTCAATATTCAGCACACAACCATCAACCATCAATTCTCAATACTCAACCATCAATCCTCAATTCTCAATACTCAATAGAATATCCTGAATTCTCATGATTCAATACTCAATCCACAATTTCAATAATCAAATCTCAATCCTCAAACATCAATTCTCAACACTCAATCCTCAACGCTCGGTCCTCTCTCTTCAATACTCCATCCTCAATCCTCTACCCTCAAACGTCAATCCTCAATCCTCAATCCTCAACCCTCAATCCTCAGTCCTCAAACCTCAATCCAGAATCTTCAATCCTGAATCCGCAATCTTCAGACCTCAGTCCTCAACAATCAGTTGTCAATTCTCAATTCTCAATACAATATCCTCAATTCACAGTTTTCAATACTCAATCCCCAATCTTCAATCTTCAAATCTCAATCCACAGACACCAATCCTCATCAGTCAACCCTCAACACTCAGTCCTCAATCTTCAATCCTCAATCCTCAATCCTCAATCTTCAATCCTCCATACTCAATCGCCAATCCTCAATCCTCAATCATCAATACTCAATCCTCAAGCCTCAGTCATCAATCCTCAATCTTCAATACTCTATCCTCAATCCTCAATCTTCAATCCTCAATCCTCAATCCTCATTCCTCAAACCTCATACCTCAATCCTCAGCCCTCAGTCCTCATCCTCAATTCTCAATCCTCAATCCTCAAACCTCAATCCTCAATCTTCAATCCTCAATAGTCAATCTCCTATCCTAGATCCTCAATCCCCAATACTCTATCCTTAATCCTCAATATTCAATCCTCTATCCCCAGGCCACAATCTTCAATCCTCTATCCCCAGGCCACAATCTTCAATCCCCAAAGCTCAATAATCAATCCTCAATCCTCAGTCCTCAATCGTCAATCATCAATCCACAACCTTCAATACTCAATCCTCAATCCTCAATCCTCAACCCTCAATCCTCAATCATCAATCCCCAATCCTCAATCCTCAATCCTCAATCGTCAGTCTTCAATCCTCATTACTCAATCTGCAATCCTCAGTCCTCAATCCTCAATCCTCAATCCTCACTCTTCAGTCCTCAATACCCAATCCTCAATCTTCAACCCTCAATCCTCAATCCTCAATCCTCAATGCTCAATCCTCAATCCTCAATCGTCAATCTTCAATCCTCAACAGTCAGTCCTCGTCCTTAATCCTCAACCCTCAATCCTCAATCCTCAATCTTCAATCACCAATACTCAATCTTCAATCCTCAGCCCTCAGCACTCATCCTCCATCCTTAACACTCAATCCTCAATCCTCAATCTTCAATCCTCAATAATCAACCTCCAATCCTAGATCCTCAATCCCCAATCCTCAATCCTTAATACTCAACCTTCAATCCTCAATCCACAGTCCCCAATCTTCAATACTCAATGCTCAATCCTCAATCCTCAATCCTCATTCCTCGAACCTCAATCCTCAGCCCTCAGTCCTCATCCTCAATTCTCAATTCTCAATCCTCAAACCTCGATCCTCAATCTTCAATCCTCAATAATCAATCTCCTATCCTAGATCCTCAATCCCCAATACTCTATCCTTAATACTCAATATTCAATCCTCTATCCCCAGGCCACAATCTTCAATCCCCAAAGCTCAATAATCAATCCTCAATCCTCAGTCCTCAATCGTCAACCATCGATCCACAATCTTCAATACTCAATCCCCAATCCTCAATCCTCAATCCTCAATCCTCAATCATCAAACCTCTATCTTCAATACTCAATCCTCAATCCTCCATCCTCAATCCTCAATCCTCAAACCTCAATCCTCGATCCTCAATCCTCAATCCTCAATCCTCAATCCTCAGTCCTCAAACTTCAATCCTGAATCCTCAATCCTGAAACCTCAATCTTCAGACCTCAGTCCTCAACAACCAGTTGCCAATTCTCAATCCTCAATACAATATCATCAATTCACAGTTTTCAATACTCAATACTCAATCTGCAATCTCCAAATCTCTATCCACAAACATCAATTCTCATCACTGAACCCTCAACACTCAGTTCCCAATCCTCAATCCTCTATCCTCAATCCTCAATCTTCAGTCCTCAATACTCAATCTTCAATCCTGAATCCTCAATCCTCAATCCTCAATCCTCAATCCTCAATCGTCAGTCTTCAATCCTCAATACTCAATCTGCAATCGTCAGTCCTCAATCCTCAATCCCCAATCCTCATTCTTCAATCCTCAATACCCAATCCCCAATCTTCAACCCTCAATCCTCAATCCTCAATTCTCAATCCTCAATCCTCAGTCCTCAGTCCTCAAACCTCAATCCTCAAACCTCAGCCATCATCCTCAATCCTCAATCCTCAATCCTCAATCTTCAATCCTGAATACTCAATCTTCAATCCTCAATACTCAATCTTCAATCCTCAACCCTCAATCCTCAATCCACAATCCTCAACCCTCAATCATCAACCTTCAATCCTCAAACCTCAATCCTCAATCCTCAAACCTCAATCCAGAATCTAAAATCCTGAATCCGCAATCTTCAGACCTCAGTCCTCAACAATCAGTTGTCAATTCTCAATTCTCAATAAAATATCCTCAATTCACAGTTATCAATACTCAATCCCCAATCTTCAATCTTCAAATCTCAATCCACAGACACCAATCCTCATCAGTCAACCCTCAACACTCAGTCCTCAATCTTCAATCCTCAATCCTCAATCCTCAATCTTCAATCCTCCATACTCAATCGCCAATCCTCAATCCTCAATCATCAATACTCAATCCTCAAGCCTCAGTCATCAATCCTCAACCTTCAATACTCTATCCTCAATCCTCAATCCTCAATCCTCAATCCTCAATCCTCATTCCTCAAACCTCAAACCTCAATCCTCAGCCCTCAGTCCTCATCCTCAATTCTCAATTCTCAATCCTCAAACCTCAATCCTCAATCCTCAATCCTCAATGCTCAATCCTCCATCCTCAGACGTCAACCTTCAATCCTCAACCGTCAGTCCTCGTCCTCAATCCCCAATCCTCAATCGTTAATCCTCAATCTTCAATCCTCAATCCCCAGTCCTCAATCCTCAATACTCAATCTTCAATCCTCAATCCTCAATTCGTAATCCTCAATACTCAATCCTCAATCGTCAATTCTCAATCCCCAATACTGAATCTTCAATCCTCAATCCCCAATCCTCAATCCTCAATGCTCAATCTTCAATCCTCAATACTCAATCTTCAATCCTCAATCCTCAATCCTCAATCCTCAATCTTCAATCTTCAATACTCTATACTCAATCCTCGATCCTCAATCCTCAATACTCAACCATCAATCCTCAATTCTCAATAATCAATAGAATATCCTGGATTCTCAGGATTCTATACACAAATATCTATCCTCAACCCTCAGCCCTCATCCTCAATCCTCAATCCTCAATCCTCAATCCTCAATCCTCAATCCTCAATCCTCAATCCTCAATCCTCAATCCTCAATCCTCAGGCGTCAATCCTCAATCCTCAACCCTCAATGTTCAATCCGCAATACCCAATCGTCAATCTTCAATCATCAATCCTCAATCCTCAATCCTCAGTCCTCAAACCTCAAACCTTAATCCTCAACACTGGATCCTCAATCTTCAGCCCTCAGTCCTCAACAATCAGTTGTCAATCCTAAATCCTCAATAGAATATCCTCAATTCACAGATTTCGATACTCAATACTCAATCTGCAATCTTCCAACCTTTATCCACAAACATCGATTCTCATCACTCAACCCTCAACACTCAATCCTCAACGTTCAATCCTCAATGATCAATCCTCAATCCTCAATCCTCAATCTTCAATCCTCAACCGTCAGTCCTCGTCCTCAATCCTCAACCCTCAATTCTCAATCCTGAATCTTCAATCGTCAATACTCAATCTTCAATCCTCAATTCTCAATCCTCAATCCTCAACCCTCAATCCTCAATATTCAGCACACAACCATCAACCATCAATTCTCAATACTCAACCATCAATCCTCAATTCTCAATACTCAATAGAATATCCTGAATTCTCATGATTCAATACTCAATCCACAATTTCAATAATCAAATCTCAATCCTCAAACATCAATTCTCAACACTCAATCCTCAACACTCGGTCCTCTCCCTTCAATACTCCATCCTCAATCCTCTACCCTCAAACGTCAATCCTCAATCCTCAATCCTCAACCCTCAATCCTCAGTCCTCAAACCTCAATCCGGAATCTTCAATCCTGAATCCGCAATCTTCAGACCTCAGTCCTCAACAATCAGTTGTCAATTCTCAATTCTCAATAAAATATCCTCAATTCACAGTTTTCAATACTCAATCCCCAATCTTCAATCTTCAAATCTCAATCCACAGACACCAATCCTCATCAGTAAACCCTCAACACTCAGTCCTCAATCTTCAATCCTCAATCCTCAATCCTCAATCTTCAATCCTCCATACTCAATCGCCAATCCTCAATCCTCAATCATCAATACTCAATCCTCAAGCCTCAGTCATCAATCCTCAATCTTCAATACTCTATCCTCAATCCTCAATCCTCAATCCTCAATCCTCAATCCTCATTCCTCAAACCTCAAACCTCAATCCTCAGCCCTCAGTCCTCATCCTCAATTCTCAATTCTCAATCCTCAAACCTCAATCCTCAATCCTCAATCCTCAATGCTCAATCCTCCATCCTCAGACGTCAACCTTCAATCCTCAACCCTCAGTCCTCGTCCTCAATCCCCAATCCTCAATCGTTAATCCTCAATCTTCAATCCTCAATCCCCAGTCCTCAATCCTCAATACTCAATCTTCAATCCTCAATCCTCAATTCGTAATCCTCAATACTCAATCCTCAATCGTCAATTCTCAATCCCCAATACTGAATCTTCAATCCTCAATCCCCAATCCTCAATCCTCAATCCTGAATCTTCAATCCTCAATACTCAATCTTCAATCCTCAATCCTCAATCCTCAATCCTCAATCTTCAATCTTCAATACTCTATACTCAATCCTCGATCCTCAATCCTCAATACTCAACCATCAATCCTCAATTCTCAATAATCAATAGAATATCCTGAATTCTCAGGATTCTATACACAAATATCTATCCTCAACCCTCAGCCCTCATCCTCAATCCTCAATCCTCAATCCTCAATCCTCAATCCTCAATCCTCAATCCTCAATCCTCAATCCTCAATCCTCAAGCGTCAATCCTCAATCCTCAGCCCTCAATGTTCAATCCGCAATACCCAATCGTCAATCTTCAATCATCAATCCTCAATCCTCAATCCTCAATCCTCAATCCTCAATCCTCAGTCCTCAAACCTCAAACCCTAATCCTCAACACTGGATCCTCAATCTTCAGCCCTCAGTCCTCAACAATCAGTTGTCAATCCTAAATCCTCAATAGAATATCCTCAATTCACAGATTTCAATACTCAATACTCAATCTGCAATCTTCCAACCTTTATCCACAAACATCGATTCTCATCACACAACCCTCAACACTCAGTCCTCAACGTTCAATCCTCAATGCTCAATCCTCAATCCTCAATCCTCAATCTTCAATCCTCAACCGTCAGTCCTCGCCCTCAATCCTCAACACTCAATCCTCAATCCTGAATCTTCAATCGTCAATACTCAATCTTCAATCCTCAATTCTCAATCCTCAATCCTCAACCCTCAATCCTCAATATTCAGCACACAACCATCAACCATCAATTCTCAATACTCAACCATCAATCCTCAATTCTCAATACTCAATAGAATATCCTGAATTCTCATGATTCAATACTCAATCCACAATTTCAATAATCAAATCTCAATCCTCAAACATCAATTCTCAACACTCAATCCTCAACACTCGGTCCTCTCCCTTCAATACTCCATCCTCAATCCTCTACCCTCAAACGTCAATCCTCAATCCTCAATCCTCAACCCTCAATCCTCAGTCCTCAAACCTCAATCCGGAATCTTCAATCCTGAATCCGCAATCTTCAGACCTCAGTCCTCAACAATCAGTTGTCAATTCTCAATTCTCAATACAATATCCTCAATTCACAGTTTTCAATACTCAATCCCCAATCTTCAATCTTCAAATCTCAATCCACAGACACCAATCCTCATCAGTCAACCCTCAACACTCAGTCCTCAATCTTCAATCCTCAATCCTCAATCCTCAATCTTCAATCCTCCATACTCAATCGCCAATCCTCAATCCTCAATCATCAATACTCAATCCTCAAGCCTCAGTCATCAATCCTCAATCTTCAATACTCTATCCTCAATCCTCAATCTTCAATCCTCAATAATCAACCTCCAATCCTAGATCCTCAATCCCCAATCCTCAATCCTTAATACTCAACCTTCAATCCTCAATCCACAGTCCTCAATCTTCAATACTCAATGCTCAATCCTCAATCCTCAATCCTCATTCCTCGAACCTCAATCCTCAGCCCTCAGTCCTCATCCTCAATTCTCAATTCTCAATCCTCAAACCTCGATCCTCAATCTTCAATCCTCAATAATCAATCTCCTATCCTAGATCCTCAATCCCCAATACTCTATCCTTAATACTCAATATTCAATCCTCTATCCCCAGGCCACAATCTTCAATCCCCAAAGCTCAATAATCAATCCTCAATCCTCAGTCCTCAATCGTCAACCATCGATCCACAATCTTCAATACTCAATCCCCAATCCTCAATCCTCAATCCTCAATCCTCAATCATCAAACCTCTATCTTCAATACTCAATCCTCAATCCTCCATCCTCAATCCTCAATCCTCAAACCTCAATCCTCAATCCTCAATCCTCAATCCTCAATCCTCAGTCCTCAAACTTCAATCCTGAATCTTCAATCCTGAAACCTCAATCTTCAGACCTCAGTCCTCAACAACCAGTTGCCAATTCTCAATCCTCAATACAATATCATCAATTCACAGTTTTCAATACTCAATACTCAATCTGCAATCTCCAAATCTCTATCCACAAACATCAATTCTCATCACTGAACCCTCAACACTCAGTTCCCAATCCTCAATCCTCTATCCTCAATCCTCAATCTTCAGTCCTCAATACTCAATCTTCAATCCTGAATCGTCAATCCTCAATCCTCAATCCTCAATCCTCAATCGTCAGTCTTCAATCCTCAATACTCAATCTGCAATCGTCAGTCCTCAATCCTCAATCCCCAATCCTCATTCTTCAATCCTCAATACCCAATCCCCAATCTTCAACCCTCAATCCTCAATCCTCAATTCTCAATCCTCAATCCTCAGTCCTCAGTCCTCAAACCTCAATCCTCAAACCTCAGCCATCATCCTCAATCCTCAATCCTCAATCCTCAATCTTCAATCCTGAATACTCAATCTTCAATCCTCAATACTCAATCTTCAATCCTCAACCCTCAATCCTCAATCCACAATCCTCAACCCTCAATCATCAACCTTCAATCCTCAAACCTCAATCCTCAATCCTCAAACCTCAATCCAGAATCTAAAATCCTGAATCCGCAATCTTCAGACCTCAGTCCTCAACAATCAGTTGTCAATTCTCAATTCTCAATAAAATATCCTCAATTCACAGTTTTCAATACTCAATCCCCAATCTTCAATCTTCAAATCTCAATCCACAGACACCAATCCTCATCAGTCAACCCTCAACACTCAGTCCTCAATCTTCAATCCTCAATCCTCAATCCTCAATCTTCAATCCTCCATACTCAATCGCCAATCCTCAATCCTCAATCATCAATACTCAATCCTCAAGCCTCAGTCATCAATCCTCAATCTTCAATACTCTATCCTCAATCCTCAATCCTCAATCCTCAATCCTCAATCCTCATTCCTCAAACCTCAAACCTCAATCCTCAGCCCTCAGTCCTCATCCTCAATTCTCAATTCTCAATTCTCAATCCTCAAACCTCAATCCTCAATCCTCAATCCTCAATGCTCAATCCTCCATCCTCAGACGTCAACCTTCAATCCTCAACGGTCAGTCCTCGTCCTCAATCCCCAATCCTCAATCGTTAATCCTCAATCTTCAATCCTCAATCCCCAGTCCTCAATCCTCAATACTCAATCTTCAATCCTCAATCCTCAATTCGTAATCCTCAATACTCAATCCTCAATCGTCAATTCTCAATCCCCAATACTGAATCTTCAATCCTCAATCCCCAATCCTCAATCCTCAATCCTCAATCTTCAATCCTCAATACTCAATCTTCAATCCTCAATCCTCAATCCTCAATCCTCAATCTTCAATCTTCAATACTCTATACTCAATCCTCGATCCTCAATCCTCAATACTCAACCATCAATCCTCAATTCTCAATAATCAATAGAATATCCTGAATTCTCAGGATTCTATACACAAATATCTATCCTCAACCCTCAGCCCTCATCCTCAATCCTCAATCCTCAATCCTCAATCCTCAATCCTCAATCCTCAATCCTCAATCCTCAATCCTCAATCCTCAAGCGTCAATCCTCAATCCTCAACCCTCAATGTTCAATCCGCAATACCCAATCGTCAATCTTCAATCATCAATCCTCAATCCTCAATCCTCAATCCTCAATCCTCAATCCTCAGTCCTCAAACCTCAAACCTTAATCCTCAACACTGGATCCTCAATCTTCAGCCCTCAGTCCTCAACAATCAGTTGTCAATCCTAAATCCTCAATAGAATATCCTCAATTCACAGATTTCAATACTCAATACTCAATCTGCAATCTTCCAACCTTTATCCACAAGCATCGATTCTCATCACTCAACCCTCAACACTCAGTCCTCAACGTTCAATCCTCAATGATCAATCCTCAATCCTCAATCCTCAATCTTCAATCCTCAACCGTCAGTCCTCGCCCTCAATCCTCAACACTCAATCCTCAATCCTGAATCTTCAATCGTCAATACTCAATCTTCAATCCTCAATTCTCAATCCTCAATCCTCAACCCTCAATCCTCAATATTCAGCACACAACCATCAACCATCAATTCTCAATACTCAACCATCAATCCTCAATTCTCAATACTCAATAGAATATCCTGAATTCTCATGATTCAATACTCAATCCACAATTTCAATAATCAAATCTCAATCCTCAAACATCAATTCTCAACACTCAATCCTCAACACTCGGTCCTCTCCCTTCAATACTCCATCCTCAATCCTCTACCCTCAAACGTCAATCCTCAATCCTCAATCCTCAACCCTCAATCCTCAGTCCTCAAACCTCAATCCGGAATCTTCAATCCTGAATCCGCAATCTTCAGACCTCAGTCCTCAACAATCAGTTGTCAATTCTCAATTCTCAATACAATATCCTCAATTCGCAGTTTTCAATACTCAATCCCCAATCTTCAATCTTCAAATCTCAATCCACAGACACCAATCCTCATCAGTCAACCCTCAACACTCAGTCCTCAATCTTCAATCCTCAATCCTCAATCCTCAATCTTCAATCCTCCATACTCCATCGCCAATCCTCAATCCTCAATCATCAATACTCAATCCTCAAGCCTCAGTCATCAATCCTCTATCTTCAATACTCTATCCTCAATCCTCAATCCTCAATCCTCAATCCTCAATCCTCATTCCTCAACCCTCATACCTCAATCCTCAGCCCTCAGTCCTCATCCTCAATTCTCAATTCTCAATCCTCAAACCTCAATCCTCAATCTTCAATCCTCAATAGTCAATCTCCTATCCTAGATCCTCAATCCCCAATACTCTATCCTTAATCCTCAATATTCAATCCTCTATCCCCAGGCCACAATCTTCAATCCTCTATCCCCAGGCCACAATCTTCAATCCCCAAAGCTCAATAATCAATCCTCAATCCTCAGTCCTCAATCGTCAATCATCAATCCACAACCTTCAATACTCAATCCTCAATCCTCAATCCTCAACCCTCAATCCTCAATCATGAATCCCCAATCCTCAATCCTCAATCCTCAGTCCTCAAACTTCAATCCTGAATCCTCAATCCTGAAACCTCAATCTTCAGACCTCAGTCCTCAACAACCAGTTGCCAATTCTCAATCCTCAATACAATATCATCAATTCACAGTTTTCAATACTCAATACTCAATCTGCAATCTCCAAATCTCTATCCACAAACATCAATTCTCATCACTGAACCCTCAACACTCAGTTCCCAATCCTCAATCCTCTATCCTCAATCCTCAATCTTCAGTCCTCAATACTCAATCTTCAATCCTGAATCCTCAATCCTCAATCCTCAATCGTCAGTCTTCAATCCTCAATACTCAATCTGCAATCGTCAGTCCTCAATCCTCAATCCCCAATCCTCATTCTTCAATCCTCAATACCCAATCCCCAATCTTCAACCCTCAATCCTCAATCCTCAATTCTCAATCCTCAATCCTCAGTCCTCAGTCCTCAAACCTCAATCCTCAAACCTCAGCCATCATCCTCAATCCTCAATCCTCAATCCTCAATCTTCAATCCTGAATACTCAATCTTCAATCCTCAATACTCAATCTTCAATCCTCAACCCTCAATCCTCAATCCACAATCCTCAACCCTCAATCATCAACCTTCAATCCTCAAACCTCAATCCTCAATCCTCAAACCTCAATCCAGAATCTAAAATCCTGAATCCGCAATCTTCAGACCTCAGTCCTCAACAATCAGTTGTCAATTCTCAATTCTCAATAAAATATCCTCAATTCACAGTTATCAATACTCAATCCCCAATCTTCAATCTTCAAATCTCAATCCACAGACACCAATCCTCATCAGTCAACCCTCAACACTCAGTCCTCAATCTTCAATCCTCAATCCTCAATCCTCAATCTTCAATCCTCCATACTCAATCGCCAATCCTCAATCCTCAATCATCAATACTCAATCCTCAAGCCTCAGTCA
This sequence comes from Calliopsis andreniformis, assembly GCF_051401765.1. Classification (NCBI taxonomy): domain Eukaryota; kingdom Metazoa; phylum Arthropoda; class Insecta; order Hymenoptera; family Andrenidae; genus Calliopsis; species Calliopsis andreniformis. Next base: position 4,399,896 of record NW_027480452.1, read on the forward strand.
TCAATCCTCAACCTTCAATACTCTATCCTCAATCCTCAATCCTCAATCCTCAATCCTCAATCCTCATTCCTCAAACCTCAAACCTCAATCCTCAGCCCTCAGTCCTCATCCTCAATTCTCAATTCTCAATCCTCAAACCTCAATCCTCAATCCTCAATCCTCAATGCTCAATCCTCCATCCTCAGACGTCAACCTTCAATCCTCAACCGTCAGTCCTCGTCCTCAATCCCCAATCCTCAATCGTTAATCCTCAATCTTCAATCCTCAATCCCCAGTCCTCAATCCTCAATACTCAATCTTCAATCCTCAATCCTCAATTCGTAATCCTCAATACTCAATCCTCAATCGTCAATTCTCAATCCCCAATACTGAATCTTCAATCCTCAATCCCCAATCCTCAATCCTCAATCCTCAATCTTCAATCCTCAATACTCAATCTTCAATCCTCAATCCTCAATCCTCAATCCTCAATCTTCAATCTTCAATACTCTATACTCAATCCTCGATCCTCAATCCTCAATACTCAACCATCAATCCTCAATTCTCAATAATCAATAGAATATCCTGAATTCTCAGGATTCTATACACAAATATCTATCCTCAACCCTCAGCCCTCATCCTCAATCCTCAATCCTCAATCCTCAATCCTCAATCCTCAATCCTCAATCCTCAATCCTCAATCCTCAATCCTCAATCCTCAGGCGTCAATCCTCAATCCTCAACCCTCAATGTTCAATCCGCAATACCCAATCGTCAATCTTCAATCATCAATCCTCAATCCTCAATCCTCAGTCCTCAAACCTCAAACCTTAATCCTCAACACTGGATCCTCAATCTTCAGCCCTCAGTCCTCAACAATCAGTTGTCAATCCTAAATCCTCAATAGAATATCCTCAATTCACAGATTTCGATACTCAATACTCAATCTGCAATCTTCCAACCTTTATCCACAAACATCGATTCTCATCACTCAACCCTCAACACTCAATCCTCAACGTTCAATCCTCAATGATCAATCCTCAATCCTCAATCCTCAATCTTCAATCCTCAACCGTCAGTCCTCGTCCTCAATCCTCAACCCTCAATTCTCAATCCTGAATCTTCAATCGTCAATACTCAATCTTCAATCCTCAATTCTCAATCCTCAATCCTCAACCCTCAATCCTCAATATTCAGCACACAACCATCAACCATCAATTCTCAATACTCAACCATCAATCCTCAATTCTCAATACTCAATAGAATATCCTGAATTCTCATGATTCAATACTCAATCCACAATTTCAATAATCAAATCTCAATCCTCAAACATCAATTCTCAACACTCAATCCTCAACACTCGGTCCTCTCCCTTCAATACTCCATCCTCAATCCTCTACCCTCAAACGTCAATCCTCAATCCTCAATCCTCAACCCTCAATCCTCAGTCCTCAAACCTCAATCCGGAATCTTCAATCCTGAATCCGCAATCTTCAGACCTCAGTCCTCAACAATCAGTTGTCAATTCTCAATTCTCAATAAAATATCCTCAATTCACAGTTTTCAATACTCAATCCCCAATCTTCAATCTTCAAATCTCAATCCACAGACACCAATCCTCATCAGTAAACCCTCAACACTCAGTCCTCAATCTTCAATCCTCAATCCTCAATCCTCAATCTTCAATCCTCCATACTCAATCGCCAATCCTCAATCCTCAATCATCAATACTCAATCCTCAAGCCTCAGTCATCAATCCTCAATCTTCAATACTCTATCCTCAATCCTCAATCCTCAATCCTCAATCCTCAATCCTCATTCCTCAAACCTCAAACCTCAATCCTCAGCCCTCAGTCCTCATCCTCAATTCTCAATTCTCAATCCTCAAACCTCAATCCTCAATCCTCAATCCTCAATGCTCAATCCTCCATCCTCAGACGTCAACCTTCAATCCTCAACCCTCAGTCCTCGTCCTCAATCCCCAATCCTCAATCGTTAATCCTCAATCTTCAATCCTCAATCCCCAGTCCTCAATCCTCAATACTCAATCTTCAATCCTCAATCCTCAATTCGTAATCCTCAATACTCAATCCTCAATCGTCAATTCTCAATCCCCAATACTGAATCTTCAATCCTCAATCCCCAATCCTCAATCCTCAATCCTGAATCTTCAATCCTCAATACTCAATCTTCAATCCTCAATCCTCAATCCTCAATCCTCAATCTTCAATCTTCAATACTCTATACTCAATCCTCGATCCTCAATCCTCAATACTCAACCATCAATCCTCAATTCTCAATAATCAATAGAATATCCTGAATTCTCAGGATTCTATACACAAATATCTATCCTCAACCCTCAGCCCTCATCCTCAATCCTCAATCCTCAATCCTCAATCCTCAATCCTCAATCCTCAATCCTCAATCCTCAATCCTCAATCCTCAAGCGTCAATCCTCAATCCTCAGCCCTCAATGTTCAATCCGCAATACCCAATCGTCAATCTTCAATCATCAATCCTCAATCCTCAATCCTCAATCCTCAATCCTCAATCCTCAGTCCTCAAACCTCAAACCCTAATCCTCAACACTGGATTCTCAATCTTCAGCCCTGAGTCCTCAACAATCAGTTGTCAATCCTAAATCCTCAATAGAATATCCTCAATTCACAGATTTCAATACTCAATACTCAATCTGCAATCTTCCAACCTTTATCCACAAACATCGATTCTCATCACACAACCCTCAACACTCAGTCCTCAACGTTCAATCCTCAATGCTCAATCCTCAATCCTCAATCCTCAATCTTCAATCCTCAACCGTCAGTCCTCGCCCTCAATCCTCAACACTCAATCCTCAATCCTGAATCTTCAATCGTCAATACTCAATCTTCAATCCTCAATTCTCAATCCTCAATCCTCAACCCTCAATCCTCAATATTCAGCACACAACCATCAACCATCAATTCTCAATACTCAACCATCAATCCTCAATTCTCAATACTCAATAGAATATCCTGAATTCTCATGATTCAATACTCAATCCACAATTTCAATAATCAAATCTCAATCCTCAAACATCAATTCTCAACACTCAATCCTCAACACTCGGTCCTCTCCCTTCAATACTCCATCCTCAATCCTCTACCCTCAAACGTCAATCCTCAATCCTCAATCCTCAACCCTCAATCCTCAGTCCTCAAACCTCAATCCGGAATCTTCAATCCTGAATCCGCAATCTTCAGACCTCAGTCCTCAACAATCAGTTGTCAATTCTCAATTCTCAATACAATATCCTCAATTCACAGTTTTCAATACTCAATCCCCAATCTTCAATCTTCAAATCTCAATCCACAGACACCAATCCTCATCAGTCAACCCTCAACACTCAGTCCTCAATCTTCAATCCTCAATCCTCAATCCTCAATCTTCAATCCTCCATACTCAATCGCCAATCCTCAATCCTCAATCATCAATACTCAATCCTCAAGCCTCAGTCATCAATCCTCAATCTTCAATACTCTATCCTCAATCCTCAATCTTCAATCCTCAATAATCAACCTCCAATCCTAGATCCTCAATCCCCAATCCTCAATCCTTAATACTCAACCTTCAATCCTCAATCCACAGTCCTCAATCTTCAATACTCAATGCTCAATCCTCAATCCTCAATCCTCATTCCTCGAACCTCAATCCTCAGCCCTCAGTCCTCATCCTCAATTCTCAATTCTCAATCCTCAAACCTCGATCCTCAATCTTCAATCCTCAATAATCAATCTCCTATCCTAGATCCTCAATCCCCAATACTCTATCCTTAATACTCAATATTCAATCCTCTATCCCCAGGCCACAATCTTCAATCCCCAAAGCTCAATAATCAATCCTCAATCCTCAGTCCTCAATCGTCAACCATCGATCCACAATCTTCAATACTCAATCCCCAATCCTCAATCCTCAATCCTCAATCCTCAATCATCAAACCTCTATCTTCAATACTCAATCCTCAATCCTCCATCCTCAATCCTCAATCCTCAAACCTCAATCCTCAATCCTCAATCCTCAATCCTCAATCCTCAGTCCTCAAACTTCAATCCTGAATCTTCAATCCTGAAACCTCAATCTTCAGACCTCAGTCCTCAACAACCAGTTGCCAATTCTCAATCCTCAATACAATATCATCAATTCACAGTTTTCAATACTCAATACTCAATCTGCAATCTCCAAATCTCTATCCACAAACATCAATTCTCATCACTGAACCCTCAACACTCAGTTCCCAATCCTCAATCCTCTATCCTCAATCCTCAATCTTCAGTCCTCAATACTCAATCTTCAATCCTGAATCGTCAATCCTCAATCCTCAATCCTCAATCCTCAATCGTCAGTCTTCAATCCTCAATACTCAATCTGCAATCGTCAGTCCTCAATCCTCAATCCCCAATCCTCATTCTTCAATCCTCAATACCCAATCCCCAATCTTCAACCCTCAATCCTCAATCCTCAATTCTCAATCCTCAATCCTCAGTCCTCAGTCCTCAAACCTCAATCCTCAAACCTCAGCCATCATCCTCAATCCTCAATCCTCAATCCTCAATCTTCAATCCTGAATACTCAATCTTCAATCCTCAATACTCAATCTTCAATCCTCAACCCTCAATCCTCAATCCACAATCCTCAACCCTCAATCATCAACCTTCAATCCTCAAACCTCAATCCTCAATCCTCAAACCTCAATCCAGAATATAAAATCCTGAATCCGCAATCTTCAGACCTCAGTCCTCAACAATCAGTTGTCAATTCTCAATTCTCAATAAAATATCCTCAATTCACAGTTTTCAATACTCAATCCCCAATCTTCAATCTTCAAATCTCAATCCACAGACACCAATCCTCATCAGTCAACCCTCAACACTCAGTCCTCAATCTTCAATCCTCAATCCTCAATCCTCAATCTTCAATCCTCCATACTCAATCGCCAATCCTCAATCCTCAATCATCAATACTCAATCCTCAAGCCTCAGTCATCAATCCTCAATCTTCAATACTCTATCCTCAATCCTCAATCCTCAATCCTCAATCCTCAATCCTCATTCCTCAAACCTCAAACCTCAATCCTCAGCCCTCAGTCCTCATCCTCAATTCTCAATTCTCAATCCTCAAACCTCAATCCTCAATCCTCAATCCTCAATGCTCAATCCTCCATCCTCAGACGTCAACCTTCAATCCTCAACGGTCAGTCCTCGTCCTCAATCCCCAATCCTCAATCGTTAATCCTCAATCTTCAATCCTCAATCCCCAGTCCTCAATCCTCAATACTCAATCTTCAATCCTCAATCCTCAATTCGTAATCCTCAATACTCAATCCTCAATCGTCAATTCTCAATCCCCAATACTGAATCTTCAATCCTCAATCCCCAATCCTCAATCCTCAATCCTCAATCTTCAATCCTCAATACTCAATCTTCAATCCTCAATCCTCAATCCTCAATCCTCAATCTTCAATCTTCAATACTCTATACTCAATCCTCGATCCTCAATCCTCAATACTCAACCATCAATCCTCAATTCTCAATAATCAATAGAATATCCTGAATTCTCAGGATTCTATACACAAATATCTATCCTCAACCCTCAGCCCTCATCCTCAATCCTCAATCCTCAATCCTCAATCCTCAATCCTCAATCCTCAATCCTCAATCCTCAATCCTCAATCCTCAAGCGTCAATCCTCAATCCTCAACCCTCAATGTTCAATCCGCAATACCCAGTCGTCAATCTTCAATCATCAATCCTCAATCCTCAATCCTCAATCCTCAATCCTCAATCCTCAGTCCTCAAACCTCAAACCTTAATCCTCAACACTGGATCCTCAATCTTCAGCCCTCAGTCCTCAACAATCAGTTGTCAATCCTAAATCCTCAATAGAATATCCTCAATTCACAGATTTCAATACTCAATACTCAATCTGCAATCTTCCAACCTTTATCCACAAGCATCGATTCTCATCACTCAACCCTCAACACTCAGTCCTCAACGTTCAATCCTCAATGATCAATCCTCAATCCTCAATCCTCAATCTTCAATCCTCAACCGTCAGTCCTCGCCCTCAATCCTCAACACTCAATCCTCAATCCTGAATCTTCAATCGTCAATACTCAATCTTCAATCCTCAATTCTCAATCCTCAATCCTCAACCCTCAATCCTCAATATTCAGCACACAACCATCAACCATCAATTCTCAATACTCAACCATCAATCCTCAATTCTCAATACTCAATAGAATATCCTGAATTCTCATGATTCAATACTCAATCCACAATTTCAATAATCAAATCTCAATCCTCAAACATCAATTCTCAACACTCAATCCTCAACACTCGGTCCTCTCCCTTCAATACTCCATCCTCAATCCTCTACCCTCAAACGTCAATCCTCAATCCTCAATCCTCAACCCTCAATCCTCAGTCCTCAAACCTCAATCCGGAATCTTCAATCCTGAATCCGTAATCTTCAGACCTCAGTCCTCAACAATCAGTTGTCAATTCTCAATTCTCAATACAATATCCTCAATTCGCAGTTTTCAATACTCAATCCCCAATCTTCAATCTTCAAATCTCAATCCACAGACACCAATCCTCATCAGTCAACCCTCAACACTCAGTCCTCAATCTTCAATCCTCAATCCTCAATCCTCAATCTTCAATCCTCCATACTCCATCGCCAATCCTCAATCCTCAATCATCAATACTCAATCCTCAAGCCTCAGTCATCAATCCTCTATCTTCAATACTCTATCCTCAATCCTCAATCCTCAATCCTCAATCCTCAATCCTCATTCCTCAACCCTCATACCTCAATCCTCAGCCCTCAGTCCTCATCCTCAATTCTCAATTCTCAATCCTCAAACCTCAATCCTCAATCTTCAATCCTCAATAGTCAATCTCCTATCCTAGATCCTCAATCCCCAATACTCTATCCTTAATCCTCAATATTCAATCCTCTATCCCCAGGCCACAATCTTCAATCCTCTATCCCCAGGCCACAATCTTCAATCCCCAAAGCTCAATAATCAATCCTCAATCCTCAGTCCTCAATCGTCAATCATCAATCCACAACCTTCAATACTCAATCCTCAATCCTCAATCCTCAACCCTCAATCCTCAATCATGAATCCCCAATCCTCAATCCTCAATCCTCAATCGTCAGTCTTCAATCCTCATTACTCAATCTGCAATCCTCAGTCCTCAATCCTCAATCCTCAATCCTCACTCTTCAATCCTCAATACCCAATCCTCAATCTTCAACCCTCAATCCTCAATCCTCAATCCTCAATGCTCAATCCTCCATCCTCAGACGTCAACCTTCAATCCTCAACCGTCAGTCCTCGTCCTTAATCCTCAACCCTCAATCCTCAATCCTCAATCTTCAATCATCAATCCTCAATCGTCAATCCTCAATCCTCAACCTTCAATCCTCAATACTCAATCTTCAATCCTCAATCCTCAATCCCCAATCCTCAATCCTCAATCCTCAATCGTCAGTCTTCAATCCTCATTACTCAATCTGCAATCCTCAGTCCTCAATCCTCAATCCTCAATCCTCAATCCTCAATCCTCAATCTTCAATCTTCAATACTCTATACTCAATCCTCGATCCTCAATCCTCAATACTCAACCATCAATCCTCAATTCTCAATAATCAATAGAATATCCTGAATTCTCAGGATTCTATACACAAATATCTATCCTCAACCCTCAGCCCTCATCCTCAATCCTCAATCCTCAATCCTCAATCCTCAATCCTCAATCCTCAATCCTCAATCCTCAATCCTCAATCCTCAATCCTCAGGCGTCAATCCTCAATCCTCAACCCTCAATGTTCAATCCGCAATACCCAATCGTCAATCTTCAATCATCAATCCTCAATCCTCAATCCTCAATCCTCAATCCTCAATCCTCAGTCCTCAAACCTCAAACCTTAATCCTCAACACTGGATCCTCAATCTTCAGCCCTCAGTCCTCAACAATCAGTTGTCAATCCTAAATCCTCAATAGAATATCCTCAATTCACAGATTTCAATACTCAATCCCCAATCTTCAATCTTCAAATCTCAATCCACAGACACCAATCCTCATCAGTCAACCCTCAACACTCAGTCCTCAATCTTCAATCCTCAATCCTCAATCCTCAATCTTCAATCCTCCATACTCAATCGCCAATCCTCAATCCTCAATCATCAATACTCAATCCTCAAGCCTCAGTCATCAATCCTCAATCTTCAATACTCTATCCTCAATCCTCAATCCTCAATCCTCAATCCTCAATCCTCATTCCTCAAACCTCAAACCTCAATCCTCAGCCCTCAGTCCTCATCCTCAATTCTCAATTCTCAATCCTCAAACCTCAATCCTCAATCCTCAATCCTCAATGCTCAATCCTCCATCCTCAGACGTCAACCTTCAATCCTCAACCGTCAGTCCTCGTCCTCAATCCCCAATCCTCAATCGTTAATCCTCAATCTTCAATCCTCAATCCCCAGTCCTCAATCCTCAATACTCAATCTTCAATCCTCAATCCTCAATTCGTAATCCTCAATACTCAATCCTCAATCGTCAATTCTCAATCCCCAATACTGAATCTTCAATCCTCAATCCCCAATCCTCAATCCTCAATCCTGAATCTTCAATCCTCAATACTCAATCTTCAATCCTCAATCCTCAATCCTCAATCCTCAATCTTCAATCTTCAATACTCTATACTCAATCCTCGATCCTCAATCCTCAATACTCAACCATCAATCCTCAATTCTCAATAATCAATAGAATATCCTGAATTCTCAGGATTCTATACACAAATATCTATCCTCAACCCTCAGCCCTCATCCTCAATCCTCAATCCTCAATCCTCAATCCTCAATCCTCAATCCTCAATCCTCAATCCTCAATCCTCAATCCTCAAGCGTCAATCCTCAATCCTCAGCCCTCAATGTTCAATCCGCAATACCCAATCGTCAATCTTCAATCATCAATCCTCAATCCTCAATCCTCAATCCTCAATCCTCAATCCTCAGTCCTCAAACCTCAAACCTTAATCCTCAACACTGGATCCTCAATCTTCAGCCCTCAGTCCTCAACAATCAGTTGTCAATCCTAAATCCTCAATAGAATATCCTCAATTCACAGATTTCAATACTCAATACTCAATCTGCAATCTTCCAACCTTTATCCACAAACATCGATTCTCATCACACAACCCTCAACACTCAGTCCTCAACGTTCAATCCTCAATGCTCAATCCTCAATCCTCAATCCTCAATCTTCAATCCTCAACCGTCAGTCCTCGCCCTCAATCCTCAACACTCAATCCTCAATCCTGAATCTTCAATCGTCAATACTCAATCTTCGATCCTCAATTCTCAATCCTCAATCCTCAACCCTCAATCCTCAATATTCAGCACACAACCATCAACCATCAATTCTCAATACTCAACCATCAATCCTCAATTCTCAATACTCAATAGAATATCCTGAATTCTCATGATTCAATACTCAATCCACAATTTCAATAATGAAATCTCAATCCTCAAACATCAATTCTCAACACTCAATCCTCAACACTCGGTCCTCTCCCTTCAATACTCCATCCTCAATCCTCTACCCTCAAACGTCAATCCTCAATCCTCAATCCTCAACCCTCAATCCTCAGTCTTCAAACCTCAATCCGGAATCTTCAATCCTGAATCCGCAATCTTCAGACCTCAGTCCTCAACAATCAGTTGTCAATTCTCAATTCTCAATACAATATCCTCAATTCACAGTTTTCAATACTCAATCCCCAATCTTCAATCTTCAAATCTCAATCCACAGACACCAATCCTCATCAGTCAACCCTCAACACTCAGTTCCCAATCCTCAATCCTCTATCCTCAATCCTCAATCTTCAATCCTCCATACTCAATCGCCAATCCTCAATCCTCAATCATCAATACTCAATCCTCAAGCCTCAGTCATCAATCCTCAATCTTCAATACTCTATCCTCAATCCTCAATCTTCAATCCTCAATAATCAACCTCCAATCCTAGATCCTCAATCCCCAATCCTCAATCCTTAATACTCAACCTTCAATCCTCAATCCACAGTCCTCAATCTTCAATACTCAATGCTCAATCCTCAATCCTCAATCCTCATTCCTCGAACCTCAATCCTCAGCCCTCAGTCCTCATCCTCAATTCTCAATTCTCAATCCTCAAACCTCGATCCTCAATCTTCAATCCTCAATAATCAATCTCCTATCCTAGATCCTCAATCCCCAATACTCTATCCTTAATACTCAATATTCAATCCTCTATCCCCAGGCCACAATCTTCAATCCCCAAAGCTCAATAATCAATCCTCAATCCTCAGTCCTCAATCGTCAACCATCGATCCACAATCTTCAATACTCAATCCCCAATCCTCAATCCTCAATCCTCAATCCTCAATCATCAAACCTCTATCTTCAATACTCAATCCTCAATCCTCCATCCTCAATCCTCAATCCTCAAACCTCAATCCTCAATCCTCAATCCTCAATCCTCAATCCTCAATCCTCAGTCCTCAAACTTCAATCCTGAATCTTCAATCCTGAAACCTCAATCTTCAGACCTCAGTCCTCAACAACCAGTTGCCAATTCTCAATCCTCAATACAATATCATCAATTCACAGTTTTCAATACTCAATACTCAATCTGCAATCTCCAGATCTCTATCCACAAACATCAATTCTCATCACTGAACCCTCAACACTCAGTTCCCAATCCTCAATCCTCTATCCTCAATCCTCAATCTTCAGTCCTCAATACTCAATCTTCAATCCTGAATCCTCAATCCTCAATCCTCAATCCTCAATCCTCAATCGTCAGTCTTCAATCCTCAATACTCAATCTGCAATCGTCAGTCCTCAATCCTCAATCCCCAATCCTCATTCTTCAATCCTCAATACCCAATCCCCAATCTTCAACCCTCAATCCTCAATCCTCAATTCTCAATCCTCAATCCTCAGTCCTCAGTCCTCAAACCTCAATCCTCAAACCTCAGCCATCATCCTCAATCCTCAATCCTCAATCCTCAATCTTCAATCCTGAATACTCAATCTTCAATCCTCAATACTCAATCTTCAATCCTCAACCCTCAATCCTCAATCCACAATCCTCAACCCTCAATCATCAACCTTCAATCCTCAAACCTCAATCCTCAATCCTCAAACCTCAATCCAGAATCTAAAATCCTGAATCCGCAATCATCAGACCTCAGTCCTCAACAATCAGTTGTCAATTCTCAATTCTCAATAAAATATCCTCAATTCACAGTTTTCAATACTCAATCCCCAATCTTCAATCTTCAAATCTCAATCCACAGACACCAATCCTCATCAGTCAACCCTCAACACTCAGTCCTCAATCTTCAATCCTCAATCCTCAATCCTCAATCTTCAATCCTCCATACTCAATCGCCAATCCTCAATCCTCAATCATCAATACTCAATCCTCAAGCCTCAGTCATCAATCCTCAATCTTCAATACTCTATCCTCAATCCTCAATCCTCAATCCTCAATCCTCAATCCTCATTCCTCAAACCTCAAACCTCAATCCTCAGCCCTCAGTCCTCATCCTCAATTCTCAATTCTCAATCCTCAAACCTCAATCCTCAATCCTCAATCCTCAATGCTCAATCCTCCATCCTCAGACGTCAACCTTCAATCCTCAACCGTCAGTCCTCGTCCTCAATCCCCAATCCTCAATCGTTAATCCTCAATCTTCAATCCTCAATCCCCAGTCCTCAATCCTCAATACTCAATCTTCAATCCTCAATCCTCAATTCGTAATCCTCAATACTCAATCCTCAATCGTCAATTCTCAATCCCCAATACTGAATCTTCAATCCTCAATCCCCAATCCTCAATCCTCAATCCTCAATCTTCAATCCTCAATACTCAATCTTCAATCCTCAATCCTCAATCCTCAATCCTCAATCTTCAATCTTCAATACTCTATACTCAATCCTCGATCCTCAATCCTCAATACTCAACCATCAATCCTCAATTCTCAATAATCAATAGAATATCCTGAATTCTCAGGATTCTATACACAAATATCTATCCTCAACCCTCAGCCCTCATCCTCAATCCTCAATCCTCAATCCTCAATCCTCAATCCTCAATCCTCAATCCTCAATCCTCAATCCTCAATCCTCAATCCTCAATCCTCAAGCGTCAATCCTCAATCCTCAACCCTCAATGTTCAATCCGCAATACCCAATCGTCAATCCTCAATCATCAATCCTCAATCCTCAATCCTCAATCCTCAATCCTCAATCCTCAGTCCTCAAACCTCAAACCTTAATCCTCAACACTGGATCCTCAATCTTCAGCCCTCAGTCCTCAACAATCAGTTGTCAATCCTAAATCCTCAATAGAATATCCTCAATTCACAGATTTCAATACTCAATACTCAATCTGCAATCTTCCAACCTTTATCCACAAACATCGATTCTCATCACACAACCCTCAACACTCAGTCCTCAACGTTCAATCCTCAATGCTCAATCCTCAATCCTCAATCCTCAATCTTCAATCCTCAACCGTCAGTCCTCGCCCTCAATCCTCAACACTCAATCCTCAATCCTGAATCTTCAATCGTCAATACTCAATCTTCAATCCTCAATTCTCAATCCTCAATCCTCAACCCTCAATCCTCAATATTCAGCACACAACCATCAACCATCAATTCTCAATACTCAACCATCAATCCTCAATTCTCAATACTCAATAGAATATCCTGAATTCTCATGATTCAATACTCAATCCACAATTTCAATAATCAAATCTCAATCCTCAAACATCAATTCTCAACACTCAATCCTCAACACTCGGTCCTCTCCCTTCAATACTCCATCCTCAATCCTCTACCCTCAAACGTCAATCCTCAATCCTCAATCCTCAACCCTCAATCCTCAGTCCTCAAACCTCAATCCGGAATCTTCAATCCTGAATCCGCAATCTTCAGACCTCAGTCCTCAACAATCAGTTGTCAATTCTCAATTCTCAATACAATATCCTCAATTCACAGTTTTCAATACTCAATCCCCAATCTTCAATCTTCAAATCTCAATCCACAGACACCAATCCTCATCAGTCAACCCTCAACACTCAGTCCTCAATCTTCAATCCTCAATCCTCAATCCTCAATCTTCAATCCTCCATACTCAATCGCCAATCCTCAATCCTCAATCATCAATACTCAATCCTCAAGCCTCAGTCATCAATCCTCAATCTTCAATACTCTATCCTCAATCCTCAATCTTCAATCCTCAATAATCAACCTCCAATCCTAGATCCTCAATCCCCAATCCTCAATCCTTAATACTCAACCTTCAATCCTCAATCCACAGTCCTCAATCTTCAATACTCAATGCTCAATCCTCAATCCTCAATCCTCATTCCTCGAACCTCAATCCTCAGCCCTCAGTCCTCATCCTCAATTCTCAATTCTCAATCCTCAAACCTCGATCCTCAATCTTCAATCCTCAATAATCAATCTCCTATCCTAGATCCTCAATCCCCAATACTCTATCCTTAATACTCAATATTCAATCCTCTATCCCCAGGCCACAATCTTCAATCCCCAAAGCTCAATAATCAATCCTCAATCCTCAGTCCTCAATCGTCAACCATCGATCCACAATCTTCAATACTCAATCCCCAATCCTCAATCCTCAATCCTCAATCCTCAATCATCAAACCTCTATCTTCAATACTCAATCCTCAATCCTCCATCCTCAATCCTCAATCCTCAAACCTCAATCCTCAATCCTCAATCCTCAATCCTCAATCCTCAATCCTCTGTCCTCAAACTTCAATCCTGAATCTTCAATCCTGAAACCTCAATCTTCAGACCTCAGTCCTCAACAACCAGTTGCCAATTCTCAATCCTCAATACAATATCATCAATTCACAGTTTTCAATACTCAATACTCAATCTGCAATCTCCAAATCTCTATCCACAAACATCAATTCTCATCACTGAACCCTCAACACTCAGTTCCCAATCCTCAATCCTCTATCCTCAATCCTCAATCTTCAGTCCTCAATACTCAATCTTCAATCCTGAATCCTCAATCCTCAATCCTCAATCCTCAATCCTCAATCGTCAGTCTTCAATCCTCAATACTCAATCTGCAATCGTCAGTCCTCAATCCTCAATCCCCAATCCTCATTCTTCAATCCTCAATACCCAATCCCCAATCTTCAACCCTCAATCCTCAATCCTCAATTCTCAATCCTCAATCCTCAGTCCTCAGTCCTCAAACCTCAATCCTCAAACCTCAGCCATCATCCTCAATCCTCAATCCTCAATCCTCAATCTTCAATCCTGAATACTCAATCTTCAATCCTCAATACTCAATCTTCAATCCTCAACCCTCAATCCTCAATCCACAATCCTCAACCCTCAATCATCAACCTTCAATCCTCCATACTCAATCGCCAATCCTCAATCCTCAATCATCAATACTCAATCCTCAAGCCTCAGTCATCAATCCTCAATCTTCAATACTCTATCCTCAATCCTCAATCCTCAATCCTCAATCCTCAATCCTCATTCCTCAAACCTCAAACCTCAATCCTCAGCCCTCAGTCCTCATCCTCAATTCTCAATTCTCAATCCTCAAACCTCAATCCTCAATCCTCAATCCTCAATGCTCAATCCTCCATCCTCAGACGTCAACCTTCAATCCTCAACCGTCAGTCCTCGTCCTCAATCCCCAATCCTCAATCGTTAATCCTCAATCTTCAATCCTCAATCCCCAGTCCTCAATCCTCAATACTCAATCTTCAATCCTCAATCCTCAATTCGTAATCCTCAATACTCAATCCTCAATCGTCAATTCTCAATCCCCAATACTGAATCTTCAATCCTCAATCCCCAATCCTCAATCCTCAATCCTCAATCTTCAATCCTCAATACTCAATCTTCAATCCTCAATCCTCAATCCTCAATCCTCAATCTTCAATCTTCAATACTCTATACTCAATCCTCGATCCTCAATCCTCAATACTCAACCATCAATCCTCAATTCTCAATAATCAATAGAATATCCTGAATTCTCAGGATTCTATACACAAATATCTATCCTCAACCCTCAGCCCTCATCCTCAATCCTCAATCCTCAATCCTCAATCCTCAATCCTCAATCCTCAATCCTCAATCCTCAATCCTCAATCCTCAAGCGTCAATCCTCAATCCTCAACCCTCAATGTTCAATCCGCAATACCCAATCGTCAATCTTCAATCATCAATCCTCAATCCTCAATCCTCAATCCTCAATCCTCAATCCTCAGTCCTCAAACCTCAAACCTTAATCCTCAACACTGGATCCTCAATCTTCAGCCCTCAGTCCTCAACAATCAGTTGTCAATCCTAAATCCTCAATAGAATATCCTCAATTCACAGATTTCAATACTCAATACTCAATCTGCAATCTTCCAACCTTTATCCACAAACATCGATTCTCATCACTCAACCCTCAACACTCAGTCCTCAACGTTCAATCCTCAATGATCAATCCTCAATCCTCAATCCTCAATCTTCAATCCTCAACCGTCAGTCCTCGCCCTCAATCCTCAACACTCAATCCTCAATCCTGAATCTTCAATCGTCAATACTCAATCTTCAATCCTCAATTCTCAATCCTCAATCCTCAACCCTCAATCCTCAATATTCAGCACACAACCATCAACCATCAATTCTCAATACTCAACCATCAATCCTCAATTCTCAATACTCAATAGAATATCCTGAATTCTCATGATTCAATACTCAATCCACAATTTCAATAATCAAATCTCAATCCTCAAACATCAATTCTCAACACTCAATCCTCAACACTCGGTCCTCTCCCTTCAATACTCCATCCTCAATCCTCTACCCTCAAACGTCAATCCTCAATCCTCTATCCTCAACCCTCAATCCTCAGTCCTCAAACCTCAATCCGGAATCTTCAATCCTGAATCCGCAATCTGCAGACCTCAGTCCTCAACAATCAGTTTTCAATTCTCAATTCTCAATACAATATCCTCAATTCACAGTTTTCAATACTCAATCCCCAATCTTCAATCTTCAAATCTCAATCCACAGACACCTATCCTCATCAGTCAACCCTCAACACTCAGTCCTCAATCTTCAATCCTCAATCCTCAATCCTCAATCTTCAATCCTCCATACTCAATCGCCAATCCTCAATCCTCAATCATCAATACTCAATCCTCAAGCCTCAGTCATCAATCCTCAATCTTCAATACTCTATCCTCAATCCTCAATCCTCAATCCTCAATCCTCAATCCTCATTCCTCAACCCTCATACCTCAATCCTCAGCCCTCAGTCCTCATCCTCAATTCTCAATTCTCAATCCTCAAACCTCAATCCTCAATCTTCAATCCTCAATAGTCAATCTCCTATCCTAGATCCTCAATCCCCAATACTCTATCCTTAATCCTCAATATTCAATCCTCTATCCCCAGGCCACAATCTTCAATCCTCTATCCCCAGGCCACAATCTTCAATCCCCAAAGCTCAATAATCAATCCTCAATCCTCAGTCCTCAATCGTCAATCATCAATCCACAACCTTCAATACTCAATCCTCAATCCTCAATCCTCAACCCTCAATCCTCAATCATGAATCCCCAATCCTCAATCCTCAATCCTCAATCGTCAGTCTTCAATCCTCATTTCTCAATCTGCAATCCTCAGTCCTCAATCCTCAATCCTCACTCTTCAATCCTCAATACCCAATCCTCAATCTTCAACCCTCAATCCTCAATCCTCAATCCTCAATGCTCAATCCTCCATCCTCAGACGTCAACCTTCAATCCTCAACCGTCAGTCCTCGTCCTTAATCCTCAACCCTCAATCCTCAATCCTCAATCTTCAATCATCAATCCTCAATCCTCAATCCTCAATCCTCAACCTTCAATCCTCAATACTCAATCTTCAATCCTCAATCCTCAATCCCCAATCCTCAATCCTCAATCCTCAATCGTCAGTCTTCAATCCTCATTACTCAATCTGCAATCCTCAGTCCTCAATCCTCAATCCTCAATCCTCACTCTTCAATCCTCAATACCCAATCCTCAATCTTCAACCCTCAATCCTCAATCCTCAATCCTCAATGCTCAATCCTCCATCCTCAGACGTCAACCTTCAATCCTCAACCGTCAGTCCTCGTCCTTAATCCTCAACCCTCAATCCTCAATCCTCAATCTTCAATCATCAATACTCAATCTTCAATCCTCAATACTCAACCATCAATCCTCAATTCTCATTACTCAACAGAATATCCTGAATTCTCAGTATTCAATACGCAAACCTCAATCCTCAACCCTCAGCCCTCATCCTCCATCCTCAATTCTCAATCCTGAATCCTCAATCCTCAATCCTCATTCCTCAAACCTCAATCTTCAACCCTCAGTCCTCATCCTCAATTCTCAATTCTCAATCCTCGTCCTCAATTCTCAACCTTCAATCCTCAATAATCAATCTCCAATCCTAGATCCTCAATCCCCAATCCTCAATCGTTAATCCTCAATCTTCAATCCTCAATCCCCAGTCCTCAATCCTCAATACTCAATCTTCAATCCTCAATCCTCAATTCGTAATCCTCAATACACAATCCTCAATCGTCAATTCTCAATCCCCAATACTGAATCTTCAATCCTCAATCCCCAATCCTCAATCCTCAATCCTCAATCTTCAATCCTCAATTATCAATCTTCAATCCTCAATCCTCAATCCTCAATCCTCAATCTTCAATCTTCAATACTCTATACTCAATCCTCGAACCTCAGTCCTCAATACTCAACCATCAACCCTCAATTCTCAATAATCAATAGAATATCCTGAATTCTCAGGATTCTATACACAAATATCTATCCTCAACCCTCAGCCCTCATCCTCAATCCTCAATCCTCAATCCTCAATCCTCAATCCTCAATCCTCAATCCTCAATCCTCAATCCTCAATCCTCAAGCGTCAATCCTCAATCCTCAACCCTCAATGTTCAATCCGCAATACCCAATCGTCAATCTTCAATCATCAATCCTCAATACTCAATCCTCAATCCTCAATCCTCAATCCTCAGTCCTCAAACCTCAAACCTTAATCCTCAACACTGGATCCTCAATCTTCAGCCCTCAGTCCTCAACAATCAGTTGTCAATCCTAAATCCTCAATAGAATATCCTCAATTCACAGATTTCAATACTCAATACTCATTCTGCAATCTTCCAACCTTTATCCACAAACATCGATTCTCATCACTCAACCCTCAACACTCAGTCCTCAACGTTCAATCCTCAATGCTCAATCTTCAATACTCTATCCTCAATCCTCAATCCTCAATCCTCAATCCTCATTCCTCAAACCTCATACCTCAATCCTCAGCCCTCAGTCCTCATCCTCAATTCTCAATCCTCAATCCTCAAACCTCAATCCTCAGTCCTCAAACCTCAATCCAGAATCTTCAATCCTGAATCCGCAATCTTCAGACCTCTGTCCTCAACAATCAGTTGTAAATTCTCAATTCTCAATACAATATCATCAATTCACAGTTTTCAATACTCAATACTCAATCTGCAAACTTCAAATCTCTATCCAGAAACAACAATTCTCATCACTGAACCCTCAACACTCAGTCCCCAATCCTCAATCTTCAATCCTCAATCCTCAATCCTCAATCCTCAATCCTCAATCTTCAATCCTCAATACTCAATCTTCAATCCTCAATCCTCAATCCCCAATCCTCAATCCTCAATTCTCAATCCTCAATCCTCAGTCCTCAGTCCTCAAACCTCAATCCTCAATCCTCAATTCTCAATCCTCAATCCTCAGTCCTCAGTCCTCAAACCTCAATCCTCAAACCTCAGCCATCATCCTCAATCCTCAATCCTCAATACTCGTTCCCCAATCCTCAATCCTCAATCCTCAATCTTCAATCCTGAATACTCAATCTTCAATCCTCAATACTCAATCTTCAATCCTCAACCCTCAATCCTCAATCCACAACCCTCAACCCTCAATCATCAACCTTCAATCCTCAAACCTCAATCCTCAATCCACAATCCTCAATCCTCAATCATCAATCTTCAATCCTCAATCCTCAGTCCTCAATCCTCAATCCTGAATCGTCAATCCTCAATCCCCAGTCCTCAATCCTCAATACTCAATCTTCAATCCTCAATCCTCAATTCGTAATCCTCAATACTCAATCCTCAATCGTCAATCCTCAATGCTCAATCCTCAATCCTCAGTCGTCAATCTTCAATCCTCAACCGTCAGTCCTCGTCCTTAATCCTCAACACTCAATCCTCAATCCTCAATCTTCAATCATCAATACTCAATCTTCAATCCTCAATACTCAACCATCAATCCTCAATTCTCATTACTCAACAGAATATCCTGAATTCTCAGTATTCAATACGCAAACCTCAATCCTCAACCCTCAGCCCTCATCCTCCATCCTCAATCCTCAATCCTGAATCCTCAATCCTCAATCCTCATTCCTCAAACCTCAATCTTCTACCCTCAGTCCTCATCCTCAATTCTCAATTCTCAATCCTCGGTCCTCAATTCTCAATCTTCAATCCTCAATAATCAATCTCCAATCCTAGATCCTCAATCCCCAATCCTCAATCGTTAATCCTCAATCTTCAATCCTCAATCCCCAGTCCTCAATCCTCAATACTCAATCTTCAATCCTCAATCCTCAATTCGTAATCCTCAATACTCAATCCTCAATCGTCAATCCTCAATCCCCAATCCTGAATCTTCAATCCTCAATCCCCAATCCTCAATCCTCAATCCTCAATCTTCAATCCTCAATACTCAATCTTCAATCCTCAATCCTCAATCCTCAATCCTCAATCTTCAATCCTCAATCCTCAATCCTCAATCTTCAATCCTCAACCGTCAGTCCTCGTCCTCAATCCTCAACCCTCAATCCTCAATCCTGAATCTTCAATCGTCAATACTCAATCTTCAATCCTCAATTCTCAATCCTCAATCCTCAACCCTCAATCCTCAATATTCAGCACACAACCATCAACCATCAATTCTCAATACTCAACCATCAATCCTCAATTCTCAATACTCAATAGAATATCCTGAATTCTCATGATTCAATACTCAATCCACAATTTCAATAATCAAATCTCAATCCTCAAACATCAATTCTCAAGACTCAATCCTCAACACTCGGTCCTCTCTCTTCAATCCTCCATCCTCAATCCTCTATCCTCAAGCGTCAATCCTCAATCTTCAATCCTCCATACTCAATCTTCAATCCTCAATCCTCAATCATCAAACCTCAATCCTCAATCCTCAGTCATTAATCCTCAATCTTCAATACTCAATCCTCAATCCTGAATCCTCAATCCTCAATCCTCAATCCTCATTCCTCAAACCTCAATCCTCAGCCCTCAGTCCTCATCCTCAATTCTCAATTCTCAATCCTCAAACTTCAATCCTCAATCTTCAATCCTCAATCCTCAATCCTGAATCCTCAATCCTCAATCTTCAATCCTCAATCCTCAATCCTCCATCTTCAATCCTCAACCGTCGGTCCTCGTCCTCAATTCTCAACCCTCAATCCTCAATCCTCAATCTTCAATCATCAATACTCAATCCTCAACCGTCAGTCCTAGTCCTCAATCGACAATCCTCATTCCTCAATCCTCAACCGTCAGTCCTCGTACTCAATCCTCAACTATGAATCCTCAATCCTCAATCCTCAATCCTCAATCCTCAATCCTCAGTCCTCAAACCTCAATCCAGAATCTTCAATCCTGAATCCGCAATCTTCAGACCTCAGTCCTCAACAATCAGTTGTAAATTCTCAATTCTCAATACAATATCATCAATTCACAGTTTTCAATACTCAATACTCAATCTGCAAACTTCAAATCTCTATCCAGAAACATCAATTCTCATCACTGAACCCTCAACACTCAGTCCCCAATCCTCAATCTTCAATCCTCAATCCTCAATCCTCAATCCTCAATCCTCAATCTTCAATCCTCAATACTCAATCTTCAATCCTCAATCCTCAATCCCCAATCCTCAATCCTCAATCCTCAATCGTCAGTCTTCAATCCTCATTACTCAATCTGCAATCCTCAGTCCTCAATCCTCAATCCTCAATCCTCACTCTTCAATCCTCAATACCCAATCCTCAATCTTCAACCCTCAATCCTCAATCCTCAATCCTCAATGCTCAATCCTCCATCCTCAGACGTCAATCTTCAATCCTCAACCGTCAGTCCTCGTCCTTAATCCTCAACCCTCAATCCTCAATCCCCAATCTTCAATCATCAATACTCAATCTTCAATCCTCAATACTCAACCATCAATCCTCAATTCTCATTACTCAACTAAATATCCTGAATTCTCAGTATTCAATACGCAAACCTCAATCCTCAACCCTCAGCCCTCATCCTCCATCCTCAATCCTCAATCCTGAATCCTCAATCCTCAATCCTCATTCCTCAAACCTCAATCTTCAACCCTCAGTCCTCATCCTCAATTCTCAATTCTCAATCCTCGTCCTCAATTCTCAACCTTCAATCCTCAATAATCAATCTCCAATCCTAGATCCTCAATCCCCAATCCTCAATCGTTAATACTCAATCTTCAATCCTCAATCCCCAGTCCTCAATCCTCAATACTCAATCTTCAATCCTCAATCCTCAATTCGTAATCCTCAATACTCAATCCTCAATCGTCAATCCTCAATCCCCAATACTGAATCTTCAATCCTCAATCCCCAATCCTCAATCCTCAATCCTCAATCTTCAATCCTCAATACTCAATCTTCAATCCTCAATCCTCAATCCTCAATCCTCAATCTTCAATCTTCAATACTCTATACTCAATCCTCGATCCTCAATCCTCAATACTCAACCATCAATCCTCAATTCTCAATAATCAATAGAATATCCTGAATTCTCAGGATTCTATACACAAATATCTATCCTCAACCCTCAGCCCTCATCCTCAATCCTCAATCCTCAATCCTCAATCCTCAATCCTCAATCCTCAATCGTCAACCCTCAATCCTCAATCCTCAAGCGTCAATCCTCAATCCTCAATCCTCAATGTTCAATCCGCAATACCCAATCGTCAATCTTCAATCATCAATCCTCAATCCCCAATCCTCAATCCTCAATCCTCAATCCTCAGTCCTCAAACCTCAAACCTTAATCCTCAACACTGGATCCTCAATCTTCAGCCCTCAGTCCTCAACAATCAGTTGTCAATCCTAAATCCTCAATAGAATATCCTCAATTCACAGATTTCAATACTCAATACTCAATCTGCAATCTTCAAACCTTTATCCACAAACATCGATTCTCATCACTCAACCCTCAACACTCAGTCCTCAACGTTCAATCCTCAATGCTCAATCCTCAATCCTCAATCCTCAATCTTCAATCCTCAACCGTCAGTCCTCGTCCTCAATCCTCAACCCTCAATTCTCAATCCTGAATCTTCAATCGTCAATACTCAATCTTCAATCCTCAATTCTCAATCCTCAATCCTCAACCCTCAATCCTCAATATTCAGCACACAACCATCAACCATCAATTCTCAATACTCAACCATCAATCCTCAATTCTCAATACTCAATAGAATATCCTGAACTCTCATGATTCAATACTCAATCCACAATTTCAATAATCAAATGTCAATCCTCAACCATCAATTCTCAACACTCAATCCTCAACACTCGGTCCTCTCTCTTCAATACTCCATCCTCAATCCTCTACCCTCAAACGTCAATCCTCAATCCTCAATCCTCAACACTCAATCCTCAGTCCTCAAACCTCAATCCAGAATCTTCAATCCTGAATCCGCAATCTTCAGACCTCAGTCCTCAACAATCAGTTGTCAATTCTCAATTCTCAATACAATATCCTCAATTCACAGTTTTCAATACTCAATCCCCAATCTTCAATCTTCAAATCTCAATCCACAGACACCAATCCTCATCAGTCAACCCTCAACACTCAGTCCTCAATCTTCAATCCTCAATCCTCAATCCTCAATCTTCAATCCTCCATACTCAATCGCCAATCCTCAATCCTCAATCATCAATACTCAATCCTCAAGCCTCAGTCATCAATCCTCAATCTTCAATACTATATCCTCAATCCTCAATCCTCAATCCTCAATCCTCAATCCTCATTCCTCAAACCTCAAACCTCAATCCTCAGCCCTCAGTCCTCATCCTCAATTCTCAATTCTCAATCCTCAAACCTCAATCCTCAATCTTCAATCCTCAATAGTCAATCTCCTATCCTAGATCCTCAATCCCCAATACTCTATCCTTAATCCTCAATATTCAATCCTCTATCCCCAGGCCACAATTTTCAATCCTCTATCCCCAGGCCACAATCTTCAATCCCCAAAGCTCAATAATCAATCCTCAATCCTCAGTCCTCAATCGTCAATCATCAATCCACAACCTTCAATACTCAATCCTCAATCCTCAATCCTCAACCCTCAATCCTCAATCATCAAACCCCAATCCTCAATCCTCAATCCTCAATCGTCAGTCTTCAATCCTCATTACTCAATCTGCAATCCTCAGTCCTCAATCCTCAATCCTCAATCCTCACTCTTCAATCCTCAATACCCAATCCTCAATCTTCAACCCTCAATCCTCAATCCTCAATCCTCAATGCTCAATCCTCCATCCTCAGACGTCAACCTTCAATCCTCAACCGTCAGTCCTCGTCCTTAATCCTCAACCCTCAATCCTCAATCCTCAATCTTCAATCATCAATCCTCAATCCTCAATCCTCAATCCTCAGTCTTCAATCCTCAATACTCAATCTTCAATCCTCAATCCTCAATCCCCAATCCTCAATCCTCAATCCTCAATCGTCAGTCTTCAATCCTCATTACTCAATCTGCAATCCTCAGTCCTCAATCCTCAATCCTCAATCCTCACTCTTCAATCCTCAATACCCAATCCTCAATCTTCAACCCTCAATCCTCAATCCTCAATCCTCAATGCTCAATCCTCCATCCTCAGACGTCAAACTTCAATCCTCAACCGTCAGTCCTCGTCCTTAATCCTCAACCCTCAATCCTCAATCCTCAATCTTCAATCATCAATACTCAATCTTCAATCCTCAATACTCAACCATCAATCCTCAATTCTCATTACTCAACAGAATATCCTGAATTCTCAGTATTCAATACGCAAACCTCAATCCTCAACCCTCAGCCCTCATCCTCCATCCTCAATCCTCAATCCTGAATCCTCAATCCTCAATCCTCATTCCTCAAACCTCAATCTTCAACCCTCAGTCCTCATCCTCAATTCTCAATTCTCAATCCTCGTCCTCAATTCTCAACCTTCAATCCTCAATAATCAATCTCCAATCCTAGATCCTCAATCCCCAATCCTCAATCGTTAATCCTCAATCTTCAATCCTCAATCCCCAGTCCTCAATCCTCAATACTCAATCTTCAATCCTCAATCCTCAATTCGTAATCCTCAATACTCAATCCTCAATCATCAATTCTCAATCCCCAATACTGAATCTTCAATCCTCAATCCCCAATCCTCTATCCTCAATCCTCAATCTTCAATCCTCAATAATCAATCTCCAAACCTAGATCCTCAATCCCCAATCCTCAATCGTTAATCCTCAATCTTCAATCCTCAATCCTCAATCCTCAATCTTCAATCCTCCATACTCAATCGCCAATCCTCAATCCTCAATCATCAATACTCAATCCTTAAGCCTCAGTCATCAATCCTCAATCTTCAATACTCTATCCTCAATCCTCAATCCTCAATCCTCAATCCTCAATCCTCATTCCTCAAACCTCATACCTCAATCCTCAGCCCTCAGTCCTCATCCTCAATTCTCAATTCTCAATCCTCAAACCTCAATCCTCAATCTTCAATCCTCAATAGTCAATCTCCTATCCTAGATCCTCAATCCCCAATACTCTATCCTTAATCCTCAATATTCAATCCTCTATCCCCAGGCCACAATCTTCAATCCTCTACCCCAGGCCACAATCTTCAATCCCCAAAGCTCAATAATCAATCCTCAATGCTCAGTCCTCAATCGTCAGTCTTCAATCCTCAATACTCCATCTGCAATCCTCAGTTCTCAATCCTCAATCCTCAATCCTCACTCTTCAATCCTCAATACCCAATCCTCAATCTTCAACCCTCAATCCTCAATCCTCAATCCTCAATGCTCAATCCTCCATCCTCAGACGTCAATCTTCAATCCTCAACAGTCAGTCCTCGTCCTTAATCCTCAACCCTCAATCCGCAATCCTCAATCTTCAATCATCAATACTCAATCTTCAATCCTCAATACTCAACCATCAATCCTCAATTCTCATTACTCAACAGAATATCCTGAATTCTCAGTATTCAATACGCAAACCTCAATCCTCAACCCTCAGCCCTCATCCTCCATCCTCAATCCTCAATCCTGAATCCTCAATCCTCAATCCTCATTCCTCAAACCTCAATCTTCAACCCTCAGTCCTCATCCTCAATTCTCAATTCTCAATCCTCGTCCTCAATTCTCAACCTTCAATCCTCAATAATCAATCTCCAATCCTAGATCCTCAATCCCCAATCCTCAATCGTTAATCCTCAATCTTCAATCCTCAATCCCCAGTCCTCAATCCTCAATACTCAATCTTCAATCCTCAATCCTCAATTCGTAATCCTCAATACTCAATCCTCAATCGTCAATCCTCAATCCCCAATACTGAATCTTCAATCCTCAATCCCCAATCCTCAATCCTCAATCCTCAATCTTCAATCCTCAATACTCAATCTTCAATCCTCAATCCTCAATCCTCAATCCTCAATCTTCAATCTTCAATACTCTATACTCAATCCTCGATCCTCAATCCTCAATACTCAACCATCAATCCTCAATTCTCAATAATCAATAGAATATCCTGAATTCTCAGGATTCTATACACAAATATCTATCCTCAACCCTCAGCCCTCATCCTCAATCCTCAATCCTCAATCCTGAATCCTCAATCCTCAATCCTGAATCCTCAACCCTCAATCCTCAATCCTCAAGCGTCAATCCTCAATCCTCAATCCTCAATGTTCAATCCGCAATACCCAATCGTCAATCTTCAATCATCAATCCTCAATCCTCAATCCTCAATCCTCAATCCTCAATCCTCAGTCCTCAAACCTCAAACCTTAATCCTCAACACTGGATCCTCAATCTTCAGCCCTCAGTCCTCAACAATCAGTTGTCAATCCTAAATCCTCAATAGAATATCCTCAATTCACAGATTTCAATACTCAATACTCAATCTGCAATCTTCAAACCTTTATCCACAAACATCGATTCTCATCACTCAACCCTCAACACTCAGTCCTCAACGTTCAATCCTCAATGCTCAATCCTCAATCCTCAATCCTCAATCTTCAATCCTCAACCGTCAGTCCTCGTCCTCAATCCTCAACCCTCAATTCTCAATCCTGAATCTTCAATCGTCAATACTCAATCTTCAATCCTCAATTCTCAATCCTTAATCCTCAACCCTCAATCCTCAATATTCAGCACACAACCATCAACCATCAATTCTCAATACTCAACCATCAATCCTCAATTCTCAATACTCAATAGAATATCCTGAATTCTCATGATTCAATACTCAATCCACAATTTCAATAATCAAATCTCAATCCTCAAACATCAATTCTCAACACTCAATCCTCAACACTCGGTCCTCTCTCTTCAATACTCCATCCTCAATCCTCTACCCTCAAACGTCAATACTCAATCCTCAATCCTCAACCCTCAATCCTCAGTCCTCAAACCTCAATCCAGTATCTTCAATCCTGAATCCGCAATCTTCAGACCTCAGTCCTCAACAATCAGTTGTCAATTCTCAATTCTCAATACAATATCCTCAATTCACAGTTTTCAATACTCAATCCCCAATCTTCAATCTTCAAATCTCAATCCACAGACACCAATCCTCATCAGTCAACCCTCAACACTCAGTCCTCAATCTTCAATCCTCAATCCTCAATCCTCAATCTTCAATCCTCCATACTCAATCGCCAATCCTCAATCCTCAACCATCAATACTCGATCCTCAAGCCTCAGTCATCAATCCTCAATCTTCAATACTCTATCCTCAATCCTCAATCCTCAATCCTCAATTCTCAATCCTCATTCCTCAAACCTCAAACCTCAATCCTCAGCCCTCAGTCCTCATCCTCAATTCTCTATTCTCAATCCTCAAACCTCAATCCTCAATCTTCAATCCTAAATAGTCAATCTCCTATACTAGATCCTCAATCCCCAATACTCTATCCTTAATCCTCAATATTCAATCCTCTATCCCCAGGCCACAATCTTCAATCCTCTATCCCCAGGCCACAATCTTCAATCCCCAAAGCTCGATAATCAATCCTCAATCCTCAGTCCTCAATCGTCAATCATCAATCCACAACCTTCAATACTCAATCCTCAATCCTCAATCCTCAACCCTCAATCCTCAATCATCAATCCCCAATCCTCAATCCTCAATCCTCAATCGTCAGTCTTCAATCCGCATTACTCAATCTGCAATCCTCAGTCCTCAATCCTCAATCCTCAATCCTCACTCTTCAATCCTCAATACCCAATCCTCAATCTTCAACCCTCAATCCTCAATCCTCAATCCTCAATGCTCAATCCTCCATCCTCAGACGTCAACCTTCAATCCTCAACCGTCAGTCCTCGTCCTTAATCCTCAACCCTCAATCCTCAATCCTCAATCTTCAATCATCAATCCTCAATCCTCAATCCTCAATCCTCAATCTTCAATCCTCAATACTCAATCTTCAATCCTCAATCCTCAAACCCCAATCCTCAATCCTCAATCCTCAATCGTCAGTCTTCAATCCTCATTACTCAATCTGCAATCCTCAGTCCTCAATCCTCAATCCTCAATCCTCACTCTTCAATCCTCAATACCCAATCCTCAATCTTCAACCCTCAATCCTCAATCCTCAATCCTCAATGCTCAATCCTCCATCCTCAGACGTCAAACTTCAATCCTCAACCATCAGTCCTCGTCCTTAATCCTCAACCCTCAATCCTCAATCCTCAATCTTCAATCATCAATACTCAATCTTCAATCCTCAATACGCAACCATCAATCCTCAATTCTCATTACTCTACAGAATATCCTGAATTCTCAGTATTCAATACGCAAACCTCAATCCCCAACCCTCAGCCCTCATCCTCCATCCTCAATCCTCAATCCTGAATCCTCAATCCTCAATCCTCATTCCTCAAACCTCAATCTTCAACCCTCAGTCCTCATCCTCAATTCTCAATTCTCAATCCTCGTCCTCAATTCTCAACCTTCAATCCTCAATAATCAATCTCCAATCCTAGATCCTCAATCCCCAATCCTCAATCGTTAATCCTCAATCTTCAATCCTCAATCCCCAGTCCTCAATCCTCAATACTCAATCTTCAATCCTCAATCCTCAATTCGTAATCCTCAATACTCAATCCTCAATCGTCAATTCTCAATCCCCAATACTGAATCTTCAATCCTCAATCCCCAATCCTCAATCCTCAATCCTCAATCTTCAATCCTCAATCCTCAATCCTCAATCCTCAAGCGTCAATCCTCAATCCTCAACCCTCAATGTTCAATCCGCAATACCCAATCGTCAATACTCAATCTTCAATCCTCAGTTCTCAATCCTCAATCCTCAACCCTCAATCCTCAATATTCAGCACACAACCATCAACCATCAATTCTCAATACTCAACCATCAATTCTCAATTCTCAATACTCAATAGAATATCCTGAATTCTCATGATTCAATACTCATTCCACAATTTCAATAATCAAATCTCAATCCTCAAACATCAATTCTCAACACTCAATCCTCAACACTCGGTCCTCTCTCTTCAATACTCCATCCTCAATCCTCTACCCTCAAACGTCAATCCTCAATCCTCAATCCTCAACCCTCAATCCTCAGTCCTCAAACCTCAATCCAGAATCTTCAATCCTGAATCCGCAATCTTCAGACCTCAGTCCTCAACAATCAGTTGTCAATTCTCAATTCTCAACACAATATCCTCAATTCACAGTTTTCAATACTCAATCCCCAATCTTCAATCTTCAAATCTCAATCCACAGACACCAATCCTCATCAGTCAACCCTCAACACTCAGTCCTCAATCTTCAATCCTCAATCCTCAATCCTCAATCTTCAATCCTCCATACTCAATCGCCAATCCTCAATCCTCAATCATCAATACTCTATCCTCAATCCTCAATCCTCAATCCTCAATCCTCAATCCTCATTCCTCAAACCTCATACCTCAATCCTCAGCCCTCAGTCCTCATCCTCAATTCTCAATTCTCAATCCTCAAACCTCAATCCTCAATCTTCAATCCTCAATAGTCAATCTCCTATCCTAGATCCTCAATCCCCAATACTCTATCCTTAATCCTCAATATTCAATCCTCTATCCCCAGGCCACAACCTTCAATCCTCTATCCCCAGGCCACAATCTTCAATCCCCAAAGCTCAATAATCAATCCTCAATCCTCAGTCCTCAATCGTCAATCATCAATCCACAACCTTCAATACTCAATCCTCAATCCTCAATCCTCAACCCTCAATCCTCAATCATCAATCCCCAATCCTCAATCCTCAATCCTCAATCGTCAGTCTTCAATCCTCATTACTCAATCTGCAATCCTCAGTCCTCAATCCTCAATCCTCAATCCTCACTCTTCAGTCCTCAATACCCAATCCTCAATCTTCAACCCTCAATCCTCAATCCTCAATCCTCAATGCTCAATCCTCAATCCTCAATCGTCAATCTTCAATCCTCAACCGTCAGTCCTCGTCCTTAATCCTCAACCCTCAATCCTCAATCCTCAATCTTCAATCATCAATACTCAATCTTCAACCTCAGCCCTCAGCACTCATCCTCCATCCTTAACACTCAATCCTCAATCCTCAATCTTCAATCCTCAATAATCAACCTCCAATCCTGGATCCTCAATCCCCAATCCTCAATCCTTAATACTCAACTTTCAATCCTCAATCCACAGTCCTCAATCTTCAATACTCA
The DNA here is from genome assembly GCF_051401765.1 of Calliopsis andreniformis. Classification (NCBI taxonomy): domain Eukaryota; kingdom Metazoa; phylum Arthropoda; class Insecta; order Hymenoptera; family Andrenidae; genus Calliopsis; species Calliopsis andreniformis. The sequence continues at coordinate 4,430,077 of NW_027480452.1, forward strand.
ATGCTCAATCCTCAATCCTCAATCCTCATTCCTCGAACCTCAATCCTCAGCCCTCAGTCCTCATCCTCAATTCTCAATTCTCAATCCTCAAACCTCGATCCTCAATCTTCAATCCTCAATAATCAATCTCCTATCCTAGATCCTCAATCCCCAATACTCTATCCTTAATACTCAATATTCAATCCTCTATCCCCAGGCCACAATCTTCAATCCCCAAAGCTCAATAATCGATCCTCAATCCTCAGTCCTCAATCGTCAACCATCGATCCACAATCTTCAATACTCAATCCCCAATCCTCAATCCTCAATCCTCAATCCTCAATCATCAATCCTCAATCTTCAATACTCAATCCTCAATCCTCCATCCTCAATCCTCAATCCTCAATCCTCAATCTTCAATCCTCAGTACTCAACATTCGATCCTCAATCCTCAGTCCTCAATCCTCAAACCTCAATCCTCAATCCTCAATCCTCAATCCTCAATCCTCAATCCTCAATCCTCAATCCTCAATCCTCAATCTTCAATCCTCAATAATCAATCTCCTATCCTAGATCCTCAATCCCCAATACTCTATCCTTAATCCTCAATCTTCAATCCTCAATCCTCAATCCTCAAATCTCAATCCTCAATACTCAATCCTCAATACTCAACCCTCAATCCCCAATCCCCGATCTTCAATCCTCATTCTTCAAACCTCAATCCTCATCCCTCAGGCCTCATCCTCAATTCCCAATTCTCAATCCTCAATCCTCAATTCTCAATACTCAATCCTCAATAATCAATCTTCAGTCCTCAATCCCCAGTCCTCAATCTTCAATCCTCAATGCTCAATCCTCAATCCTCAATCCTCAGTCCTCAATCCTCAATCCCCAATCCTCATACCTCAATCCTCAACCGTCAGTCCTCGTCCTCAATCCTCAACTATCAATCCTCAATCCTCAATATTCAATCATCAATACTCAATCTTCAATCCTCAATCCTCAATCCTCAATCCTCAATCCTCAATCCTCAATCCTCAATCCTCAGTCCTCAAACTTCAATCCTGAATCTTCAATCCTGAAACCTCAACCTTCAGACCTCAGTCCTCAACAACCAGTTGTCAATTCTCAATCCTCAATACAATATCATCAATTCACAGTTTTCAATACTCAATACTCAATCTGCAATCTCCAAATCTCTTTCCACAAACATCAATTCTCATCACTGAACCCTCAACACTCAGTTCCCAATCCTCAATCCTCTATCCTCAATCCTCAACCTTCAGTCCTCAATACTCAATCTTCAATCCTGAATCCTCAATCCTCAATCCTCAATCCTCAATCCTCAATCGTCAGTCTTCAATCCCCAATACTCAATCTGCAATCGTCAGTCCTCAATCCTCAATCCCCAATCCTCATTCTTCAATCCTCAATACCCAATCCCCAATCTTCAACCCTCAATCCTCAATCCTCAATTCTCAATCCTCAATCCTCAGTCCTCAGTCCTCAAACCTCAATCCTCAAACCTCAGCCATCATCCTCAATCCTCAATCCTCAATACTCGTTCCCCAATCCTCAATCCTCAATCCTCAATCTTCAATCCTGAATACTCAATCTTCAATCCTCAATACTCAATCTTCAATCCTCAACCCTCAATCCTCAATCCACAATCCTCAACCCTCAATCATCAACCTTCAATCCTCAAACCTCAATCCTCAATCCACAATCCTCAATCCTCAATCATCAATCTTCAATCCTCAATCCTCAGTCCTCAATCCTCAATCCTGAATCGTCAATCCTCAATCCCCAGTCCTCAATCCTCAATACTCAATCTTCAATCCTCAATCCTCAATTCGTAATCCTCAATACTCAATCCTCAATCGTCAATCCTCAATGCTCAATCCTCAATCCTCAGTCGTCAATCTTCAATCCTCAACCGTCAGTCCTCGTCCTTAATCCTCAACCCTCAATCCTCAATCCTCAATCTACAATCATCAATACTCAATCTCCAATCCTCAATACTCAACCATCAATCCTCAATTCTCATTACTCAACAGAATATCCTGAATTCTCAGTATTCAATACGCAAACCTCAATCCTCAACCCTCAGCCCTCATCCTCCATCCTCAATCCTCAATCCTGAATCCTCAATCCTCAATCCTCATTCCTCAAACCTCAATCTTCAACCCTCAGTCCTCATCCTCAATTCTCAATTCTCAATCCTCGGTCCTCAATTCTCAATCTTCAATCCTCAATAATCAATCTCCAATCCTAGATCCTCAATCCCCAATCCTCAGTCGTTAATCCTCAATCTTCAATCCTCAATCCCCATTCCTCAATCCTCAATACTCAATCTTCAACCCTCAATCCTCAATTCGTAATCCTCAATACTCAATCCTCAATCGTCAATCCTCAATCCCCAATCCTGAATCTTCAATCCTCAATCCCCAATCCTCAATCCTCAATCCTCAATCTTCAATCCTCAATACTCAATCTTCAATCCTCAATCCTCAATCCTCAATCCTCTTTCCTCAGTCCTCAAACCTCAATCCAGAATCTTCAATCCTGAATCCGCAATCTTCAGACCTCAGTCCTCAACAATCAGTTGTAAATTCTCAATTCTCAATACAATATCATCAATTCACAGTTTTCAATACTCAATACTCAATCTGCAAACTTCAAATCTCTATCCAGAAACATCAATTCTCATCACTGAACCCTCAACACTCAGTCCCCAATCCTCAATCTTCAATCCTCAATCTTCAATCCTCAATCCTCAATCCTCAATCTTCAATCCTCAATACTCAATCTTCAATCCTCAATCCTCAATCCCCAATCCTCAATCCTCAATCCTCAATCGTCAGTCTTCAATCCTCATTACTCAATCTGCAATCCTCAGTCCTCAATCCTCAATCCTCAATCCTCACTCTTCAATCCTCAATCCCCAGTCCTCAATCCTCAATACTCAATCTTCAATCCTCAGTCCTCAATTCGTAATTCTCAATACTCAATCCTCAATCGTCAATCCTCAATCCCCAATACTGAATCTTCAATCCGCAATCCCCAATCCTCAATCCTCAATCCTCAATCTTCAATCCTCAATACTCAATATTCAATCCTCAATCCTCAATCCTCAATCCTCAATCTTCAACCTTCAATACTCTATACTCAATCCTCGATCCTCAATCCTCAATACTCAACCATCAATCCTCAATTCTCAATAATCAATAGAATATCCTGAATTCTCAGGATTCTATACACAAATATCTATCCTCAACCCTCAGCCCTCATCCTCAATCCTCAATCCTCAATCCTCAATCCTCAATCCTCAATCCTCAATCCTCAATCCTCAGTCCTCAAACCTCAAACCTTAATCCTCAACACTGGATCCTCAATCTTCAGCCCTCAGTCCTCAACAATCAGTTGTCAATCCTAAATCCTCAATAGAATATCCTCAATTCACAGATCTCAATACTCAATACTCAATCTGCAATCTTCAAACCTTTATCCACAAACATCGATTCTCATCACTCAACCCTCAACACTCAGTCCTCAACGTTCAATCCTCAATGCTCAATCCTCAATCCTCAATCCTCAATCTTCAATCCTCAACCGTCAGTCCTCGTCCTCAATCCTCAACCCTCAATTCTCAATCCTGAATCTTCAATCGTCAATACTCAATCTTCAATCCTCAATTCTCAATCCTCAATCCTCAACCCTCAATCCTCAATATTCAGCACACAACCATCAACCATCAATTCTCAATACTCAACCATCAATCCTCAATTCTCAATACTCAATAGAATATCCTCAATTCACAGTTTTCAATACTCAATCCCCAATCTTCAATTTTCAAATCTCAATCCACAGACACCAATCCCCATCAGTCAACCCTCAACACTCAGTCCTCAATCTTCAATCCTCAATCCTCAATCCTCAATCTTCAATCCTCCATACTCAATCGCCAATCCTCAATCCTCAATCATCAATACTCAATCCTCAAGCCTCAGTCATCAATCCTCAATCCTCAGTCCTCAATCGTCAATCATCAATCCACAACCTTCAATACTCAATCCTCAATCCTCAATCCTCAACCCTCAATCCTCAATCATCAATCCCCAATCCTCAATCCTCAATCCTCAATCGTCAGTCTTCAATCCTCATTACTCAATCTGCAATCCTCAGTCCTCAATCCTCAATCCTCAATCCTCACTCTTCAATCCTCAATACCCAATCCTCAATCTTCAACCCTCAATCCTCAATCCTCAATCCTCAATGCTCAATCCTCAATCCTCAATCGTCAATCTTCAATCCTCAACCGTCAGTCCTCGTCCTTAATCCTCAACCCTCAATCCTCAATCCTCAATCTTCAATCATCAATACTCAATCTTCAATCCTCAGCCCTCAGCACTCATCCTCCATCTTTAACACTCAATCCTCAATCCTCAATCTTCAATCCTCAATAATCAACCTCCAATCCTGGATCCTCAATCCCCAATCCTCAATCCTTAATACTCAACCTTCAATCCTCAATCCACAGTCCTCAATCTTCAGTACTCAATGCTCAATCCTCAATCCTCAATCCTCATTCCTCGAACCTCAATCCTCAGCCCTCAGTCCTCATCCTCAATTCTCAATTCTCAATCCTCAAACCTCGATCCTCAATCTTCAATCCTCAATAATCAATCTCCTATCCTAGATCCTCAATCCCCAATACTCTATCCTTAATACTCAATATTCAATCCTCTATCCCCAGGCCACAATCTTCAATCCCCAAAGCTCAATAATCAATCCTCAATCCTCAGTCCTCAATCGTCAACCATCGATCCACAATCTTCAATACTCAATCCCCAATCCTCAATCCTCAATCCTCAATCCTCAATCATCAATCCTCAATCTTCAATACTCGATCCTCAATCCTCCATCCTCAATCCTCAATCCTCAATCGTCAATCTTCAATCCTCAGTACTCAACATTCGATCCTCAATCCTCAGTCCTCAATCCTCAAACCTCAATCCTCAATCCTCAATCCTCAATCCTCAATCCTCAATCCTCAATCCTCAATCCTCAATCCTCAATCTTCAATCCTCAATAATCAATCTCCTATCCTAGATCCTCAATCCCCAATACTCTATCCTTAATCCTCAATCTTCAATCCTCAATCCTCAATCCTCAAATCTCAATCCTCAATACTCAATCCTCAATACTCAACCCTCAATCCCCAATCCTCGATCTTCAATCCTCATTCTTCAAACCTCAATCCTCATCCCTCAGGCCTCATCCTCAATTCCCAATTCTCAATCCTCAATCCTCAATTCCCAATACTCAATCCTCAATAATCAATCTTCAGTCCTCAATCCCCAGTCCTCAATCTTCAATCCTCAATGCTCAATCCTCAATCCTCAATCCTCAGTCCTCAATCCTCAATCCCCAATCCTCATACCTCAATCCTCAACCGTCAGTCCTCGTCCTCAATCCTCAACTATCAATTCTCAATCCTCAATACAATATCATCAATTCACAGTTTTCAATACTCAATACTCAATCTGCAATCTCCAAATCTCTATCCACAAACATCAATTCTCATCACTGAACCCTCAACACTCAGTTCCCAATCCTCAGTCCTCTATCCTCAATCCTCAATCTTCAGTCCTCAATACTCAATCTTCAATCCTGAATCCTCAATCCCCAATCCTCAATCCTCAATCCTCAATCGTCAGTCTTCAATCCCCAATACTCAATCTGCAATCGTCAGTCCTCAATCCTCAATCCCCAATCCTCATTCTTCAATCCTCAATACCCAATTCCCAATCTTCAACCCTCAGTCCTCAATCTTCAATCCTGAATACTCAACCTTCAATCCTCAATACTCAATCTTCAATCCTCAACCCTCAATCCTCAATCCACAATCCTCAACCCTCAATCATCAACCTTCAATCCTCAAACCTCAATCCTCAATCCACAATCCTCAATCCTCAATCATCAATCTTCAATCCTCAATCCTCAGTCCTCAATCCTCAATCCTGAATCGTCAATCCTCAATCCCCAGTCCTCAATCCTCAATACTCAATATTCAATCCTCAATCCTCAATTCGTAATCCTCAATACTCAATCCTCAATCGTCAATCCTCAATGCTCAATCCTCAATCCTCAGTCGTCAATCTTCAATCCTCAACCGTCAGTCCTCGTCCTTAATTCTCAACCCTCAATCCTCAATCCTCAATCTTCAATCATCAATACTCAATCTTCAATCCTCAATACTCAACCATCAATCCTCAATTCTCATTACTCAACAGAATATCCTGAATTCTCAGTATTCAATACGCAAACCTCAATCCTCAACCCTCAGCCCTCATCCTCCATCCTCAATCCTCAATCCTGAATCCTCAATCCTCAATCCTCATTCCTCAAACCTCAATCTTCAACCCTCAGTCCTCATCCTCAATTCTCAATTCTCAATCCTCGGACCTCATTTCTCAATCTTCAATCCTCAATAATCAATCTCCAATCCTAGATCCTCAATCCCCAATCCTCAATCGTTAATCCTCAATCTTCAATCCTCAATCCCCAGTCCTCAATCCTCAATACTCAATCTTCAATCCTCAATCCTCAATTCGTAATCCTCAACACTCAATCCTCAATCGTCAATCCTCAATCCCCAATCCTGAATCTTCAATCCTCAATCCCCAATCCTCAATCCTCAATCCTCAATCTTCAATCCTCAATACTCAATCTTCAATCCTCAATCCTCAATCCTCAATCCTCAATCTTCAATCCTCAATCCTCAATCATCAATCTTCAATCCTCAACCGTCAGTCCTCGTCCTCAATCCTCAACCCTCAATCCTCAATCCTGAATCTTCAATCGTGAATACTCAATCTTCAATCCTCAATTCTCAATCCTCAATCCTCAACCCTCAATCCTCAATATTCAGCACACAACCATCAACCATCAATTCTCAATTCTCAACCATCAATCCTCAATTCTCAATACTCAATAGAATATCCTGAATACTCATGATTCAATACTCAATCCACAATTTCAATAATCAGATCTCAATCCTCAAACATCAATTCTCAAGACTCAATCCTCAACACTCGGTCCTCTTTCTTCAGTCCTCCATCCTCAATCCTCTATTCTCAAGCGTCAATCCTCAATCTTCAATCCTCCATACTCAATCTTCAATCCTCAATCCTCAATCATCAAACCTCAATCCTCAATCCTCGGTCATCAATCCTCAATCTTCAATACTCAATCCTCAATCCTGAATCCTCAATCCTCAATCCTCAATCCTCATTCCTCAAACCTCAATCCTCAGCCCTCAGTCCTCATCCTCATCCTCAATTCTCAATTCTCAATCCTCAAACTTCAATCCTCAATCTTCAATCCTCAATCCTGAATCCTCAATCCTCAATCTTCAATCCTCAATCCTCAATCCTCCATCTTCAATCCTCAACCGTCGGTCCTCGTCCTCAATTCTCAACCCTCAATCCTCAATCCTCAATCTTCAATCATCAATACTCAATCCTCAACCGTCAGTCCTAGTCCTCAATCGACAATCCTCATTCCTCAATCCTCAACCGTCAGTCCTCGTACTCAATCCTCAACTATGAATCCTCAATCCTCAATCCTCAATCCTCAATCCTCAATCCTCAGTCCTCAAACCTCAATCCAGAATCTTCAATCCTGAATCCGCAATCTTCAGACCTCAGTCCTCAACAATCAGTTGTAAATTCTCAATTCTCAATACAATATCATCAATTCACAGTTTTCAATACTCAATACTCAATCTGCAAACTTCAAATCTCTATCCAGAAACATCAATTCTCATCACTGAACCCTCAACACTCAGTCCCCAATCCTCAATCTTCAATCCTCAATCCTCAATCCTCAATCCTCAATCCTCAATCTTCAATCCTCAATACTCAATCTTCAATCCTCAATCCTCAATCCCCAATCCTCAATCCTCAATCCTCAATCGTCAGTCTTCAATCCTCATTACTCAATCTGCAATCCTCAGTCCTCAATCCTCAATCCTCAATCCTCACTCTTCAATCCTCAATACCCAATCCTCAATCTTCAACCCTCAATCCTCAATCCTCAATCCTCAATGCTCAATCCTCCATCCTCAGACGTCAATCTTCAATCCTCAACCGTCAGTCCTCGTCCTTAATCCTCAACCCTCAATCCTCAATCCTCAATCTTCAATGATCAATACTCAATCTTCAATCCTCAATACTCAACCATCAATCCTCAATTCTCATTACTCAACAGAATATCCTGAATTCTCAGTATTCAATACGCAAACCTCAATCCTCAACCCTCAGCCCTCATCCTCCATCCTCAATCCTCAATCCTGAATCCTCAATCCTCAATCCTCATTCCTCAAACCTCAATCTTCAACCCTCAGTCCTCATCCTCAATTCTCAATTCTCAATCCTCGTCCTCAATTCTCAACCTTCAATCCTCAATAATCAATCTCCAATCCTAGATCCTCAATCCCCAATCCTCAATCGTTAATCCTCAATCTTCAATCCTCAATCCCCAGTCCTCAATCCTCAATACTCAATCTTCAATCCTCAATCCTCAATTCGTAATTCTCAATACTCAATCCTCAATCGTCAATCCTCAATCCCCAATACTGAATCTTCAATCCTCAATCCCCAACCCTCAATCCTCAATCCTCAATCTTCAATCCTCAATACTCAATCTTCAATCCTCAATCCTCAATCCTCAATCCTCAATCTTCAATCTTCAATACTCTATACTCAATCCTCGATCCTCAATCCTCAATGTTCAATCCGCAATACCCAATCGTCAATCTTCAATCATCAATCCTCAATCCTCAATCCCCAATCCTCAATCCTCAATCCTCAGTCCTCAAACCTCAAACCTTAATCCTCAACACTGGATCCTCAATCTTCAGCCCTCAGTCCTCAACAATCAGTTGTCAATCCTAAATCCTCAATAGAATATCCTCAATTCACAGATTTCATTACTCAATACTCAATCTGCAATCTTCCAACCTTTATCCACAAACATCGATTCTCATCACTCAACCCTCAACACTCAGTCCTCAACGTTCAATCCTCAATGCTCAATCCTCAATCCTCAATCCTCAATCTTCAATCCTCAACCGTCAGTCCTCGTCCTCAATCCTCAACCCTCAATTCTCAATCCTGAATCTTCAATCGTCAATACTCAATCTTCAATCCTCAATTCTCAATCCTCAATCCTCAACCCTCAATCCTCAATATTCAGCACACAACCATCAACCATCAATTCTCAATACTCAACCATCAATCCTCAATTCTCAATACTCAATAGAATATCCTGAATACTCATGATTCAATACTCAATCCACAATTTCAATAATCAAATCTCAATCCTCAAACATCAATTCTCAACACTCAATCCTCAACACTCGGTCCTCTCTCTTCAATACTCCATCCTCAATCCTCTACCCTCAAACGTCAATCCTCAATCCTCAATCCTCAACCCTCAATCCTGAGTCCTCAAACCTCAATCCAGAATCTTCAATCCTGAATCCGCAATCTTCAGACCTCAGTCCTCAACAATCAGTTGTCAATTCTCAATTCTCAATACAATATCCTCAATTCACAGTTTTCAATACTCAATCCCCAATCTTCAATCTTCAAATCTCAATCCACAGACACCAATCCTCATCAGTCAACCCTCAACGCTCAGTCCTCAATCTTCAATCCTCAATCCTCAATCCTCAATCTTCAATCCTCCATACTCAATCGCCAATCCTCAATCCTCAATCATGAATACTCAATCCTCAAGCCTCAGTCATCAATCCTCAATCTTCAATACTCTATCCTCAATCCTCAATCCTCAATCCTCAATCCTCAATCCTCATTCCTCAAACCTCAAACCTCAATCCTCAGCCCTCAGTCCTCATCCTGAATTCTGAATTCTCAACCCTCAAACCTCAATCCTCAATCTTCAATCCTCAATAGTCAATCTCCTATCCTAGATCCTCAATCCCCAATCCTCAATCCTTAATACTCAACCTTCAATCCTCAATCCAGAGTCCTCAATCTTCAATACTCAATGCTCAATCCTCTATCCTCAATCCTCATTCCTCGAACCTCAATCCTCAGCCCTCAGTCCTCATCCTCAATTCTCAATTCTCAATCCTCAAACCTCAATCCTCAATCTTCAATCCTCAATAATCAATCTCCTATCCTAGATCCTCAATCCCCAATACTCTATCCTTAATCCTCAATATTCAATCCTCTATCCCCAGGCCACAATCTTCAATCCCCAAAGCTCAATAATCAATCCTCAATCCTCAGTCCTCAATCGTCAACCATCGATCCACAATCTTCAATACTCAATCCCCAATCCTCAATCCTCAATCCTCAATCCTCAATCATCAATCCTCAATCTTCAATACTCAATCCTCAATCCTCCATCCTCAATCCTCAATCCTCAATCCTCAGTCTTCAATCCTCAGTACTCAACAATCGATCCTCAATCCTCAGTCCTCAATCCTCAAACCTCAATCCTCAATCCTCAAACCTCAATCCTCAATCCTCAGTCCTCAATCCTCAATCCTCAATCTTCAATCCTCAATAATCAATCTCCTATCCAAGATCCTCAATCGCCAATACTCTATCCTTAATCCTCAATCTTCAATCCTCAATCCTCAATCCTCAAATCTCAATCCTCAATACACAATCCTCAATACTCAACCCTCAATCCCCAATCCTCGATCTTCAATCCTCATTCTTCAAATCTCAATCCTCATCCCTCAGGCCTCATCCTCAATTCCCAATTCTCAATCCTCAATCCTCAATTCTCAATACTCAATCCTCAATAATCAATCTTCAGTCCTCAATCCCCAGTCCTCAATCTTCAATCCTCAATGCTCAACCCTCAATCCTCAATCCTCAGTCCTCAATCCTCAATCCCCAATCCTCATACCTCAATCCTCAACCGTCAGTCCTCGTCCTCAATCCTCAACTATCAATCCTCAATCCTCAATATTCAATCATCAATAATCAATCTTCAATCCTCAATCCTCAATCCTCAATCCTCAATCCTCAATCCTCAATCCTCAATCCTCAGTCCTCAAACTTCAATCCTGAATCTTCAATCCTGAAACCTCAATCTTCAGACCTCAGTCCTCAACAACCAGTTGTCAATTCTCAATCCTCAATACAATATCATCAACTCACAGTTTTCAATACTCAATACTAAATCTGCAATCTCCAAATCTCTATCCACAAACATCAATTCTCATCACTGAACGCTCAACACTCAGTTCCCAATCCTCAATCCTCAATCCTCAATCTTCAGTCCTCAATACTCAATCTTCAATCCTGAATCCTCAATCCTCAATCCACAATTCTCAATCCTCAATCCTCAGTCCTCAGTCCTCAAACCTCAATCCTCAAAGCTCAGACATCATCCTCAATCCTCAATCCTCAATACTCGTTCCCCAATCCTCAATCCTCATTCCTCAATCTTCAATCCTGAATACTCAATCTTCAATCCTCAATACTCAATCTTCAATCCTCAACCCTCAATCCTCAATCCACAATCCTCAACCCTCAATCATCAACCTTCAATCCTCAAACCTCAATCCTCAATCCACAATCCTCAGTCCTCAATCATCAATCTTCAATCCTCAATCCTCAGTCCTCAATCCTCAATCCTGAAACGCCAATCCTCAATCCTCAATCCTCAATCCTCAATCCTCAGTCATCAATCCTCAATCCTCAATATTCAATCGTCAATCCTCAGTCCTCAATTGTCAATCCTCAATCATCGTTCCTCAAACCTCAATCCTCAACCCTCACTCCTTATCCTCAATTCTCAATTCTCAATCCTCAATCCTCAATTCTCAATCTTCAATCCTCAATAATCAATCTCCTATCCTAGATCCTCAATCCCCAATCCTCAATCGTTAATCCTCAATCTTCAATCCTCAACCCTCAACACACAGTCCCCAATCCTCAATCTTCAGTCCTCAAACCTCAATACTCAATCCTCAATCCTCAACCTTCAATCCTCAATACTAAATCTTCAATCCTCAATCCTCAATCCTCAATCCTCAATCCTCAACCGTCAGTCCTCGTCCTCAATCCTCAACCCTCAATCCTCAATCCTCAATCTTCAATCCTCATTACTCAATATTCAATCCTCAATCCTCAACCCTCAATCCTCAATCTTCAATCCTCAATCCTCATTCCACAATCTTCGATCCTCAACACTCAATCTTCAATCTTCAATCCTCAATACTCAATCTTCAATCCTCAATCCTCAATCCTCAATCGTCAATCTTCATTCTTCAATCCTCAATGCCCAATCCTCAATCCCCAATCCTCAATCCTCCATCCTCAATTCTCAATCCTCAGTCCTCAGTCCTCAATCCTCAATACTCAATCCTCAATCCTCAATGCCCAATCCTCAATCTTCAATCATCAATCCTCAATCCTCAAGCCTCAATAATCAATCCTCAATCTTCAATCCTGAATACTCAATCTTCAATCCTCAATCCTCATTCTTCAATCCTCAACCCTCAACCCTCAACCCTCAATCCTCAGTCATGATTACTCCATCTTCAATACTCAATACACAGTCATCAATCCTCAGTCCTCAATCCTCAATCCTCAATCCTCAATCCTCATTCCTCAAACCTCAATCCTCAATCCTCATTCCTCAAACCTCAATCCTCAACCCTCAGTCCTCATCCTCAATTCCCAATTCTCAATCCTCAATCCTCAATTCTCAATCTTCAATCCTCAGTAATCAATCTTCAATCCTCAACCCTCAGTCATGAATACTCCATCTTCAATGCTCAATACACAGTCATCAATCCTCAATCCTCAATCCTCAATCCTCAACCCTCAATCCTCATTCCTCAAACCTCAATCCTCAATCCTCATTCCTCAAACCTCAATCCTCAACCCTCAGTCCTCATCCTCAATTCCCAATTCTCAATCCTCAATCCTCAATTCTCAATCTGCAATCCTCAGTCCTCAATCCTCAATCCTCAATCCTCACTCTTCAGTCCTCAATACCCAATCCTCAATCTTCAACCCTCAATCCTCAATCCTCAATCCTCAATGCTCAATCCTCAATCCTCAATCGTCAATCTTCAATCCTCAACCGTCAGTCCTCGTCCTTAATCCTCAACCCTCAATCCTCAATCCTCAATCTTCAATCATCAATACTCAATCTTCAATCCTCAGCCCTCAGCACTCATCCTCCATCCTTAACACTCAATCCTCAATCCTCAATCTTCAATCCTCAATAATCAACCTCCAATCCTAGATCCTCAATCCCCAATCCTCAATCCTTAATACTCAACCTTCAATCCTCAATCCACAGTCCTCAATCTTCAATACTCAATGCTCAATCCTCAATCCTCAATCCTCATTCCTCGAACCTCAATCCTCAGCCATCAGTCCTCATCCTCAATTCTCAATTCTCAATCCTCAAACCTCGATCCTCAATCTGCAATCCTCAATAATCAATCTCCTATCCTAGATCCTCAATCCCCAATACTCTATCCTTAATACTCAATATTCAATCCTCTATCCCCAGGCCACAATCTTCAATCCCCAAAGCTCAATAATCAATCCTCAATCCTCAGTCCTCAATCGTCAGCCATCGATCCACAATCTTCAATACTCAATCCCCAATCCTCAATCCTCAATCCTCAATCCTCAATCATCAATCCTCAATCTTCAATACTCAATCCTCAATCCTCCATCCTCAATCCTCAATCCTCAATCCTCAATCTTCAATCCTCAGTACTCAACATTCGATCCTCAATCCTCAGCCCTCAATCCTCAAACCTCAATCCTCAATCCTCAATCCTCAATCCTCAATCCTCAATCCTCAATCCTCAATCCTCAGTCCTCAAACTTCAATCCTGAATCTTCAATCCTGAAACCTCAATCTTCAGACCTCAGTCCTCAACAACCAGTTGTCAATTCTCAATCCTCAATACAATATCATCAATTCACAGTTTTCAATACTCAATACTCAATCTGCAATCTCCAAATCTCTATCCACAAACATCAATTCTCATCACTGAACCCTCAACACTCAGTTCCCAATCCTCAATCCTCAATCCTCAATCCTCAATCTTCAGTCCTCAATACTCAATCTTCAATCCTGAATCCTCAATCCTCAATCCTCGATCCTCAATCCTCAATCGTCAGTCTTCAATCCTCAATACTCAATCTGCAATCGTCAGTCCTCAATCCTCAATCCCCAATCCTCATTCTTCAATCCTCAATACCCAATCCCCAATCTTCAATCCTCAATCCTCAATCCTCAATTCTCAATCCTGAATCGTCAATCCTCAATCCCCAGTCCTCAATCCTCAATACTCAATCTTCAATCCTCAATCCTCAATTCGTAATCCTCAATACTCAATCCTCAATCGTCAATCCTCAATACTCAATCCTCAATCCTCAGTCGTCAATCTTCAACCCTCAACCGTCAGTCCTCGTCGTTAATCCTCAACCCTCAATCCTCAATCCTCAATCTTCAATCATCAATACTCAATCTTCAATCCTCAATACTCAACCATCAATCCTCAATTCTCACTACTCAACAGAATATCCTGAATTCTCAGTATTCAATACGCAAACCTCAATCCTCAACCCTCAGCCCTCATCCTCCATCCTCAATCCTCAATCCTGAATCCTCAATCCTCAATCCTCATTCCTCAAACCTCAATCTTCAACCCTCAGTCCTCATCCTCAATTCTCAATTCTCAATCCTCGGTCCTCAACTCTCAATCTTCAATCCTCAATAATCAATCTCCAATCCTAGATCCTCAATCCCTAATCCTCAATCCTCAATCCTCAATCTTCAATCCTCAATACTCAATCTTCAATCCTCAATCCTCAATCCTCAATCCTCAATCTTCAATCTTCAATCCTCAATCCTCAATCTTCAATCCTCAACCGTCAGTCCTCGTCCTCAATCCTCAACCCTCAATCCTCAATCCTGAATCTTCAATCGTCAATACTCAATCTTCAATCCTCAATTCTCAATCCTCAATCCTCAACCCTCAATCCTCAAACATCAATCCTCAGCCCTCAGTCCTCATCCTCAATTCTCAATTCTCAATCCTCAAACTTCAATCCTCAATCTTCAATCCTCAATCCTCAATCCTCAATCCTCAATCCTCAATCTTCAATCCTCAATACTCAATCTTCAATCCTCAATCCTCAATCCTCAATCCTCAATTCTCAATCCTCAATCCTCAGTCCTCAGTCCTCAAACCTCAATCCGCAAACCTCTGCCATGATCCTCAATCCTCAATCCTCAATCCTCGTTCCTCAATCCTCAATCCTCAATCCTCAATCTTCAATCCTGTATACTCAACCTTCAATCCTCAATACTCAATCTTCAATCCTCAACCCTCAATCCTCAATCCACAATCCCCAACTCTCAATCATCAACCTTCAATCCTCAATACTCAATCTTCAATCCTCAATCCTCAATCCTGAATCGTCAATCCTCATTCTTCAATCCCCAATACCCAATCCTCAATCCTCAATCCCCAATCCTCAATCCTCAATACTCAATCTTCCATCGCCAATCCTCAATCCTCAATCCTCAATCCTCAATCCTCAGTTATCAATCCTCAATACTCAATACTCAATCGTCAATTCTCAGTCCTCAATTCTCAATCCTCAATCTTCAATCCTCAATCCTCAATCCTCAATCCTCAATCCTCAATTCTCAATCCTCAAACCTCTTTCCTCAAACCTCAATCCTCAACCCTCAGTCCACATACTCAAATCTGAATTCTCAATCCTCAAACCTCAATCTTCAATCATCAATACTCAATCCTCTATCTTCAACACTCAATCCTCAATCCTCAATCCTCAATCCTCAATTCTCAATCTTCAATCCTCAATAATCAATCTCCAATCCTAGATCCTCAATCACCAATCCTCAATCGTTAATCCTCAATCTTCAATCCTCAATACCCAGTCCTCAGTCCTCAATACTCAATCTTCAATCCTCAATCCTCAATTCTCAATCCTCAATACTCAATCCTCAATCGCCAATCCTCAATCGTCAATCCTCAACCCCAATCATGAATCTTCAATCCTCTATCCTCAACCCTCAATCATCAATCCTCAATTCTCAATCCTCAATACTCAGTCTTCAATCCTCAATCCTCAATCATCAATCCTCAATCCTCAATCCTCAGTCATCAATCCTCAATCTTCAATACTCAATCGTCAATCCGCAGTCCTCAATCCTCAATCCTCAATCCTCGTTCCTCACACCTCAATCCTCAAAGCTCAGCCATCATCCTCAATCCTCAATCCTCGTTCCTCAATCCTCAATCCTCAATCCTCAATCCTCAATAGTCAATCTCCAACCCTAGATACTCAATCCCCAATCCTCAATCCTTAATCCTCAATCTTCAATCCTCAATCCTCAATTCTCAATCCTCAACACTCAATCCTCAATCCTCAATCCTCAATCCCTAATCCTCAATCTTCAATCCTCAATCCTCAATCCTCAAGCCTCAACCCTCAATCCTCAATCTTCAATCCTGAATACTCAATCTTCAATCCTCAATACTCAATCTTCAATCCTGAACGCTCAATCCTCAATCCACCATCCTCAATCCTCAATCATCAACCTTCAATTATCAATCCTCAATCATCAATCCTCAGTCCTCAATCCTCAGTCATCAATCCTCAAACCTCAGTCCTCAGTCATGAATACTCCATCTTCAATACTCAATACACAATCCTCAATCGTCAATCCTCCATCCTCAATCCTCAATCCTCATTCTTCAAACCTCAATCCTCATCCCTCAGTCCTCATCCTCAATTCCCAATTCTCAATCCTCAATCCTCAATACTCAATCTTCAATCCTCAATAATCAATCTTCAATCCTCAATCCCCAGTCCTCAATCTTCAATCCTCAATGCTCAGTCCTCAATCCCCGATCCTCATTCTTCAATCCTCAATACCCAATCCCCAATCTTCAACCCTCAATCCTCAATCCTCAATTCTCAATCCTCAATCCTCAATCCTCAATACTCAATCGTCAATCCTCAATCCTCAATTCTCAATCCTCAATCCTCAATCCCCAATCCTCAATCTTCAATCCTCAATCCTCAATCCTCAATCCTCAATCCTCAATTATCAATCCTCAATCCTCAGTCCTCAGTCCTCAAACATCAATCCTCAAACCTCAGCCATCATCCTCAATCCTCAATCCTCAATACTCGTTCCCCAATCCTCAATCCTCAATCCTCAATCTTCAATCCTGAATACTCAATCTTCAATCCTCAATACTCAATCTTCAATCCTCAACCCTCAATCCTCAATCCACAATCCTCAACCCTCAATCATCAACCTTCAATCCTCAAACCTCAATCCTCAATCCACAATCCTCAATCCTCAATCATCAATCTTCAATCCTCAATCCTCAGTCCTCAATCCTCAATCCTGAATCGTCAATCCTCAATCCTCAATCCTCAATCCTCAATCCTCAGTCATCAATCCTCAATCCTCAATATTCAATCGTCAATCCTCAGTCCTCAATTCTCAATCCTCAATCCTCGTTCCTCAAACCTCAATCCTCAACCCTCACTCCTTATCCTCAATTCTCAATTCTCAATCCTCAATCCTCAATTCTCAATCTTCAATCCTCAATAATCAATCTCCAATCCTAGATCCTCAATCCCCAATCCTCAATCGTTAATCCTCAATCTTCAATCCTCAACCCTCAACACACAGTCCCCAATCCTCAATCTTCAATCCTCAAACCTCAATACTCAATCCTCAATCCTCAACCTTCAATCCTCAATACTAAATCTTCAATCCTCAATCCTCAATCCTCAATCCTCAATCCTCAACCGTCAGTCCTCGTCCTCAATCCTCAACCCTCAATCCTCAATCCTCAATCTTCAACCCTCATTACTCAATATTCAATCCTCAATCCTCAACCCTCAATCCTCAATCTTCAATCCTCAATCCTCATTCCTCAATCTTCGATCTTCAACACTCAATCTTCAATCTTCAATCCTCAATACTCAATCTTCAATCCTCAATCCTCAATCCTCAATCGTCAATCTTCATTCTTCAATCCTCAATGCCCAATCCTCAATCCTCAATCCTCAATCCTCCATCCTCAATTCTCAATCCTCAATCCTCAGTCCTCAATCCTCAATACTCTGTCCTCAATCCTCAGTGCCCAATCCTCAATCTTCAATCATCAATCCTCAATCCTCAAGCCTCAATAATCAATCCTCAATCTTCAATCCTGAATACTCAATCTTCAATCCTCAATCCTCATTCTTCAATCCTCAATCCTCAACCCTCAACCCTCAATCCTCAGTCATGATTACTCCATCTTCAATACTCAATACACAGTCATCAATCCTCAATCCTCAATCCTCAATCCTCAATCCTCAATCCTCAATCCTCATTCCTCAAAACTCAATCCTCAATCCTCATTCCTCAAACCTCAATCCTCAACCCTCAGTCCTCATCCTCAATTCCCAATTCTCAATCCTCAATCCTCAATTCTCAATCTTCAATCCTCAGTAATCAATCTTCAATCCTCAACCCTCAGTTATGAATACTCCATCTTCAATGCTCAATACACAGTCATCAATCCTCAATCCTCAATCCTCAATCCTCAATCCTCAATCCTCATTCCTCAAACCTCAATCCTCAATCCTCATTCCTCAAACCTCAATCCTCAACCCTCAGTCCTCATCCTCAATTCCCAATTCTCAATCCTCAATCCTCAATTCTCAATCTGCAATCCTCAGTCCTCAATCCTCAATCCTCAATCCTCACTCTTCAGTCCTCAATACCCAATCCTCAATCTTCAACCCTCAACCCTCAATCCTGAATCCTCAATCCTCAATCCTCAATCCTCAATCGTCAATCTTCAATCCTCAACCGTCAGTCCTCGTCCTTAATCCTCAACCCTCAATCCTCAATCCTCAATCTTCAATCATCAATACTCAATCTTCAATCCTCAGCCCTCAGCACTCATCCTCCATCCTTAACACTCAATCCTCAATCCTCAATCTTCAATCCTCAATAATCAACCTCCAATCCTAGATCCTCAATCCCCAATCCTCAATCCTTAATACTCAACCTTCAATCCTCAATCCACAGTCCTCAATCATCAATACTCAATGCTCAATCCTCAATCCTCAATCCTCATTCCTCGAACCTCAATCCTCAGCCCTCAGTCCTCATCCTCAATTCTCAATTCTCAATCCTCAAACCTCGATCCTCAATCTTCAATCCTCAATAATCAATCTCCTATCCTAGATCCTCAATCCCCAATACTCTATCCTTAATACTCAATATTCAATCCTCTATCCCCAGGCCACAATCTTCAATCCCCAAAGCTCAATAATCAATCCTCAATCCTCAGTCCTCAATCGTCAGCCATCGATCCACAATCTTCAATACTCAATCCCCAATCCTCAATCTTCAATCCTCAATAATCAATCTCCTATCCTAGATCCTCAATCCCCAATACTCTATCCTTAATCCTCAATCTTCAATCCTCAATCCTCAATCCTCAATCCTCAATCCTCAATCTTCAATCCTCAATACTCAATCTTCAATCCTCAATCCTCAATCCTCAATCCTCAATCTTCAATCTTCAATCCTCAATCCTCAATCTTCAATCCTCAACCGTCAGTCCTCGTCCTCAATCCTCAACCCTCAATCCTCAATCCTGAATCTTCAATCGTCAATACTCAATCTTCAATCCTCAATTCTCAATCCTCAATCCTCAACCCTCAATCCTCAAACATCAATCCTCAGCCCTCAGTCCTCATCCTCAATTCTCAATTCTCAATCCTCAACTTCAATCCTCAATCTTCAATCCTCAATCCTCAATCCTCAATCCTCAATCCTCAATCTTCAATCCTCAATACTCAATCTTCAATCCTCAATCCTCAATCCTCAATCCTCAATTCTCAATCCTCAATCCTCAGTCCTCAGTCCTCAAACCTCAATCCGCAAACCTCTGCCATGATCCTCAATCCTCAATCCTCAATCCTCGTTCCTCAATCCTCAATCCTCAATCCTCAATCTTCAATCCTGTATACTCAACCTTCAATCCTCAATACTCAATCTTCAATCCTCAAACCTCAATCCTCAATCCACAATCCCCAACTCTCAATCATCAACCTTCAATCCTCAATACTCAATCTTCAATCCTCAATCCTCAATCCTGAATCGTCAATCCTCATTCTTCAATCCCCAATACCCAATCCTCAATCCTCAATCCCCAATCCTCAATCCTCAATACTCAATCTTCAATCGCCAATCCTCAATCCTCAATCCTCAATCCTCAATCCTCAGTTATCAATCCTCAATACTCAATACTCAATCGTCAATTCTCAGTCCTCAATTCTCAATCCTCAATCTTCAATCCTCAATCCTCAATCCTCAATCCTCAATCCTCAATTCTCAATCCTCAAACCTCTTTCCTCAAACCTCAATCCTCAACCCTCAGTCCACATACTCAAATCTGAATTCTCAATCCTCAAACCTCAATCTTCAATCATCAATACTCAATCCTCTATCTTCAACACTCAATCCTCAATCCTCAATCCTCAATCCTCAATTCTCAATCTTCAATCCTCAATAATCAATCTCCAATCCTAGATCCTCAATCACCAATCCTCAATCGTTAATCCTCAATCTTCAATCCTCAATACCCAGTCCTCAGTCCTCAATACTCAATCTTCAATCCTCAATCCTCAATTCTCAATCCTCAATACTCAATCCTCAATCGCCAATCCTCAATCGTCAATCCTCAACCCCAATCATGAATCTTCAATCCTCTATCCTCAACCCTCAATCATCAATCCTCAATTCTCAATCCTCAATACTCAGTCTTCAATCCTCAATCCTCAATCATCAATCCTCAATCCTCAATCCTCAGTCATCAATCCTCAATCTTCAATACTCAATCGTCAATCCGCAGTCCTCAATCCTCAATCCTCAATCCTCGTTCCTCACACCTCAATCCTCAAAGCTCAGCCACCATCCTCAATCCTCAATCCTCGTTCCTCAATCCTCAATCCTCAATCCTCAATCCTCAATAGTCAATCTCCAACCCTAGATACTCAATCCCCAATCCTCAATCCTTAATCCTCAATCTTCAATCCTCAATCCTCAATTCTCAATCCTCAACACTCAATCCTCAATCCTCAATCCTCAATCCCTAATCCTCAATCTTCAATCCTCAATCCTCAATCCTCAAGCCTCAACCCTCAATCCTCAATCTTCAATACTGAATACTCAATCTTCAATCCTCAATACTCAATCTTCAATCCTGAACGCTCAATCCTCAATCCACCATCCTCAATCCTCAATCATCAACCTTCAATTATCAATCCTCAATCATCAATCCTCAGTCCTCAATCCTCAGTCATCAATCCTCAAACCTCAGTCCTCAGTCATGAATACTCCATCTTCAATACTCAATACACAATCCTCAATCGTCAATCCTCCATCCTCAATCCTCAATCCTCATTCTTCAAACCTCAATCCTCATCCCTCAGTCCTCATCCTCAATTCCCAATTCTCAATCCTCAATCCTCAATACTCAATCTTCAATCCTCAATAATCAATCTTCAATCCTCAATCCCCAGTCCTCAATCTTCAATCCTCAATGCTCAGTCCTCAATCCCCGATCCTCATTCTTCAATCCTCAATACCCAATCCCCAATCTTCAACCCTCAATCCTCAATCCTCAATTCTCAATCCTCAATCCTCAATCCTCAATACTCAATCGTCAATCCTCAATCCTCAATTCTCAATCCTCGATCCTCAATCCCCAATCCTCAATCTTCAATCCTCAATCCTCAATCCTCAATCCTCAATCCTCAATTATCAATCCTCAATCCTCAGTCCTCAGTCCTCAAACATCAATCCTCAAACCTCAGCCATCATCCTCAATCCTCAATCCTCAATACTCGTTCCCCAATCCTCAATCCTCAATCCTCAATCTTCAATCCTGAATACTCAATCTTCAATCCTCAATACTCAATCTTCAATCCTCAACCCTCAATCCTCAATCCACAATCCTCAACCCTCAATCGTCAACCTTCAATCCTCAAACCTCAATCCTCAATCCACAATCCTCAATCCTCAATCATCAATCTTCAATCCTCAATCCTCAGTCCTCAATCCTCAATCCTGAATCGTCAATCCTCAATCCTCAATCCTCAATCCTCAATCCTCAGTCATCAATCCTCAATCCTCAATATTCAATCGTCAATCCTCAGTCCTCAATTCTCAATCCTCAATCCTCGTTCCTCAAACCTCAATCCTCAACCCTCACTCCTTATCCTCAATTCTCAATTCTCAATCCTCAATCCTCAATTCTCAATCTTCAATCCTCAATAATCAATCTCCAATCCTAGATCCTCAATCCCCAATCCTCAATCGTTAATCCTCAATCTTCAATCCTCAACCCTCAACACACAGTCCCCAATCCTCAATCTTCAATCCTCAAACCTCAATACTCAATCCTCAATCCTCAACCTTCAATCCTCAATACTAAATCTTCAATCCTCAATCCTCAATCCTCAATCCTCAATCCTCAACCGTCAGTCCTCGTCCTCAATCCTCAACCCTCAATCCTAAATCCTCAATCTTCAACCCTCATTACTCAATATTCAATCCTCAATCCTCAACCCTCAATCCTCAATCTTCAATCCTCAATCCTCATTCCTCAATCTTCGATCCTCAACACTCAATCTTCAATCTTCAATCCTCAATACTCAATCTTCAATCCTCAATCCTCAATCCTCAATCCTCAATCGTCAATCTTCATTCTTCAATCCTCAATGCCCAATCCTCAATCCTCAATCCTCAATCCTCCATCCTCAATTCTCAATCCTCAATCCTCAGTCCTCAATCCTCAATACTCAGTCCTCAATCCTCAGTGCCCAATCCTCAATCTTCAATCATCAATCCTCAATCCTCAAGCCTCAATAATCAATCCTCAATCTTCAATCCTGAATACTCAATCTTCAATCCTCAATCCTCATTCTTCAATCCTCAATCCTCAACCCTCAACCCTCAATCCTCAGTCATGATTACTCCATCTTCAATACTCAATACACAGTCATCAATCCTCAATCCTCAATCCTCAATCCTCAATCCTCAATCCTCATTCCTCAAAACTCAATCCTCAATCCTCATTCCTCAAACCTCAATCCTCAACCCTCAGTCCTCATCCTCAATTCCCAATTCTCAATCCTCAATCCTCAATTCTCAATCTTCAATCCTCAGTAATCAATCTTCAATCCTCAACCCTCAGTTATGAATACTCCATCTTCAATGCTCAATACACAGTCATCAATCCTCAATCCTCAATCCTCAATCCTCAATCCTCAATCCTCATTCCTCAAACCTCAATCCTCAATCCTCATTCCTCAAACCTCAATCCTCCACCCTCAGTCCTCATCCTCAATTCCCAATTCTCAATCCTCAATCCTCAATTCTCAATCTGCAATCCTCAGTCCTCAATCCTCAATCCTCAATCCTCACTCTTCAGTCCTCAATACCCAATCCTCAATCTTCAACCCTCAACCCTCAATCCTCAATCCTCAATCCTCAATCCTCAATCCTCAATCGTCAATCTTCAATCCTCAACCGGCAGTCCTCGTCCTTAATCCTCAACCCTCAATCCTCAATCCTCAATCTTCAATCATCAATACTCAATCTTCAATCCTCAGCCCTCAGCACTCATCCTCCATCCTTAACACTCAATCCTCAATCCTCAATCTTCAATCCTCAATAATCAACCTCCAATCCTAGATCCTCAATCCCCAATCCTCAATCCTTAATACTCAACCTTCAATCCTCAATCCACAGTCCTCAATCATCAATACTCAATGCTCAATCCTCAATCCTCAATCCTCATTCCTCGAACCTCAATCCTCAGCCCTCAGTCCTCATCCTCAATTCTCAATTCTCAATCCTCAAACCTCGATCCTCAATCTTCAATCCTCAATAATCAATCTCCTATCCTAGATCCTCAATCCCCAATACTCTATCCTTAATACTCAATATTCAATCCTCTATCCCCAGGCCACAATCTTCAATCCCCAAAGCTCAATAATCAATCCTCAATCCTCAGTCCTCAATCGTCAGCCATCGATCCACAATCTTCAATACTCAATCCCCAATCCTCAATCTTCAATCCTCAATAATCAATCTCCTATCCTAGATCCTCAATCCCCAATACTCTATCCTTAATCCTCAATCTTTAATCCTCAATCCTCAATCCTCAAATCTCAATCCTCAATACTCAATCCTCGATACTCAACCCTCAATCCCCAATCCTCGACCTTCAATCCTCATTCTTCAAACCTCAATCCTCATCCCTCAGGCCTCATCCTCAATTCCCAATTCTCAATCCTCAATCCTCAATTCTCAATACTCAATCCTCAATAATCAATCTTCAGTCCTCAATCCCCAGTCCTCAATCTTCAATCCTCAATGCTCAATCCTCAATCCTCAATCCTCAGTCCTCAATCCTCAATCCTCAATCGCCAATCCTCATACCTCAATCCTCAACCGTCAGTCCTCGTCCTCAATCCTCAACTATCAATCCTCAATCCTCAATATTCAATCATCAATACTCAATCTTCAATCCTCAATCCTCAATCCTCAATCCTCAATCCTCAATCCTCAATCCTCAATCCTCAGTCCTCAAACTTCAATCCTGAATCTTCAATCCTGAAACCTCAACCTTCAGACCTAAGTCCTCAACAACCAGTTGTCAATTCTCAATCCTCAACACAATATCATCAATTCACAGTTTTCAATACTCAATACTCAATCTGCAATCTCCAAATCTCTATCCACAAACATCAATTCTCATCACTGAACCCTCAACACTCAGTTCCCAATCCTCAATCCTCAATCCTCAATCCTCAATCTTCAGTCCTCAATACTCAATCTTCAATCCTGAATCCTCAATCCTCAATCCTCAATCCTCAATCCTCAATCGTCAGTCTTCAATCCTCAATACTCAATCTGCAATCGTCAGTCCTCAATCCTCAATCCCCAATCCTCATTCTTCAATCCTCAATACCCAATCCCCAATCTTCAACCCTCAATCCTCAATCCTCAATTCTCAATCCTCAATCCTCAGTCCTCAGTCCTCAAACCTCAATCCTCAAACCTCAGCCATCATCCTCAATCCTCAATCCTCAATACTCGTTCCCCAATCCTCAATCGTCAATCCTCAGTCTTCAATCCTGAATACTCAATCTTCAATCCTCAATACTCAATCTTCAATCCTCAACCCTCAATCCTCAATCCACAATCCTCAACCCTCAATGATCAACCTTCAATCCTCAAACCTCAATCCTCAATCCACAATCCTCAATCCTCAATCATCAATCTTCAATCCTCAATCCTCAGTCCTCAATCCTCAATCCTGAATCGTCAATCCTCAATCCCCAGTCCTCAATCCTCAATACTCAATCTTCAATCCTCAATCCTCAATTCGTTATCCTCAATACTCAATCCTCAATCGTCAATCCTCAATGCTCAATCCTCAATCCTCAGTCGTCAATCTTCAATCGTCAACCGTCAGTCCTCGTCCTTAATCCTCAACCCTCAATCCTCAATCCTCAATCTTCAATCATCAATACTCAATCTTCAATCCTCAATACTCAACCATCAATCGTCAATTCTCATTACTCAACAGAATATCCTGAATTCTCAGTATTCAATACGCAAACCTCAATCCTCAACCCTCAGCCCTCATCCTCCATCCTCAATCCTCAATCCTGAATCCTCAATCCTGAATCCTCATTCCTCAAACCTCAATCTTCAACCCTCAGTCCTCATCCTCAATTCTCAATTCTCAATCCTCGGTCCTCAATTCTCAATCTTCAGTCCTCAATAATCAATCTCCAATCCTAGATCCTCAATCCCCAATCCTCAATCCTCAATCCTCAACCTTCAATCCTCAATACTCAATCTTCAATCCTCAATCCTCAATCCTCAATCCTCAATCTTCAATCCTCAATCCTCAATCCTCAATCTTCAATCCTCAACCGTCAGTCCTCGTCCTCAATCCTCAACCCTCAATCCTCAATCCTGAATCTTCAATCGTCAATACTCAATCTTCAATCCTCAATTCTCAATCCTCAATCCTCAACCCTCAATCCTCAGTATTGAGCACACAACCATCAACCATCAATTCTCAATACTCAACCATCAATTTTCAATTCTCAATACTCAATAGAATATCCTGAACTCTCATGATTCAATACTCAATCCACAATTTCAATAATCAAATCTCAATCCTCAAACATCAATTCTCAAGACTCAATCCTCAACACTCGGTCCTCTTTCTTCAATCCTCCATCCTCAATCCTCTATTCTCAAGCGTCAATCCTCAATCTTCAATCCTCCATTCTCAATCTTCAATCCTCAATCCTCAATCATCAAACCTCAATCCTCAATCCTCAGTCATCAATCCTCAATCTTCAATACTCGATCCTCAATCCTGAATCCTCAATCCTCAATCCTCAATCCTCATTCCTCAAACATCAATCCTCAGCCCTCAGTCCTCATCCTCAATTCTCAATTCTCAATCCTCAAACTTCAATCCTCAATCTTCAATTCTCAATCCTCAATCCTCAATCCTCAATCCTCAATCTTCAATCCTCAATACTCAATCTTCAATCCTCAATCCTCAATCCTCAATCCTCAATTCTCAATCCTCAATCCTCAGTCCTCAGTCCTCAAACCTCAATCCGCAAACCTCTGCCATCATCCTCAATCCTCAATCCTCAATCCTCGTTCCTCAATCCTCAATCCTCAATCCTCAATCTTCAATCCTGAATACTCAACCTTCAATCCTCAATACTCAATCTTCAATCCTCAACCATCAATCCTCAATCCACAATCCCCAACTCTCAATCATCAACCTTCAATCCTCAATACTCAATCTTCAATCCTCAATCCTCAATCCTGAATCGTCAATCCTCATTCTTCAATCCTCAATACCCAATCCTCAATCCTCAATCCTCAATCCTCAATCCTCAATACTCAATCTTCAATCGCCAATCCTCAATCCTCAATCCTCAATCCTCAATCCTCAGTTATCAATCCTCAATACTCAATACTCAATCGTCAATTCTCAGTCCTCAATTCTCAATCCTCAATCTTCAATCCTCAATCCTCAATCCTCAATCCTCAATCCTCAATTCTCAATCCTCAAACCTCTTTCCTCAAACCTCAATCCTCAACCCTCAGTCCTCAATCCTCAATCCTCAGTCCCCAAACCTCAATCCTCAATCGTCAGTCTTCAATCCTCAATACTCAATCTTCAATCCTCAATCCTCAATCCTCAATCCTCAACCCTCATTCTTCAATCCTCAATACCCAATCCTCAATCTTCAATCCTGATTCCTCAATCCTCAATTCTCAATCCTCAATCCTCAGACTTCAGTCCTCAAACCTCAATCCACAATCCTCAGCCCTCATCCTCAATCCTCAATCCTCAACCCTCAATCCTCAATCTTCAATACCCGATACTCAATCTTCAATCCTCAATCCTCAGTCCTCAAACCTCAATTCTGAATCCTCAGTCCTGAATCCTCAATCTTCGGCCCTCAGTCCTCAACAATCAGTTGTCAATCCTCAATCCTCAATAGAATATCCTCAATCCACAGTTTTCAACACTCAATACTCAATCAGCAATTTTCAAACCTCTATCCACAAACATGAATCCTCATCACTCAACCCTCAACACTCAGTCCTCAATGTTCAAGCCTCAATCCTCAATCCTCAATCCTCATTCTTCAATCCTCAATACCCAATCCTCATTCTTCAATCCTCAATCCTCAATCCCCAATCCTCAATCCTCAATCGTCAATTTTCAATCCTCATTCTTCAATCCTCAATGCCCAATACTCAATCTTCAATCTTCAATCCTCAAGCCTCAATCCTCAATTCTCAATCCTCTATCCCCAGTCCTCAGTCCTGAAACCTCAATCCTCAACCCTCAGCCCTCATCTTCAATCCTCAATCTTCCACCCTCAATCCTCAATCTTAAATGCTCAATAATCAATCTTCAATCCTCAATCTTCAATCCTCAATCCTCAGTCCTCAATACTCAATCTTCAATCCTCGATCCTCAATCCTCAATCCTCAATCCTCAATCCTCGATCCTCAATCTTCAAACCTCAGTCCCTAATCCTCAATCTTCAATCCTCAATCCTCAGCCCTCAATCTTCAATCCTCATTACTCAATCGTCAATCCTCAGTTCTCAATCCTCAATCCTCAATCCTCATTCTTCAATCCTCAATACCCAATCCTCAATCTTCAATCCTCAATCCTCAATCCACAATTCTCAATCCTCAATCCTCAATTCTCAGACCTCAAACATCAATAAACAACCCTCAGTCCTTGTCCTCAATCCACAACCCTCAATCCTCAATCCTCAATCTTCAATCATCAATATTCAATCTTCAATCCTCAATCCTCAATCCTCAATCCTCAATCCTCAACCCTCAATGTTCAATCCGCAATACCCAATCCACAATCTTCAATCCTCAATCCCCAATCCTCAATCCTCAATCCTCAATCCTCAATCCTCAATACCAGATCCTCAATCTTCAATCCTCAATCCTCAATCCTCAATTCTCGATCCTCAATCCTCGATCCTCAGACCTCAATCCTCATTCTTCAATCCTCAATACCAAATTCTCAATCTTCAATCCTCAATCCTCAATCCTCAATTCTCGATCCTCAATCCTCGATCCTCAGACCTCAAACATTGATACTCAACCCTCACACCTCGTCCTCAACCCACAACCCTCAATCCTCAATCCTCAATCTTCAATCATCAATATACAATCTTCAGTCCTCAATCCTCAATACTCAATCCTCAATCCTCAGTCCTCAATATTCAATCCAGGATACCCAATCCTCAATGTTCAATCCTCAATCCTCAATCCTCAATCCTCAATCCTCAATCCTCAATCCTCAATCCTCAATCCTCAATCCTCAATCCTCAATCCTCAATCCTCAATCCTCAGTCCACAAACCTCAATCCTCAATCTTCAATCCTCAAAACTCAATCTTCAATCCTCGATCCTCAGTCCTCAGTCCTCAAACCTCAATCCTCAACCCTCAGCCCTCATCTTCAATCCTCAATCCTCATCCCTCAATCCTCAATCTTCAAACCTCGATACTCAATCTTCAATCCTCAATTCTCAGTCCTCAAACCTCAATTCTGAATCCTCAATCCTGAATCCTCAATCTTCGGCACTCAGTCCTCAACAATCAGTTGTCAATCCTCAATCCTCAATAGAATATCCTCAATTCACAGCTTTCAATACACAATACTCAATCTGCAATCTTCAAACCTCTATCCACAAACATCAATTCTCATCACTCAACCCTCAACGCTCAGTCCTCAATGTTCAATCCTCAATCCTCAATCCTCAATCCTCAATCGTCAACCTTCAATTCTCAATACTCAATCCTCAATACTCAATCTTCAATCTTCAATCCTCAATCCTCAATCCTCAATCCTCATTCTTCAATCCTCAATACCCAATCCTCAATCTTCAACCCTCAATCCTCAATCCTCAATCCTCAATCCTCAATCCTCAATTTTCAATCCTCAGTCTTCAATCCTCAATACCCAATACTCAATCTTCAATCTTCAATCCTCAATCCTCAATCCTCAATCCTCATTCTTCAATCCTTAATACCCAATCCTCAATCTTCAATCCTCAATCCTCAATCCCCAATCCTCAATCCTCAATCCTCAATTTTCAATCCTCATTCATAAATCCTCAATACCCAATCCTCAATCTTCAATCCTCATTCCTCAATCCTCAATTCTCAATCCTCAATCCTCAGACTTCAGTCCTCAAACCTCAATCCACAATCCTCAGCCCTCATCCTCAATCCTCAATCCTCAACCCTCAATCCTCAATCTTCAATACCCGATACTCAATCTTCAATCCTCAATTCTCAGTCCTCAAACCTCAATTCTGAATCGTCAGTCCTGAATCCTCAATCTTCGGCCCTCAGTCCTCAACAATCAGTTGTCAATCCTCAATCCTCAATAGAATTTCCTCAATCCACAGTTTTCAATACTCAATACTCAATCAGCAATCTTCAAACCTCTATCCACAAACATCAATTCTCATCACTCAACCCTCAACACTCAGTCCTCAATGTTCAAGCCTCAATCCTCAATCCTCAATCCTCATTCGTCAATCTTCAATCCTCAATACTCAATCTTCGATATTCAATCCTCAATCCTCAGTCCTCAATCCTCATTCTTCAATCCTCAATACCCAATCCTCAATCTTCAATCCTCAATCCTCAATCCTCTATCCTCAGTCCTCAATCCTCAATTTTCTATCCTCATTCTTCAATCCTCAATACCCAATACTCAATCTTCAATCTTCAATCCCCAATCCTCAATCCTCAATCCTCATTCTTCAATCCTTAATACCCAATCCTCAACCTTCAATCCTCAATCCTGAATCCCCAATCCTCAATCCTCAATCCTCAATTTTCAATCCTCATTCTTCAATCCTCAATCCCCAGTCCTCAGTCCTGAAATCTCAATCCTCAACCCTCAGCCCTCATCTTCAATCCTCAATCTTCAATCCTCAAACCTCAATCTTAAATGCTCAATAATCAATCTTCAATCCTCAATCATCAATCCTCACTCCTCAGTCCTCAATACTCAATCTTCAATCCTCGATCCTCAATCCTCAATCCTCAATCCTCAATCCTCGATCCTCAATCCTCAATCCTCAATCCTCAGTCCTCAGTCCTCAGTCCTCAAACCTCAATCCTCAACCCTCAACCCTCATCGTCAATCCTCAATCTTCAATCCTCAATCCTCAATCCTCAATCCTCAATCATCAACCTTCAATCCTCAATCCTCAATACTCAATCCTCATTCTTCAATCCTCAATACCGAATCCTCAATCTGCAATCGTCAATCCTCAATCCTCAATCCTCATCCCTCAATCCTCAATGTTCAATCCTCATACCCAATCCTCTATCTTCAATCCTCAATCCTCAAGCCTCAATCCTCAATCCTCAATCCTCAGTCCTCAAACCTCAATCCTGAATCCTCAATCCTGAGTCCTCAAACTTCAGCCCTGAGTCCTCAACGATCAGTTGTCAGTCCTCAATCCTCAATAGAATATCCTCAATTCACAGTTTTCAATACTCAATACTCAATCTGCAAACTTCAGATCTCTATCCACAAGCATCAATTCTCATCACTCAACCCTCAATACTCAGTCACCAATCCTCAATCTTCATACCTCAACCCTCAATTCTCAATCCTCAATCATCAATCCTCAATCCTCAATCCTCAATCCTCATTCCTCAACCGTCAATCTTCAATCCTCAGACCTCAAACATCAATACTCAACCCTCAGTCCTCGTCCTCAATCCACAACCCTCAATCCTCAACCCTCAACCATCAATCCTCAATACTCAACCATCAATTCTCAATTCTCAATACTCAATAGAATATCCTGGATTCTCAATCCTCAATCCTTGATCCTCAGACCTCACACATCAGTACTCAACCCTCAGTCCTCGTCCTCAATCCACAACACTCAATCCTCAATACTCAATCCTCAACACTCAATCCTCAATGTCCAATCCGCGATACCCAATACTCAATGTTCAATCCTCAATCCTCAATCCTCAATCCTCAATCATCAATCATCAATCCTCAATACTCAATCTTCAATCCTCAATCCTCAATTCTCAATCCTCAATCCTCAATCCTCAATCCTCAATCCTCAGTCCTCAATCCTCAATCGTCAGTCTTCAATCCTCAATACTCAATCTTCAATCCTCAATCCTCAATCCTCAATCCTCAACCCTCATTATTCAATCCTCAATACCCAATCCTCAATCTTCAATCCTCAATCCTCAATCCTCAACTCTCAATAGTCAATCTTCAATCCTCAATCTTCAATCCTCAGTCCTCAGTCCTCAGTCTTCAATCATCAATACTCAATTTCAATCCTCAATCCTCAGTCCTCAAACCTCAATTCTGAATCCTCAATCCTGAATCCTTAATCCTCGGCCCTCAGTCCTCAACAATCAGGTGTCAATCCTCAATCCTCAATAGAATATCCTCAATTAACAGTTTTCAATACTCAATACTCTATCTGCAATCTTCAAGCCTCTATCCACAAACGTCAATTCTCATCACTCAACCCTCAACACTCAGTCCTCAATGTTTAATCCTCAATCCTCAATCCTCAATCCTCAATCGTCAATCTTCAACCCTCAATACTCAATCCTCAATACTCAAACCTCAATCCTCAGTCCTCAAACCTCAATCCCGAATCCTCAATCCTGAATCCTCCATCTTCAGCCCTCAGTCCTCAACAATCAATTGTCAATCCTCAATCCTCAATAGAATATCCTCAATTCACAGTTCTCAATACGCAATCCCCATTCTTCTATCTTCAAACCTCAATCCACAAACATCAATTCCCATCACTCAACCCTCAACACTCAGTCCTCAATCTTCAATCCTCAATCCTCAATCCTCAATCTTCAATCCTCAATACTCAATCTTCAATCCTCAATCCTCAATCCTCAATCCTCAATGCTCAATCCTCAATCCTCAATCCTCAATCCTCAATCCTCAATCGTCAGTCCTCAATACTCAATCTTCAATCCTCGATCCTCAATCCTCAATCCTCAATCCTCAATCCTCGATCCTCAATCTTCAATCCTCAGTCCCAAATCCTCAATCTTCAATCCTCAATCCTCAGCCCTCAATCTTCAATCCTCATTACTCAATCTTCAATCCTTAATTCTCAATCCTCAATCCTCAATCCTCAATCCTCATTCTTCAATCCTCAATACCCAATCCTCAATCTTCAACCCTCAAATCCTCAATCCACAATTCTCAATCCTCAATCCTCAATCCTCAGACCTCAAACATCAATACACAACCCTCAGTCCTTGTCCTCAATCCACAACCCTCAATTCTGAATCCTCAATCTTCAATCATCAATATTCAATCTTCAATCCTGAATCCTCAATCCTCAATCCTCAATCCTCAACCCTCAATCCTCAATCCTCAATCCTCAATCCTCAATACCAAATCCTCTGTCTTCAATCCTCAATCCTCAATCCTCTATTCTCGATCCTCAATCCCCGATCCTCAGACCTCAATCCTCATTCTTCAATCCTCAATACCAAATCCTCAATCTTCAATCCTCAATCCTCAAACCTCAATTCTCGATCCTCAATCCTTGATCCCCAGACCTCAAACATTAATACTCAACCCTCACTCCTCGACCTCAATCCACAACCCTCAATCCTCAATCCTCAATCTTCAATCATCAATATACAATCTTCAGTCCTCAATCCTCAATACTCAATCCTCAATCCTCAATCCTCAATCGTCAGCCTTCAAACCTGAGTACTCAATATTCAATCCTCAATCCTCAATCCTCAATCCTCAGTCCCCAAACCTCAATCCTCAATCTTCAACCATCAAAACTCAATCTTCAATCCTCTATCCTCAATAATCAATCCTCAATCCTCAATCCTCAATCGTCAGCCTTCAAACCTCAGTACTCAATATTCAATCCTCAATCCTCAATCCTCAATCCTCAATCCTCATTCCTCAATCCTCAATACCCAATCCTCAATCTTCAATCCTCAATCCTCAGTCCTCAAACCTCAATCCTCAACCCTCAGCCCTCATCCTCAATCCTCAATCCTCAACCCTCAATCCTCAATCTTCAGTCACCGATACTCAATCTTCAATCCTCAATCCTCAGTCCTCAAACCTCAATTCTGAATCCTCAATCCTGAATCCTCAATCTTCGGCCCTCAGTCCTCAACAGTCAGTTGTCTATCCTCAATCCTCATTAGAATATCCTCAATTCACAGTTTCCAATACACAATACTCAATCTGCAATCTTCAAACCTCTATCCACAAACATCAATTCTCATCACTCAACCCTCAACACTCAGTCCTCAATTATCAATCCTCAATCCTCAATCCTCAATCCTCAATCGTCAATCTTCAATCCTCAATACTCAATCTTCAATCCTCAATCCTCAATCCTCAATCCTCAATCCTCATTCTTCAATCCTCAATACCAAATCCTCAATCTTCAATCCTCAATCCTCAATCCTAAATTCTCAATCCTCAATCCTCAATCCTCGATCCTCAATCCTCAATCCTCAATCCTCAGTCCTCAGTCCTCAGTCCTCAAACCTCAATCCTCAACCCTCAACCCTCATCGTCAATCCTCAATCTTCAATCCTCAATCCTCAATCCTCAATCCTCAATCATCAACCTTCAATCCTCAATCCTCAATACTCAATCCTCATTCTTCAATCCTCAATACCGAATCCTCAATCTGCAATCGTCAATCCTCAATCCTCAATCCTCATCCCTCAATCCTCAATGTTCAATCCTCATACCCAATCCTCTATCTTCAATCCTCAATCCTCAAGCCTCAATCCTCAATCCTCAATCCTCAGTCCTCAAACCTCAATCCTGAATCCTCAATCCTGAGTCCTCAAACTTCAGCCCTGAGTCCTCAACGATCAGTTGTCAGTCCTCAATCCTCAATAGAATATCCTCAATTCACAGTTTTCAATACTCAATACTCAATCTGCAAACTTCAGATCTCTATCCACAAGCATCAATTCTCATCACTCAACCCTCAATACTCAGTCACCAATCCTCAATCTTCATACCTCAACCCTCAATTCTCAATCCTCAATCATCAATCCTCAATCCTCAATCCTCAATCCTCATTCCTCAACCGTCAATCTTCAATCCTCAGACCTCAAACATCAATACTCAACCCTCAGTCCTCGTCCTCAATCCACAACCCTCAATCCTCAACCCTCAACCATCAATCCTCAATACTCAACCATCAATTCTCAATTCTCAATACTCAATAGAATATCCTGGATTCTCAATCCTCAATCCTTGATCCTCAGACCTCACACATCAGTACTCAACCCTCAGTCCTCGTCCTCAATCCACAACACTCAATCCTCAATACTCAATCCTCAACACTCAATCCTCAATGTCCAATCCGCGATACCCAATACTCAATGTTCAATCCTCAATCCTCAATCCTCAATCCTCAATCATCAATCATCAATCCTCAATACTCAATCTTCAATCCTCAATCCTCAATTCTCAATCCTCAATCCTCAATCCTCAATCCTCAATCCTCAGTCCTCAATCCTCAATCGTCAGTCTTCAATCCTCAATACTCAATCTTCAATCCTCAATCCTCAATCCTCAATCCTCAACCCTCATTATTCAATCCTCAATACCCAATCCTCAATCTTCAATCCTCAATCCTCAATCCTCAACTCTCAATAGTCAATCTTCAATCCTCAATCTTCAATCCTCAGTCCTCAGTCCTCAGTCTTCAATCATCAATACTCAATTTCAATCCTCAATCCTCAGTCCTCAAACCTCAATTCTGAATCCTCAATCCTGAATCCTTAATCCTCGGCCCTCAGTCCTCAACAATCAGGTGTCAATCCTCAATCCTCAATAGAATATCGTCAATTCACAGTTTTCAATACTCAATACTCTATCTGCAATCTTCAAGCCTCTATCCACAAACGTCAATTCTCATCACTCAACCCTCAACACTCAGTCCTCAATGTTTAATCCTCAATCCTCAATCCTCAATCCTCAATCGTCAATCTTCAACCCTCAATACTCAATCCTCAATACTCAAACCTCAATCCTCAGTCCTCAAACCTCAATCCCGAATCCTCAATCCTGAATCCTCCATCTTCAGCCCTCAGTCCTCAACAATCAATTGTCAATCCTCAATCCTCAATAGAATATCCTCAATTCACAGTTCTCAATACGCAATCCCCATTCTTCTATCTTCAAACCTCAATCCACAAACATCAATTCCCATCACTCAACCCTCAACACTCAGTCCTCAATCTTCAATCCTCAATCCTCAATCCTCAATCTTCAATCCTCAATACTCAATCTTCAATCCTCAATCCTCAATCCTCAATCCTCAATGCTCAATCCTCAATCCTCAATCCTCAATCCTCAATCCTCAATCGTCAGTCCTCAATACTCAATCTTCAATCCTCGATCCTCAATCCTCAATCCTCAATCCTCAATCCTCGATCCTCAATCTTCAATCCTCAGTCCCAAATCCTCAATCTTCAATCCTCAATCCTCAGCCCTCAATCTTCAATCCTCATTACTCAATCTTCAATCCTTAATTCTCAATCCTCAATCCTCAATCCTCAATCCTCATTCTTCAATCCTCAATACCCAATCCTCAATCTTCAACCCTCAAATCCTCAATCCACAATTCTCAATCCTCAATCCTCAATCCTCAGACCGCAAACATCAATACACAACCCTCAGTCCTTGTCCTCAATCCACAACCCTCAATTCTGAATCCTCAATCTTCAATCATCAATATTCAATCTTCAATCCTGAATCCTGAATCCTCAATCCTCAATCCTCAACCCTCAATCCTCAATCCTCAATCCTCAATCCTCAATACCAAATCCTCTGTCTTCAATCCTCAATCCTCAATCCTCTATTCTCGATCCTCAATCCCCGATCCTCAGACCTCAATCCTCATTCTTCAATCCTCAATACCAAATCCTCAATCTTCAATCCTCAATCCTCAAACCTCAATTCTCGATCCTCAATCCTCGATCCCCAGACCTCAAACATTAATACTCAACCCTCACTCCTCGACCTCAATCCACAACCCTCAATCCTCAATCCTCAATCTTCAATCATCAATATACAATCTTCAGTCCTCAATCCTCAATACTCAATCCTCAATCCTCAATCCTCAATCGTCAGCCTTCAAACCTGAGTACTCAATATTCAATCCTCAATCCTCAATCCTCAATCCTCAGTCCCCAAACCTCAATCCTCAATCTTCAACCATCAAAACTCAATCTTCAATCCTCTATCCTCAATACTCAATCCTCAATCCTCAATCCTCAATCGTCAGCCTTCAAACCTCAGTACTCAATATTCAATCCTCAATCCTCAATCCTCAATCCTCAATCCTCATTCCTCAATCCTCAATACCCAATCCTCAATCTTCAATCCTCAATCCTCAGTCCTCAAACCTCAATCCTCAACCCTCAGCCCTCATCCTCAATCCTCAATCCTCAACCCTCAATCCTCAATCTTCAGTCACCGATACTCAATCTTCAATCCTCAATCCTCAGTCCTCAAACCTCAATTCTGAATCCTCAATCCTGAATCCTCAATCTTCGGCCCTCAGTCCTCAACAGTCAGTTGTCTATCCTCAATCCTCATTAGAATATCCTCAATTCACAGTTTCCAATACACAATACTCAATCTGCAATCTTCAAACCTCTATCCACAAACATCAATTCTCATCACTCAACCCTCAACACTCAGTCCTCAATTATCAATCCTCAATCCTCAATCCTCAATCCTCAATCGTCAATCTTCAATCCTCAATACTCAATCTTCAATCCTCAATCCTCAATCCTCAATCCTCAATCCTCATTCTTCAATCCTCAATACCAAATCCTCAATCTTCAATCCTCAATCCTCAATCCTAAATTCTCAATCCTCAATCCTCGATCCTCAGACCTCAAACATCAATACTCAACCCTCAGTCCTCGTCCTCAATCCACAACCCTCAATCCTCAACCCTCAACCTTCAATCATCAATATACAATCTTCAGTCCTCAAGCCTCAATACTCAATCCTCAATCATCAATCCTCAATGCTCAATCCGCGACACCCAATCCTCAATGTTCGATCCTCAATCCTCAATCCTCAATCCTCAATCCTCAATCCTCAATCCTCAATACTCAATCCTCAATCCTCAGTCTCCAAACATCAATCCTCAATCTTCAATCCTCAAAACTCAATCTTCAATCCTCGATCCTCAATACTCAATCCTCAATCCTCAATCCTCATTCGTCAGTCTTCAATCCTCAATACTCAATCTTCAATCCCCAATGCTCAATCCGCAATACCCAATCCACAATCTTCAATCCTCAATCCCCAATCCTCAATCCCCAATCCTCAATCCTCAGTCCTCAATACTCATTCTTCAATCCTCAATACCAAATCCTCAATCTTCAATCCTCAATCCTCAATCCTCAATTCTCGATCCTCAATCCTCGATCCTCAGACCTCAAACATTGATACTCAACCCTCACTCGTCGTCCTCAATCCACAATCCTCAGTCCTCAATCGTCAGTCTTCAATCCTCAATACTCAATCTTCAATCCTCAATCCTCTATCCTCAATCCTCATTCTTCAATCCTCAATAACCAATCCTCAATCTACAATCCTCAATCCTCAATCCTCAATTCTCAATCCTCAATCCCCAGTCCTCAGTCCTCAAACCTCAATCCTCAACCCTCAGCCCTAATCCTCAATCCTCAACCCTCAACCCTCAATCCTCAATCCTCAATCCTCAATCGTCAGTCTTCAATCCTCAATACTCAATCACCAATCCTCAATCCTCAATCCTCAATCCTCAATCCTCATTCTTCAATTATCAATACCCAATCCTCAATCTTCAATCCTCAACCCTCAATCCTGAATTCTCAATCCTAAATCCTCAATTCTCAATCCTCAATCCTCAGTCCTCAGTCCTCAAACCTCAATCCTCAACCCTCAGCCCTCATCGTCAATCCTCAATCTTCAATCCTCAATCCTCAACCTTCAATGCTCAATACTCAACCTTCAATCCACAATCCTCAGTTATCAATCCTCAATCAACAATCCTCAATCCTCAATCCTCAATCCTCAATCCTCAATCGTCAGTCTTCAATCCCCAATACTCAATCTTCAATCCTCAATCCTCAATCCTCAATCCTCAATCCTCACTCTTCAATCCTCAATGCCCAATCCTCAATCCTCAATCTTTAATCCTCAATCCTCAATTCTCAATTCTCAATCCTCAATCCTCAGTCCTCAGTCCTCAAACCTCAATCCTCAACCCTCATCCCTCATCCACAATCCTCAATCCTCAATCTTCAATCCTCAATCCTCAATCCTCAATCCTCGATCCTCAATCTTCAATCCTCAGTCCCATATCCTCAATCTTCAATGCTCAATCCTCAACCCTCAATCTTCAATCCTCATTACTCAATCTTCAATCCTCAATACTCAATCCTCAATCCTCAATCCTCATTCTTCAATCCTCAATACCCAATCCTCAATCTTCAATCCTCAATCCTCAATCCACAATTCTCAATCCTCAACCCTCAATCCTCAGACCTCAAACATCAATACACAACCCTCAGTCCTTGTCCTCAATCCACAACCCTCAATCCTCAATGCTCAATCTTCAATCATCAATATTCAATCTTCAATCCTCAATCCTCAATCCTCAATCCTCAATCCTCAATCCTCAACCCTCAATGTTCAATCCGCAATACCCAATCCTCAATCCTCAATCTTCAATCCTCAATCCTCAATCCTCAATCCTCAGTCCTCAATCCTCAATCCTCAATCCTCAGTCCCCAAACCTCAATCCTCAACCTTCAATCCTCAAAGCTCAATCTTCAATCCTCGCTCCTCAATACTCAATCCTCAATCCTCAATCCTCAATCGTCAGTCTTCAATCCTCAATACTCAATCTTCAATACTCAATCCTCAATCCTCAATCCTCAATCCTCATTCCTCAATCCTCATTCTTCAATTATCAATACCCAATCCTCAATCTTCAATCCTCTACCCTCAATCCACAATTCTCAATCCTCAATCCTCAATTCTCAATCCTCAATCCTCAGTCCTCAGTCCTCAAACCTCAATCCTCAACCCTCAGCCCTCATCGTCAATCCTCAATTTTCAATCCTCAATCCTCAATCTTCAATGCTCAATACTCAACCTTCAATCCACAATCCTCAATTCTCAATCCTCAATCCTCAATCCTCAATCCTCAATCCTCAATCCTCAATCCTCAATCGTTAGTCATCAATCGTCAATACTCAATCTTCAATCCTCAATCCTCAATCCTCAATCCTCAATCCTCATTCTTCAATCCTCAATACCCAATCCTCAATCCTCAATCTTTAATCCTCAATCCTGAATCCTCAATTCTCAATCCTCAATCCTCAGTCCTCAGTCCTCAAACCTCAATCCTCAACCCTCATCCCTCATTCACAATCCTCAATCCTCAATCTTCAATCCTCAATCCTCAGTCCTCAATACTCAATCTTCAATCCTCGATCCTCAATCCTCAGTCCTCAATCCTCAATCCTCGATCCTCAATCCTCAGTCCCCAAACCTCAATCCTCAACCTTCAATCCTCAAAGCTCAATCTTCAATCCTCGCTCCTCAATACTCAATCCTCAATCCTCAATCCTCAATCGTCAGTCTTCAATCCTCAATACTCAATCTTCAATACTCAATCCTCAATCCTCAATCCTCAATCCTCATTCCTCAATCCTCATTCTTCAATTATCAATACCCAATCCTCAATCTTCAATCCTCTACCCTCAATCCACAATTCTCAATCCTCAATCCTCAATTCTCAATCCTCAATCCTCAGTCCTCAGTCCTCAAACCTCAATCCTCAACCCTCAGCCCTCATCCTCAATCCTCAATCCTCAACCCTCAATCCTCAATCTTCAATCCTCGCTACTCAATCTTCAATCCTCAATCCTCAGTCCTCAAACCTCAATTCTGAATCCTCAATCCTCAGTCCTCAATCCTCATTCTTCAATCATCAATACCAAATTCTCAATCTTCAATCCTCAATCCTCAATCCTCAATTCTCGATCCTCAATCCTCGATCCTCAGACCTCAAACATTGATACTCAACCCTCACTCCTCGTCCTCAACCCACAACCCTCAATCCTCAATCCTCAATCTTCAATCATCAATATACAATCTTCAGTCCTCAATCCTCAATACTCAATCCTCAATCCTCAATCCTCAATCCTCAATCCTCAATCCTCTATCCTCAATCCTCAGTCCCCAAACCTCAATCCTCAATCTTCAATCCTCAAAACTCAATCTTCAATCCTCGATCCTCAATACTCAATCCTCAATCCTCAATCCTCAATCGTCAGTCTTCAATCCTCAATACCCAATACTCAATCTTCAATCCTCAATCCTCAATCCTCAATCCTCAATCATCAATCCTCAATCCTCAATCCTCAATACTCAATCCTCATTCTTCAATCCTCAATACCGAATCCTCAATCTTCAATCGTCAATCCTCAATCCTCAATCCTCATCCCTCAATCCTCAATGTTCAATCCTCAATACCCAATCCTCTATCTTCAATCCTCAGTCCTCAAGCCTCAATCCTCAATCCTCAATCCTCAGTCCTCAAACCTCAATCCTGAATCCTCAATCCTGAATCATCAAACTTCAGCCCTGAGTCCTCAACGATCAGTTGTCAGTCCTCAATCCTCAATAGAATATCCTCAATTCACAGTTTTCAATACTCAATACTCAATCTGCAATCTTCAGATCTCTATCCACAAGCATCAATTCTCATCACTCAACCCTCAATACTCAGTCACCAATCCTCAATCTTCATACCTCAACCCTCAATTCTCAATCCTCAATCATCAATCCTCAATCCTCAATCCTCAATCCTCAATCCTCAACCGTCAATCTTCAATCCTCAGACCTCAAACATCAATACTCAACCCTCAGTCCTCGTCCTCAATCCACAACCCTCAATCCTCAACCCTCAACCATCAATCCTCAATACTCAACAATCAATCCTCAATACTCAATACTCAATAGAATATCCTGGATTCTCAATCCTCAATCCTTGATCCTCAGACCTCACACATCAGTACTCAACCCTCAGTCCTCGTCCTCAATCCACAACACTCAATCCTCAATACTCAATCCTCAACACTCAATCCTCAATGTTCAATCCGCGATACCCAATACTCAATGTTCAATCCTCAATCCTCAATCCTCAATCCTCAATCATCAATCTTCAATCCTCAATACTCAATCTTCAATCCTCAATCCTCAATTCTCAATCCTCAATCCTCAATCCTCAATCCTCAATCCTCAATCATCAATCTTCAATCCTCAATACTCAATCTTCAATCCTCAATCCTCAATACCCAATCCTCAATCTTCAATCCTCAATCCTCAATCCTCAACTCTCAATAGTCAATCTTCAGTCCTCAATCCTCAATACTCAATCCTCAATCCTCAATCCTCAATGTTCAATCCGCGATACCCAATCCTCAATGTTCAATCCTCAAACCTCAATCTTCAATCCTCAATCCTCAATCCTCAATCCTCAATCCTCAATCCTCAATCCTCAGTCCCCAAAGCTCAATCCTCAATCTTCAATCCTCAAAACTCAATCTTCAATCCTCGATCCTCAATACTCAATCCTCAATCCTCAATCCTCAATCCTCATTCTTCAATCCTCAATACCGAATCCTCAATCTTCAATCCTCAGTCCTCAATCCTCAACCCTCATCCCTCAATCCTCAATGATCAATCCTCAATACCCAATCCTCAATCTTCAATCCTCAATCCTCAATCCTCAATCCTCAAACCTCAATCCTCAGTCCTGAAACCTCAATCCTGAATCCTCAATCCTGAATCCTCAACCTTCAGCCCTGA
This sequence comes from Calliopsis andreniformis, assembly GCF_051401765.1. Taxonomy (NCBI): domain Eukaryota; kingdom Metazoa; phylum Arthropoda; class Insecta; order Hymenoptera; family Andrenidae; genus Calliopsis; species Calliopsis andreniformis. The sequence continues at coordinate 4,472,721 of NW_027480452.1, forward strand.
GTCCTCAACGGTCAGTTGTCAATCCTCAATCCTCAATAGAATATCCTCAATTCACAGTTGTCAATACTCAATACTCAATCTGCAATCTTCAGATCTCTATCCACAAACATCAATTCTCATCACTCAACCCTCAATACTCAGTCCCTAATCCTCAATCTTCAAACCTCAACCCTCAACCCTCAATCCTCAATCATCAATCCTCAATCCTCAATCCTCAATCCTCAATCCTCAACCGTCAATCTTCAATCCTCAGACCTCAAACATCAACACTCAACCCTCAGTCCTCGCCTCAATCCACAACCCTCAATCCTCAACCCTCAACCATCAATCCTCAATACTCAACCATCAATCCTCAATTCTCAATACTCAATAGAATATCCTGAATTCTCATGGTTCAATACTCAACCCACAATATTCAATATTCAAACCTCAATCCTCAAACATCTATTCTCAACACTCAATCCCCAACACTCAGTCCTCTCTCTTCAATCCTCCATCCTCTACCCTCAATCCTCAAGCGTCAATCCTCAATCCTCAATACTCAACCCTCTATCCTCAGTCCTCAAACCTCAATCCCGAATCCTCAATCCTGAATCCTCAATCTTCAGCCCTCAGTCCTCAACAATCAATTGTCAATCCTCAATCCTCAATAGAATATCCTCAATTCACAGTTTTCAATACTCAATCCCCATTCTTCAGTCTTCAAACCTCAATCCACAAACATCAATTCCCATTACTCAACCCTCAACACTCAGTCCTCAATCATCAATCCTCAATCCTCAATCCTCAATCTTCAATCCTCAATGCTCAACCTTCAATCCTCAATCCTCAATTCTCAATCCTCAATACTCAATCCTCAACCGTCATTCCTCAATCCCCAATTCTCAATCTTCAATACTCAAACCTCAATCCTCAATCCTCAATCCTCAATCCTCAATCATCAATCCTCAATACTCAATCTTCAATCCTCAATCCTCAATCCTCAGTCCTCAATCCTCAATCCTCAATCCTCAATTCTCAATCTTCAATCCTCAATACTCAATCTTCAATCCTCAAGCCTCAAGCCTCAATCCTCAATCCTCAATTCTCTATCCTCAATCCTCAATTTTCAATCCTCATTCTTCTATCCTCAATACCCAATACTCAATCTTGAATCCTCAATCCTCAACACTCAATCCTCAATGTTCATTCCGCGATACCCAATCCTCAATGTTCAATCCTCAATCCTCAATCCTCAATCCTCAATCATGAATCTTCAATCCTCAATACTCAATCTTCAATCCTCAATCCTCAATTCTCAATCCTCAATACTCAATCCTCAATCCTCAATCCTCAGTCCTCAATCCTCAATCGTCAGTCTTCAATCCTCAATACTCAATCTTCAATCCTTAATCCTCAATCCTCAATCATCAACCCTCATTCTTCAATCCTCAATACCCAATCCTCAATCTTCAATCCTCAATCCTGAATCCTCAACTCTCAATTGTCAGTCCTCAATAGTCAATCTTCAATCCTCAATCTTCAATCCTCAGTCCTCAGTCTTCAATCATCAATACTCAACTTCAATCCTCAATCCTCAGTCCTCAAACCTCAATCGTCAATCTTCAACCCTCAATACTCAATCCTCAATACTCAAACCTCAATCCTCAGTCCTCAAACCTCAATCCCGAATCCTCAATCCTGAATCCTCCATCTTCAGCCCTCAGTCCTCAACAATCAATTGTCAATCCTCAATCCTCAATAGAATATCCTCAATTCACAGTTTTCAATACTCAATCCCCATTCTTCAATCTTCAAACCTCAATCCACAAACATCAATTCCCATCACTCAACCCTCAACACTCAGTCCTCAATCTTCAATCCTCAATGCCCAATCCTCAATCTTCAATCCTCAATACTCAATCTTCAATCCTCAATCCTCAATTCTCAATCCTCAATACTCAATCCTCAACCGTCAATCCTCAATCCCCAATTCTCAGTCTTCAATACTCAAACCTCAAACCTCAATCCTCAATCCTCAATCTTGAATCCTCAATACTCAATCTTCAATTCTCAATCCGCAATCCTCAATCCTCAATCCTCAATCCTCAATCCTCAATCCTCAATCTTCAATCCTCGATACTCAATCTTCAATCCTCAATCCTCAATCCTCAATCCTCAATCCTCATTCTTCAATCCTCAATACCCAATCCTCAATCTTCAATCCTCAATCCTCAATCCTCAATTCTCAATCCTCAATCCTCAATCCTCAGTCCTCAATACCCAATCTTCAATCCTCGATCCTCAATCCTCAATCCTCAATCCTCAATCCTCGATCCTCAATCTTCAATCCTCAGTCCCAAATCCTCAATCTTCAATCCTCAATCCTCAATCCACAATTCTCAATCCTCAATCCTCAATCCTCAGACCTCAAACATCAATACACAACCCTCAGTCCTTGTCCTCATTCCACAACCCTCAATCCTCAATCCTCAATCTTCAATCATCAATGTTCAATCTTCAATCCTCAATCCTCAATCCTCAATCCTCAATCCTCAACCCTCAATGTTCAATCCGCAATACCCAATCCACAATCTTCAATCCTCAATCCCCAGTCCTCAACCCTCAATCCTCAATCCTCAATCCTCAATACCAAATCCTCAATCTTCAATCCTCAATCCTCAATCCTCAATTCTCGATCCTCAATCCTCGATCCTCAGACCTCAAGCATTAATACTCAACCCTCACTCCTCGTCCTCAATCCACAACCCTCAATCCTCAATCCTCAATCTTCAATCATCAATGTACAATCTTCAGTCCTCAATCCTCAATACTCAATCCTCAATCCTCAATCCTCAATGTTCAATCCGCGATACCCAATCCTCAATGTTCAATCCTCAAACCTCAATCTTCAATCCTCAATCCTCAATCCTCAATCCTCAATCCTCAATCCTCAATCCTCAGTCCCCAAAGCTCAATCCTCAATCTTCAATCCTCAAAACTCAATCTTCAATCCTCGATCCTCAATACTCAATCCTTTATCCTCTATCCTCAATCGTCAGTCTTCAATCCTCAATACTCAATCTTCAAACCTCAATCCTCAATCCTCAATCCTCAATCCTCATTCATAAATCCTCAATACCCAATCCTCAATCTTCAATCCTCAATCCTCAATCCTCAATTCTCAATCCTCAGTCCTCAGTCCTCAGTCCTCAAACCTCAATCCTCAACCCTCAGCCCTCATCCTCAATCCTCAATCCTCAACCCTCAATCCTCAATCTTCAATCCTCGATACTCAATCTTCAATCCTCAATCCTCAGTCCTCAAACCTCAATTCTGAATCCTCAATCCTGAATCCTCAATCTTCGGCCCTCAGTCCTCAACAGTCAGTTGTCAATCCCCAATCCTCAATAGAATATCCTCAATTCACAGTTTTCAATACCCAATACTCAACATGCAATCTTCAAATCTTTATCCACAAACATCAATTCTCATCACTCAACCCTCAACACTCAGTCCCCAATCCTCAATCTTCAATCCTCAATCCTCAGTCCTCAAACCTCAATTCTGAATCCTCAATCCTGAATCCTCAATCTTCGGCCCTCAGTCCTCAACAGTCAGTTGTCAATCCCCAATTCTCAATAGAATATCCTCAATTCACAGTTTTCAATACCCAATACTCAACATGCAATCTTCAAATCTTTATCCACAAACATCAATTCTCATCACTCAACCCTCAACACTCAGTCCCCAATCCTCAATCTTCAATCGTCAATCCTCAATCCTCAATCTTCAATCCTCAATACTCAATCTTCAATCCTCAGCCCTCAATCCTCAATCCTCAATCATCAATCCTCAATCCTCAATCATCAATATACAATCTTCAGTCCTCAATCCTCAATACGCAATTCTCAATCCACAATCCTCAATATTCAATCCGCGATACCCAATCCTCAATGTTCAATCCTCAATCCTCAATCCTCAATCCTCAATCCTCAATCCTCAATCCTCAATCCTCAATCCTCAATCCTCAGTCCCAAACCTCAATCCTCAATCTTCAATCCTCAAAACTCAATCTTCAATCCTCGATCCTTAATACTCAGTCCTCAATCCTCAATCCTCAATCGTCAGCCTTCAATCCCCAATACTCAATCTTCAATCCTCAATCCTCAATCCTCAATCCTCAACTCTCAGCCCTCATCCTCAATCCTCAATCCTCAACCCTCAATACTCAATCTTCAATACCCGATACTCAGTCTTCTATCCTCAATCCTCAGACCTCAAACCTCAATTCTGAATCCTCAGTCCTGAATCCTCAATCTTCGGCCCTCAGTCCTCAACAATCAGTTGTCAATCCTCAATCCTCAATAGAATATCCTCAATTCACAGTTTTCAATACTCAATACTCAATTTGCAATCTTCAAACCTCTATCCACAAACATCAATTCTCATCACTCAACCCTCAACACTCAGTCCTCAATGTTCAATCCTCAATCCTCAATCCTCAATCCTCAATCGTCAATCTTCAATCCTCAATACTCAATCATCAACCCTCAATCCTCAATCCTCAATCCTCAATCCTCTTTCTTCAATCCTCAATACCAAATCCTCAATCTTCAATCCTCAATCCTCAATCCTCAATCCTAAATTCTCAATCCTCAATCCTCGATCCTCAGACCTCAAACATCAATAAACAACCCTCAGTCCTTGTCCTCAATCCACAACCCTCAATCCTCAATCCTCAATCTTCAATCATCAATATTCAATCTTCAATCCTCAATCCTCAATCCTCAATCCTCAATCCTCAACCCTCAATGTTCAATCCGCAATACCCAATCCACAATCTTCAATCCTCAATCCCCAATCCTCAATCCTCAATCCTCAATCCTCAATCCTCAATCTTCAATCCTCAATACTCAGTCTTCAATCCTCAAGCCTCAATCCTCAATCCTCAATCCTCATACTTCAATCCTCAACACCAAATCCTCAATCTTCAGTCCTCAGTCCTCAATCCTCAGTCCCCAAACCTCAATCCTCAATCCTCAATCCTCAATCCTCAATCCTCAATCCTCAATCCTCAATGTTCAATCCGCGATACCCAATCCTCAATGTTCAATCCTCAATCCTCACTCCTCAATCCTCAATCCTCAATTCTCAATCCTCAATCCTCAATCCTCAATCCTCAGTCCCCAAACCTCAATCCTCAATCTTCAATCATCAAAACTCAATCTTCAATCCTCGATCCTCAATACTCAATCCTCAGTCCTCAATCCTCAATCGTCAGTCTTCAATCCTCAATACTCAATCTTCAATCCTCAGTCTTCAATCCTCGATACTCAATCCTCAATCCTCAATCCTCATTCTTCAATCCTCAATACCCAATCCTCAATCTTCAATCCTCAATCCTCAATCCACAATTCTCAATCCTCAGTCCTCAATCCTCAGACCTCAAACATCAATAAACAACCCTCAGTCCTTGTCCTCAATCCACAACCCTCAATCCTCAATCCTCAATCTTCAATCATCAATATTCAATCTTCAATCCTCAATCCTCAATCTTCAATCCTCAATCCTCAAACCTCAATTCTGGATCCTCAATCCTCGATCCACAGACCTCAAACATTAATACTCAACCCTCACTCCTCGTCCTCAATCCACAACCCTCAATCCTCAATCCTCAATCTTCAATCATCAATATACAATCTTCAGTCCTCAATCCTCAATCCTCAATCCTCAATCCTCAATCCTCAATGTTCAATCCGCGATACCCAATCCTCAATGTTCAATCCTCAATCCTCAATCCTCAATCCTCAATCCTCAATCCTCAATACCCAATCCTCAATCTTCAATCCTCAATCCTCAATCCTCAATTCTCAATCCTCAATCCTCAGTCCTCAGTCCACAAACCTCAATCCTCAACCCTCAGCCCTCATCCTCAATCCTCAATCCTCAACCCTCAATCCTCAATCTTCAATCCTCGCTACTCAATCTTCAATCCTCAATCCTCAGTCCTCAAACCTCAATTCTGAATCCTCAATCCTCAGTCCTCAATCCTCATTCTTCAATCCTCAATACCAAATTCTCAATCTTCAATCCTCAATCCTCAATCCTCAATTCTCGATCCTCAATCCTCGATCCTCAGACCTCAAACATTGATACTCAACCCTCACTCCTCGTCCTCAACCCACAACCCTCAATCCTCAATCCTCAATCTTCAATCATCAATATACAATCTTCAGTCCTCAATCCTCAATACTCAATCCTCAATCCTCAATCCTCAATATTCAATCCACGATACCCAATCCTCAATGTTCAATCCTCAATCCTCAATCCTCAATCCTCAATCCTCAATCCTCAATCCTCAATCCTCAATCCTCTATCCTCAATCCTCAGTCCCCAAACCTCAATCCTCAATCTTCAATCCTCAAAACTCAATCTTCAATCCTCGGTCCTCAATACTCAATCCTCAATCCTCAATCCTCAATCGTCAGTCTTCAATCCTCAATACCCAATACTCAATCTTCAATCCTCAATCCTCAATCCTCAATCCTCAATCATCAATCCTCAGTCCTCAATCCTCAATACTCAATCCTCATTCTTCAATCCTCAATACCGAATCCTCAATCTTCAATCGTCAATCCTCAATCCTCAATCCTCATCCCTCTATCCTCAATGTTCAATCCTCAATACCCAATCCTCTATCTTCAATCCTCAGTCCTCAAGCCTCAATCCTCAATCCTCAATCCTCAGTCCTCAAACCTCAATCCTGAATCCTCAATCCTGAATCATCAAACTTCAGCCCTGAGTCCTCAACGATCAGTTGTCAGTCCTCAATCCTCAATAGAATATCCTCAATTCACAGTTTTCAATACTCAATACTCAATCTGCAATCTTCAGATCTCTATCCACAAGCATCAATTCTCATCACTCAACCCTCAATACTCAGTCACCAATCATCAATCTTCATACCTCAACCCTCAATTCTCAATCCTCAATCATCAATCCTCAATCCTCAATCCTCAATCCTCAACCGTCAATCTTCAATCCTCAGACCTCAAACATCAATACTCAACCCTCAGTCCTCGTCCTCAATCCACAACCCTCAATCCTCAACCCTCAACCATCAATCCTCAATACTCAACAATCAATCCTCAATACTCAATACTCAATAGAATATCCTGGATTCTCAATCCTCAATCCTTGATCCTCAGACCTCACACATCAGTACTCAAGCCTCAGTCCTCGTCCTCAATCCACAACACTCAATCCTCAATACTCAATCCTCAACACTCAATCCTCAATGTTCAATCCGCGATACCCAATACTCAATGTTCAATCCTCAATCCTCAATCCTCAATCCTCAATCATCAATCTTCAATCCTCAATACTCAATCTTCAATCCTCAATCCTCAATTCTCAATCCTCAATCCTCAATCCTCAATCCTCAATCCTCAATCATCAATCTTCAATCCTCAATACTCAATCTTCAATCCTCAATCCTCAATACCCAATCCTCAATCTTCAATCCTCAATCCTCAATCCTCAACTCTCAATAGTCAATCTTCAGTCCTCAATCCTCAATACTCAATCCTCAATCCTCAATCCTCAATGTTCAATCCGCGATACCCAATCCTCAATGTTCAATCCTCAAACCTCAATCTTCAATCCTCAATCCTCAATCCTCAATCCTCAATCCTCAATCCTCAGTCCCCAAAGCTCAATCCTCAATCTTCAATCCTCAAAACTCAATCTTCAATCCTCGATCCTCAATACTCAATCCTCAATCCTCTATCCTCAATCGTCAGTCTTCAATCCTCAATACTCAATCTTCAAACCTCAATCCTCAATCCTCAATCCTCAATCCTCATTCATAAATCCTCAATACCCTATCCTCAATCTTCAATCCTCAATCCTCAATCCTCAATTCTCAATCCTCAATCCTCAGTCCTCAGTCCTCAAACCTCAATCCTCAACCCTCAGCCCTCATCCTCAATCCTCAATCCTCAACCCTCAATCCTCAATCTTCAATCCTCAAAACTCAGTCCTCAAACCTCAATTCTGAATCCTCAATCCTGAATCCTCAATCTTCGGCCCTCAGTCCTCAACAGTCAGTTGTCAATCCCCAATCCTCAATAGAATATCCTCAATTCACAGTTTTCAATACCCAATACTCAACATGCAATCTTCAAATCTTTATCCACAAACATCAATTCTCATCACTCAACCCTCAACACTCAGTCCCCAATCCTCAATCTTCAATCGTCAATCCTCAATCCTCAATCTTCAATCCTCAATACTCAATCTTCAATCCTCAGCCCTCAATCCTCAATCCTCAATCATCAATCCTCAATCCTCAATCATCAATATACAATCTTCAGTCCTCAACCCTCAATACGCAATTCTCAATCCACAATCCTCAATATTCAATCCGCGATACCCAATCCTCAATGTTCAATCCTCAATCCTCAATCCTCAATCCTCAATCCTCAATCCTCAATCCTCAATCCTCAACTCTCAGCCCTCATCCTCAATCCTCAATCCTCAACCCTCAATACTCAATCTTCAATACCCGATACTCAGTCTTCTATCCTCAATCCTCAGACCTCAAACCTCAATTCTGAATCCTCAGTCCTGAATCCTCAATCTTCGGCCCTCAGTCCTCAACAGTCAGTTGTCAATCCCCAATCCTCAATAGAATATCCTCAATTCACAGTTTTCAATACCCAATACTCAACATGCAATCTTCAAATCTTTATCCACAAACATCAATTCTCATCACTCAACCCTCAACACTCAGTCCCCAATCCTCAATCTTCAATCGTCAATCCTCAATCCTCAATCTTCAATCCTCAATACTCAATCTTCAATCCTCAGCCCTCAATCCTCAATCCTCAATCATCAATCCTCAATCCTCAATCATCAATATACAATCTTCAGTCCTCAACCCTCAATACGCAATTCTCAATCCACAATCCTCAATATTCAATCCGCGATACCCAATCCTCAATGTTCAATCCTCAATCCTCAATCCTCAATCCTCAATCCTCAATCCTCAATCCTCAATCCTCAATCCTCAATCCTCAGTCCCCAAACCTCAATCCTCAACCTTCAATCCTCAAAACTCAATCTTCAATCCTCGATCCTTAATACTCAGTCCTCAATCCTCAATCCTCAATCGTCAGCCTTCAATCCCCAATACTCAATCTTCAATCCTCAATCCTCAATACTCAATCCTCAACTCTCAGCCCTCATCCTCAATCCTCAATCCTCAACCCTCAATACTCAATCTTCAATACCCGATACTCAGTCTTCTATCCTCAATCCTCAGACCTCAAACCTCAATTCTGAATCCTCAGTCCTGAATCCTCAATCTTCGGCCCTCAGTCCTCAACAATCAGTTGTCAATCCTCAATCCTCAATAGAATATCCTCAATTCACAGTTTTCAATACTCAATACTCAATTTGCAATCTTCAAACCTCTATCCACAAACATCAATTCTCATCACTCAACCCTCAACACTCAGTCCTCAATGTTCAATCCTCAATCCTCAATCCTCAATCCTCAATCGTCAATCTTCAATCCTCAATACTCAATCTTCAATCCTCAATCCTCAATCCTCAATCCTCAATCCTCTTTCGTCAATCCTCAATACCAAATCCTCAATCTTCAATCCTCAATCCTCAATCCTCAATCCTAAATTCTCAATCCTCAATCCTCGATCCTCAGACCTCAAACATCAATAAACAACCCTCAGTCCTTGTCCTCAATCCACAACCCTCAATCCTCAATCCTCAATCCTCATTCTTCAATCCTCAATACCCAATCCTCAATCTTCAATCCTCAATCCTCAATCCACAATTCTCAATCCTCAGTCCTCAATCCTCAGACCTCAAACATCAATAAACAACCCTCAGTCCTTGTCCTCAATCCACAACCCTCAATCCTCAATCCTCAATCTTCAATCATCAATATTCAATCTTCAATCCTCAATCCTCAATCTTCAATCCTCAATCCTCAAACCTCAATTCTGGATCCTCAATCCTCGATCCACAGACCTCAAACATTGATACTCAACCCTCACTCCTCGTCCTCAACCCACAACCCTCAATCCTCAAACCTCAATCTTCAATCATCAATATACAATCTTCAGTCCTCAATCCTCAATACTCAATCCTCAATCCTCAATCCTCAATATTCAATCCACGATACCCAATCCTCAATGTTCAATCCTCAATCCTCAATCCTCAATCCTCAATCCTCAATCCTCAATCCTCAATCCTCATTCTTCAATCCTCAATACCGAATCCTCAATCTTCAATCCTCAGTCCTCAATCCTCAACCCTCATCCCTCAATCCTCAATGATCAATCCTCAATACCCAATCCTCAATCTTCAATCCTCAATCCTCAATCCTCAATCCTCAAACCTCAATCCTCAGTCCTGAAACCTCAATCCTGAATCCTCAATCCTGAATCCTCAACCTTCAGCCCTGAGTCCTCAACGGTCAGTTGTCAATCCTCAATCCTCAATAGAATATCCTCAATTCACAGTTGTCAATACTCAATACTCAATCTGCAATCTTCAGATCTCTATCCACAAACATCAATTCTCATCACTCAACCCTCAATACTCAGTCCCTAATCCTCAATCTTCAAACCTCAACCCTCAACCCTCAATCCTCAATCATCAATCCTCAATCCTCAATCCTCAATCCTCAATCCTCAACCGTCAATCTTCAATCCTCAGACCTCAAACATCAACACTCAACCCTCAGTCCTCGCCTCAATCCACAACCCTCAATCCTCAACCCTCAACCATCAATCCTCAATACTCAACCATCAATCCTCAATTCTCAATACTCAATAGAATATCCTGAATTCTCATGGTTCAATACTCAACCCACAATATTCAATATTCAAACCTCAATCCTCAAACATCTATTCTCAACACTCAATCCCCAACACTCAGTCCTCTCTCTTCAATCCTCCATCCTCTACCCTCAATCCTCAAGCGTCAATCCTCAATCCTCAATACTCAACCCTCTATCCTCAGTCCTCAAACCTCAATCCCGAATCCTCAATCCTGAATCCTCAATCTTCAGCCCTCAGTCCTCAACAATCAATTGTCAATCCTCAATCCTCAATAGAATATCCTCAATTCACAGTTTTCAATACTCAATCCCCATTCTTCAGTCTTCAAACCTCAATCCACAAACATCAATTCCCATTACTCAACCCTCAACACTCAGTCCTCAATCATCAATCCTCAATCCTCAATCCTCAATCTTCAATCCTCAATGCTCAACCTTCAATCCTCAATCCTCAATTCTCAATCCTCAATACTCAATCCTCAACCGTCATTCCTCAATCCCCAATTCTCAATCTTCAATACTCAAACCTCAATCCTCAATCCTCAATCCTCAATCATCAATCCTCAATACTCAATCTTCAATCCTCAATCCTCAATCCTCAGTCCTCAATCCTCAATCCTCTATCCTCAATTCTCAATCTTCAATCCTCAATACTCAATCTTCAATCCTCAAGCCTCAATCCTCAATCCTCAATTCTCTATCCTCAATCCTCAATTTTCAATCCTCATTCTTCTATCCTCAATACCCAATACTCAATCTTCAATCCTCAATCCTCAACACTCAATCCTCAATGTTCATTCCGCGATACCCAATCCTCAATGTTCAATCCTCAATCCTCAATCCTCAATCCTCAATCATGAATCTTCAATCCTCAATACTCAATCTTCAATCCTCAATCCTCAATTCTCAATCCTCAATCCTCAATCCTCAATCCTCAATCCTCAGTCCTCAATCCTCAATCGTCAGTCTTCAATCCTCAATACTCAATCTTCAATCCTTAATCCTCAATCCTCAATCCTCAACCCTCATTCTTCAATCCTCAATACCCAATCCTCAATCTTCAATCCTCAATCCTCAATCCTCAACTCTCAATAGTCAATCTTCAACCCTCAACCCTCAATCGTCAGTCCTCAGGCTTCAATTATCAATACTCAATTTCAATCCTCAATCCTCAGTCCTCAAACCTCGATTCTGAAACCTCAATCCTGAATCCTTAATCCTCGGCCCTCAGTCCTCAACAATCAGGTGTCAATCCTCAATCCTCAATAGAATATCCTCAATTCACAGTTTTCAATACTCAATACTCAATCTGCAATCTTCAAACCTCTATCCACAAACGTCTATTCTCATCACTCAAACCTCAGCACTCAGTCCTCAATGTTCAATCCTCAATCCTCAATCCTCAATCCACACTCGTCAATCTTCAACCCTCAATACTCAATCTTCAATCCTCAATCCTCAATCCTCAATCCCCAATCCTCATTCTTCAATCCTCAATACCCAATCCTCAATCTTCAATCCTCATTCCTCAATCCTCAATTCTCAATCCTCAATCCTCAATTTTCAATCCTCATTCTTCAATCCTCAATACCCAATACTCAATCTTCAATCCTCAATCCTCAATCCTCAATCATCAATCCTCAATCCTCAATCCTCAATCCTCATTCTTCAATCCTCAATACCCAATCCTCAATCTTCAATCCTCAACCCTCAATCCTCAATTCTCAATCCTCAGTCCTCAATTTTCAATCCTCATTCTTCAATCCTCAATACCCAATACTCAATCTTCAATCCTCAATCCTCAATCCTCAATCCTCAATTCTCAATCCTCAATCCTCAGTCCTCAGTTCTCAAACCTCAATCCTCAACCCTCAACCCTCATCGTCAATCCTCAATCTTCAATCCTCAATCCTCAATCTTCAATGCTCAATACACAATCTTCAATCCTGAATCCTCAATTCTCAAGCGTCAATCCTCAATCCTCAATCCTCAATCCTCAATCCTCAAACCTCTATCGTCAATCATCAATCCTCAATACTCAATCTTCAATCCTCAATCCTCAATCCTGAATCCTCAATCCTCATTCTTCAATCCTCAATACCCAATCCTCAATCCACAATCTTTAATCCTCAATCCTCAATCCTCAATTCTCAATCCTCAATCCTCAGTCCTCAGTCCTCAAACCTCAATCCTCAACCCTCAACCATCAATCCTCAATACTCAACCATCAATCCTCAATTCTCAATACTCAATAGAATATCCTGAATTCTCATGGTTCAATACTCAACCCACAATATTCAATATTCAAACCTCAATCCTCAAACATCTATTCTCAACACTCAATCCCCAACACTCAGTCCTCTCTCTTCAATCCTCCATCCTCTACCCTCAACCCTCAAGCGTCAATCCTCAATCCTCAATACTCAACCCTCTATCCTCAGTCCTCAAACCTCAATCCTCATTCTTCAATCCTCAATACCCAATCCTCAATCTTCAATCCTCAACCCTCAATCCTCAATTCTCAATCCTCAGTCCTCAATTTTCAATCCTCATTCTTCAATCCTCAATACCCAATACTCAATCTTCAATCCTCAATCCTCAATCCTCAATCCTCAATTCTCAATCCTCAATCCTCAGTCCTCAGTTCTCAAACCTCAATCCTCAACCCTCAACCCTCATCGTCAATCCTCAACCTTCAATCCACAATCCTCAATCTTCAATGCTCAATACACAATCTTCAATCCTGAATCCTCAATTCTCAAGCGTCAATCCTCAATCCTCAATCCTCAGTCCTCAATCCTCAAACCTCTATCGTCAATCATCAATCCTCAATACTCAATCTTCAACCCTCAATCCTCAATCCTGAATCCTCAATCCTCATTCTTCAATCCTCAATACCCAATCCTCAATCCACAATCTTTAATCCTCAATCCTCAATCCTCAATCCTCAATTCTCAATCCTCAATCCTCAGTCCTCAGTCCTCAAACCTCAATCCTCAACCCTCATCCCTCATCCTCAATCCTCAATCCTCAATCTTCAATCCTCAATACTCAATCCTCAATACTCAATCTTGAACCCTCAATCCTCAATTCTCAATTGTCAGTCCTCAATAGTCAATCTTCAATCCTCAACCTTCAATCCTCAGTCCTCAGTCTTCAATCATCAATACTCAACTTCAATCCTCAATCCTCAGTCCTCAAACCGCAATCGTCAATCTTCAACCCTCAATACTCAATCCTCAATACTCAAACCTCAATCCTCAGTCCTCAAACCTCAATCCCGAATCCTCAATCCTGAATCCTCCATCTTCAGCCCTCAGTCCTCAACAATCAATTGTCAATCCTCAATCCTCAATAGAATATCCTCAATTCACAGTTTTCAATACTCAATCCCCATTCTTCAATCTTCAAACCTCAATCCACAAACATCAATTCCCATCACTCAACCCTCAACACTCAGTCCTCAATCTTCAATCCTCAATCCCCAATCCTCAATCTTCAATCCTCAATACTCAATCTTCAATCCTCAATCCTCAATTCTCAATCCTCAATACTCAATCCTCAACCGTCAATCCTCAATCCCCAATTCTCAGTCTTCAATACTCAAACCTCAATCCTCAATCCTCAATCCTCAATCTTGAATCCTCAATACTCAATCTTCAATTCTCAATCCTCAATCCTCAATCCTCAATCCTCAATCCTCAATCCTCAATCCTCAATCTTCAATCCTCGATACTCAATCTTCAATCCTCAATCCTCAATCCTCAATCCTCAATCCTCAATCCTCAATCCTCAATCCTCATTCTTCAATCCTCAATACCCAATCCTCAATCTTCAATCCTCAATCCTCAATCCTCAATTCTCAATCCTCAATCCTCAATCCTCAGACCTCAAACATCAATACCCAAACCTCAGTCCTCGTCCTCAATCCACAAACCTCAATCCTCAATCCTCAGTCCTCAATCCTCAATCCTCAATCTTCAATCCTCAATCCTCAATTCTCAATCCTCAATTCTCAGTCCTCAGTCCTCAAACCTCAATCCTCAACCCTCAGACCTCATCCTCTATCCTCAATCCTCAACCCTCAATCCTCAATCTTCAATCCTCGATACTCATTATTCAATACTCAATCCTCAGTCCTCAAACCTCAATTCCGAATCCTCAATCCTGAATCCTCAATCTTCGGCCCTCAGTCCTTAACAATCAATTGTCAATACTCAACCCTCAATAGAATATCCTCAATTCACAGTTTTCAACAATCAATCCCCATTCTTCAATCTTCAATCCTCAATCCTCAATCCTCAATCCTCAATCCCCAATCCTCAATCCTCAATCGTCAGTCTTCAATCCTCAATACTCAATCTCCAATCCTCAATCCTCAATCCCCAATCCTCAATCTTCAATCCTCAATCCTGAATCCTCAATCCTCAATCCTCAATCTTCAATCCTCAATACTCAATCTTCAATCCTCAATCCTCAATCCTCAATCCTCAATCCTCAATCCTCAATCCTCAACCCTCATCCCTCATCCTCAATCCTCAATCCTCAATCTTCAATCCTCAATACTCAATCCTCAATACTCAATCTTCAAACCTCAATCCTCAATTCTCAATCGTCAATCCTCAATCCTCAATCCTCAATCCTCAATCCTCAATCGTCAGTCTTCAAGCCTCAATACTCAATCTCCAATCATCAATCCTCAATCCCCAATCCTCAATCTTCAATCCTCGATCCTCAATCCTCAATACCCAATCCTCAATCTTCAATCCTCAACCCTCAATCCTCAATTCTCAATCCTCAGTCCTCAATTTTCAATCCTCATTCTTCAATCCTCAATACCCAATACTCAATCTTCAATCCTCAATCCTCAATCCTCAATCCTCAATTCTCAATCCTCAATCCTCAGTCCTCAGTTCTCAAACCTCAATCCTCAACCCTCAACCCTCATCGTCAATCCTCAATCTTCAATCCTCAATCCTCAATCTTCAATGCTCAATACACAATCTTCAATCCTGAATCCTCAATTCTCAAGCGTCAATCCTCAATCCTCAATCCTCAATCCTCAATCCTCAAACCTCTATCGTCAGTCATCAATCCTCAATACTCAATCTTCAATCCTCAATCCTCAATCCTGAATCCTCAATCCTCATTCTTCAATCCTCAATACCCAATCCTCAATCCACAATCTTTAATCCTCAATCCTCAATCCTCAATTCTCAATCCTCAATCCTCAGTCCTCAGTCCTCAAACCTCAATCCTCAACCCTCATCCCTCATCCTCAATCCTCAATCCTCAATCTTCAATCCTCAATACTCAATCCTCAATACTCAATCTTGAACCCTCAATCCTCAATTCTCAATTGTCAGTCCTCAATTGTCAATCTTCAATCCTCAATCTTCAATCCTCAGTCCTCAGTCTTCAATCATCAATACTCAACTTCAATCCTCAATCCTCAGTCCTCAAACCTCAATCGTCAATCTTCAACCCTCAATACTCAATCCTCAATACTCAAACCTCAATCCTCAGTCCTCAAACCTCAATCCCGAATCCTCAATCCTGAATCCTCCATCTTCAGCCCTCAGTCCTCAACAATCAATTGTCAATCCTCAATCCTCAATAGAATATCCTCAATTCACAGTTTTCAATACTCAATCCCCATTCTTCAATCTTCAAACCTCAATCCACAAACATCAATTCCCA
Organism: Calliopsis andreniformis; assembly: GCF_051401765.1. NCBI lineage: Eukaryota > Metazoa > Arthropoda > Insecta > Hymenoptera > Andrenidae > Calliopsis > Calliopsis andreniformis. Next base: position 4,489,270 of record NW_027480452.1, read on the forward strand.
TCACTCATCCCTCAACACTCAGTCCTCAATCTTCAATCCTCAATGCCCAATCCTCAATCTTCAATCCTCAATACTCAATCTTCAATCCTCAATCCTCAATTCTCAATCCTCAATACTCAATCCTCAACCGTCAATCCTCAATCCCCAATTCTCAGTCTTCAATACTCAAACCTCAATCCTCAATCCTCAATCCTCAATCTTGAATCCTCAATACTCAATCTTCAATTCTCAATCCTCAATCCTCAATCCTCAATCCTCAATCCTCAATCCTCAATCCTCAATCTTCAATCCTCGATACTCAATCTTCAATCCTCAATCCTCAATCCTCAATCCTCAATCGTCATTCTTCAATCCTCAATACCCAATCCTCAATCTTCAATCCTCAATCCTCAATCCTCAATTCTCAATCCTCAATCCTCAATCCTCAGACCTCAAACATCAATCCCCAAACCTCAGTCCTCGTCCTCAATCCACAAACCTCAATCCTCAATCCTCAGTCCTCAATCCTCAATCCTCAATCTTCAATCCTCAATCCTCAATTCTCAATCCTCAATTCTCAGTCCTCAGTCCACAAACCTCAATCCTCAACCCTCAGACCTCATCCGCTATCCTCAATCCTCAACCCTCAATCCTCAATCTTCAATCCTCGATACTCATTATTCAATACTCAATCCTCAGTCCTCAAACCTCAATTCCGAATCCTCAATCCTGAATCCTCAATCTTCGGCCCTCAGTCCTTAACAATCAATTGTCAATACTCAACCCTCAATAGAGTATCCTCAATTCACAGTTTTCAACAATCAATCCCCATTCTTCAATCTTCAATCCTCAATCCTCAATCCTCAATCCTCAATCCCCAATACTCAATCCTCAATCGTCAATCCTCAATCGTCAGTCTTCAAGCCTCAATACTCAATCTCCAATCATCAATCCTCAATCCCCAATCCTCAATCTTCAATCCTCGATCCTCAATCCTCAATCCTCAATCCTCAATCTTCAATCCTCAATCCTCAATCCTCAATCCTCAATCTTCAATCCTCAATACTCAATCTGCAATCCTCAATCCTCAATCCTCAATCCTCAATCCTCATTCTTCAATCCTCAATACCGAATCCTCAATCTTCAATCCTCAGTCCTCAATCCTCAACCCTCATCCCTCAATCCTCAATGTTCAATCCTCAATACCCAATCCTCAATCTTCAATCCTCAATCCTCAATCCTCAATCCTCAAACCTCAATCCTCAGTCCTGAAACCTCAATCCTGAATCCTCAATCCTGAATCCTCAACCTTCAGCCCTGAGTCCTCAACGGTCAGTTGTCAATCCTCAATCCTCAATAGAATATCCTCAATTCACAGTTTTCAATACTCAATACTCAATCTGCAATCTTCAGATCTCTATCCACAAACATCAATTCTCATCACTCAACCCTCAATACTCAGTCCCTAATCCTCAATCTTCAAACCTCAACCCTCAACCCTCAATCCTCAATCATCAATCCTCAATCCTCAATCCTCAATCCTCAATCCTCAACCGTCAATCTTCAATCCTCAGACCTCAAACATCAACACTCAACCCTCAGTCCTCGCCTCAATCCACAACCCTCAATCCTCAACCCTCAACCATCAATCCTCAATACTCAACCATCAATCCTCAATTCTCAATACTCAATAGAATATCCTGAATTCTCATGGTTCAATACTCAACCCACAATATTCAATATTCAAACCTCAATCCTCAAACATCTATTCTCAACACTCAATCCCCAACACTCAGTCCTCTCTCTTCAATCCTCCATCCTCTACCCTCAATCCTCAAGCGTCAATCCTCAATCCTCAATACTCAACCCTCTATCCTCAGTCCTCAAACCTCAATCCTCATTCTTCAATCCTCAATACCCAATCCTCAATCTTCAATCCTCAACCCTCAATCCTCAATTCTCAATCCTCAGTCCTCAATTTTCAATCCTCATTCTTCAATCCTCAATACCCAATACTCAATCTTCAATCCTCAATCCTCAATCCTCAATCCTCAATTCTCAATCCTCAATCCTCAGTCCTCAGTTCTCAAACCTCAATCCTCAACCCTCAACCCTCATCGTCAATCCTCAACCTTCAATCCACAATCCTCAATCTTCAATGCTCAATACACAATCTTCAATCCTGAATCCTCAATTCTCAAGCGTCAATCCTCAATCCTCAATCCTCAGTCCTCAATCCTCAAACCTCTATCGTCAATCATCAATCCTCAATACTCAATCTTCAACCCTCAATCCTCAATCCTGAATCCTCAATCCTCATTCTTCAATCCTCAATACCCAATCCTCAATCCACAATCTTTAATCCTCAATCCTCAATCCTCAATCCTCAATTCTCAATCCTCAATCCTCAGTCCTCAGTCCTCAAACCTCAATCCTCAACCCTCATCCCTCATCCTCAATCCTCAATCCTCAATCTTCAATCCTCAATACTCAATCCTCAATACTCAATCTTGAACCCTCAATCCTCAATTCTCAATTGTCAGTCCTCAATAGTCAATCTTCAATCCTCAACCTTCAATCCTCAGTCCTCAGTCTTCAATCATCAATACTCAACTTCAATCCTCAATCCTCAGTCCTCAAACCGCAATCGTCAATCTTCAACCCTCAATACTCAATCCTCAATACTCAAACCTCAATCCTCAGTCCTCAAACCTCAATCCCGAATCCTCAATCCTGAATCCTCCATCTTCAGCCCTCAGTCCTCAACAATCAATTGTCAATCCTCAATCCTCAATAGAATATCCTCAATTCACAGTTTTCAATACTCAATCCCCATTCTTCAATCTTCAAACCTCAATCCACAAACATCAATTCCCATCACTCAACCCTCAACACTCAGTCCTCAATCTTCAATCCTCAATCCCCAATCCTCAATCTTCAATCCTCAATACTCAATCTTCAATCCTCAATCCTCAATTCTCAATCCTCAATACTCAATCCTCAACCGTCAATCCTCAATCCCCAATTCTCAGTCTTCAATACTCAAACCTCAATCCTCAATCCTCAATCCTCAATCTTGAATCCTCAATACTCAATCTTCAATTCTCAATCCTCAATCCTCAATCCTCAATCCTCAATCCTCAATCCTCAATCCTCAATCTTCAATCCTCGATACTCAATCTTCAATCCTCAATCCTCAATCCTCAATCCTCAATCCTCAATCCTCAATCCTCATTCTTCAATCCTCAATACCCAATCCTCAATCTTCAATCCTCAATCCTCAATCCTCAATTCTCAATCCTCAATCCTCAATCCTCAGACCTCAAACATCAATACCCAAACCTCAGTCCTCGTCCTCAATCCACAAACCTCAATCCTCAATCCTCAGTCCTCAATCCTCAATCCTCAATCTTCAATCCTCAATCCTCAATTCTCAATCCTCAATTCTCAGTCCTCAGTCCTCAAACCTCAATCCTCAACCCTCAGACCTCATCCTCTATCCTCAATCCTCAACCCTCAATCCTCAATCTTCAATCCTCGATACTCATTATTCAATACTCAATCCTCAGTCCTCAAACCTCAATTCCGAATCCTCAATCCTGAATCCTCAATCTTCGGCCCTCAGTCCTTAACAATCAATTGTCAATACTCAACCCTCAATAGAATATCCTCAATTCACAGTTTTCAACAATCAATCCCCATTCTTCAATCTTCAATCCTCAATCCTCAATCCTCAATCCTCAATCCCCAATCCTCAATCCTCAATCGTCAGTCTTCAATCCTCAATACTCAATCTCCAATCCTCAATCCTCAATCCCCAATCCTCAATCTTCAATCCTCAATCCTCAATCCTCAATCCTCAATCCTCAATCTTCAATCCTCAATACTCAATCTTCAATCCTCAATCCTCAATCCTCAATCCTCAATCCTCAATCCTCAATCCTCAACCCTCATCCCTCATCCTCAATCCTCAATCCTCAATCTTCAATCCTCAATACTCAATCCTCAATACTCAATCTTCAAACCTCAATCCTCAATTCTCAATCGTCAATCCTCAATCCTCAATCCTCAATCCTCAATCCTCAATCGTCAGTCTTCAAGCCTCAATACTCAATCTCCAATCATCAATCCTCAATCCCCAATCCTCAATCTTCAATCCTCGATCCTCAATCCTCAATCCTCAATCCTCAATCTTCAATCCTCAATCCTCAATCCTCAATCCTCAATCTTCAATCCTCAATACTCAATCTGCAATCCTCAATCCTCAATCCTCAATCCTCAATCCTCATTCTTCAATCCTCAATACCCAATACTCAATCTTCAATCCTCAATCCTCAATCCTCAATTCTCAATCCTCAATCCTCAATCCTCAGACCTCAAACATCAATACTCAACCCTCAGTCCTCGCCCTCAATCCACAACACTCAATCCTCAGTCCACAATCCTCAATCCTCAATCTTCAATCATCAATACTCAATCTTCAATCCTCAATCCTCAGTCCTCAATCCTCAATTCTGTATCCTCAATCCTCAATTTTCAACCCTCATTCTTCAGTCCTCAATACCCAGTACTCAATCTTCTATCCTCAATCCTCAATCCTCAATTCTCAATCCTCAATGCTCAGTCCTCAGTCCTGAAACCTCAATCCTCAATCCTCAATTCTCAATCCTCAATCCTCAATCCTCAATCGTCAGTCTTCAATCCTCAATACTCAATCATCAATCATCAATCCTCAATTCTCAATCCTCAGTCTTCAATCCTCAATCCTCAATCCTCAGTCTTCAATCCACAATACTCAATCTTCAATCCTCAATCCTCAGTCCACAAACCACAATTCTGAATCCTCAATCCTGAATCCTCAATCCTCGGCCATGAGTCCTCAACAATCAGTAGTCAATCCTCAATCCTCAATAGAATATCCTCAATTCACAGTTTTCAATACTCAATACTCAATCTGCAATCTTCAAACCTCTATCCACAAACATCAATTCTCATCACTCAACCCTCAACACTCAGTCCTCAATGATGAATCCTCAATCCTCAATCCTCAATCCTCAATCGTCAGTCTTCAATCCTCAATACTCAATCTTCAATCCTCAATCCTCAATCCTGAATCCTCAATCCTCATTCTTCAATCCTCAATACCCAATCCTCGATCCTCAGTCTTTAATCCTCAATCCTCAATCCTCAATTCTCAATCCTCAATCCTCAGTCCTCAGTCCTCTAACCTCAATCCTCAACCCTCAATCTTCAATCCCCAATACTCAATCCTCAATACTCAATCTTCAAACCTCAATCCTCAATTCTCAATCGTCAATCCTCAATCTTCAATCCCCAATACTCAATCCTCAATACTGAATCTTCAAACCTCAATCCTCAATTCTCAATCGTCAATCCTCAATCTTCAATCCTCGATCCTCAATCCTCATTCCTCAATTCTCAATCCTCAATCCTCAGTCGTCAGTTCTCAAACCTCAATCCTCAACCCTCAACCCTCATCGTCAATCCTCAATCTTCAATCCTCAATCCTCAATCTTCAATGCTCAATACACAATCTTCAATCCTGAATCCTCAATTCTCAAGCGTCAATCCTCAATCCTCAATCGTCAATCCTCAATCCTCAAACCTCAATCGTCAGTCATCAATCCTCAATACGCAATCTTCAATGCTCAATCCTCAATCCTCAATCCTCAATCCTCAATCCTCAATCCTCAATCATCAATCCTCAATCCTCAATACTCAATACTCAATACTCATTCTTCAATCCTCAATACCGAATCCTCAATCTTCAATCGTCAATCCTCAATCCTCAATCCTCATCCCTCAATCCTCAATGTTCAATCCTCAATACCCAATCCTCTATCTTCAATCCTCAATCCTCAAGCCTCAATCCTCAATCCTCAATCCTCAGTTCTCAAACCTCAATCCTGAATCCTCAACCCTGAATCCTCAAACTTCAGCCCTGAGTCCTCAACGATCAGTTGTCAGTCCTCAATCCTCAATAGAATATCCTCAATTCACAGTTTTCAATACTCAATACTCAATCTGCAATCTTCAGATCTCTATCCACAAGCATCAATTCTCATCACTCAACCCTCAATACTCAGTCACCAATCCTCAATCTTCATACCTCAACCCTCAATTCTCAATCCTCAATCATCAATCCTCAATCCTCAATCCTCAATCCTCAATCCTCAACCGTCAATCTTCAATCCTCAGACCTCAAACATCAATACTCAACCCTCAGTCCTCGTCCTCAATCCACAACCCTCAATCCTCAACCCTCAACCATCAATCCTCAATACTCAACCATCAATCCTCAATTCTCAATACTCAATAGAATATCCTGGATTCTCAATCCTGAATCCTTGATCCTCAGACCTCACACATCAGTACTCAACCCTCAGTCCTCGTCCTCAATCCACAACACTCAATCCTCAATACTCAATCCTCAACACTCAATCCAAAATGTTCAATCCGCGATACCCAATACTCAATGTTCAATCCTCAATCCTCAATCCTCAATCCTCAATCATCAATCTTCAATCCTCAATACTCAATCTTCAATCCTCAATCCCCAATTCTCAATCCTCAATCCTCAATCCTCAATCCTCAATCCTCAGTCCTCAAACCTCAATCGTCAGTCTTCAATCCTCAATACTCAATCTTCAATCCTCAATCCTCAATCCTCAATCCTCAACCCTCATTATTCAATCCTCAATACCCAATCCTCAATCTTCAATCCTCAATCCTCAATCCTCAACTCTCAATAGTCAATCTTCAATCCTCAATCTTCAATCCTCAGTCCTCAGTCTTCAATCATCAATACTCAATTTCAATCCTCAATCCTCAGTCCTCAAACCTCAATTCTGAATCCTCAATCCTGAATCCTTAATCCTCGGCCCTCAGTCCTGAACAATCAGGTGTCAATCCTCAATCCTCAATAGAATATCCTCAATTCACAGTTTTCAATACTCAATACTCTATCTGCAATCTTCAAGCCTCTATCCACAAACGTCAATTCTCATCACTCAACACTCAACACTCAGTCCTCAATGTTCAATCCTCAATCCTCAATCCTCAATCCTCAATCGTCAATCTTCAACCCTCAATACTCAATCCTCAATACTCAAACGTGAATCCTCAGTCCTCAAACCTCAATCCCGAATCCTCAATCCTGAATCCTCCATCTTCAGCCCTCAGTCCTCAACAATCAATTGTCAATCCTCAATCCTCAATAGAATATCTTCAATTCACAGTTTTCAATACGCAATCCCCATTCTTCAATCTTCAAACCTCAATCCACAAACTTCAATTCCCATCACTCAACCCTCAACACTCAGTCCTCAATCTTCAATCCTCAATCCTCAATCCTCAATCTTCAATCCTCAATACTCAATCTTCAATCCTCAATCCTCAATTCTCAATCCTCAATACTCAATCCTCAACCGTCAATCCTCAATCCCCAATTCTCAGTCTTCAATACTGAAACCTCAATCCTCAATCCTCAATCCTCAATCTTGAATCCTCAATACTCAATCTTCAATCCTCAATCCTCAATCCTCAATCCTCAATCCTCAATCCTCAATCCTCAGTCCTCAAACCTCAATCCTCAATCTTCAATCCTCAATCCTCAATTCTCAATCCTCAATCCTCAGTCCTCAGTCCTCAAACCTCAATCCTCAACCCTCAGACCTCATCCTCTGTCCTCAATCCTCAACCCTCAATCCTCAATCTTCAATCCTCGATACTCAATCTTCAATACTCAATCCTCAGTCCTCAAACCTCAATTCCGAATCCTCAATCCTGAATCCTCAATCTTCGGCCCTCAGTCCTCAAAAATCAATTTTCAATACTCAACCCTCAATAGAATATCCTCAATTCACAGTTTTCAACAATCAATCCCCATTCTTCATTCTTCAAACCTCAATCCACAAACAACAATTCCCATCACTCAACCCTCAACACTCAGTCCTCAATGTTCAATCCTCAATCCTCAATCCTCAATCCTCAGTCGTCAATGTTCAATCCTCAATACTCAATCCTCAATCCTCAATTCTCAATCCACAATCCTCAGTCCTCATTCTTCAATCCTCAATACCCAATCCTCAATCCTCAACCTTCAATCCTCAATCCTCAATCCTCAATCCTCAATCCTCAATCCTCAATCCTCAATCCTCATTCTTCAATCCTCAATACCCAATCCTCAATCTTCAATCCTCAACCCTCAATCCTCAATTCTCAATCCTCAGTGCTCAATTTTCAATCCTCATTCTTCAATCCTCAATACCCAATACTCAATCTTCAATCCTCAATCCTCAATCCTCAATCCTCAATTCTCAATCCTCAATCCTCAGTCCTCAGTTCTCAAACCTCAATCCTCAACCCTCAACCCTCATCGTCAATCCTCAATCTTCAATCCTCAATCCTCAATCTTCAATGCTCAATACACAATCTTCAATCCTGAATCCTCAATTCTCAAGCGTCAATCCTCAATCCTCAATCCTCAATCCTCAATCCTCACACCTCTATCGTCAATCATCAATCCTCAATACTCAATCTTCAATCCTCAATCCTCAATCCTGAATCCTCAATCCTCATTCTTCAATCCTCAATACCCAATCCTCAATCCACAATTTTTAATCCTCAATCCTCAATCCTCAATTCTCAATCCTCAATCCTCAGTCCTCAGTCCTCAAACCTCAATCCTCAACCCTCATCCCTCATCCTCAATCCTCAATCCTCAATCTTCAATCCTCAATACTCAATCCTCAATACTCAATCTTGAACCCTCAATCCTCAATTCTCAATTGTCAGTCCTCAATCCTCAATCCTCAATCCCCAATCCTCAATCCTCAATCGTCAGTCTTCAATCCTCAATACTCAATCTCCAATCCTCAATCCTCAATCCCCAATCCTCAATCTTCAATCCTCAATACTCAATCTTCAATCCTCAATCCTCAATTCTCAATCCTCAATACTCAATCCTCAACCGTCAATCCTCAATCCCCAATTCTCAGTCTTCAATACTCAAACCTCAATCCTCAATCCTCAATCCTCAATCTTGAATCCTCAATACTCAATCTTCAATCCTCAATCCTCAATCCTCAATCCTCAATCCTCAATCCTCAATCCTCAACCCTCAATCCTCAATCTTCAATCCTCGATACTCAATCTTCAATCCTCAATCCTCAATCCTCAATCCTCAATCCTCATTCTTCAATCCTCAATACTCAATCTTCAAACCTCAATCCCCAATTCTCAGTCTTCAATACTCAAACCTCAATCCTCAATCCTCAATCCTCAATCTTCAATCCTCAATCCTCAATCCTCAATCCTCAATCCTCATTCTTCAATCCTCAATACCCAATCCTCAATCTTCAATCCTCAATCCTCAATCCTCAATTCTCAATCCTCAATCCTCAATCCTCAGACCTCAAACATCAATACCCAAACCTCAGTCCTCGTCCTCAATCCACAAACCTCAATCCTCAATCCTCAGTCCTCAATCCTCAATCCTCAATCTTCAATCCTCAATCTTCAATTCTCAATCCTCAATCCTCAGGCCTCAGTCCTCAAACCTCAAACCTCAACCCTCAGACCTCATCCTCTATCCTCAATCCTCAACCCTCAATCCTCAATCTTCAATCCTCGATACTCAATATTCAATACTCAATCCTCAGTCCTCAAACATCAATTCCGAATCCTCAATCCTGAATCCTCAATCTTCGGCCCTCAGTCCTCAACAATCAATTGTCAATACTCAACCCTCAATAGAATATCCTCAATTCACAGTTTTCAACAATCAATCCCCATTCTTCAATCTTCAATCCTCAATCCTCAATCCTCAATCCTCAATCCCCAATCCTCAATCCTCAATCGTCAGTCTTCAATCCTCAATACTCAATCTCCAATCCTCAATCCTCAATCCCCAATCCTCAATCTTCAGTCCTCAATCCTCAATCCTCAATCCTCAATCCTCAATCTTCAATCCTCAATACTCAATCTTCAATCTTCAATCCTCAATCCTCAATCCTCAATCCTCAATTCTCAATCCTCAATCCTCAGTCCTCAGTTCTCAAACCTCAATCCTCAACCCTCAACCCTCATCGTCAATCCTCAATCTTCAATCCTCAATCCTCAATCTTCAATGCTCAATACACAATCTTCAATCCTGAATCCTCAATTCTCAAGCGTCAATCCTCAATCCTCAATCCTCAATCCTCAATCCTCAAACCTCTATCGTCAGTCATCAATCCTCAATACTCAATCTTCAATCCTCAATCCTCAATCCTGAATCCTCAATCCTCATTCTTCAATCCTCAATACCCAATCCTCAATCCACAATCTTTAATCCTCAATCCTCAATCCTCAATTCTCAATCCTCAATCCTCAGTCCTCAGTCCTCAAACCTCAATCCTCAACCCTCATCCCTCATCCTCAATCCTCAATCCTCAATCTTCAATCCTCAATACTCAATCCTCAATACTCAATCTTGAACCCTCAATCCTCAATTCTCAATTGTCAGTCCTCAATTGTCAATCTTCAATCCTCAATCTTCAATCCTCAGTCCTCAGTCTTCAATCATCAATACTCAACTTCAATCCTCAATCCTCAGTCCTCAAACCTCAATCGTCAATCTTCAACCCTCAATACTCAATCCTCAATACTCAAACCTCAATCCTCAGTCCTCAAACCTGAATCCCGAATCCTCAATCCTGAATCCTCCATCTTCAGCCCTCAGTCCTCAACAATCAATTGTCAATCCTCAATCCTCAATAGAATATCCTCAATTCACAGTTTTCAATACTCAATCCCCATTCTTCAATCTTCAAACCTCAATCCACAAACATCAATTCCCATCACTCAACCCTCAACACTCAGTCCTCAATCTTCAATCCTCAATGCCCAATCCTCAATCTTCAATCCTCAATACTCAATCTTCAATCCTCAATCCTCAATTCTCAATCCTCAATACTCAATCCTCAACCGTCAATCCTCAATCCCCAATTCTCAGTCTTCAATACTCAAACCTCAATCCTCAATCCTCAATCCTCAATCTTGAATCCTCAATACTCAATCTTCAATTCTCAATCCTCAATCCTCAATCCTCAATCCTCAATCCTCAATCCTCAATCCTCAATCTTCAATCCTCGATACTCAATCTTCAATCCTCAATCCTCAATCCTCAATCCTCAATCGTCATTCTTCAATCCTCAATACCCAATCCTCAATCTTCAATCCTCAATCCTCAATCCTCAATTCTCAATCCTCAATCCTCAATCCTCAGACCTCAAACATCAATCCCCAAACCTCAGTCCTCGTCCTCAATCCACAAACCTCAATCCTCAATCCTCAGTCCTCAAACCTCAATCCTCAATCTTCAATCCTCAATCCTCAATTCTCAATCCTCAATCCTCAGTCCTCAGTCCTCAAACCTCAATCCTCAACCCTCAGACCTCATCCCCTGTCCTCAATCCTCAACCCTCAATCCTCAATCTTCAATCCTCGATACTCAATCTTCAATACTCAATCCTCAGTCCTCAAACCTCAATTCCGAATCCTCAATCCTGAATCCTCAATCTTCGGCCCTCAGTCCTCAACAATCAATTTTCAATACTCAACCCTCAATAGAATATCCTCAATTCACAGTTTTCAACAATCAATCCCCATTCTTCATTCTTCAAACCTCAATCCACAAACAACAATTCCCATCACTCAACCCTCAACACTCAGTCCTCAATGTTCAATCCTCAATCCTCAATCCTCAATCCTCAGTCGTCAATGTTCAATCCTCAATACTCAATCCTCAATCCTCAATTCTCAATCCTCAATCCTCAGTCCTCATTCTTCAATCCTCAATACCCAATCCTCAATCCTCAACCTTCAATCCTCAACCCTCAATCCTCAATCCTCAATCCTCAATCCTCAATCCTCAATCCTCATTCTTCAATCCTCAATACCCAATCCTCAATCTTCAATCCTCAACCCTCAATCCTCAATTCTCAATCCTCAGTGCTCAATTTTCAATCCTCATTCTTCAATCCTCAATACCCAATACTCAATCTTCAATCCTCAATCCTCAATCCTCAATCCTCAATTCTCAATCCTCAATCCTCAGTCCTCAGTTCTCAAACCTCAATCCTCAACCCTCAACCCTCATCGTCAATCCTCAATCTTCAATCCTCAATCCTCAATCTTCAATGCTCAATACACAATCTTCAATCCTGAATCCTCAATTCTCAAGCGTCAATCCTCAATCCTCAATCCTCAATCCTCAATCCTCAAACCTCTATCGTCAATCATCAATCCTCAATACTCAATCTTCAATCCTCAATCCTCAATCCTGAATCCTCAATCCTCATTCTTCAATCCTCAATACCCAATCCTCAATCCACAATTTTTAATCCTCAATCCTCAATCCTCAATTCTCAATCCTCAATCCTCAGTCCTCAGTCCTCAAACCTCAATCCTCAACCCTCATCCCTCATCCTCAATCCTCAATCCTCAATCTTCAATCCTCAATACTCAATCCTCAATACTCAATCTTGAACCCTCAATCCTCAATTCTCAATTGTCAGTCCTCAATCCTCAATCCTCAATCCCCAATCCTCAATCCTCAATCGTCAGTCTTCAATCCTCAATACTCAATCTCCAATCCTCAATCCTCAATCCCCAATCCTCAATCTTCAATCCTCAATACTCAATCTTCAATCCTCAATCCTCAATTCTCAATCCTCAATACTCAATCCTCAACCGTCAATCCTCAATCCCCAATTCTCAGTCTTCAATACTCAAACCTCAATCCTCAATCCTCAATCCTCAATCTTGAATCCTCAATACTCAATCTTCAATCCTCAATCCTCAATCCTCAATCCTCAATCCTCAATCCTCAATCCTCAACCCTCAATCCTCAATCTTCAATCCTCGATACTCAATCTTCAATCCTCAATCCTCAATCCTCAATCCTCAATCCTCATTCTTCAATCCTCAATACTCAATCTTCAAACCTCAATCCCCAATTCTCAGTCTTCAATACTCAAACCTCAATCCTCAATCCTCAATCCTCAATCTTCAATCCTCAATCCTCAATCCTCAATCCTCAATCCTCATTCTTCAATCCTCAATACCCAATCCTCAATCTTCAATCCTCAATCCTCAATCCTCAATTCTCAATCCTCAATCCTCAATCCTCAGACCTCAAACATCAATACCCAAACCTCAGTCCTCGTCCTCAATCCACAAACCTCAATCCTCAATCCTCAGTCCTCAATCCTCAATCCTCAATCTTCAATCCTCAATCTTCAATTCTCAATCCTCAATCCTCAGGCCTCAGTCCTCAAACCTCAAACCTCAACCCTCAGACCTCATCCTCTATCCTCAATCCTCAACCCTCAATCCTCAATCTTCAATCCTCGATACTCAATATTCAATACTCAATCCTCAGTCCTCAAACATCAATTCCGAATCCTCAATCCTGAATCCTCAATCTTCGGCCCTCAGTCCTCAACAATCAATTGTCAATACTCAACCCTCAATAGAATATCCTCAATTCACAGTTTTCAACAATCAATCCCCATTCTTCAATCTTCAATCCTCAATCCTCAATCCTCAATCCTCAATCCCCAATCCTCAATCCTCAATCGTCAGTCTTCAATCCTCAATACTCAATCTCCAATCCTCAATCCTCAATCCCCAATCCTCAATCTTCAGTCCTCAATCCTCAATCCTCAATCCTCAATCCTCAATCTTCAATCCTCAATACTCAATCTTCAATCCTCAATCCTCAATCCTCAATCCTCAATCCTCAATCCTCAATCCTCAACCCTCATTCCTCATCCTCAATCCTCAATCCTCAATCTTCAATCCTCAATACTCAATCCTCAATACTCAATCTTCAAACCTCAATCCTCAATTCTCAATCGTCAATCCTCAATCCTCAATCCTCAATCCTCAACCCTCAATCGTCAGTCTTCAAGCCTCAATCCTCAATCTTCAATCCTCGATACTCAATCTTCAATCCTCAATCCTCAATCCTCAATCCTCAATCCTCATTCTTCAATCCTCAATACTCAATCTTCAAACCTCAATCCCCAATTCTCAGTCTTCAATACTCAAACCTCAATCCTCAATCCTCAATCCTCAATCTTCAATCCTCAATCCTCAATCCTCAATCCTCAATCCTCATTCTTCAATCCTCAATACCCAATCCTCAATCTTCAATCCTCAATCCTGAATCCTCAATTCTCAATCCTCAATCCTCAATCCTCAGACCTCAAACATCAATACCCAAACCTCAGTCCTCGTCCTCAATCCACAAACCTCAATCCTCAATCCTCAGTCCTCAATCCTCAATCCTCAATCTTCAATCCTCAATCTTCAATTCTCAATCCTCAATCCTCAGGCCTCAGTCCTCAAACCTCAAACCTCAACCCTCAGACCTCATCCTCTATCCTCAATCCTCAACCCTCAATCCTCAATCTTCAATCCTCGATACTCAATATTCAATACTCAATCCTCAGTCCTCAAACATCAATTCCGAATCCTCAATCCTGAATCCTCAATCTTCGGCCCTCAGTCCTCAACAATCAATTGTCAATACTCAACCCTCAATAGAATATCCTCAATTCACAGTTTTCAACAATCAATCCCCATTCTTCAATCTTCAATCCTCAATCCTCAATCCTCAATCCTCAATCCCCAATCCTCAATCCTCAATCGTCAGTCTTCAATCCTCAGTACTCAATCTCCAATCCTCAATCCTCAATCCCCAATCCTCAATCTTCAGTCCTCAATCCTCAATCCTCAATCCTCAATCCTCAATCTTCAATCCTCAATACTCAATCTTCAATCCTCAATCCTCAATCCTCAATCCTCAATCCTCAATCCTCAATCCTCAGCCCTCATTCCTCATCCTCAATCCTCAATCCTCAATCTTCAATCCTCAATACTCAATCCTCAATACTCAATCTTCAAACCTCAATCCTCAATTCTCAATCGTCAATCCTCAATCCTCAATCCTCAATCCTCAACCCTCAATCGTCAGTCTTCAAGCCTCAATACACAATCTCCAATCATCAATCCTCAATCCCCAATCCTCAATCTTCAATCCTCAATCCTCAATCCTCAATCCTCAATCCTCAATCTTCAATCCTCAATCCTCAATCCCCAATCCTCAATCTTCAATCCTCAATACTCAATCTGCAATCCTCAATCCTCAATCCTCAATCCTCAATCCTCATTCTTCAATCCTCAATACCGAATCCTCAATCTTCAATCCTCAATCCTCAATCCTCAACCCTCATCCCTCAATCCTCAATGTTCAATCCTCAATACCCAATCCTCAATCTTCAATCCTCAATCCTCAATCCTCAATCCTCAAACCTCAATCCTCAGTCCTGAAACCTCAATCCTGAATCCTCAATCCTGAATCCTCAACCTTCAGCCCTGAGTCCTCAACGGTCAGTTGTCAATCCTCAATCCTCAATAGAATATCCTCAATTCACAGTTTTCAATACTCAATACTCAATCTGCAATCTTCAGATCTCTATCCACAAACATCAATTCTCATCACTCAACCCTCAACACTCAGTCCTCAATGTTGAATCCTCAATCCTCAATCCTCAATCCTCAATCCTCAATTCTCAATCCTCATTCTTCAATCCTCAATACCCAATCCTCAATCTTCAATCCACAAACCTCAATCCTCAATCCTCAGTCCTCAATCCTCAATCCTCAATCTTCAACCCTCAATCCTCAATTCTCAATCCTCAATCCTCAGTCCTCAGTCCCCAAACCTCAATCATGAACCCTCAGACCTCATCCTCTATCCTCAATCCTCAACCCTCAATCCTCAATCTTCAATCCTCGATACTCAATATTCAATACTCAATCCTCAGTCCTCAAACCTCAATTCCGAATCCTCAATCCTGAATCCTCAATCTTCGGCCCTCAGTTCTCAACAATCAATTGTCAATACTCAACCCTCAATAGAATATCCTCAATTCACAGTTTTCAACAATCAATCCCCATTCTTCAATCTTCAATCCTCAATCCTCAATCCTCAATCCTCAATCCCCAATCCTCAATCCTCAATCGTCAGTCTTCAATCCTCAATACTCAATCCTCAATCGTCAGGCTTCAAGCCTCAATACTCAATCTCCAATCATCAATCCTCAATCCCCAATCCTCAATCTTCAATCTTCAATCCTCAATCCTCAATCCTCAATCCTCAATCTTCAATCCTCAATACTCAATCTTCAATCGTCAATCCTCAATCCTCAATCCTCAATCCTCAATCCTCAATCCTCAATCTTCAATCCTCAATACTCAATCTGCAATCCTCATCCCTCAATCCTCAATGTTCAAACTTCAATCCTCAGTCCCAAATCCTCAACCTTCAATCCTCAAAACTAAACCCTCAATCTTCAATCCTAAAATACTCAATCTTCAATCCTCAATCCTCAATCCGCAATACTCAATCTTCAATCCTCATTCTTCAATCCTCAATACCCAATCCTCAATCTTCAATCCTCAATCCTCAATCCTCAATTCTCAATCCTCAATCCTCAATTTTCAATCCTCATTCTTCAATCCTCAATACCCAATACTCAATCTTCAATCCTCAATCCTCAATCCTCAATCCTCAATTCTCAATCCTCAATCCTCAGTCCTCAGTTCTCAAACCTCAATCCTCAACCCTCAACCCTCGTCGTCAATCCTCAATCTTCAATCCTCAATCCTCAATCTTCAATGCTCAATACACAATCTTCAATCCTGAATCCTCAATTCTCAAGCGTCAATCCTCAATCCTCAATCCTCAATCCTCAATCCTCAAACCTCAATCGTCAATCATCAATCCTCAATACTCAATCTTCAATCCTCAATCCTCAATCCTCAATCCTCAATCCTCATTCTTCAATCCTCAATACCCAATCCTCAATCTTCAATCCACAAACCTCAATCCTCCATCCTCAGTCCTCAATCCTCAATCCTCAATCTTCAATCCTCAATCCTCAATTCTCAATCCTCAATCCTCAGTCCTCAGTCCTCAATCCTCAATCCTCAACCCTCAGACCTCATCCTCTATCCTCAATCCTCAACCCTCAATCCTCAATCTTCAATCCTCGATACTCAATATTCAATACTCAATCCTCAGTCCTCAAACCTCAATTCCGAATCCTCAATCGTGAATCCTCAATCTTCGGCCCTCAGTCCTCAACAATCAATTGTCAATACTCAACCCTCAATAGAATATCCTCAATTCACAGTTTTCAACAATCAATCCCCATTCTTCAATCTTCAATCCTCAATCCTCAATCCTCAATCCTCAATCCCCAATCCTCAATCCTCAATCGTCAGTCTTCAATCCTCAATACTCAATCTCCAATCCTCAATCCTCAATCCCCAATCCTCAATCTTCAACCCTCAATCCTCAATCCTCATCCCTCATCCTCAATCCTCAATCCTCAATCTTCAATCCTCAATTCTCAATCCTCAATCCTCAATCCTCAGACCTCAAACATCAATACTCAACCCTCAGTCCTCGTCCTCAATCCACAACACTCAATCCTCAATCCTCAGTCCACAATCCTCAATCCTCAATCTTCAATCATCAATACTCAATCTTCAATCCTCAATCCTCAGTCCTCAATCCTCAATTCTGTATCCTCAATCCTCAATTTTCAATCCTCATTCTTCAATCCTCAATACCCAGTACTCAATCTTCTATCCTCAATCCTCAATCCTCAATTCTCAATCCTCAATGCTCAGTTCTCAGTCCTGAAACCTCAATCCTCAATCCTCAATTCTCAATCCTCAATCCTCAATCCTCAATCGTCAGTCTTCAATCCTCAATACTCAATCATCAATCATCAATCCTCAATTCTCAATCCTCAATCTTCAATCCTCAATCCTCAATCCTCAGTCTTCAATCCACAATACTCGATCTTCAATCCTCAATCCTCAGTCCTCAAACCACAATTCTGAAACCTCAATCCTGAATCCTCAATCCTCGGCCATCAGTCCTCAACAATCAGTTGTCAATCCTCAATCCTCAATAGAATATCCTCAATTCACAGTTTTCAATACTCAATACTCAATCTGCAATCTTCAAACCTCTATCCACAAACATCAATTCTCATCACTCAACCCTCAACACTCAGTCCTCAATGTTGAGTCCTCAATCCTCGATCCTCAATCCTCCATCGTCAGTCTTCAATCCTCAATACTCAATCTTCAATCCTCAATCCTCAATCCTGAATCCTCAATCCTCATTCTTCAATCCTCAATACCCAATCCTCGATCCTCAATCTTTAATCCTCAATCCTCAATCCTCAATTCTCAATCCTCAATCCTCAGTCCTCAGTCCTCTAACCGCAATCCTCAACCCTCATTCCTCATCCTCAATCCTCAATCCTCAATCTTCAATCCTCAATACTCAATCCTCAATACTCAATCTTCAAACCTCAATCCTCAATTCTCAATCGTCAATCCTCAATCCTCAATCCTCAATCCTCAATCCTCAATCCTCAATCGTCAGTCTTCAAGCCTCAATACTCAATCTCCAATCATCAATCCTCAATCCCCAATCCTCAATCTTCAATCTTCAATCCTCAATCCTCAATCCTCAATCCTCAATCTTCAATCCTCAATACTCAATCTTCAATCGTCAATCCTCAATCCTCAATCCTCAATCCTCAATCCTCAATCCTCAATCTTCAATCCTCAATACACAATCTGCAACCCTCAATCCTCAATCCTCAATCCTCAATCCTCATTCTTCAATCCTCAATACCGAATCCTCAATCTTCAATCCTCAATCCTCTATCCTCAATCCTCAATCCTCAATCCTCAACCTTCAGCCCTCATCCTCAATCCTCAATCCTCAACCCTCAATACCCAATCCTCATTCTTCAATCCTCAATACCCAATCCTCAATCTTCAATCGTCAATCCTCAATCCTCAATTCTCAATCCTCAATCCTCAATTTTCAATCCTCATTCTTCAATCCTCAGTACCCAATACTCAATCTTGAATCCTCAATCCTCAATCTTCAATGCTCAATACACAATCTTCAATCCTGAATCCTCAATTCTCAAGCGTCAATCCTCAATCCTCAATCCTCAATCCTCAATCCTCAAACCTCAATCGTCAGTCATCAATCCTCAATACTCAATCTTCAATCCTCAATCCTCAATCCTGAATACTCAATCCTCATTCTTCAATCCTCAATACCCAATCCTCAATCCTCAATCTTTAGTCCTCAATCCTCAATCCTCAATTCTCAATCCTCAATCCTCAGTCCTCAGTCCTCAAACCTCAATCCTCAATCTTCAATCCTCAATCCTCAATCATCAATCCTCAATCCTCAATCCTCAATACTCAATCCTCATTCTTCAATCCTCAATACCGAATCCTCAATCTTCAACCGTCAATCCTCAATCCTCAATCCTCATCCCTCAATCCTCAATGTTCAATCCTCAATACCCAATCCTCTATCTTCAATCCTCAATCCTCAAGCCTCAATCCTCAATCCTCAATCCTCAGCCGTCAAACCTCAATCCTGAATCCTCAATCCTGAATCCTCAAACTTCAGCCCTGAGTCCTCAACGATCAGTTGTCAGTCCTCAATCCTCAATAGAATATCCTCAATTCACAGTTTTCAATACTCAATACTCAATCTGCAATCTTCAGATCTTTATCCACAAGCATCAATTCTCATC
Organism: Calliopsis andreniformis; assembly: GCF_051401765.1. Taxonomy (NCBI): domain Eukaryota; kingdom Metazoa; phylum Arthropoda; class Insecta; order Hymenoptera; family Andrenidae; genus Calliopsis; species Calliopsis andreniformis. The sequence goes on from NW_027480452.1 coordinate 4,508,973, forward strand.
ACTCAACCCTCAATACTCAGTCACCAATCCTCAATCTTCATACCTCAACCCTCAATTCTCAATCCTCAACCATCAATCCTCAATCCTCAATCCTCAATCCTCAATCCTCAATCCTCAACCGTCAATCTTCAATCCTCAGACCTCAAACATCAATACTCAACCCTCAGTCCTCGTCCTCAATCCACAACCCTCAATCCTCAACCCTCAACCATCAATCCTCAATACTCAACCATCAATCCTCAATTCTCAATACTCAATAGAATATCCTGTATTCTCAATCCTCAATCCTTGATCCTCAGACCTCACACATCAGTACTCAACCCTCAGTCCTCGTCCTCAATCCACAACACTCAACCCTCAATACTCAATCCTCAACACTCAATCCTCAATGTTCAATCCGCGATACCCAAAACTCAATGTTCAATCCTCAATCCTCAATCCTCAATCCTCAATCATCAATCTTCAATCCTCAATACTCAATCTTCAATCCTCAATCCCCAATTCTAAATCCTCAATCCTCAATCCTCAATCCTCAATCCTCAGTCCTCAATCCTCAATCGTCAGTCTTCAATCCTCAATACTCAATCTTCAATCCTCAATCCTTAATCCTCAATCCTCAACCCTCATTATTCAATCCTCAATACCCAATCCTCAATCTTCAATCCTCAATCCTCAATCCTCAACTCTCAATAGTCAATCTTCAATCCTCAATCTTCAATCCTCAGTCCTCAGTCTTCAATCATCAATACTCAATTTCAATCCTCAATCCTCAGTCCTCAAACCTCAATTCTGAATCCTCAATCCTGAATCCTTAATCCTCGGCCCTCAGTCCTCAACAATCAGGTGTCAATCCTCAATCCTCAATAGAATATCCTCAATCCACAGTTTTCAATACTCAATACTCAATCAGCAATCTTCAAACCTCTATCCACAAACGTCAATTCTCATCACTCAACCCTCAACACTCAGTCCTCAATGTTCAAGCCTCAATCCTCAATCCTCAATCCTCATTCGTCAATCTTCAATCCTCAATACTCAATCTTCAATCCTCAATCCTCAATCCTCAATCCCCAATCCTCATTCTTCAATCCTCAATACCCAATCCTCAATCTTCAATCCTCATTCCTCAATCCTTAATTCTCAATCCTCAATCCTCAATTTTCAATCCTCATTCTTCAATCCTCAATACCCAATACTCAATCTTCAATCCTCAATCCTCAATCCTCAATTCTCAATCCTCAATCCTCAATCCTCAGACCTCAAACATCAATACTCATCCCTCAGTCCTCGTCCTCAATCCACAACACTCAATCCTCGATCCCCAGTCCAGAATCCTCAATCCTCAATCTTCAATCATCAATACTCAATCTTCAATCCTCAATCCTCAGTCCTCAATCCTCAATTCTGTATCCTCAATCCTCAATTTTCAATCCTCATTCTTCAATCCTCAATACCCAGTACTCAATCTTCTATCCTCAATCCTCAATCCTCAATTCTCAATCCTCAATGCTCAGTCCTCAGTCCTGAAACATCAATCCTCAATCCTCAATCCTCAATCCTCAATCCTCAATCCTCAATCGTCAGTCTTCAATCCTCAATACTCAATCATCAATCATCAATCCTCAATTCTCAATCCTCAATCTTCAATCCTCAATCCTCAATCCTCAGTCTTCAATCCACAATACTCAATCTTCAATCCTCAATCCTCAGTCCTCAAACCACAATTCTGAATCCTCAATCCTGAATCCTGAACCCTCGGCCATCAGTCCTCAACAATCAGTTGTCAATCCTCAATCCTCAATAGAATATCCTCAATTCACAGTTTTCAATACTCAATACTCAATCTGCAATCTTCAAACCTCTATCCACAAACATCAATTCTCATCACTCAACCCACAACACTCACTCCTCAATGTTGAATCCTCAATCCTCAATCCTCAATCCTCAATCCTCAGTCCCCAAACCTCAATCCTCAATTTTCAATCCCCAATACTCAGTCTTCAATCATCGATCCTCAATACTGAATCCTCAATCCTCAATCCTCAATCCTCAATCCTCAATCCTCAATCCTCAATCTTCAATCCTCAATACTCAATTTTCAATCCTCAATCCTCAATCCTCAATCCCCAATCCTGAATCCTCAATCCTCAATCTTCAATCCTTAATACTCAATTCTCAATCCTCAACCCTCAATCCTCAATCCTCAATCCTCACTCCTCAATCCTCAATTCTCAATCGTCAGTCTTCAATCCTCAATACTCAATCTTCAATCCTCAATCCTCAATCCGCAATCCTCAATCTTCAATCCTCAATCCTCAGTCCTCAATCCTCAATCCTCAATCTTCAATCCTCAATACTCAATCTTCAATCCTCAATCCTCAATCCTCAATCCCCAATCCTGAATCCACAATCCTCAATCCTCAATACTCATCCCTCAATCCTCAATGTTCAAACTTCAATCCTCAGTCCCAAATCCTCAATCTTCAATCCTCAATACTCAACCCTCAATCTTCAACCCTCAATACTCAATCTTCAATCCTCAATCCTCAATCCTCAATCCTCAATCCTCAATCCTCATTCTTCAATCCTCAATCCTCAATCCTCAGTCCCCAAACCTCAATCCTCAACCTTCAATCGTCAAAACTCAATGTTCAATCCTCTATCCTCAATACTCAATCCTCAATCCTCAATCCTCAATCGTCAGTCTTCAATCCTCAGTACTCAATCTTCAATCCTCAATACTCAATCCTCAATCCTCAACCCTCATTCCTCAATCCTCAATACCCAATCCTCAATCTTCAATCCTCATTCCTCAATCCTCAATTCTCAATCCTCAATCCTCAGACCTCAGACCTCAAACCTCAATCCTCAATCCTCAGCCCTCATCCTCAATCCTCTATCCTCAACCCTCAATCCTCAATCTTCAATACTCGATACTCAATCTTCAATCCTCAATCCTCAGTCCTCAAACCTCAATTCTGAGTCCTCAGTCCTGATTCCTCAATCTTCGGCCCTCAGTCCTCAACAATCAGTTGTCAATCCTCAAACCTCAATAGAATATCCTCAATCCACAGTTTTCAATACTCAATACTCAATCAGCAATCTTCAAACCTCTATCCACAAACATCAATTCTCATCACTCAACCCTCAACACTCAGTCCTCAATGTTCAAGCCTCAATCCTCAATCCTCAATCCTCATTCGTCAATCTTCAATCCTCAATACTCAATCTTCGATCCTCAATCCTCAATCCTCAATACTCAATCCTCAATCCTCATTCGTCAATCTTCAATCCTCAATACTCAATCTTCGATCCTCAATCCTCAATCCTCAATACTCAACCCTCAATCCTCAATTTTCTATCCTCATTCTTCAATCCTCAATACCCAATACTCAATCTTCGATCTTCAATCCTCAATCCTCAAGCCTCAATCCTCATTCTTCAATCCTCAATACCCAATCCTCAATCTTCAATACTCAATCCTCAATCCTCAATCCTCAATCCTCAATCCTCAATTTTCAATCCACATTCTTCAATCCTCAATACCCAATACCCAATCTTCAATCTTCAATCCTCAATCCTCAATCCTCAATTCTCAATCCTCTATCCCCAGTCCTCAGTCCTCAAACCTCAATCCTCAACCCTCAGCCCTCATTGTCAATCCTCAATCTTCAAACCTCAATCCTCAATCTTCAATGCTCAATACTCAATCTTCAATCCTCAATCTTCAATCCTCAATCCTCAGTCCTCAATACTCAATCTTCAATCCTCGATCCTCAATCCTCAATCGTCAATCCTCAATCCTCAATCCTCGCTCCTCAATCTTCAATCCTCAGTCCCAAATCCTCAATCTTCAATCCTCAATCCTCAGCCCTCAACCTTCAATCCTCATTACTCAATCTTCTATCCTGAATCCTCAATCCTCAATCCTCAATCCTCAACCCTCAATCCTCAATCCTCAATCCTCAATCCTCAATACCAAATCCTCAATACCAAATCCTCAATCTTCAATCCTCAATCCTCAAACCTCAATTCTCGATCCTCAATCCTCGATCCTCAGACCTCAAACATTAATACTCAACCCTCACTCCTCGTCCTCAATCCACAACCCTCAATCCTCAATGCTCAATCTTCAATCATCAATATACAACCTTCAGTCCTCAATCCTCAATACTCAATCCTCAATCCTCAATCCTCAATGTTCAATCCGCGATACCTAATCCTCAATGTTCAATCCTCAATCCTCAATCCTCAATCCTCAATCCTCAATTCTCAATCCTCAATCCTCAATCCTCAATCCTCAGTTCCCAAACCTCAATCCTCAATCTTCGATCATCAAAACTCAATCTTCAATCCTCGATCCTCAATACTCAATCCTCAATCCTCAATCCTCAATCGTCAGTCTTCAATCCTCAATACTCAATCTTCAATCCTCAATCCTCAATCCTCAATCCTCAACCCTCATTCCTCAATCCTCAATACCCAATCCTCAATCTTCAATCCTCATTCCTCAATCCTCAATTCTCAATCCTCAATCCTCTGACCTCAGTCCTCAAACCTCAATCCTCAATCCTCAGCCCTCATCCTCAATCCTCAACCCTCAACCCTCAATCCTCAATCTTCAATACTCGATTCTCAATCTTCAATCCTCAATCCTCAGTCCTCAAACCTCAATTCTGAGTCCTCAGTCCTGAATCCTCAATCTTCGGCCCTCAGTCCTCAACAATCAGTTGTCAATCCTCAATCCTCAATAGAATATCCTCAATCCACAGTTTTCAATACTCAATACTCAATCAGCAATCTTCAAATCTCTATCCACAAACATCAATTCTCATCACTCAACCCTCAACACTCAGTCCTCAATGTTCAAGCCTCAATCCTCAATCCTCAATCCTCATTCGTCAATCTTCAATCCTCAATACTCAATCTTCGATCCTCAATCCTCAATCCTCAATACTCAATCCTCAATCCTCATTCGTCAATCTTCAATCCTCAATACTCAATCTTCGATCCTGAATCCTCAATCCTCAATACTCAATCCTCAATCCTCAATTTTCTATCCTCATTCTTCAATCCTCAATACCCAATACTCAATCTTCAACCTTCAATCCTCAATCCTCAATCCTCAATCCTCATTCTTCAATCCTCAATACCCAATCCTCAATCTTCAATCCTCAATCCTCAATCCTCAATCCTCAATCCTCAATCCTCAATTTTCAATCCACATTCTTCAATCCTCAATACCCAATACTCAATCTTCAATCTTCAATCCTCAATCCTCAATCCTCAATTCTCAATCCTCTATCCCCAGTCCTCAGTCCTCAAACCTCAATCCTCAACCCTCAGCCCTCATTGTCAATCCTCAATCTTCAATCCTCAATCCTCAATCTTCAATGCTCAATCCTCAATCTTCAATCCTCAATCTTCAATCCTCAATCCTCAGTCCTCAATACACAATCTTCAGTCCTCGACCCTCAATCCTCAATCCTCAATCCTCAATCCTCGATCCTCAATCTTCAATCCTCAGTCCCAAATTCTCAATCTTCAATCCTCAATCCTCAGCCTTCAATCTTCAATCCTCATTACTCAATCTTCAATCCTCAATCCTCAATCCTCAATCCTCAATCCTCAATCTTCAATCCTCAATTTTCAATACTCAATAGAATATCCTGAATTCTCATGGTTCAATACTCAACCCACAATATTCAATATTCAAACCTCAATCCTCAAACATCTATTCTCAACACTCAATCCCCAACACTCAGTCCTCTCTCTTCAATCCTCCATCCTCTACCCTCAATCCTCAAGCGTCAATCCTCAATCCTCAATACTCAACCCTCTATCCTCAGTCCTCAAACCTCAATCCCGAATCCTCAATCCTGAATCCTCAATCTTCAGCCCTCAGTCCTCAACAATCAATTGTCAATCCTCAATCCTCAATAGAATATCCTCAATCCACAGTTTTCAATACTCAATACTCAATAAGCAATCTTCAAATCTCTATCGACAAACATCAATTCTCATCACTCAACCCTCAACACTCAGTCCTCAATGTTCAAGCCTCAATCCTCAATCCTCAATCCTCATTCGTCAATCTTCAATCCTCAATACTCAATCTTCGATCCTCAATCCTCAATCCTCAATACTCAATCCTCAATCCTCATTCGTCGATCTTCAATCCTCAATACTCAATCTTCGATCCTCAATCCTCAATCCTCAATACTCAATCCTCAATCCTCAATTTTCTATCCTCATTCTTCAATCCTCAATACCCAATACTCAATCTTCGATCTTCAATCCTCAATCCTCAATCCTCAATCCTCATTCTTCAATCCTCAATACCCAATCCTCAATCTTCAATACTCAATCCTCAATCCTCAATCCTCAATCCTCAATCCTCAATTTTCAATCCACATTCTTCAATCCTCAATACCCAATACCCAATCTTCAATCTTCAATCCTCAAGCCTCAATCCTCAGTCCTCAATCCTCATACTTCAATCCTCAATACCAAATCCTCAATCTTCAATCCTCAGTCCTCAATCCTCAATTCTCAATCCTCAATCCTCGATCCTCAGATCTCAAACATCAATACTCAACCCTCAGACCTCGTCCTCAATCCACAACACTCAATCCTCAATCCTCAATCTTCAATCATCAATATACAATCTTCAGTCCTCAATCGTCAATACTCAATCCTCAATCCTCAATCCTCAATGTTCAATCCGCGATACCCAATCCTCAATGTTCAATCCTCAATCCTCAATCCTCAATCCTCAATCCTCAATCCTCAATCCTCAATCCTCAATCCTCAATCCTCAATCCTCAATCCTCAATCTTCAATCCTCAATACTCAATCTTCAATCCTCAAGCCTCAATCCTCAATCCTCAATCCTCATTCTTCAATCCTCAATACCAAATCCTCAATCCTCAATCCTCAATCCTCAATCCTCAATCCTCAATCCTCAACCCTCAATCCTCAATCCTCAGTCCCCAAACCTCAATCATCAATTCTCAATCCTCTATCCTCAATCCTCAATTTTCAATCCTCATTCTTCAATCCTCAATACCCAATACTCAATCTTCAATCCTCAATCCTCAACACTCAATCCTCAATGTTCATTCCGCGATACCCAATCCTCAATGTTCAATCCTCAATCCTCAATACTCAATCCTCAATCATGAATCTTCAATCCTAAATACTCAATCTTCAATCCTCAATCCTCAATTCTCAATCCTCAATCCTCAATCCTCAATCCTCAATCCTCAGTCCTCAATCCTCAATCGTCAGTCTTCAATCCTCAATACTCAATCATCAATCCTCAATCCTCAATCCTCAATACTCAACCCTCATTCTTCAATCCTCAATACCCAATCCTCAATCTTCAATCCTCAATCCTCAATCCTCAACTCTCAATAGTCAATCTTCAATCCTCAATCCTCAATCCTCAGTCCTCAGTCTTCAATCATCAATACTCAACTTCAATCCTCAATCCTCAGTCCTCAAACCTCAATTCTGAATCCTCAATCCTGAATCCTTAATCCTCGGCCCTCAGTCCTCAACAATCAGGTGTCAATCCTCAATCCTCAATAGAATATCCTCAATTCACAGTTCTCAATACTCAATACTCAATCTGCAATCTTCAAACCTCTATCCACAAACGTCTATTCTCATCACTCAACCCTCAACACTCAGTCCTCAATGTTCAATCCTCAATCCTCAATCCTCAATCGTCACTCGTCAATCTTCAACCCTCAATACTCAATCTTCAATCCTCAATCCTCAATCCTCAATCCCCAATCCTCATTCTTCAATCCTCAATACCCAATCCTCAATCTTCAATCCTCAATCCTCAGTCCTCAATCCTCAATTCTGTATCCTCAATCCTCAATTTTCAATCCTCATTCTTCAATCCTCAATACCCAGTACTCAATCTTCTATCCTCAATCCTCAATCCTCAATTCTCAATCCTCAATGCTCAGTCCTCAGTCCTGAAACCTCAATCCTCAATCCTCAATCCTCAATCCTCAATCCTCAATCCTCAATCGTCAGTCTTCAATCCTCAATACTCAATCATCAATCATCAATCCTCAATTCTCAATCCTCAATCTTCAATCCTCAATCCTCAATCCTCAGTCTTCAATCCACAATACTCAATCTTCAATCCTCAATCCTCAGTCCTCAAACCACAATTCTGAATCCTCAATCCTGAATCCTCAACCCTCGGCCATCAGTCCTCAACAATCAGTTGTCAATCCTCAATCCTCAATAGAATATCCTCAATTCACAGTTTTCAATACTCAATACTCAATCTGCAATCTTCAAACCTCTATCCACAAACATCAATTCTCATCACTTAACCCTCAACACTCAGTCCTCAATGTTGAATCCTCAATCCTCAATCCTCAATCCTCAATCGTCAGTCTTCAATCCTCAATACTCAATCTTCAATCCTCAATCCTCAATCCTGAATCCTCAATCCTCATTCTTCAATCCTCAATACCCAATCCTCGATCCTCAATCTTTAATCCTCAATCCTCAATCCTCAATTCTCAATCCTCAATCCTCAGTCCTCAGTCCTCTAACCTCAATCCTCAACCCTCATTCCTCATCCTCAATCCTCAATCCTCGATCCTTAGACCTCAAACATCAATACTCAACGATCAGTCCTCGTCCTCAATCCACAACCCTCAATCCTCAATCCTCAATCTTCAATCATCAATGTACAATCTTCAGTCCTCAAGCCTCAATACTCAATCCTCAATCCTCAATCCTCAATGTTCAATCCGCGATACCCAATCCTCAATGTTCGATCCTCAATCCTCAATCCTCAATCCTCAATCCTCAATCCTCAATCCTCAGTCTCCAAACATCAATCCTCAATCTTCAATCCTCAAAACTCAATCTTCAATCCTCGATCCTCAATACTCTATCCTCAATCCTCAATCCTCAATCGTCAGTCTTCAATCCTCAATACTCAATCTTCAATACTCAATCCTCAATCCTCAATCCTCAACCCTCATTCCTCAATCCTCAATACCCAATCCTCAATCTTCACTCCTCATTCCTCAATCCTCAATCCTCAATCCTCAATCCTCAATCCTCATTCTTCAATCCTCAATCCTCAATCCTCAGTCCCCAAACCTCAATCCTCAACCTTCAATCGTCAAAACTCAATGTTCAATCCTCTATCCTCAATACTCAATCCTCAATCCTCAATCCTCAATCGTCAGTCTTCAATCCTCAGTACCCAATCTTCAATCCTCAATACTCAATCCTCAATCCTCAACCCTCATTCCTCAATCCTCAATACCCAATCCTCAATCTTCAATCCTCATTCCTCAATCCTCAATTCTCAATCCTCAATCCTCAGACCTCAGACCTCAAACCTCAATCCTCAATCCTCAGCCCTCATCCTCAATCCTCTATCCTCAACCCTCAATCCTCAATCTTCAATACTCGATACTCAATCTTCAATCCTCAATCCTCAGTCCTCAAACCTCAATTCTGAGTCCTCAGTCCTGATTCCTCAATCTTCGGCCCTCAGTCCTCAACAATCAGTTGTCAATCCTCAAACCTCAATAGAATATCCTCAATCCACAGTTTTCAATACTCAAAACTCAATCAGCAATCTTCAAACCTCTATCCACAAACATCAATTCTCATCACTCAACCCTCAACACTCAGTCCTCAATGTTCAAGCCTCAATCCTCAATCCTCAATCCTCATTCGTCAATCTTCAATCCTCAATACTCAATCTTCGATCCTCAATCCTCAATCCTCAATCCTCAATACTCAATCCTCAATCCTCATTCGTCAATCTTCAATCCTCAATACTCAATCTTCGATCCTCAATCCTCAATCCTCAATACTCAATCCTCAATCCTCAATTTTCTATCCTCATTCTTCAATCCTCAATACCCAATACTCAATCTTCGATCTTCAATCCTCAATCCTCAAGCTTCAATCCTCATTCTTCAATCCTCAATACCCAATCCTCAATCTTCAATACTCAATCCTCAATCCTCAATCCTCAATCCTCAATCCTCAATTTTCAATCCACATTCTTCAATCCTCAATACCCAATACCCAATCTTCAATCTTCAATCCTCAATCCTCAATCCTCAATTCTCAATCCTCTATGCCCAGTCCTCAGTCCTCAAACCTCAATCCTCAACCCTCAGCCCTCATTGTCAATCCTCAATCTTCAATCCTCAATCCTCAATCTTCAATGCTCAATACTCAATCTTCAATCCTCAATCTTCAATCCTCAATCCTCAGTCCTCAATACTCAATCTTCAATCCTCGATCCTCAATCCTCAATCGTCAATCCTCAATCCTCAATCCTCGCTCCTCAATCTTCAATCCTCAGTCCCAAATCCTCAATCTTCAATCCTCAATCCTCAGCCCTCAACCTTCAATCCTCATTACTCAATCTTCTATCCTGAATCCTCAATCCTCAATCCTCAATCCTCAACCCTCAATCCTCAGTCCTCAATCCTCAATCCTCAATACCAAATCCTCAATACCAAATCCTCAATCTTCAATCCTCAATCCTCAAACCTCAATTCTCGATCCTCAATCCTCGATCCTCAGACCTCAAACATTAATACTCAACCCTCACTCCTCGTCCTCAATCCACAACCCTCAATCCTCAATTCTCAATCTTCAATCATCAATATACAACCTTCAGTCCTCAATCCTCAATACTCAATCCTCAATCCTCAATCCTCAATGTTCAATCCGCGATACCTAATCCTCAATGTTCAATCCTCAATCCTCAATCCTCAATCCTCAATCCTCAATTCTCAATCCTCAATCCTCAATCCTCAATCCTCAGTCCCCAAACCTCAATCCTCAATCTTCGATCATCAAAACTCAATCTTCAATCCTCGATCCTCAATACTCAATCCTCAATCCTCAATCCTCAATCGTCAGTCTTCAATCCTCAATACTCAATCTTCAATCCTCAATCCTCAATCCTCAATCCTCAACCCTCATTCCTCAATCCTCGATACCCAATCCTCAATCTTCAATCCTCATTCCTCAATCCTCAATTCTCAATCCTCAATCCTCTGACCTCAGTCCTCAAACCTCAATCCTCAATCCTCAGCCCTCATCCTCAATCCTCAACCCTCAACCCTCAATCCTCAATCTTCAATACTCGATTCTCAATCTTCAATCCTCAATCCTCAGTCCTCAAACCTCAATTCTGAGTCCTCAGTCCTGAATCCTCAATCTTCGGCCCTCAGTCCTCAACAATCAGTTGTCAATCCTCAATCCTCAATAGAATATCATCAATCGACAGTTTTCAATACTCAATACTCAATCAGCAATCTTCAAATCTCTATCCACAAACATCAATTCTCATCACTCAACCCTCAACACTCAGTCCTCAATGTTCAAGCCTCAATCCTCAATCCTCAATCCTCATTCGTCAATCTTCAATCCTCAATACTCAATCTTCGATCCTCAATCCTCAATCCTCAATACTCAATCCTCAATCCTCATTCGTCAATCTTCAATCCTCAATACTCAATCTTCGATCCTGAATCCTCAATCCTCAATACTCAATCCTCAATCCTCAATTTTCTATCCTCATTCTTCAATCCTCAATACCCAATACTCAATCTTCAACCTTCAATCCTCAATCCTCAATCCTCAATCCTCATTCTTCAATCCTCAATACCCAATCCTCAATCTTCAATCCTCAATCCTCAATCCTCAATCCTCAATCCTCAATCCTCAATTTTCAATCCACATTCTTCAATCCTCAATACCCAATACTCAATCTTCAATCTTCAATCCTCAATCCTCAATCCTCAATTCTCAATCCTCTATCCCCAGTCCTCAGTCCTCAAACCTCAATCCTCAACCCTCAGCCCTCATTGTCAATCCTCAATCTTCAATCCTCAATCCTCAATCTTCAATGCTCAATCCTCAATCTTCAATCCTCAATCTTCAATCCTCAAGCCTCAGTCCTCAATACTCAATCTTCAATCCTCGACCCTCAATCCTCAATCCTCAATCCTCAATCCTCGATCCTCAATCTTCAATCCTCAGTCCCAAATTCTCAATCTTCAATCCTCAATCCTCAGCCTTCAATCTTCAATCCTCATTACTCAATCTTCAATCCTCAATCCTCAATCCTCAATCCTCAATCCTCAATCTTCAATCCTCAATTCTCAATACTCAATAGAATATCCTGAATTCTCATGGTTCAATACTCAACCCACAATATTCAATATTCAAACCTCAATCCTCAAAAATCTATTCTCAACACTCAATCCCCAACACTCAGTCCTCTCTCTTCAATCCTCCATCCTCTACCCTCAATCCTCAAGCGTCAATCCTCAATCCTCAATACTCAACCCTCTATCCTCAGTCCTCAAACCTCAATCCCGAATCCTCAATCCTGAATCCTCAATCTTCAGCCCTCAGTCCTCAACAATCAATTGTCAATCCTCAATCCTCAATAGAATATCCTCAATCCACAGTTTTCAATACTCAATACTCAATCAGCAATCTTCAAACCTCTATCGACAAACATCAATTCTCATCACTCAACCCTCAACACTCAGTCCTCAATGTTCAAGCCTCAATCCTCAATCCTCAATCCTCATTCGTCAATCTTCAATCCTCAATACTCAATCTTCGATCCTCAATCCTCAATCCTCAATACTCAATCCTCAATCCTCATTCGTCGATCTTCAATCCTCAATACTCAATCTTCGATCCTCAATCCTCAATCCTCAATACTCAATCCTCAATCCTCAATTTTCTATCCTCATTCTTCAATCCTCAATACCCAATACTCAATCTTCGATCTTCAATCCTCAATCCTCAATCCTCAATCCTCATTCTTCAATCCTCAATACCCAATCCTCAATCTTCAATACTCAATCCTCAATCCTCAATCCTCAATCCTCAATCCTCAATTTTCAATCCACATTCTTCAATCCTCAATACCCAATACCCAATCTTCAATCTTCAATCCTCAAGCCTCAATCCTCAGTCCTCAATCCTCATACTTCAATCCTCAATACCAAATCCTCAATCTTCAATCCTCAGTCCTCAATCCTCAATTCTCAATCCTCAATCCTCGATCCTCAGATCTCAAACATCAATACTCAACCCTCAGACCTCGTCCTCAATCCACAACACTCAATCCTCAATCCTCAATCTTCAATCATCAATATACAATCTTCAGTCCTCAATCGTCAATACTCAATCCTCAATCCTCAATCCTCAATGTTCAATCCGCGATACCCAATCCTCAATGTTCAATCCTCAATCCTCAATCCTCAATCCTCAATCCTCAATCCTCAATCCTCAATCCTCAATCCTCAATCCTCAATCCTCAATCCTCAATCTTCAATCCTCAATACTCAATCTTCAATCCTCAAGCCTCAATCCTCAATCCTCAATCCTCATTCTTCAATCCTCAATACCAAATCCTCAATCCTCAATCCTCAATCCTCAATCCTCAATCCTCAATCCTCAACCCTCAATCCTCAATCCTCAGTCCCCAAACCTCAATCATCAATTCTCAATCCTCTATCCTCAATCCTCAATTTTCAATCCTCATTCTTCAATCCTCAATACCCAATACTCAATCTTCAATCCTCAATCCTCAACACTCAATCCTCAGTGTTCATTCCGCGATACCCAATCCTCAATGTTCAATCCTCAATCCTCAATACTCAATCCTCAATCATGAATCTTCAATCCTCAATACTCAATCTTCAATCCTCAATCCTCAATTCTCAATCCTCAATCCTCAATCCTCAATCCTCAATCCTCAGTCCTCAATCCTCAATCGTCAGTCTTCAATCCTCAATACTCAATCATCAATCCTCAATCCTCAATCCTCAATACTCAACCCTCATTCTTCAATCCTCAATACCCAATCCTCAATCTTCAATCCTCAATCCTCAATCCTCAACTCTCAATAGTCAATCTTCAATCCTCAATCCTCAATCCTCAGTCCTCAGTCTTCAATCATCAATACTCAACTTCAATCCTCAATCCTCAGTCCTCAGACCTCAATTCTGAATCCTCAATCCTGAATCCTTAATCCTCGGCCCTCAGTCCTCAACAATCAGGTGTCAATCCTCAATCCTCAATAGAATATCCTCAATTCACAGTTCTCAATACTCAATACTCAATCTGCAATCTTCAAACCTCTATCCACAAACGTCTATTCTCATCACTCAACCCTCAACACTCAGTCCTCAATGTTCAATCCTCAATCCTCAATCCTCAATCGTCACTCGTCAATCTTCAACCCTCAATACTCAATCTTCAATCCTCAATCCTCAATCCTCAATCCCCAATCCTCATTCTTCAATCCTCAATACCCTATCCTCAATCTTCAATCCTCAATCCTCAGTCCTCAATCCTCAATTCTGTATCCTCAATCCTCAATTTTCAATCCTCATTCTTCAATCCTCAATACCCAGTACTCAATCTTCTATCCTCAATCCTCAATCCTTAATTCTCAATCCTCAATGCTCAGTCCTCAGTCCTGAAACCTCAATCCTCAATCCTCAATCCTCAATCCTCAATCCTCAATCCTCAATCCTCAATCGTCAGTCTTCAATCCTCAATACTCAATCATCAATCATCAATCCTCAATTCTCAATCCTCAATCTTCAATCCTCAATCCTCAATCCTCAGTCTTCAATCCACAATACTCAATCTTCAATCCTCAATCCTCAGTCCTCAAACCACAATTCTGAATCCTCAATCCTGAATCCTCAACCCTCGGCCATCAGTCCTCAACAATCAGTTGTCAATCCTCAATCCTCAATAGAATATCCTCAATTCACAGTTTTCAATACTCAATACTCAATCTGCAATCTTCAAACCTCTATCCACAAACATCAATTCTCATCACTTAACCCTCAACACTCAGTCCTCAATGTTGAATCCTCAATCCTCAATCCTCAATCCTCAATCGTCAGTCTTCAATCCTCAATACTCAATCTTCAATCCTCAATCCTCAATCCTGAATCCTCAATCCTCATTCTTCAATCCTCAATACCCAATCCTCGATCCTCAATCTTTAATCCTCAATCCTCAATCCTCAATTCTCAATCCTCAATCCTCAGTCCTCAGTCCTCTAACCTCAATCCTCAACCCTCATTCCTCATCCTCAATCCTCAATCCTCGATCCTTAGACCTCAAACATCAATACTCAACGATCAGTCCTCGTCCTCAATCCACAACCCTCAATCCTCAATCCTCAATCTTCAATCATCAATGTACAATCTTCAGTCCTCAAGCCTCAATACTCAATCCTCAATCCTCAATCCTCAATGTTCAATCCGCGATACCCAATCCTCAATGTTCGATCCTCAATCCTCAATCCTCAATCCTCAATCCTCAATCCTCAATCCTCAATACTGAATCCTCAATCCTCAGTCTCCAAACATCAATCCTCAATCTTCAATCCTCAAAACTCAATCTTCAATCCTCGATCCTCAATACTCTATCCTCAATCCTCAATCCTCAATCGTCAGTCTTCAATCCTCAATACTCAATCTTCAATCCTCAATCCTCAATCCTCGGCCATCAGTCCTCAACAATCAGTTGTCAATCCTCAATCCTCAATAGAATATCCTCAATCCACAGTTTTCAATACTCAATACTCAATCAGCAATCTTCAAACCTCTATCCACAAACATCAATTCTCATCACTCAACCCTCAACACTCAGTCCTCAATGTTCAAGCCTCAATCCTCAATCCTCAATCCTCATTCGTCAATCTTCAATCCTCAATACTCAATCTTCGATCCTCAATCCTCAATCCTCAATACTCAATCCTCAATCCTCATTCGTCAATCTTCAATCCTCAATACTCAATCTTCGATCCTCAATCCTCAATCCTCAATACTCAATCCTCAATCCTCAATTTTCTATCCTCATTCTTCAATCCTCAATACCCAATACTCAATCTTCAATCCTCAATCCTCAGTCCTCAAACCACAATTCTGAATCCTCAATCCTGAATCCTCAACCCTCGGCCATCAGTCCTCAACAATCAGTTGTCAATCCTCAATCCTCAATAGAATATCCTCAATTCACAGTTTTCAATACTCAATACTCAATCTGCAATCTTCAAACCTCTATCCACAAACATCAATTCTCATCACTCAACCCTCAACACTCAGTCCTCAATGTTGAATCCTCAATCCTCAATCCTCAATCCTCAATCGTCAGTCTTCAATCCTCAATACTCAATCTTCAATCCTCAATCCTCAATCCTCACTCCTCAATCCTCAATTCTCAATCGTCAGTCTTCAATCCTCAATACTCAATCTTCAATCCTCAATCCTCAATCCGCAATCCTCAATCTTCAATCCTCAATCCTCAATCCTCAATCCTCAATCCTCAATCTTCAATCCTCAATACTCAATCTTCAATCCTCAATCCTCAATCCTCAATGTTCAAACTTCAATCCTCAGTCCCAAATCCTCAATCTTCAATCCTCAATACTCAACCCTCAATCTTCAACCCTCAATACTCAATCTTCAATCCTCAATCCTCAATCCTCAATCCTCAATCCTCAATCCTCATTCTTCAATCCTCAATCCTCAATCCTCAATCCCCAATCCTGAATCCACAATCCTCAATCTTCAATCCTTAATACTCAGTCTGCAATCCTCAATCCTCAATCCTCAATCCTCAATCCTCATTCTTTAATCCACAATACCGAATCCTCAATCTTCAATCCTCACTCCTCAATCCTCAATACTCATCCCTCAATCCTCAATGTTCAAACTTCAATCCTCAGTCCCAAATCCTCAATCTTCAATCCTCAATACTCAACCCTCAATCTTCAACCCTCAATACTCAATCTTCAATCCTCAATCCTCAATCCTCAATCCTCAATCCTCAATCCTCATTCTTCAATCCTCAATCCTCAATCCTCAGTCCCCAAACCTCAATCCTCAACCTTCAATCGTCAAAACTCAATGTTCAATCCTCTATCCTCAATACTCAATCCTCAATCCTCAATCCTCAATCGTCAGTCTTCAATCCTCAGTACTCAATCTTCAATCCTCAATACTCAATCCTCAATCCTCAACCCTCATTCCTCAATCCTCAATACCCAATCCTCAATCTTCAATCCTCATTCCTCAATCCTCAATTCTCAATCCTCAATCCTCAGACCTCAGACCTCAATCCTCAATCCTCAATCCTCAGCCCTCATCCTCAATCCTCTATCCTCAACCCTCAATCCTCAATCTTCAATACTCGATACTCAATCTTCAATCCTCAATCCTCAGTCCTCAAACCTCAATTCTGAGTCCTCAGTCCTGATTCCTCAATCTTCGGCCCTCAGTCCTCAACAATCAGTTGTCAATCCTCAATCCTCAATAGAATATCCTCAATCCACAGTTTTCAATACTCAATACTCAATCAGCAATCTTCAAACCTCTATCCACAAACATCAATTCTCATCACTCAACCCTCAACACTCAGTCCTCAATGTTCAAGCCTCAATCCTCAATCCTCAATCCTCATTCGTCAATCTTCAATCCTCAATACTCAATCTTCGATCCTCAATCCTCAATCCTCAATACTCAATCCTCAATCCTCATTCGTCAATCTTCAATCCTCAATACTCAATCTTCGATCCTCAATCCTCAATCATCAATACTCAATCCTCAATCCTCAATTTTCTATCCTCATTCTTCAATCCTCAATACCCAATACTCAATCTTCGATCTTCAATCCTCAATCCTCAATCCTCAATCCTCATTCTTCAATCCTCAATACCCAATCCTCAATCTTCAATACTCAATCCTCAATCCTCAATCCTCAATCCCCAATCCTCAATTTTCAATCCACATTCTTCAATCCTCAATACCCAATACCCAATCTTCAATCTTCAATCCTCAATCCTCAATCCTCAATTCTCAATCCTCTATCCCCAGACCTCAGTCCTCAAACCTCAATCCTCAACCCTCAGCCCTCATTGTCAATCCTCAATCTTCAATCCTCAATCCTCAATCTTCAATGCTCAATACTCAATCTTCAATCCTCAATCTTCAATCCTCAATCCTCAGTCCTCAATACTCAATCTTCAATCCTCGATCCTCAATCCTCAATCCTCAATCCTCAATCCTCAATCCTCGCTCCTCAATCTTCAATCCTCAGTCCCAAATCCTCAATCTTCAATCCTCAATCCTCAGCCCTCAACCTTCAATCCTCATTACTCAATCTTCAATCCTGAATCCTCAATCCTCAATCCTCAATCCTCAACCCTCAATCCTCAATCCTCAATCCTCAATCCTCAATACCATATCCTCAATATTCAATCCTCAATCCTCAATCCTCAATTCTCGATCCTCAATCCTCGATCCTCAGACCTCAATCCTCATTCTTCAATCCTCAATACCAAATCCTCAATCTTCAATCCTCAATCCTCAAACCTCAATTCTCGATCCTCAATCCTCGATCCTCAGACCTCAAACATTAATACTCAACCCTCACTCCTCGTCCTCAATCCACAACCCTCAATCCTCAATCCTCAATCTTCAATCATCAATATACAACCTTCAGTCCTCAATCCTCAATACTCAATCCTCAATCCTCAATGTTCAATGTTCAATCCGCGATACCTAATCCTCAATGTTCAATCCTCAATCCTCAATCCTCAATCCTCAATCCTCAATTCTCAATCCTCAATCCTCAATCCTCAATCCTCAGTCCCCAAACCTCAATCCTCAATCTTCAATCATCAAAACTCAATCTTCAATCCTCAATCCTCAGTCCTCAATACTCAATCTTCAATCCTCGATCCTCAATCCTCAATCCTCAATCCTCAATCCTCGATCCTCAATCTTCAATCCTCAGTCCCAAATTCTCAATCTTCAATCCTCAATCCTCAGCCTTCAATCTTCAATCCTCATTACTCAATCTTCAATCCTCAATCCTCAATCCTCAATCCTCAATCCTCAATACTCAATAGAATATCCTGAATTCTCATGGTTCAATACTCAACCCACAATGTTCAATATTCAAACCTCAATCCTCAAACATCTATTCTCAACACTCAATCCCCAATACTCAGTCCTCTCTCTTCAATCCTCCATCCTCTACCCTCAATCCTCAAGCGTCAATCCTCAATCCTCAATACTCAACACTCTATCCTCAGTCCTCAAACCTCAATCCCGTATCCTCAATCCTGAATCCTCAATCTTCAGCCCTCAGTCCTCAACAATCAATTGTCAATCCTCAATCCTCAATAGAATATCCTCAATTCACAGTTTTCAATACTCAATCCCCATTCTTCAGTCTTCAAACCTCAATCCACAAACATCAATTCCCATCACTCAACCCTCAACACTCAGTCCTCAATCATCAATCCTCAATCCTCAATCCTCAATCTTCAATCCTCAATGCTCAACCTTCAATCCTCAATCCTCAATTCTCAATCCTCAATACTCAATCCTCAACCGTCATTCCTCAATCCCCAATTCTCAATCTTCAATACTCAAACCTCAATCCTCAATCCTCAATCCTCAATCATCAATCCTCAATACTCAATCTTCAGTCCTCAATCCTCAATCCTCAATCCTCAATCCTCAATCCTCAATCCTCAATCCTCAATCTTCAATCCTCAATACTCAATCTTCAATCCTCAAGCCTCAATCCTCAATCCTCAATCCTCATACTTCAATCCTCAATACCAAATCCTCAATCTTCAATCCTCAGTCCTCAATCCTCAATTCTCAATCCTCAATCCTCGATCCTCAGATCTCAAACATCAATACTCAACCCTCAGACCTCGTCCTCAATCCACAACACTCAATCCTCAATCCTCAATCTTCAATCATCAATATACAATCTTCAGTCCTCAATCGTCAATACTCAATCCTCAATCCTCAATCCTCAATGTTCAATCCGCGATACCCAATCCTCAATGTTCAATCCTCAATCCTCAATCCTCAATCCTCAATCCTCAATCCTCAATCCTCAATCCTCGATCCTCAATCCTCAATCCTCAATCTTCAATCTTGAATCCTCAATACTCAATCTTCAATCCTCAAGCCTCAATCCTCAATCCTCAATCCTCATTCTTCAACCCTCAATACCAAATCCTCAATCCTCAATCCTCAATCCTCAATCCTCAATCCTCAATCTTCAATCATCAATGTACAATCTTCAGTCCTCAAGCCTCAATACTCAATCCTCAATCCTCAATCCTCAATGTTCAATCCGCGATACCCAATCCTCAATGTTCGATCCTCAATCCTCAATCCTCAATCCTCAATCCTCAATCCTCAATCCTCAATACTGAATCCTCAATCCTCAGTCTCCAAACATCAATCCTCAATCTTCAATCCTCAAAACTCAATCTTCAATCCTCGATCCTCAATACTCTATCCTCAATCCTCAATCCTCAATCGTCAGTCTTCAATCCTCAATACTCAATCTTCAATCCTCAATCCTCAATCCTCAATCCCCAATCCTCATTCTTCAATCCTCAATACCCAATCCTCAATCTTCAATCCTCATTCCTCAATCCTCAATTCTCAATCCTCAATCCTCAATTTTCAATCCTCATTCTTCAATCCTCAATACCCAATACTCAATCTCCAATCCTCAATCCTCAATCCTCAATTCTCAATCCTCAATCCTCAATCCTCAGACCTCAAACATCAATACTCAACCCTCAGTCCTCGTCCTCAATCCACAACACTCAATCCTCAATCCTCAGTCCACAATCCTCAATCCTCAATCTTCAATCATCAATACTCAATCTTCAATCCTCAATCCTCAGTCCTCAATCCTCAATTCTGTATCCTCAATCCTCAATTTTCAATCCTCATTCTTCAATCCTCAATACCCAGTACTCAATCTTCTATCCTCAATCCTCAATCCTCAATTCTCAATCCTCAATGCTCAGTCCTCAGTCCTGAAACCTCAATCCTCAATCCTCAATTCTCAATCCTCAATCCTCAATCCTCAATCCTCAATCGTCAGTCTTCAATCCTCAATACTCAATCATCAATCATCAATACTCAATTCTCAATCCTCAATCTTCAATCCTCAATCCTCAATCCTCAGTCTTCAATCCACAATACTCAATCTTCAATCCTCAATCCTCAGTCCTCAAACCACAATTCTGAATCCTCAATCCTGAATCCTCAACCCTCGGCCATCAGTCCTCAACAATCAGTTGTCAATCCTCAATCCTCAATAGAATATCCTCAATTCACAGTTTTCAATACTCAATCCCCATTCTTCAGTCTTCAAACCTCAATCCACAAACATCAATTCCCATCACTCAACCCTCAACACTCAGTCCTCAATCTTCAATCCTCAATCCTCAACCCTCAATCCTCAATCCTCAGTCCCCAAACCTCAATCCTCAATTCTCAATCCCCAATACTCAGTCTTCAATCATCGATCCTCAATACTCAATCCTTAATCCTCAATCCTCAATCCTCAATCCTCAATCCTCAATCCTCAATTTTCAATCCTCAATACTCAATCTTCAATCCTCAATCCTCAATCCTCAAACCCCAATCCTGAATCCTCAATCCTCAATCTTCAATCCTTAATACTCAATTCTCAATCCTCAACCCTCAATCCTCAATCCTCAATCCTCACTCCTCAATCCTCAATTCTCAATCGTCAGTCTTCAATCCTCAATACTCAATCTTCAATCCTCAATCCTCAATCCGCAATCCTCAATCTTCAATCCTCAATCCTCAATCCTCAATCCTCAATCCTCAATCTTCAATCCTCAATACTCAATCTTCAATCCTCAATCCTCAATCCTCAATGTTCAAACTTCAATCCTCAGTCCCAAATCCTCAATCTTCAATCCTCAATACTCAACCCTCAATCTTCAACCCTCAATACTCAATCTTCAATCCTCAATCCTCAATCCTCAATCCTCAATCCTCAATCCTCATTCTTCAATCCTCAATCCTCAATCCTCAATCCCCAATCCTGAATCCACAATCCTCAATCTTCAATCCTTAATACTCAGTCTGCAATCCTCAATCCTCAATCCTCAATCCTCAATCCTCATTCTTTAATCCACAATACCGAATCCTCAATCTTCAATCCTCAATCCTCAATCCTCAATACTCATCCCTCAATCCTCAATGTTCAAACTTCAATCCTCAGTCCCAAATCCTCAATCTTCAATCCTCAATACTCAACCCTCAATCTTCAACCCTCAATACTCAATCTTCAATCCTCAATCCTCAATCCTCAATCCTCAATCCTCAATCCTCATTCTTCAATCCTCAATCCTCAATCCTCAGTCCCCAAACCTCAATCCTCAACCTTCAATCGTCAAAACTCAATGTTCAATCCTCTATCCTCAATACTCAATCCTCAATCCTCAATCCTCAATCCTCAATCGTCAGTCTTCAATCCTCAGTACTCAATCTTCAATCCTCAATACTCAATCCTCAATCCTCAACCCTCATTCCTCAATCCTCAATACCCAATCCTCAATCTTCAATCCTCATTCCTCAATCCTCAATTCTCAATCCTCAATCCTCAGACCTCAGACCTCAATCCTCAATCCTCAATCCTCAGCCCTCATCCTCAATCCTCTATCCTCAACCCTCAATCCTCAATCTTCAATACTCGATACTCAATCTTCAATCCTCAATCCTCAGTCCTCAAACCCCAATTCTGAGTCCTCAGTCCTGATTCCTCAATCTTCGGCCCTCAGTCCTCAACAATCAGTTGTCAATCCTCAATCCTCAATAGAATATCCTCAATCCACAGTTTTCAATACTCAATACTCAATCAGCAATCTTCAAACCTCTATCCACAAACATCAATTCTCATCACTCAACCCTCAACACTCAGTCCTCAATGTTCAAGCCTCAATCCTCAATCCTCAATCCTCATTCGTCAATCTTCAATCCTCAATACTCAATCTTCGATCCTCAATCCTCAATCCTCAATACTCAATCCTCAATCCTCATTCGTCAATCTTCAATCCTCAATACTCAATCTTCGATCCTCAATCCTCAATCATCAATACTCAATCCTCAATCCTCAATTTTCTATCCTCATTCTTCAATCCTCAATACCCAATACTCAATCTTCGATCTTCAATCCTCAATCCTCAATCCTCAATCCTCAATCTTCAATCCTCAATACCCAATCCTCAATCTTCAATACTCAATCCTCAATCCTCAATCCTCAATCCTCAATCCTCAATTTTCAATCCACATTCTTCAATCCTCAATACCCAATACCCAATCTTCAATCTTCAATCCTCAATCCTCAATCCTCAATTCTCAATCCTCTATCCCCAGTCCTCAGTCCTCAAACCTCAATCCTCAACCCTCAGCCCTCATTGTCAATCCTCAATCATCAATCCTCAATCCTCAATCTTCAATGCTCAATACTCAATCTTCAATCCTCAATCTTCAATCCTCAATCCTCAGTCCTCAATACTCAATCTTCAATCCTCGATCCTCAATCCTCAATCCTCAATCCTCAATCCTCAATCCTCGCTCCTCAATCTTCAATCCTCAGTCCCAAATCCTCAATCTTCAATCCTCAATCCTCAGCCCTCAACCTTCAATCCTCATTACTCAATCTTCAATCCTGAATCCTCAATCCTCAATCCTCAATCCTCAACCCTCAATCCTCAATCCTCAATCCTCAATCCTCAATACCATATCCTCAATATTCAATCCTCAATCCTCAATCCTCAATTCTCGATCCTCAATCCTCGATCCTCAGACCTCAATCCTCATTCTTCAATCCTCAATACCAAATCCTCAATCTTCAATCCTCAATCCTCAAACCTCAATTCTCGATCCTCAATCCTCGATCCTCAGACCTCAAACATTAATACTCAACCCTCACTCCTCGTCCTCAATCCACAACCCTCAATCCTCAATCCTCAATCTTCAATCATCAATATACAACCTTCAGTCCTCAATCCTCAATACTCAATCCTCAATCCTCAATGTTCAATGTTCAATCCGCGATACCTAATCCTCAATGTTCAATCCTCAATCCTCAATCCTCAATCCTCAATCCTCAATTCTCAATCCTCAATCCTCAATCCTCAATCCTCAGTCCCCAAACCTCAATCCTCAATCTTCAATCATCAAAACTCAATCTTCAATCCTGAATCCTCAGTCCTCAATACTCAATCTTCAATCCTCGATCCTCAATCCTCAATCCTCAATCCTCAATCCTCGATCCTCAATCTTCAATCCTCAGTCCCAAATTCTCAATCTTCAATCCTCAATCCTCAGCCTTCAATCTTCAATCCTCATTACTCAATCTTCAATCCTCAATCCTCAATCCTCAATCCTCAATCCTCAATACTCAATAGAATATCCTGAATTCTCATGGTTCAATACTCAACCCACAATATTCAATATTCAAACCTCAATCCTCAAACATCTATTCTCAACACTCAATCCCCAATACTCAGTCCTCTCTCTTCAATCCTCCATCCTCTACCCTCAATCCTCAAGCGTCAATCCTCAATCCTCAATACTCAACCCTCTATCCTCAGTCCTCAAACCTCAATCCCGAATCCTCAATCCTGAATCCTCAATCTTCAGCCCTCAGTCCTCAACAATCAATTGTCAATCCTCAATCCTCAATAGAATATCCTCAATTCACAGTTTTCAATACTCAATCCCCATTCTTCAGTCTTCAAACCTCAATCCACAAACATCAATTCCCATCACTCAACCCTCAACACTCAGTCCTCAATCATCAATCCACAATCCTCAATCCTCAATCTTCAATCCTCAATGCTCAACCTTCAATCCTCAATCCTCAATTCTCAATCCTCAATACTCAATCCTCAACCGTCATTCCTCAATCCCCAATTCTCAATCTTCAATACTCAAACCTCAATCCTCAATCCTCAATCCTCAATCATCAAACCTCAATACTCAATCTTCAGTCCTCAATCCTCAATCCTCAATCCTCAATCCTCAATCCTCAATCCTCAATCCTCAATCTTCAATCCTCAATACTCAATCTTCAATCCTCAAGCCTCAATCCTCAATCCTCAATCCTCATACTTCAATCCTCAATACCAAATCCTCAATCTTCAATCCTCAGTCCTCAATCCTCAATTCTCAATCCTCAATCCTCGATCCTCAGATCTCAAACATCAATACTCAACCCTCAGACCTCGTCCTCAATCCACAACACTCAATCCTCAATCCTCAATCTTCAATCATCAATATACAATCTTCAGTCCTCAATCGTCAATACTCAATCCTCAATCCTCAATCCTCAATGTTCAATCCGCGATACCCAATCCTCAATGTTCAATCCTCAATCCTCAATCCTCAATCCTCAATCCTCAATCCTCAATCCTCAATCCTCGATCCTCAATCCTCAATCCTCAATCTTCAATCTTGAATCCTCAATACTCAATCTTCAATCCTCAAGCCTCAATCCTCAATCCTCAATCCTCATTCTTCAACCCTCAATACCAAATCCTCAATCCTCAATCCTCAATCCTCAATCCTCAATCCTCAATCTTCAATCATCAATGTACAATCTTCAGTCCTCAAGCCTCAATACTCAATCCTCAATCCTCAATCCTCAATGTTCAATCCGCGATACCCAATCCCCAATGTTCGATCCTCAATCCTCAATCCTCAATCCTCAATCCTCAATCCTCAATCCTCAATACTGAATCCTCAATCCTCAGTCTCCAAACATCAATCCCCAATCTTCAATCCTCAAAACTCAATCTTCAATCCTCGATCCTCAATACTCTATCCTCAATCCTCAATCCTCAATCGTCAGTCTTCAATCCTCAATACTCAATCTTCAATCCTCAATCCTCAATCCTCAATCCCCAATCCTCATTCTTCAATCCTCAATACCCAATCCTCAATCTTCAATCCTCATTCCTCAATCCTCAATTCTCAATCCTCAATCCTCAATTTTCAATCCTCATTCTTCAATCCTCAATACCCAATACTCAATCTCCAATCCTCAATCCTCAATCCTCAATTCTCAATCCTCAATCCTCAATCCTCAGACCTCAAACATCAATACTCAACCCTCAGTCCTCGTCCTCAATCCACAACACTCAATCCTCAATCCTCAGTCCACAATCCTCAATCCTCAATCTTCAATCATCAATACTCAATCTTCAATCCTCAATCCTCAGTCCTCAATCCTCAATTCTGTATCCTCAATCCTCAATTTTCAATCCTCATTCTTCAATCCTCAATACCCAGTACTCAATCTTCTATCCTCAATCCTCAATCCTCAATTCTCAATCCTCAATGCTCAGTCCTCAGTCCTGAAACCTCAATCCTCAATCCTCAATTCTCAATCCTCAATCCTCAATCCTCAATCCTCAATCGTCAGTCTTCAATCCTCAATACTCAATCATCAATCATCAATCCTCAATTCTCAATCCTCAATCTTCAATCCTCAATCCTCAATCCTCAGTCTTCAATCCACAATACTCAATCTTCAATCCTCAATCCTCAGTCCTCAAACCACAATTCTGAATCCTCAATCCTGAATCCTCAACCCTCGGCCATCAGTCCTCAACAATCAGTTGTCAATCCTCAATCCTCAATAGAATATCCTCAATTCACAGTTTTCAATACTCAATACTCAATCTGCAATCTTCAAACCTCTATCCACAAACATCAATTCTCATCACTCAACCCTCAACACTCAGTCCTCAATGTTGAATCCTCAATCCTCAATCCTCAATCCTCAATCGTCAGTCTTCAATCCTCAATACTCAATCTTCAATCCTCAATCCTCAATCCTGAATCCTCAATCCTCAATACTGAATCCTCAATCCTCAGTCTCCAAACATCAATCCTCATTCTTCAATCCTCAAAACTCAATCTTCAACCCTCGATCCTCAATACTCTATCCTCAATTCTCAATCCTCAATCGTCAGTCTTCAATCCTCAATACTCAATCTTCAATCCTCAATCCTCAATCCTCAATCCTCAACACTCATTCCTCAATCCTCAATACCCAATCCTCAATCTTCACTCCTCATTCCTCAATCCTCTATTCTCAATCCTCAATCCTCAGACCTCAGTCCTCAAACCTCAATCCTCAACCCTCAGACCACATCCTCAATCCTCAATCCTCAACCCTCAATCCTCAATCTTCAATCCTCGATACTCAATCATCAATACTCAATCCTCAGCCCTCAAACCTCAATTCTGAATCCTCAATCCTGAATCCTCAATCTTCGGCCCTCAGTCCTCAACAATCAATTGTCAATACTCAACCCTCAATAGAATATCCTCAATTCTCAGTTTTCAATAATCAATCCCCATTCTTCAATCTTCAAACCCCAATCCACAAACAACAATTCCCATCACTCAACCCTCAACACTCAGTACTCAATCTTCAATCCTCAATCCTCAATCCTCAATCTTCAATCCTCAATACTCAATCTTCAATCCTCAATCCTCAATTCTCAATCCTCAATACTCAATACTCAATCGTCAATCCTCAATTCCCAATTCTCAATCTGCAATCCTCAAACCTCAATCCTCAATCCCCAATCCTCAATCTTCAATCCTCAATACTCAATCTTCAATCCTCAATCCTCAATCCTCAATCCTCAATCCTCATTCTTCAATCCTCAATACCCAATCCTCAATCCTCAATCTTTAATCCTCAATCCTCAATCCTCAATTCTCAATCCTCAATCCTCAGTCCTCAGTCCTCAAACCTCAATCCTCAACACTCATCCCTCATCCACAATCCTCAATCCTCAATCTTCAATCCTCAATACTCAGTCCTCAATACTCAATCTTCAATCATCGATCCTCAATCCTCAATCCTCAATCCTCAATCCTCGATCCTCAATCTTCAATCCTCAATCCTCAATCCTCAATCTTCAATTCTCAATCCTCAATCCTCAGTCCTCAGTCCTCAAACCTCAATCCTCAACCCTCATCCCTCATCCACAATCCTCAATCCTCAATCTTCAATCCTCAATCCTCAGTCCTCAATACCCAATCCTCAATCTTCAATCCTCAATCCTCAATCCACAATTCTCAATCCTCAATCCTCAATCCTCAGACCTCAAACATCAATACACAACCCTCAATCCTCAATCCTCAATCCTCAACCCTCAATCCTCAATCCTCAGTCCCCAAAACTCAATGCTCATGCTTCAATCCTCAATACTCAGTCCTCAATCCTCGATCCTCAATACTCAATCCTCAATCCTCAATCCTCAATCGTCAGTCTTCAATCCTCAATACTCAATCTTCAATCCTCAATCCTCAACCCTCAATCTTCAATCCTCAATCCTCATTCTTCAATCCTCAATACCCAATCCTCAATCTTCAATCCTCAATCCTCAACCCTCAATCCTCAATCCTCATTTTTCAATCCTCAATACCCAATCCTCAATCTTCAATCCTCAATACTCAACCCTCAACCTTCAATCCTCAATACTCAATCTTCACTCCTCAATCCTCAATCCTCAATCCTCAATCCTCAATCCTCATTCTTCAATCCTCAATACACAATCCTCAATCTTCAATCCTCAATCCTCAATCCTCAATTCTCAATCCGCAATCCTCAATCCTCAGACCTCAAACATCAATACTCAACCCTCAGTCCTCGTCCTCAATCCACAACCCTCAATCCTCAATCCTCAGTCCTCAATCCTCAATCCTCAATCTTCAATCCTCAATACTCAATCTTCAATCCTCAATCCTCAGTCCTCAAACCTCAATTCTGTATCCTCAATCCTCAATTTTCAATCCTCATTCTTCAATCCTCAATACCCAGTACTCAATCTTCAATCCTCAATCCCCAATGTTCAATCCTCAATACACAATCCTCAATCTTCAATCCTCACTCCTCAATCCTCAATCCTCAAACCTCAATCCTCAGTCCTCAAACCTCAATACTGAATCCTCAATCCTGAATCCTCAACCTTCAGCCCTGAGTCCTCAACGATCAGTTGTCAATCCTCAATCCTCAATAGAATATCCTCAATTCACAGTTTTCAATACTCAATACTCAATCTGCAATCTTCAGATCTCTATCCACAAACATCAATTCTCATCTCTCAACCCTCAATACTCAGTCCCTAATCCTCAATCTTCAAACCTCAACCCTCAATCCTCAATACTCAATCATCAATCCTCAATCCTCAATCCTCAATCCTCAATCCTCAACCGTCAATCTTCAATCCTCAGACCTCAAACATCAACACTCAACCCTCAGTCCTCGCCCTCAATCCACAACCCTCAATCCTCAACCCTCAACCATCAATCCTCAATACTCAACCATCTATCCTCAATTCTCAATACTCAATAGAATATCCTGAATTCTCATGGCTTAATACTCAATCCACAATATTCAATATTCAAACCTCAATCCTCAAACATCTATTCTCAACACTCAATCCCCAACACTCAGTCATCTCTCTTCAATCCTCCATCCGCAACCCTCAATCCTCAAGCGTCAATCCTCAATCCTCAATACTCAACCCTCAATCCTCAGTCCTCAAACCTCAATCCCGAATCGTCAAGCCTGAATCCTCAATCTTCAGCCCTCAGTCCTCAACAATCAATTGTCAATCCTCAATCCTCAATAGAATATCCTCAATTCACAGTTTTCAATACTCAATCCCCATTCTTCAGTCTTCAAACCTCAATCCACAAACATCAATTCCCATCACTCAACCCTCAACACTCAGTCCTCAATCTTCAATCCTCAATCCTCAACCCTCAATCCTCAATCCTCAGTCCCCAAACCTCAATCCTCAATCGTCAGTCTTCAATCCTCAGTACTCAATCTTCAATCCTCAAAACTCAATCCTCAATCCTCAACCCTCATTCCTCAATCCTCAATACCCAATCCTCAATCTTCAATCCTCATTCCTCAATCCTCAATTCTCAATCCTCAATCCTCAGACCTCAGACCTCAAACCTCAATCCTCAATCCTCAGCCCTCATCCTCAATCCTGAATCCTCAACCCTCAATCCTCAATCTTCAATACTCGATACTCAATCTTCAATCCTCAATCCTCAGTCCTCAAACCTCAATTCTGAGTCCTCAGTCCTGATTCCTCAATCTTCGGCCCTCAGTCCTCAACAATCAGTTGTCAATCCTCAATCCTCAATAGAATATCCTCAATCCACAGTTTTCAATACTCAATACTCAATCAGCAATCTTCAAACCTCTATCCACAAACATCAATTCTCATCACTCAACCCTCAACACTCAGTCCTCAATGTTCAAGCCTCAATCCTCAATCCTCAATCCTCATTCGTCAATCTTCAATCCTCAATACTCAATCTTCGATCCTCAATCCTCAATCCTCAATACTCAATCCTCAATCCTCATTCGTCAATCCTCAATCCTCAATACTCAATCTTCGATACTCAATCCTCAATCCTCAATACTCAATCCTCAATCCTCATTCGTCAATTCTCAATCCTCAAACCTCAATTCTCGATCCTCAATCCTCGATCCTCAGACCACAAACATTAATACTCAACCCTCACTCCTCGTCCTCAATCCACAACCCTCAATCCTCAATCCTCAATCTTCAATCATCAATATACAATCTTCAGTCGTCAATCCTCAATACTCAATCCTCAATCCTCAATCCTCAATGTTCAATCCGCGATACCTAATCCTCAATACCCAATCCTCAATCTTCAATCCTCAATCCTCAATCCTCAATCCTCAATCCTCAATCCTCAATTTTCAATCCTCATTCTTCAATCCTCAATACCCAATACTCAATCCTCAATCCTCAATCCTCAATCCTCAATTCTCAATCCTCAATCCTCAATCCTCAATCCTCATTCGTCGATCTTCAATCCTCAATACTCAATCTTCAATCCTCAATACTCAATCTTCGATCCTCAATCCTCGATCCTCAATACTCAATCCTCAATCCTCAATTTTCTATCCTCATTCTTCAATCCTAAATACCCAATACTCAATCTTCAATCTTCAATCCTCAATCCTCAATCCTCAATTCTCAATCCTCTATCCCCAGTCCTCAGTCCTCAAACCTCAATCCTCAACCCTCAGCCCTCATTGTCAATCCTCAATCTTCAATCCTCAGTCCTCAATCTTCAATGCTCAATACTCAATCTTCAATCCTCAATCTTCAATCCTCAATCCTCAGTCCTCAATACTCAATCCACAATCCTCAATCCTCAATCTTCAATCCTCAATCCTCAGTCCTCAATACCCAATCCTCAATCTTCAATCCTCAATCCTCAATCCACAATTCTCAATCCTCAATCCTCAACCCTCAGACCTCAAACATCAATACACAACCCACAGACCATGTCCTCAATCCACAATCCTCAATCTTCAATCCTCAATCCTCAATCCTCAATCCTCAATCCTCAATCCTCAATTTTCAATCCTCATTCTTCAATCCTCAATACCCAATACTCAATCTTCAATCTTCAATCCTCAATCCTCAATCCTCAATTCTCAATCCTCTATCCCCAGTCCTCAGTCCTCAAACCTCAATCTTCAACCCTCAGCCCTCATCGTCAATCCTCAATCTTCAATCCTCAATCCTCAATCTTCAATGCCCAATACTCAATATTCAATCCTCAATCTTCAATCCTCAACCCTCAGTCCTCAATACTCAATCTTCAATCCTCGATCCTCAATCCTCAATCCTCAATCCTCAGTCCTCGATCCTCAATCTTCAATCCTCAACCCTCAGCCCTCATTGTCAATCCTCAATCTTCAATCCTCAGTCCTCAATCTTCAATGCTCAATACTCAATCTTCAATCCTCAATCTTCAATCCTCAATCCTCAGTCCTCAATACTCAATCCACAATCCTCAATCCTCAATCCTCAATCCTCAATCCTCGATCCTCAATCTTCAATCCTCAATCCTCAATCCTCAATCCTCAATTCTCAATCCTCAATCCTCAGTCCTCAGTCCTCAAACCTCAATCCTCAACCCTCATCCCTCATCCACAATCCTCAATCCTCAATCTTCAATCCTCAATCCTCAGTCCTCAATACCCAATCCTCAATCTTCAATCCTCAATCCTCAATCCACAATTCTCAATCCTCAATCCTCAATCCTCAGACCTCAAACATCAATACACAACCCTCAGACCATGTCCTCAATCCACAATCCTCAATCTTCAATCCTCAATCCTCAATCCTCAATCCTCAGTCCTCAATCCTCAATTTTCAATCCTCATTCTTCAATCCTCAATACCCAATACTCAATCTTCAATCTTCAATCCTCAATCCTCAATCCTCAATTCTCAATCCTCTATCCCCAGTCCTCAGTCCTCAAACCTCAATCCTCAACCCTCAGCCCTCATCGTCAATCCTCAATCTTCAATCCTCAATCCTCAATCTTCAATGCCCAATACTCAATATTCAATCCTCAATCTTCAATCCTCAATCCTCAGTCCTCAATACTCAATCTTCAATCCTCGATCCTCAATCCTCAATCCTCAATCCTCAATCCTCAATCCTCAATCCTCATTCTTCAATCCTCAATACCCAATCCTCAATCTTCAATCCTGAATCCTCAATCCTCAATCCTCAATCCTCAATCCTCAATTTTCAATCCTCATTCTTCAATCCTCAATACCCAATACTCACTCTTCAATCTTCAATCCTCAATCCCCAATCCTCAATTCTCAATCCTCAATCCCCAGTCCTCAGTCCTCAAACCCCAATGCTCAACCCTCAGCCCTCATCGTCAATCCTCAATCTTCAATCCTCAATCCTCAATCTTCAGTGCTCAACACTCAATCTTCAATCCTCAATCTTCAATCCTCAATCCTCAGTCCTCAATACTCAATCTTCAATCCTCGATCCACAATCCTCAATCCTCAATCCTCAATCCTCGATCCTCAATCTTCAATCCTCAGTCCCAAATCCTCAATCTTCAATCCTCAATCCTCAATCCACAATTCTCAATCCTCAATTCTCAATCCTCAGACCTCAAACATCAATACACAACCCTCAGTCCTTGTCCTCAATCCACAACCCTCAATCCTCAATCCTCAATCTTCAATCATCAATATTCAATCTTCAATCCTCAATCCTCAATCCTCAATCCTCAATCCTCAATCCTCAATCCTCAACCCTCAATGTTCAATCCTCAATCCTCAATCCTCAATTCTCAATCCGCAATCCTCAATCCTCAGACCTCAAACATCAATACTCAACCCTCAGTCCTCGTCCTCAATCCACAACCCTCAATCCTCAATCCTCAGTCCTCAATCCTCAATCCTCAATCTTCAATCCTCAATACTCAATCTTCAATCCTCAATCCTCAGTCCTCAAACCTCAATTCTGTATCCTCAATCCTCAATTTTCAATCCTCATTCTTCAATCCTCAATACCCAGTACTCAATCTTCAATCCTCAATCCCCAATGTTCAATCCTCAATACACAATCCTCAATCTTCAATCCTCACTCCTCAATCCTCAATCCTCAAACCTCAATCCTCAGTCCTCAAACCTCAATTCTGAGTCCTCAGTCCTGATTCCTCAATCTTCGGCCCTCAGTCCTCAACAATCAGTTGTCAATCCTCAATCCTCAATAGAATATCCTCAATCCACAGTTTTCAATACTCAATACTCAATCAGCAATCTTCAAACCTCTATCCACAAACATCAATTCTCATCACTCAACCCTCAACACTCAGTCCTCAATGTTCAAGCCTCAATCCTCAATCCTCAATCCTCATTCGTCAATCTTCAATCCTCAATACTCAATCTTCGATCCTCAATCCTCAATCCTCAATACTCAATCCTCAATCCTCATTCGTCAATCCTCAATCCTCAATACTCAATCTTCGATACTCAATCCTCAATCCTCAATACTCAATCCTCAATCCTCAATTTTCTATCCTCATTCTTCAATCCTCAATACCCAATACTCAATCTTCAATCTTCAATACTCAATCCTCAATCCTCAATCCTCATTCTTCAATCCTCAATACCCACTCCTCAATCTTCAATCCTCAATCCTCAATCCTCAATCCTCAATCCTCAATCCTCAATTTTCAATCCTCATTCTTCAATCCTCAATACCCAATACCCAATCTTCAATCTTCAATCCTCAATCCTCAATCCTCAATTCTCAATCCTCTATCCCCAGTCCTCAGTCCTCAAACCTCAATCCTCAACTCTCAGCCCTCATTGTCAATCCTCAATCTTCAATTCTCAATCCTCAATCTTCAATGCTCAATACTCAATCTTCAATCCTCAATCTTCAATCCTCAATCCTCAGTCCTCAATACTCAATCTTCAATCCTCGATCCTCAATCCTCAATCCTCAATCCTCAATCCTCAATCCTCGCTCTTCAATCTTCAATCCTCAGTCCCAAATCCTCAATCTTCAATCCTCAATCCTCAGCCCTCAACCTTCAATCCTCATTACTCAATCTTCAATCCTCAATTCTCAATCCTCGATCCTCAATCCTCATTCTTCAATCCTCAATACCCAATCCTCAATCTTCAACCCTCAATCCTCAATCCACAATTCTCAATCCTCAATCCTCAATCCTCAGACCTCAAACATCAATACAAAACCCTCAGTCCTTGTCCTCAATCCACAACCCTAAATCCTCAATCCTCAATCTTCAATCATCAATATTCAATCTTCAATCCTGAATCCTCAATCCTCAATCCTCAATCCTCAACCCTCAATCCTCAATCCTCAATCCTCAATCCTCAATACCAAATCCTCAATATTCAATCCTCAATCCTCAATCCTCAATCCTCGATCCTCAATCCTCGATCCTCAGACCTCAATCCTCATTCTTCAATCCTCAATACCAAATCCTCAATCTTCAATCCTCAATCCTCAAACCTCAATTCTCGATCCTCAATCCTCGATCCTCAGACCACAAACATTAATACTCAACCCTCACTCCTCGTCCTCAATCCACAACCCTCAATCCTCAATCCTCAATCTTCAATCATCAATATACAATCTTCAGTCGTCAATCCTCAATACTCAATCCTCAATCCTCAATCCTCAATGTTCAATCCGCGATACCTAATCCTCAATACCCAATCCTCAATCTTCAATCCTCAATCCTCAATCCTCAATCCTCAATCCTCAATCCTCAATTTTCAATCCTCATTCTTCAATCCTCAATACCCAATACTCAATCCTCAATCCTCAATCCTCAATCCTCAATTCTCAATCCTCAATCCTCAATCCTCAATCCTCATTCGTCGATCTTCAATCCTCAATACTCAATCTTCAATCCTCAATACTCAATCTTCGATCCTCAATCCTCGATCCTCAATACTCAATCCTCAATCCTCAATTTTCTATCCTCATTCTTCAATCCTAAATACCCAATACTCAATCTTCAATCTTCAATCCTCAATCCTCAATCCTCAATTCTCAATCCTCTATCCCCAGTCCTCAGTCCTCAAACCTCAATCCTCAACCCTCAGCCCTCATTGTCAATCCTCAATCTTCAATCCTCAGTCCTCAATCTTCAATGCTCAATACTCAATCTTCAATCCTCAATCTTCAATCCTCAATCCTCAGTCCTCAATACTCAATCCACAATCCTCAATCCTCAATCTTCAATCCTCAATCCTCAGTCCTCAATACCCAATCCTCAATCTTCAATCCTCAATCCTCAATCCACAATTCTCAATCCTCGATCCTCAACCCTCAGACCTCAAACATCAATACACAACCCACAGACCATGTCCTCAATCCACAATCCTCAATCTTCAATCCTCAATCCTCAATCCTCAATCCTCAATCCTCAATCCTCAATTTTCAATCCTCATTCTTCAATCCTCAATACCCAATACTCAATCTTCAATCTTCAATCCTCAATCCTCAATCCTCAATTCTCAATCCTCTATCCCCAGTCCTCAGTCCTCAAACCTCAATCTTCAACCCTCAGCCCTCATCGTCAATCCTCAATCTTCAATCCTCAATCCTCAATCTTCAATGCCCAATACTCAATATTCAATCCTCAATCTTCAATCCTCAACCCTGAGTCCTCAATACTCAATCTTCAATCCTCGATCCTCAATCCTCAATCCTCAATCCTCAGTCCTCGGTCCTCAATCTTCAATCCTCAACCCTCAGCCCTCATTGTCAATCCTCAATCTTCAATCCTCAGTCCTCAATCTTCAATGCTCAATACTCAATCTTCAATCCTCAATCTTCAATCCTCAATCCTCAGTCCTCAATACTCAATCCACAATCCTCAATCCTCAATCCTCAATCCTCAATCCTCAATTCTCAATCCTCAATCCTCAATCCTCAATCCTCAGTCCCCAAACCTCAATCCTCAATCTTCAATCATCAAAACTCAATCTTCAATCCTCAATCCTCAGTCCTCAATACTCAATCTTCAATCCTCGATCCTCAATCCTCAATCCTCAATCCTCAATCCTCGATCCTCAATCTTCAATCCTCAGTCCCAAATTCTCAATCTTCAATCCTCAATCCTCAGCCTTCAATCTTCAATCCTCATTACTCAATCTTCAATCCTCAATCCTCAATCCTCAATCCTCAATCCTCAATACTCAATAGAATATCCTGAATTCTCATGGTTCAATACTCAACCCACAATATTCAATATTCAAACCTCAATCCTCAAACATCTATTCTCAACACTCAATCCCCAATACTCAGTCCTCTCTCTTCAATCCTCCATCCTCTACCCTCAATCCTCAAGCGTCAATCCTCAATCCTCAATACTCAACCCTCTATCCTCAGTCCTCAAACCTCAATCCCGAATCCTCAATCCTGAATCCTCAATCTTCAGCCCTCAGTCCTCAACAATCAATTGTCAATCCTCAATCCTCAATAGAATATCCTCAATTCACAGTTTTCAATACTCAATCCCCATTCTTCAGTCTTCAAACCTCAATCCACAAACATCAATTCCCATCACTCAACCCTCAACACTCAGTCCTCAATCATCAATCCACAATCCTCAATCCTCAATCTTCAATCCTCAATGCTCAACCTTCAATCCTCAATCCTCAATTCTCAATCCTCAATACTCAATCCTCAACCGTCATTCCTCAATCCCCAATTCTCAATCTTCAATACTCAAACCTCAATCCTCAATCCTCAATCCTCAATCATCAAACCTCAATACTCAATCTTCAGTCCTCAATCCTCAATCCTCAATCCTCAATCCTCAATCCTCAATCCTCAATCCTCAATCTTCAATCCTCAATACTCAATCTTCAATCCTCAAGCCTCAATCCTCAATCCTCAATCCTCATACTTCAATCCTCAATACCAAATCCTCAATCTTCAATCCTCAGTCCTCAATCCTCAATTCTCAATCCTCAATCCTCGATCCTCAGATCTCAAACATCAATACTCAACCCTCAGACCTCGTCCTCAATCCACAACACTCAATCCTCAATCCTCAATCTTCAATCATCAATATACAATCTTCAGTCCTCAATCGTCAATACTCAATCCTCAATCCTCAATCCTCAATGTTCAATCCGCGATACCCAATCCTCAATGTTCAATCCTCAATCCTCAATCCTCAATCCTCAATCCTCAATCCTCAATCCTCAATCCTCGATCCTCAATCCTCAATCCTCAATCTTCAATCTTGAATCCTCAATACTCAATCTTCAATCCTCAAGCCTCAATCCTCAATCCTCAATCCTCATTCTTCAACCCTCAATACCAAATCCTCAATCCTCAATCCTCAATCCTCAATCCTCAATCCTCAATCTTCAATCATCAATGTACAATCTTCAGTCCTCAAGCCTCAATACTCAATCCTCAATCCTCAATCCTCAATGTTCAATCCGCGATACCCAATCCCCAATGTTCGATCCTCAATCCTCAATCCTCAATCCTCAATCCTCAATCCTCAATCCTCAATACTGAATCCTCAATCCTCAGTCTCCAAACATCAATCCCCAATCTTCAATCCTCAAAACTCAATCTTCAATCCTCGATCCTCAATACTCTATCCTCAATCCTCAATCCTCAATCGTCAGTCTTCAATCCTCAATACTCAATCTTCAATCCTCAATCCTCAATCCTCAATCCCCAATCCTCATTCTTCAATCCTCAATACCCAATCCTCAATCTTCAATCCTCATTCCTCAATCCTCAATTCTCAATCCTCAATCCTCAATTTTCAATCCTCATTCTTCAATCCTCAATACCCAATACTCAATCTCCAATCCTCAATCCTGAATCCTCAATTCTCAATCCTCAATCCTCAATCCTCAGACCTCAAACATCAATACTCAACCCTCAGTCCTCGTCCTCAATCCACAACACTCAATCCTCAGTCCACAATCCTCAATCCTCAATCTTCAATCATCAATACTCAATCTTCAATCCTCAATCCTCAGTCCTCAATCCTCAATTCTGTATCCTCAATCCTCAATTTTCAATCCTCATTCTTCAATCCTCAATACCCAGTACTCAATCTTCTATCCTCAATCCTCAATCCTCAATTCTCAATCCTCAATGCTCAGTCCTCAGTCCTGAAACCTCAATCCTCAATCCTCAATTCTCAATCCTCAATCCTCAATCCTCAATCCTCAATCGTCAGTCTTCAATCCTCAATACTCAATCATCAATCATCAATCCTCAATTCTCAATCCTCAATCTTCAATCCTCAATCCTCAATCCTCAGTCTTCAATCCACAATACTCAATCTTCAATCCTCAATCCTCAGTCCTCAAACCACAATTCTGAATCCTCAATCCTGAATCCTCAACCCTCGGCCATCAGTCCTCAACAATCAGTTGTCAATCCTCAATCCTCAATAGAATATCCTCAATTCACAGTTTTCAATACTCAATACTCAATCTGCAATCTTCAAACCTCTATCCACAAACATCAATTCTCATCACTCAACCCTCAACACTCAGTCCTCAATGTTGAATCCTCAATCCTCAATCCTCAATCCTCAATCGTCAGTCTTCAATCCTCAATACTCAATCTTCAATCCTCAATCCTCAATCCTGAATCCTCAATCCTCAATACTGAATCCTCAATCCTCAGTCTCCAAACATCAATCCTCATTCTTCAATCCTCAAAACTCAATCTTCAACCCTCGATCCTCAATACTCTATCCTCAATTCTCAATCCTCAATCGTCAGTCTTCAATCCTCAATACTCAATCTTCAATCCTCAATCCTCAATCCTCAATCCTCAACACTCATTCCTCAATCCTCAATACCCAATCCTCAATCTTCACTCCTCATTCCTCAATCCTCTATTCTCAATCCTCAATCCTCAGACCTCAGTCCTCAAACCTCAATCCTCAACCCTCAGACCACATCCTCAATCCTCAATCCTCAACCCTCAATCCTCAATCTTCAATCCTCGATACTCAATCATCAATACTCAATCCTCAGCCCTCAAACCTCAATTCTGAATCCTCAATCCTGAATCCTCAATCTTCGGCCCTCAGTCCTCAACAATCAATTGTCAATACTCAACCCTCAATAGAATATCCTCAATTCTCAGTTTTCAATAATCAATCCCCATTCTTCAATCTTCAAACCCCAATCCACAAACAACAATTCCCATCACTCAACCCTCAACACTCAGTACTCAATCTTCAATCCTCAATCCTCAATCCTCAATCTTCAATCCTCAATACTCAATCTTCAATCCTCAATCCTCAATTCTCAATCCTCAATACTCAATACTCAATCGTCAATCCTCAATTCCCAATTCTCAATCTGCAATCCTCAAACCTCAATCCTCAATCCCCAATCCTCAATCTTCAATCCTCAATACTCAATCTTCAATCCTCAATCCTCAATCCTCAATCCTCAATCCTCATTCTTCAATCCTCAATACCCAATCCTCAATCCTCAATCTTTAATCCTCAATCCTCAATCCTCAATTCTCAATCCTCAATCCTCAGTCCTCAGTCCTCAAACCTCAATCCTCAACACTCATCCCTCATCCACAATCCTCAATCCTCAATCTTCAATCCTCAATACTCAGTCCTCAATACTCAATCTTCAATCATCGATCCTCAATCCTCAATCCTCAATCCTCAATCCTCGATCCTCAATCTTCAATCCTCAATCCTCAATCCTCAATCTTCAATTCTCAATCCTCAATCCTCAGTCCTCAGTCCTCAAACCTCAATCCTCAACCCTCATCCCTCATCCACAATCCTCAATCCTCAATCTTCAATCCTCAATCCTCAGTCCTCAATACCCAATCCTCAATCTTCAATCCTCAATCCTCAATCCACAATTCTCAATCCTCAATCCTCAATCCTCAGACCTCAAACATCAATACACAACCCTCAATCCTCAATCCTCAATCCTCAACCCTCAATCCTCAATCCTCAGTCCCCAAAACTCAATGCTCATGCTTCAATCCTCAATACTCAGTCCTCAATCCTCGATCCTCAATACTCAATCCTCAATCCTCAATCCTCAATCGTCAGTCTTCAATCCTCAATACTCAATCTTCAATCCTCAATCCTCAACCCTCAATCTTCAATCCTCAATCCTCATTCTTCAATCCTCAATACCCAATCCTCAATCTTCAATCCTCAATCCTCAACCCTCAATCCTCAATCCTCATTTTTCAATCCTCAATACCCAATCCTCAATCTTCAATCCTCAATACTCAACCCTCAACCTTCAATCCTCAATACTCAATCTTCACTCCTCAATCCTCAATCCTCAATCCTCAATCCTCAATCCTCATTCTTCAATCCTCAATACACAATCCTCAATCTTCAATCCTCAATCCTCAATCCTCAATTCTCAATCCGCAATCCTCAATCCTCAGACCTCAAACATCAATACTCAACCCTCAGTCCTCGTCCTCAATCCACAACCCTCAATCCTCAATCCTCAGTCCTCAATCCTCAATCCTCAATCTTCAATCCTCAATACTCAATCTTCAATCCTCAATCCTCAGTCCTCAAACCTCAATTCTGTATCCTCAATCCTCAATTTTCAATCCTCATTCTTCAATCCTCAATACCCAGTACTCAATCTTCAATCCTCAATCCCCAATGTTCAATCCTCAATACACAATCCTCAATCTTCAATCCTCACTCCTCAATCCTCAATCCTCAAACCTCAATCCTCAGTCCTCAAACCTCAATACTGAATCCTCAATCCTGAATCCTCAACCTTCAGCCCTGAGTCCTCAACGATCAGTTGTCAATCCTCAATCCTCAATAGAATATCCTCAATTCACAGTTTTCAATACTCAATACTCAATCTGCAATCTTCAGATCTCTATCCACAAACATCAATTCTCATCTCTCAACCCTCAATACTCAGTCCCTAATCCTCAATCTTCAAACCTCAACCCTCAATCCTCAATACTCAATCATCAATCCTCAATCCTCAATCCTCAATCCTCAATCCTCAACCGTCAATCTTCAATCCTCAGACCTCAAACATCAACACTCAACCCTCAGTCCTCGCCCTCAATCCACAACCCTCAATCCTCAACCCTCAACCATCAATCCTCAATACTCAACCATCTATCCTCAATTCTCAATACTCAATAGAATATCCTGAATTCTCATGGCTTAATACTCAATCCACAATATTCAATATTCAAACCTCAATCCTCAAACATCTATTCTCAACACTCAATCCCCAACACTCAGTCATCTCTCTTCAATCCTCCATCCGCAACCCTCAATCCTCAAGCGTCAATCCTCAATCCTCAATACTCAACCCTCAATCCTCAGTCCTCAAACCTCAATCCCGAATCGTCAAGCCTGAATCCTCAATCTTCAGCCCTCAGTCCTCAACAATCAATTGTCAATCCTCAATCCTCAATAGAATATCCTCAATTCACAGTTTTCAATACTCAATCCCCATTCTTCAGTCTTCAAACCTCAATCCACAAACATCAATTCCCATCACTCAACCCTCAACACTCAGTCCTCAATCTTCAATCCTCAATCCTCAACCCTCAATCCTCAATCCTCAGTCCCCAAACCTCAATCCTCAATCGTCAGTCTTCAATCCTCAGTACTCAATCTTCAATCCTCAATACTCAATCCTCAATCCTCAACCCTCATTCCTCAATCCTCAATACCCAATCCTCAATCTTCAATCCTCATTCCTCAATCCTCAATTCTCAATCCTCAATCCTCAGACCTCAGACCTCAAACCTCAATCCTCAATCCTCAGCCCTCATCCTCAATCCTGAATCCTCAACCCTCAATCCTCAATCTTCAATACTCGATACTCAATCTTCAATCCTCAATCCTCAGTCCTCAAACCTCAATTCTGAGTCCTCAGTCCTGATTCCTCAATCTTCGGCCCTCAGTCCTCAACAATCAGTTGTCAATCCTCAATCCTCAATAGAATATCCTCAATCCACAGTTTTCAATACTCAATACTCAATCAGCAATCTTCAAACCTCTATCCACAAACATCAATTCTCATCACTCAACCCTCAACACTCAGTCCTCAATGTTCAAGCCTCAATCCTCAATCCTCAATCCTCATTCGTCAATCTTCAATCCTCAATACTCAATCTTCGATCCTCAATCCTCAATCCTCAATACTCAATCCTCAATCCTCATTCGTCAATCCTCAATCCTCAATACTCAATCTTCGATACTCAATCCTCAATCCTCAATACTCAATCCTCAATCCTCATTCGTCAATTCTCAATCCTCAAACCTCAATTCTCGATCCTCAATCCTCGATCCTCAGACCACAAACATTAATACTCAACCCTCACTCCTCGTCCTCAATCCACAACCCTCAATCCTCAATCCTCAATCTTCAATCATCAATATACAATCTTCAGTCGTCAATCCTCAATACTCAATCCTCAATCCTCAATCCTCAATGTTCAATCCGCGATACCTAATCCTCAATACCCAATCCTCAATCTTCAATCCTCAATCCTCAATCCTCAA
Organism: Calliopsis andreniformis; assembly: GCF_051401765.1. Classification (NCBI taxonomy): domain Eukaryota; kingdom Metazoa; phylum Arthropoda; class Insecta; order Hymenoptera; family Andrenidae; genus Calliopsis; species Calliopsis andreniformis. The sequence continues at coordinate 4,551,845 of NW_027480452.1, forward strand.
TCCTCAATCCTCAATCCTCAATTTTCAATCCTCATTCTTCAATCCTCAATACCCAATACTCAATCCTCAATCCTCAATCCTCAATCCTCAATTCTCAATCCTCAATCCTCAATCCTCAATCCTCATTCGTCGATCTTCAATCCTCAATACTCAATCTTCAATCCTCAATACTCAATCTTCGATCCTCAATCCTCGATCCTCAATACTCAATCCTCAATCCTCAATTTTCTATCCTCATTCTTCAATCCTAAATACCCAATACTCAATCTTCAATCTTCAATCCTCAATCCTCAATCCTCAATTCTCAATCCTCTATCCCCAGTCCTCAGTCCTCAAACCTCAATCCTCAACCCTCAGCCCTCATTGTCAATCCTCAATCTTCAATCCTCAGTCCTCAATCTTCAATGCTCAATACTCAATCTTCAATCCTCAATCTTCAATCCTCAATCCTCAGTCCTCAATACTCAATCCACAATCCTCAATCCTCAATCTTCAATCCTCAATCCTCAGTCCTCAATACCCAATCCTCAATCTTCAATCCTCAATCCTCAATCCACAATTCTCAATCCTCAATCCTCAACCCTCAGACCTCAAACATCAATACACAACCCACAGACCATGTCCTCAATCCACAATCCTCAATCTTCAATCCTCAATCCTCAATCCTCAATCCTCAATCCTCAATCCTCAATTTTCAATCCTCATTCTTCAATCCTCAATACCCAATACTCAATCTTCAATCTTCAATCCTCAATCCTCAATCCTCAATTCTCAATCCTCTATCCCCAGTCCTCAGTCCTCAAACCTCAATCTTCAACCCTCAGCCCTCATCGTCAATCCTCAATCTTCAATCCTCAATCCTCAATCTTCAATGCCCAATACTCAATATTCAATCCTCAATCTTCAATCCTCAACCCTCAGTCCTCAATACTCAATCTTCAATCCTCGATCCTCAATCCTCAATCCTCAATCCTCAGTCCTCGATCCTCAATCTTCAATCCTCAACCCTCAGCCCTCATTGTCAATCCTCAATCTTCAATCCTCAGTCCTCAATCTTCAATGCTCAATACTCAATCTTCAATCCTCAATCTTCAATCCTCAATCCTCAGTCCTCAATACTCAATCCACAATCCTCAATCCTCAATCCTCAATCCTCAATCCTCGATCCTCAATCTTCAATCCTCAATCCTCAATCCTCAATCCTCAATTCTCAATCCTCAATCCTCAGTCCTCAGTCCTCAAACCTCAATCCTCAACCCTCATCCCTCATCCACAATCCTCAATCCTCAATCTTCAATCCTCAATCCTCAGTCCTCAATACCCAATCCTCAATCTTCAATCCTCAATCCTCAATCCACAATTCTCAATCCTCAATCCTCAATCCTCAGACCTCAAACATCAATACACAACCCTCAGACCATGTCCTCAATCCACAATCTTCAATCTTCAATCCTCAATCCTCAATCCTCAATCCTCAGTCCTCAATCCTCAATTTTCAATCCTCATTCTTCAATCCTCAATACCCAATACTCAATCTTCAATCTTCAATCCTCAATCCTCAATCCTCAATTCTCAATCCTCTATCCCCAGTCCTCAGTCCTCAAACCTCAATCCTCAACCCTCAGCCCTCATCGTCAATCCTCAATCTTCAATCCTCAATCCTCAATCTTCAATGCCCAATACTCAATATTCAATCCTCAATCTTCAATCCTCAATCCTCAGTCCTCAATACTCAATCTTCAATCCTCGATCCTCAATCCTCAATCCTCAATCCTCAATCCTCAATCCTCAATCCTCATTCTTCAATCCTCAATACCCAATCCTCAATCTTCAATCCTGAATCCTCAATCCTCAATCCTCAATCCTCAATCCTCAATTTTCAATCCTCATTCTTCAATCCTCAATACCCAATACTCACTCTTCAATCTTCAATCCTCAATCCCCAATCCTCAATTCTCAATCCTCAATCCCCAGTCCTCAGTCCTCAAACCCCAATGCTCAACCCTCAGCCCTCATCGTCAATCCTCAATCTTCAATCCTCAATCCTCAATCTTCAGTGCTCAACACTCAATCTTCAATCCTCAATCTTCAATCCTCAATCCTCAGTCCTCAATACTCAATCTTCAATCCTCGATCCTCAATCCTCAATCCTCAATCCTCAATCCTCGATCCTCAATCTTCAGTCCTCAGTCCCAAATCCTCAATCTTCAATCCTCAATCCTCAATCCACAATTCTCAATCCTCAATTCTCAATCCTCAGACCTCAAACATCAATACACAACCCTCAGTCCTTGTCCTCAATCCACAATCCTCAATCTTCAATCCTCAATCCTCAATCCTCAATCCTCAGTCCTCAATCCTCAATTTTCAATCCTCATTCTTCAATCCTCAATACCCAATACTCAATCTTCAATCTTCAATCCTCAATCCTCAATCCTCAATTCTCAATCCTCTATCCCCAGTCCTCAGTCCTCAAACCTCAATCCTCAACCCTCAGCCCTCATCGTCAATCCTCAATCTTCAATCCTCAATCCTCAATCTTCAATGCCCAATACTCAATATTCAATCCTCAATCTTCAATCCTCAATCCTCAGTCCTCAATACTCAATCTTCAATCCTCGATCCTCAATCCTCAATCCTCAATCCTCAATCCTCAATCCTCAATCCTCATTCTTCAATCCTCAATACCCAATCCTCAATCTTCAATCCTGAATCCTCAATCCTCAATCCTCAATCCTCAATCCTCAATTTTCAATCCTCATTCTTCAATCCTCAATACCCAATACTCACTCTTCAATCTTCAATCCTCAATCCCCAATCCTCAATTCTCAATCCTCAATCCCCAGTCCTCAGTCCTCAAACCCCAATGCTCAACCCTCAGCCCTCATCGTCAATCCTCAATCTTCAATCCTCAATCCTCAATCTTCAGTGCTCAACACTCAATCTTCAATCCTCAATCTTCAATCCTCAATCCTCAGTCCTCAATACTCAATCTTCAATCCTCGATCCTCAATCCTCAATCCTCAATCCTCAATCCTCGATCCTCAATCTTCAGTCCTCAGTCCCAAATCCTCAATCTTCAATCCTCAATCCTCAATCCACAATTCTCAATCCTCAATTCTCAATCCTCAGACCTCAAACATCAATACACAACCCTCAGTCCTTGTCCTCAATCCACAACCCTCAATCCTCAATCCTCAATCTTCAATCATCAATATTCAATCTTCAATCCTCAATCCTCAATCCTCAATCCTCAATCCTCAACCCTCAATGTTCAATCCTCAATCCTCAATCCTCAATTCTCAATCCGCAATCCTGAATCCTCAGACCTCAAACATCAATACTCAACCCTCAGTCCTCGTCCTCAATCCACAACCCTCAATCCTCAATCCTCAGTCCTCAATCCTCAATCCTCAATCTTCAATCCTCAATACTCAATCTTCAATCCTCAATCCTCAGTCCTCAAACCTCAATTCTGTATCCTCAATCCTCAATTTTCAATCCTCATTCTTCAATCCTCAATACCCAGTACTCAATCTTCAATCCTCAATCCCCAATGTTCAATCCTCAATACACAATCCTCAATCTTCAATCCTCACTCCTCAATCCTCAATCCTCAAACCTCAATCCTCAGTCCTCAAACCTCAATTCTGAGTCCTCAGTCCTGATTCCTCAATCTTCGGCCCTCAGTCCTCAACAATCAGTTGTCAATCCTCAATCCTCAATAGAATATCCTCAATCCACAGTTTTCAATACTCAATACTCAATCAGCAATCTTCAAACCTCTATCCACAAACATCAATTCTCATCACTCAACCCTCAACACTCAGTCCTCAATGTTCAAGCCTCAATCCTCAATCCTCAATCCTCATTCGTCAATCTTCAATCCTCAATACTCAATCTTCGATCCTCAATCCTCAATCCTCAATACTCAATCCTCAATCCTCATTCGTCAATCCTCAATCCTCAATACTCAATCTTCGATACTCAATCCTCAATCCTCAATACTCAATCCTCAATCCTCAATTTTCTATCCTCATTCTTCAATCCTCAATACCCAATACTCAATCTTCAATCTTCAATACTCAATCCTCAATCCTCAATCCTCATTCTTCAATCCTCAATACCCACTCCTCAATCTTCAATCCTCAATCCTCAATCCTCAATCCTCAATCCTCAATCCTCAATTTTCAATCCTCATTCTTCAATCCTCAATACCCAATACCCAATCTTCAATCTTCAATCCTCAATCCTCAATCCTCAATTCTCAATCCTCTATCCCCAGTCCTCAGTCCTCAAACCTCAATCCTCAACTCTCAGCCCTCATTGTCAATCCTCAATCTTCAATTCTCAATCCTCAATCTTCAATGCTCAATACTCAATCTTCAATCCTCAATCTTCAATCCTCAATCCTCAGTCCTCAATACTCAATCTTCAATCCTCGATCCTCAATCCTCAATCCTCAATCCTCAATCCTCAATCCTCGCTCTTCAATCTTCAATCCTCAGTCCCAAATCCTCAATCTTCAATCCTCAATCCTCAGCCCTCAACCTTCAATCCTCATTACTCAATCTTCAATCCTCAATTCTCAATCCTCGATCCTCAATCCTCATTCTTCAATCCTCAATACCCAATCCTCAATCTTCAACCCTCAATCCTCAATCCACAATTCTCAATCCTCAATCCTCAATCCTCAGACCTCAAACATCAATACAAAACCCTCAGTCCTTGTCCTCAATCCACAACCCTAAATCCTCAATCCTCAATCTTCAATCATCAATATTCAATCTTCAATCCTGAATCCTCAATCCTCAATCCTCAATCCTCAACCCTCAATCCTCAATCCTCAATCCTCAATCCTCAATACCAAATCCTCAATATTCAATCCTCAATCCTCAATCCTCAATCCTCGATCCTCAATCCTCGATCCTCAGACCTCAATCCTCATTCTTCAATCCTCAATACCAAATCCTCAATCTTCAATCCTCAATCCTCAAACCTCAATTCTCGATCCTCAATCCTCGATCCTCAGACCACAAACATTAATACTCAACCCTCACTCCTCGTCCTCAATCCACAACCCTCAATCCTCAATCCTCAATCTTCAATCATCAATATACAATCTTCAGTCGTCAATCCTCAATACTCAATCCTCAATCCTCAATCCTCAATGTTCAATCCGCGATACCTAATCCTCAATACCCAATCCTCAATCTTCAATCCTCAATCCTCAATCCTCAATCCTCAATCCTCAATCCTCAATTTTCAATCCTCATTCTTCAATCCTCAATACCCAATACTCAATCCTCAATCCTCAATCCTCAATCCTCAATTCTCAATCCTCAATCCTCAATCCTCAATCCTCATTCGTCGATCTTCAATCCTCAATACTCAATCTTCAATCCTCAATACTCAATCTTCGATCCTCAATCCTCGATCCTCAATACTCAATCCTCAATCCTCAATTTTCTATCCTCATTCTTCAATCCTAAATACCCAATACTCAATCTTCAATCTTCAATCCTCAATCCTCAATCCTCAATTCTCAATCCTCTATCCCCAGTCCTCAGTCCTCAAACCTCAATCCTCAACCCTCAGCCCTCATTGTCAATCCTCAATCTTCAATACTCAGTCCTCAATCTTCAATGCTCAATACTCAATCTTCAATCCTCAATCTTCAATCCTCAATCCTCAGTCCTCAATACTCAATCCACAATCCTCAATCCTCAATCTTCAATCCTCAATCCTCAGTCCTCAATACCCAATCCTCAATCTTCAATCCTCAATCCTCAATCCACAATTCTCAATCCTCGATCCTCAACCCTCAGACCTCAAACATCAATACACAACCCACAGACCATGTCCTCAATCCACAATCCTCAATCTTCAATCCTCAATCCTCAATCCTCAATCCTCAATCCTCAATCCTCAATTTTCAATCCTCATTCTTCAATCCTCAATACCCAATACTCAATCTTCAATCTTCAATCCTCAATCCTCAATCCTCAATTCTCAATCCTCTATCCCCAGTCCTCAGTCCTCAAACCTCAATCTTCAACCCTCAGCCCTCATCGTCAATCCTCAATCTTCAATCCTCAATCCTCAATCTTCAATGCCCAATACTCAATATTCAATCCTCAATCTTCAATCCTCAACCCTGAGTCCTCAATACTCAATCTTCAATCCTCGATCCTCAATCCTCAATCCTCAATCCTCAGTCCTCGGTCCTCAATCTTCAATCCTCAACCCTCAGCCCTCATTGTCAATCCTCAATCTTCAATCCTCAGTCCTCAATCTTCAATGCTCAATACTCAATCTTCAATCCTCAATCTTCAATCCTCAATCCTCAGTCCTCAATACTCAATCCACAATCCTCAATCCTCAATCCTCAATCCTCAATCCTCGATCCTCAATCTTCAATCCTCAATCCTCAATCCTCAATCCTCAATTCTCAATCCTCAATTCTCAGTCCTCAGTCCTCAAACCTCAATCCTCAACCCTCATCCCTCATCCACAATCCTCAATCCTCAATCTTCAATCCTCAATCCTCAGTCCTCAATACCCAATCCTCAATCTTCAATCCTCAATCCTCAATCCACAATTCTCAATCCTCAATCCTCAATCCTCAGACCTCAAACATCAATACACAACCCTCAGACCATGTCCTCAATCCACAATCCTCAATCTTTAATCCTCAATCCTCAATCCTCAATCCTCAATCCTCAATCCTCAATTTTCAATCCTCATTCTTCAATCCTCAATACCCAATACTCAATCTTCAATCTTCAATCCTCAATCCTCAATCCTCAATTCTCAATCCTCTATCCCCAGTCCTCAGTCCTCAAACCTCAATCCTCAACCCTCAGCCCTCATCGTCAATCCTCAATCTTCAATCCTCAATCCTCAATCTTCAATGCCCAATACTCAATATTCAATCCTCAATCTTCAATCCTCAATCCTCAGTCCTCAATACTCAATCTTCAAACCTCGATCCTCAATCCTCAATCCTCAATCCTCAATCCTCAATCCTCAATCCTCATTCTTCAATCCTCAATACCCAATCCTCAATCTTCAATCCTGAATCCTCAATCCTCAATCCTCAATCCTCAATCCTCAATTTTCAATCCTCATTCTTCAATCCTCAATACCCAATACTCACTCTTCAATCTTCAATCCTCAATCCCCAATCCTCAATTCTCAATCCTCAATCCCCAGTCCTCAGTCCTCAAACCCCAATGCTCAACCCTCAGCCCTCATCGTCAATCCTCAATCTTCAATCCTCAATCCTCAATCTTCAGTGCTCAACACTCAATCTTCAATCCTCAATCTTCAATCCTCAATCCTCAGTCCTCAATACTCAATCTTCAATCCTCGATCCTCAATCCTCAATCCTCAATCCTCAATCCTCGATCCTCAATCTTCAATCCTCAGTCCCAAATCCTCAATCTTCAATCCTCAATCCTCAATCCACAATTCTCAATCCTCAATTCTCAATCCTCAGACCTCAAACATCAATACACAACCCTCAGTCCTTGTCCTCAATCCACAACCCTCAATCCTCAATCCTCAATCTTCAATCATCAATATTCAATCTTCAATCCTCAATCCTCAATCCTCAATCCTCAATCCTCAACCCTCAATGTTCAATCCGCAATACCCAATCCACAATCTTCAATCCTCAATCCCCAGTCCTCAACCCACAATCCTCAATCCTCAATCTTCAATCATCAATGTACAACCTTCAGTCCTCAATCCTCAATACTCAATCCTCAATCCTCAATCCTCAATGTTCAATCCACGATACCCAATCCTCAATGTTCAATCCTCATTCCTCAATCCTCAATCCCCAATCCCCAATCCTCAATCCTCAATCCTCAATCCTCAATCCTCAGTCCCCAAACCTCAATCCTCAATCTTCAATCCTCAAAACTCAATCTTCAATCCTCGATCCTCAATACTCAATCCTCAATCCTCAATCCTCAATCGGCAGTCTTCAATCCTCAATACCCAATACTCAATCTTCAATCCTCAATCCTCAATCCTCAATCCTCAATCCTCAATCCTCAATCCTCAGTCCTCAGTCCTCAAACCTCAATCCTCAACCCTCAACCCTCATCGTCAATCCTCAATCTTCAATCCTCAATCCTCAATCTTCAATGCTCAATACACAATCTTCAATCCTGAATCCTCAATTCTCAAGCCTCAATCCTCAATCCTCAATCCTCAATCCTCAATCCTCAATCCTCAAACCTCAATCGTCAGTCATCAATCCTCAATACTCAATCTTCAATCCTCAATCCTCAATCCTGAATACTCAATCCTCATTCTTCGATCCTCAATACCCAATCCTCAATCCTCAATCTTTAATCCTCAATCCTCAATCCTCAATTCTCAATCCTCTATCCTCAGTCCTCAGTCCTCAAACCTCAATCCTCAACCCTCATCCCTCATCCTCAATCCTCAATCCTCAACCTTCAATCCTCAATACTCAATCCTCAATACTCAATCTTGAAACCTCAATCCTCAATTTTCAATTGTCGATCCTCAATCCTCAATCCTCAATCCTCAATCCTCAATCCTCAATCGTCAGTCTTCAATCCTCAATACTCAATCTCCAATCCTCAATCCTCAATCCCCAATCCTCAATCCTCAATCCTCAATCCTCAATCCTCAATCCTCAATCCTCAATCTTCAATCCTCAATACTCAATCTTCAATCCTCAATCCTCAATCCTCAATCCTCAATCCTCAATCCCCAATCCTCAATCCTCAATCCTCAATCCTCAATACTCAATCCTCATTCTTCAATCCTCAATACCGAATCCTCAATCTTCAATCGTCAATCCTCAATCCTCAATCCTCATCCCTCAATCCTCAATGTTCAATCCTCAATACCCAATCCTCTATCTTCAATCCTCAATCCTCAAGCCTCAATCCTCAATCCTCAATCCTCAGTCCTCAAACCTCAATCCTGAAACCTCAATCCTGAATCCTCAAACTTCAGCCCTGAGACCTCAACGATCAGTTGTCAGTCCTCAATCCTCAATAGAATATCCTCAATTCACAGTTTTCAATACTCAATACTCAATCTGCAATCTTCAGATCTCTATCCACAAGCATCAATTCTCATCACTCAACCCTCAATACTCAGTCACCAATCCTCAATCTTCATACCTCAACCCTCAATTCTCAATCCTCAATCATCAATCCTCAATCCTCAATCCTCAATCCTCAATCCTCAACCGTCAATCTTCAATCCTCAGACCTCAAACATCAATACTCAACCCTCAGTCCTCGTCCTCAATCCACAACCCTCAATCCTCAACCCTCAACCATCAATCCTCAATACTCAACCATCAATCCTCAATTCTCAATACTCAGTCCTCAATTCTCAATCCTCAATCCTCAATCCTCAGACCTCAAACATCAATACTCAAACCTCAGTCCTCGTCCTCAATCCACAAACCTCAATCCTCAATCCTCAGTCCTCAATCCTCAATCCTCAATCTTCAAGCCTCAATACTCAATCTTCAATCCTCAATCCTCAGTCCTCAAACCTCAATTCTGTATCCTCAATCCTCAATTTTCAGTCCTCATTCTTCAATCCTCAATACCCAGTACTCAATCTTCAATCCTCAATCCTCAATCCTCAATTCTCAATCCTCAATGCTCAGTCCTCAGTCCTGAAACCTCAATCCTCAACCCTCAATCCTCAGACCTCAGTCCTCAAACCTCAATCCTCAATCCTCAGCCCTCATCCTCAATCCTCAATCCTCAACCCTCAATCCTCAATCTTCAATACTCGATACTCAATCTTCAATCCTCAATCCTCAGTCCTCAAACCACAATTCTGAATCCTCAATCTTCGGCCCTCAGTCCTCAACAATCAGTTGTCAATCCTCAATCCTCAATAGAATATCCTCAATCCACAGTTTTCAATACTCAATACTCAATCAGCAATCTTCAAACCTCTATCCACAAACATCAATTCTCATCACTCAACCCTCAACACTCAGTCCTCAATGTTCAAGCCTCAATCCTCAATCCTCAATCCTCATTCGTCAATCTTCAATCCTCAATACTCAATCTTCGATCCTCGATCCTCAATACTCAATCCTCAATCCTCATTCTTCAATCCTCAATACACAATCCTCAATCTTCAATCCTCAATCCTCAATCCTCAATCCTCAATCCTCAATCCTCAATCCCCAATTTTCTATCCTCATTCTTCAATCCTCAATACCCAATACTCAATCTTCAATCTTCAATCCTCAATCCTCAATCCACAATCCTCATTCTTCAATCCTCAATACCCAATCCTCAATCTTCAATCCTCAATCCTCAATCCCCAATCCTCAATCCTCAATCCTCAATTTTCAATCCTCATTCTTCAATCCTCAATACCCAATACTCAATCTTGAATCTTCAATCCTCAATACTCAATCCTCAATCCTCAATTCTCAATCCTCCATCCCCAGTCCTCAGTCCTCAAACCTCAATCCTCAACCCTCAGCCCTCATCTTCAATCCTCAAGCTTCAATCCTCAATCCTCAATCTTCAATGCTCAATACTGAATCTTCAATCCTCAATCTTCAATCCTCAATCCTCAGTCCTCAATACTCAATCTTCAATCCTCGATCCTCAATCCTCAATCCTCAATCCTAAATCCTCGATCCTCAATCTTCAATACTCAGTCCCAAATCCTCAATCTTCAATCCTCAATCCTCAGCCCTCAATCTTCAATCCTCATTACTCAATCTTCAATCCTCAATTCTCAATCCTCAATCCTCAATCCTCATTCTTCAATCCTCAATACCGAATCCTCAATCTTCAATCCTCAATCCTCAATCCTCAATCTTCAATCATCAAAACTCAATCTTCAATCCCCGATCCTCAATACTCAATCCTCGGTCCTCAATCCTCAATCGTCAGTCTTCAATCCTCAATACTCAATCTTTAATCCTCAATCCTCAATCCTCAATCCTCAATCCTCATTCCTCAATCCCCAATACCCAATCCTCAATCTTCAATCCTCAATCCTCAATCCTCAATTCTCAATCCTCAATCCTCAGTCCTCAGTCCTCAAACCTCAATACTCAACCCTCAGCCCTCATCCTCAATCCTAAATCCTCAACCCTCAATCCTCAATATTCAATCCTCGATACTCAATCTTCAATCCTCAATCCTCAGTCCTCAAACCTCAATTCTGAATCCTCAATCCTGAATCCTCGATCTTCGGCCCTCAGTCCTCAACAGTCAGTTGTCAATCCTCAATCCTCAATAGAATATCCTCAATTCACAGTTTTCAATACACAATACTCAATCTGCAATCTTCAAACCTCTATCCACAAAAATCAATTCTCATAACTCAACCCTCAACGCTCAGTCCTCAATGTTCAATCCTCAATCCACAATCCCCAATCCTCAATCCTCAATCCTCAATTCTCAGTCCTCAATTCTCGATCCTCAATCCTCGATCCTCAGACCTCAAACATTTATACTCGAACCTCACTCCTCGTCCTCAATCCACAACCCTCAATCCTCAGTTCTCAAACCTCAATCCCGAATCCTCAATCCTGAATACTCAATCTTCAGCCCTCAGTCCTCAACAATCAATTGTCAATCCTCAATCCTCAATAGAATATCCTCAATTCACAGTTTTCAATACTCAATCCCCATTCTTCAGTCTTCAAACCTCAATCCACAAACATCAATTCCCATCACTCAACCCTCAACACTCAGTCCTCAATCTTCAATCCTCAATCGTCAATCCTCAATCTTCAATCCTCAATACTCAACCTTCAATCCTCAATCCTCAATTCTCAATCCTCAATACTCAATCCTCAACCGTCATTCCTCAATCCCCAATTCTCAATCTTCAATACTCAAACTTCAAACCTCAATCCTCAATCCTCAATCTTCAATCCTCAATACTCAATCTTCAATCCTCAATCCTCAATCCTCAATTCTCAATCCTCACTCCTCAATCCTCAATCCTCAATCCTCAATCCTCAATCCTCAATCTTCAATCCTCAATGCTCAATCTTTAATCCTCATTCCTCAATCCTCAATCCTCAATCCTCATTCTTCAATCCTCAATACCAAATCCTCAACCTTCAATCCTCAGTCCTCAATCCTCAATTCTCAATCCTCAATCCTCGATCCTCAGACCTCAAACATCAATACTCAACCCTCAGTCCTCGTCCTCAATCCACAACACTCAATCCTCAATCCTCATTCCTCAATCCTCAATCTTCAATCCACAATCTTTAATCCTCAATCCTCAATCCTCAATTCTCAATCCTCAATCCTCAGTCCTCAGTCCTCAAACCTCAATCCTCAACCCTCACCCCTCATCCTCAATCCTCAATCCTCAATCTTCAATCCTCAATACTGAATCCTCAATACTCAATCTTCAACCCTCAATCCTCAATTCTCAAACGTTAATCCTCAGTCCTCAATCATCAATCCTCAATTATCAATCCTCAATCGTCAGTCTTCAATCCTCAATACTCAGTCATCAATCCTCAATCCTCAATCCTCAATCCTCAATCCTCATTCTTCAATTATCAATACCCAATCCTCAATCTTTAATCCTCAACCCTCAATCCTCAATTCTCAATCCTCAATCCTCAATTTTCAATCCTCATTCTTCAATCCTCAATACCCAATACTCAATCTTCAATCTTCAATCCTCAATCCTCAATCCTCAATTCTCAATCCTCTATCCCCAGTCCTCAGTCCTCAAACCTCAATCCTCAACCCTCAGCCCTCATTGTCAATCCTCAATATTCAATCCTCAATCCTCAATCTTCAATGCTCAATACTCAATCTTCAATCCTCAATCTTCAATCCTCAATCCTCAGCCCTCAATACTCAATCTTCAATCCTCGATCCTCAATCCTCAATCCTCAATCCTCAATCCTCGATTCTCAATCTTCAATCCTCAGTCCCAAATCCTCAATCTTCAATCCTCAATCCTCAGCCCTCAATCTTCAATCCTCAATACTCAATCTTCAATCCTCAATCTTCAATCCTCAATCCTCAGCCCTCAATACTCAATCTTCAATCCTCAATCCTCAATCTTCAATCATCAATATACAATCTTCAGTCCTCAATCCTCAATACTCAATCCTCAATCCTCAATCCTCAATGTTCAGTCCGCGATACCCAATCCTCAATGTTCAATCCTCAATCCTCAATCCTCAATCCTCAATCCACAATTCTCAATCCTCAATCCTCAATCCTCAATCCTCAGTCCCCAAACCTCAATCCTCAATCTTCAATCATCAAAACTCAATCTTCAATCCTATACCCTCAATACTCAATCCTCAATCCTCAATCCTCAATCCACAATCTTCAATCCTCAATCCCCAATACTCAATCCTCAATCCTCAATCCTCAGTCCTCAATTCTCATTCTTCAATCCTCAATACCAAATCCTCAATCCTCAATCCTCAATCCTCAATCCTCAATCCACAATCCTCAATCCTCAATACTCAATCCTCATTCTTCAATCCTCAATACCGAATCCTCAATCTTCAATCGTCAATCCTCAATCCTCAATCCTCATCCCTCAATCCTCAATGTTCAATCCTCAATACCCAATCCTCTATCTTCAATCCTCAATCCTCAAGCCTCAATCCTCAATCCTCAATTCTCAGTCCTCAAACCTCAATCCTGAATCCTCAATCCTGAATCCTCAAACTTCAGCCCTGAGACCTCAACGATCAGTTGTCAGTCCTCAATCCTCAATAGAATATCCTCAATTCACAGTTTTCAATACTCAATACTCAATCTGCAATCTTCAGATCTCTATCCACAAGCATCAATTCTCATCACTCAACCCTCAATACTCAGTCACCAATCCTCAATCTTCATACCTCAACCCTCAATTCTCAATCCTCAATCATCAATCCTCAATCCTCAATCCTCAATCCTCAATCCTCAAACGTCAATCTTCAATCCTCAGACCTCAAACATCAATACTCAACCCTCAGTCCTCGTCCTCAATCCACAACCCTCAATCCTCAACCCTCAACCATCAATCCTCAATACTCAACCATCAATCCTCAATTCTCAATACTCAATCCTCAATTCTCAATCCTCAATCCTCAATCCTCAGACCTCAAACATCAATACTCAAACATCAGTCCTCGTCCTCAATCCACAAACCTCAATCCTCAATCCTCAGTCCTCAATCCTCAATCCTCAATCTTCAATCCTCAATACTCAATCTTCAATCCTCAATCCTCAGTCCTCAAACCTCAATTCTGTATCCTCAATCCTCAATTTTCACTCCTCATTCTTCAATCCTCAATACCCAGTACTCAATCTTCAATCCTCAATCCTCAATCCTCAATTCTCAATCCTCAATGCTCAGTCCTCAGTCCTGAAACCTCAATCCTCAATACTCAATCCTCAGACCTCAGTCCTCAAACCTCAATCCTCAATCCTCAGCCCTCATCCTCAATCCTCAATCCTCAACCCTCAATCCTCAATCTTCAATACTCGATACTCAATCTTCAATCCTCAATCCTCAGTCCTCAAACCACAATTCTGAATCCTCAATCTTCGGCCCTTAGTCCTCAACAATCAGTTGTCAATCCTCAATCCTCAATAGAATATCCTCAATTCACAGCTTTCAATACTCAATACACAATCTGCAATCTTCAAATCTCTATCCACAAACATCAATTCTCATCACTCAACCCTCAACACTCAGTCCTCAATGTTCAAGCCTCAATCCTCAATCCTCAATCCTCATTCGTCAATCTTCAATCCTCAATACTCAATCTTCGATCCTCAATCCTCAATCCTCAATACTCAATCCTCAATCCTCAATTTTCTATCCTCATTCTTCAATCCTCAATACCCAATACTCAATCTTCAACCTTCAATCCTCAATCCTCAATCCTCAATCCTCATTCTTCAATCCTCAATACCCAATCCTCAGTCTTCAATCCTCAATCCTCAATCCTCAATCCTCAATCCTCAATCCTCAATTTTCAATCCTCATTCTTCAATCCTCAATACCCAATACTCAATCTTCAATCTTCAATCCTCAATCCTCAATCCTCAATTCTCAATCCTCTATCCCCAGTCCTCAGTCCTCAAACCTCAATCCTCAACCCTCAGCCCTCATTGTCAATCCTCAATCTTCAATCCTCAATCCTCAATCTTCAATGCTCAATACTCAATCTTCAATCCTCAATCTTCAATCCTCAATCCTCAGTCCTCAATAGTCAATCTTCAATCCTCAACCCTCAATCCTCAATCCTCAGTCTTCAATCCTCAATACTCAATCTTCAATCCTCAATCCTCAGTCCTCAAACCTCAGTTCTGAATCCTTAATCCTGAATCCTTAATCCTCGGCCCTCAGTCCTTAACAATCAGTAGTCTATCCTCAATCCTCAATAGAATATCCTCAATTCACAGTTTTCAATACTCAATAATCAATCTGCAATCTTCAAACCTCTATCCACAAACGTCAATTCTCATCACTCAACCCTCAACACTCAGTCCTCAATGTTCAATCCTCAATCCTCAATCCTCAATCCTCAATCGTCAACCTTCAATCCTCAATACTCAATCGTCAATCCTCAATCCTCAATCCTCAACCCTCAATCCTGATTCTTCAATCCTCAATACCCAATCCTCAATCTTCAATCCTCAATCCTCAATCCACAATTCTCAATCTTCGATCCTCAATCCTCAATCCTCATTCTTCAATCCTCAATACCCAATCCTCAATCCTCAATCGTCAGTCTTCAATCCTCAATACTCAATCTTCAATCCTCAATCCTCAATCCTCAATCCTCTATCCTCAATCCTCATTCTTCAATCCTCAATACCCAATCCTCAATCCTCAATCTATAATCCTCAATCCTCAATCCTCAATTCTCAATCCTCAGTCCTCAGTCCTCAGTCCTCAATCCTCAATCCTCAACCCTCATTCCTCATCCTCAATTCCCAATTCTCAATCTTCAATCCTCAATCCTCAATCCTCAATACTTAATCTTCAATCCTCAATCCTCAATTCTCAATCCTCAATCCTCAATCCTCAATCCTCAATCCTCAATCCTCAATCCTCAATTGTCAGTCTTCAATCCTCAATACTTAATCTTCAATCCACAATCCTCAATCCGCAATCCTCAATCTTCAATACTCAATCCTCAATCCTCAATCCTCAATCCTCAATTTTCAATCCTCAATACTCAATCTTCAATCATCAATCCTCAATCCTCAATCCTTAATCTTCAATCCTCAATCCTCAATCCTCAATCCTCAATCCTCAATCTTCTATCCTCAATCTTCAATCTTCAATCCTCAGTCCTCAATCCTCAATCCTGAATCCTGAATCCTCAATCCTCAATCTTCAATCCTCAATACTCAATCTGCAATCCTCAATCCTCAATCCTCAATCCTCAATCCTCATTCTTCAATCCTCAATACCGAATCCTCAATCTTCAATCCTCAATCCTCAATCCTCAATCCTCATCCCTCAATCCTCAATGTTCAAACTTCAATCCTCAGTCCCAAATCCTCAATCTTCAATCCTCAATACTCAACCCTCAATCTTCTATCCTCAATACTCAATCTTCAATCCTCAATCATCAATCCTCAATCCTCAATCCTCAATCCTCATTCTTCAATCCTCAATACCCAATCCTCAATCTTCAATCCTCAATCCTCAGGCCTCAATTCTCAATCCTCAATCCTCGGACCTCAAACACCAATACTCAATCCTCAATCTTCAATCCTCAATACTCAATCTTCAATCCTCAATCCTCAATCCTCAATCCTCAATCCTCATTCTTCAATCCTCAATACACAATCCTCAATCTTCAATCCTCAATCCTCAATCCTCAATTTTCAATCCGCAATCCTCAATCCTCAGACCTCAAACATCAATACTCAAGCCTCAGTCCTCGTCCTCAATCCACAACCCTCAATCCTCAATCCTCAGTCCTCAATCCTCAATCCTCAATCTTCAATCCTCAATACTCAATCTTCAATCCTCAATCCTCAGTCCTCAAACCTCAATTCTGTATCCTCAATCCTCAATTTTCAATCCTCATTCTTCAATCCTCTATACCCAGTACTCAATCTTCAATCCTCAATCCTCAATGTTCAATCCTCAATACACAATCCTCAATCTTCAATCCTCAATCCTCAATCCTCAATCCTCAAACCTCAATCCTCAGTCCTCAAACCTCAATCCTGAATCCTCAATCCTGAATCCTCAACCTTCAGCCCTGAGTCCTCAACGATCAGTTGTCAATCCTCAATCCTCAATAGAATATCCTCAATTCACAGTTTTCAATACTCAATACTCAATCTGCAATCATCAGATCTCTATCCACAAACATCAATTCTCATCTCTCAACCCTCAATACTCAGTCCCTAATCCTCAATCTTCAAACCTCAACACTCAGTCCTCAATCTTCAATCCTCAATCCTCAATCCTCAATCCTCAGTCCCCAAACCTCAATCCTCAATTTTCAATCCCCAATACTCAGTCTTCAATCATCGATCCTCAATACTCAATCCTCAATCCTCAATCCTCAATCCTCAATCCTCAATCCTCAATCCTCAATCTTCAATCCTCATTACTCAATCTTCAATCCTCAATCCTCAATCCTCAATCCCCAATCCTGAATCCTCAATCCTCAATCTTCAATCCTTAATACTCAATTCTCAATCCTCAACCCTCAATCCTCAATCCTCAATCCTCACTCCTCAATCCTCAATCTTTAATCCTCAATCCTCAATCCTCAATTCTCAACCCTCAATCCTCAGTCCTCAGTCCTCAAACCTCAATCCTCAACCCTCATCCCTCATCCACAATCCTCAATCCTCAATCTTCAATCCTCAATCCTCAGTCCTCAATACTCAATCTTCAATCATCGATCCTCAATCCTCAATCCTCAATCCTCAATCCTCGATCCTCAATCTTCAATCTTCAATACCCAATACTCAATATTCAATCTTCAATCCTCAATCCTCAATCCTCAATTCTCAATCCTCAATCCTCAATCCTCAATCCTCAATCTTCAATCCTCAATCCTCAATCCTCAATCCTCAATCCTCATTCTTCAATCCTCAATACCGAATCCTCAATCCTCAATCCTCAATCCTCAATCCTCAATTTTCTATCCTCATTCTTCAATCCTCAATACCCAATCCTCAATCTTCAATCCTCAATCCTCAATCCACAATTCTCAATCTTCGATCCTCAATCCTCAATCCTCATTCTTCAATCCTCAATACCCAATCCTCAATCCTCAATCGTCAGTATTCAATCCTCAATACTCAATCTTCAATCCTCAATCCTCAATCCTCAATCCTCAATCCTCAATCCTCATTCTTCAATCCTCAATACCCAATCCTCAATCCTCAATCTATAATCCTCAATCCTCAATCCTCAATTCTCAATCCTCAGTCCTCAGTCCTCAGTCCTCAAACCTCAATCCTCAACCCTCATTCCTCATCCTCAATTCTCAATTCTCAATCTTCAATCCTCAATCCTCAATCCTCAATACTTAATCTTCAATCCTCAATCCTCAATTCTCAATCCTCAATCCTCAATCCTCAATCCTCAATCCTCAATCCTCAATCCTCAATCCTCAATTGTCAGTCTTCAATCCTCAATACTTAATCTTCAATCCACAATCCTCAATCCGCAATCCTCAATCTTCAATACTCAATCCTCAATCCTCAATCCTCAATCCTCAATCTTCAATCCTCAATACTCAATCTTCAATCATCAATCCTCAATCCTCAATCCTTAATCTTCAATCCTCAATCCTCAATCCTCAATCCTCAATCCTCAATCTTCAATCCTCCATCTTCAATCTTCAATCCTCAGTCCTCAATCCTCAATCCTGAATCCTGAATCCTCAGTCCTCAATCTTCAATCCTCAATACTCAATCTGCAATCCTCAATCCTCAATCCTCAATCCTCAATCCTCATTCTTCAATCCTCAGTCCCAAATCCTCAATCTTCAATCCTCAATACTCAACCCTCAATCTTCAATCCTCAATACTCAATCTTCAATCCTCAATCATCAATCCTCAATCCTCAATCCTCAATCCTCATTCTTCAATCCTCAATACCCAATCCTCAATCTTCAATCCTCAATCCTCAGGCCTCAGTTCTCAATCCTCAATCCTCAATCCTCGGACCTCAAACACCAATACTCAATCCTCAATCTTCAATCCTCAATACTCAATCTTCAATCCTCAATCCTCAATCCTCAATCCTCAATCCTCATTCTTCAATCCTCAATACACAATCCTCAATCTTCAATCCTCAATCCTCAATCCTCAATTTTCAATCCGCAATCCTCAATCCTCAGACCTCAAACATCAATACTCAAGCCTCAGTCCTCGTCCTCAATCCACAACCCTCAATCCTCAATCCTCAGTCCTCAATCCTCAATCCTCAATCTTCAATCCTCAATACTCAATCTTCAATCCTCAATCCTCAGTCCTCAAACCTCAATTCTGTATCCTCAATCCTCAATTTTCAATCCTCATTCTTCAATCCTCTATACCCAGAACTCAATCTTCAATCCTCAATCCTCAATGTTCAATCCTCAATACACAATCCTCAATCTTCAATCCTCAATCCTCAATCCTCAATCCTCAAACCTCAATCCTCAGTCCTCAAACCTCAATCCTGAATCCTCAATCCTGAATCCTCAACCTTCAGCCCTGAGTCCTCAACGATCAGTTGTCAATCCTCAATCCTCAATAGAATATCCTCAATTCACAGTTTTCAATACTCAATACTCAATCTGCAATCTTCAGATCTCTATCCACAAACATCAATTCTCATCTCTCAACCCTCAATACTCAGTCCCTAATCCTCAATCTTCAAACCTCAACACTCAATCCTCAATCCTCAATCATCAATCCTCAATCCTCATTCTTCAATCCTCAATCTTCAATCCTCAATACTCAATCTTCAATCCTCAATCCTCAGTCCTCAATCCCCAATCCTGAATCCTCAATCCTCAATCTTCAATCCTTAATACTCAATTCTCAATCCTCAACCCTCAATCCTCAATCCTCAATCCTCACTCCTCAATCCTCAATTCTCAATCCTCAATCCTCAATCCTCAATCTTCAATCCTCAATTCTCAATCGTCAGTCTTCAATCCTCAATACTCAATCTTCAATCCTCAATCCTCAATCCTCAATCCTCAATCGTCAACCTTCAATCCTCAATACTCAATCTTCAATCCTCAATCCTCAATTCTCAATTCTCAATCCTCATTCTTCAATCCTCAATACCCAATCCTCAATCTTCAATCCTCAATCCTCAATCCACAATTCTCAATCTTCGATCCTCTATCCTCAATCCTCATTCTTCAATCCTCAATACCCAATCCTCAATCCTCAATCTATAATCCTCAATCCTCAATCCTCAATTCTCAATCCTCAGTCCTCAGTCCTCAGTCCTCAACCCTCAATCCTCAACCCTCATTCCTCATCCTCAATTCCCAATTCTCAATCTTCAATCCTCAATCCTCAATCCTCAATACTTAATCTTCAATCCTCAATCCTCAATTCTCAATCCTCAATCCTCAATCCTCAATCCTCAATCCTCAATTGTCAGTCTTCAATCCTCAATACTTAATCTTCAATCCACAATCCTCAATCCGCAATCCTCAATCTTCAATACTCAATCCTCAATCCTCAATCCTCAATCCTCAATTTTCAATCCTCAATACTCAATCTTCAATCATCAATCCTCAATCCTCAATCCTTAATCTTCAATCCTCAATCCTCAATCCTCAATCCTCAATCCTCAATCTTCTATCCTCAATCTTCAATCTTCAATCCTCAGTCCTCAATCCTCAATCCTGAATCCTGAATCCTCAATCCTCAATCTTCAATCCTCAATACTCAATCTGCAATCCTCAATCCTCAATCCTCAATCCTCAATCCTCATTCTTCAATCCTCAATACCGAATCCTCAATCTTCAATCCTCAATCCTCAATCCTCAATCCTCATCCCTCAATCCTCAATGTTCAAACTTCAATCCTCAGTCCCAAATCCTCAATCTTCAATCCTCAATACTCAACCCTCAATCTTCTATCCTCAATACTCAATCTTCAATCCTCAATCATCAATCCTCAATCCTCATTCCTCAATCCTCATTCTTCAATCCTCAATACCCAATCCTCAATCTTCAATCCTCAATCCTCAGGCCTCAATTCTCAATCCTCAATCCTCGGACCTCAAACACCAATACTCAATCCTCAATCTTCAATCCTCAATACTCAATCTTCAATCCTCAATCCTCAATCCTCAATCCTCAATCCTCATTCTTCAATCCTCAATACACAATCCTCAATCTTCAATCCTCAATCCTCAATCCTCAATTTTCAATCCGCAATCCTCAATCCTCAGACCTCAAACATCAATACTCAAGCCTCAGTCCTCGTCCTCAATCCACAACCCTCAATCCTCAATCCTCAGTCCTCAATCCTCAATCCTCAATCTTCAATCCTCAATACTCAATCTTCAATCCTCAATCCTCAGTCCTCAAACCTCAATTCTGTATCCTCAATCCTCAATTTTCAATCCTCATTCTTCAATCCTCTATACCCAGTACTCAATCTTCAATCCTCAATCCTCAATGTTCAATCCTCAATACACAATCCTCAATCTTCAATCCTCAATCCTCAATCCTCAATCCTCAAACCTCAATCCTCAGTCCTCAAACCTCAATCCTGAATCCTCAATCCTGAATCCTCAACCTTCAGCCCTGAGTCCTCAACGATCAGTTGTCAATCCTCAATCCTCAATAGAATATCCTCAATTCACAGTTTTCAATACTCAATACTCAATCTGCAATCATCAGATCTCTATCCACAAACATCAATTCTCATCTCTCAACCCTCAATACTCAGTCCCTAATCCTCAATCTTCAAACCTCAACACTCAGTCCTCAATCTTCAATCCTCAATCCTCAATCCTCAATCCTCAGTCCCCAAACCTCAATCCTCAATTTTCAATCCCCAATACTCAGTCTTCAATCATCGATCCTCAATACTCAATCCTCAATCCTCAATCCTCAATCCTCAATCCTCAATCCTCAATCCTCAAACTTCAATCCTCATTACTCAATCTTCAATCCTCAATCCTCAATCCTCAATCCCCAATCCTGAATCCTCAATCCTCAATCTTCAATCCTTAATACTCAATTCTCAATCCTCAACCCTCAATCCTCAATCCTCAATCCTCACTCCTCAATCCTCAATTCTCAATCGTCAGCCTTCAATCCTCAATACTCAATCTTCAATCCTCAATCCTCAATCCTCAATCCTCAATCGTCAACCTTCAATCCTCAATACTCAATCTTCAATCCTCAATCCTCAATCCTCAATCCTCAATCCTCATTCTTCAATCCTCAATACCCAATCCTCAATCTTCAATCCTCAATCCTCAATCCACAATTCTCAATCTTCGATCCTCAATCCTCAATCCTCATTCTTCAATCCTCAATACCCAATCCTCAATCCTCAATCGTCAGCCTTCAATCCTCAATACTCAATCTTCAATCCTCAATCCTCAATCCTCAATCCTCAATCCTCAATCCTCAATCCTCATTCTTCAATCCTCAATCTTCAATCCTCAATACTCAATCTTCAATCCTCGATCCTCAGTCCTCAATCCCCAATCCTGAATCCTCAATCCTCAATCTTCAATCCTTAATACTCAATTCTCAATCCTCAACCCTCAATCCTCAATCCTCAATCCTCACTCCTCAATCCTCAATTCTCAATCCTCAATCCTCAATCCTCAATCTTCAATCCTCAATACTCAATCTTCAATCCTCAATCCTCAATCCTCAATCCCCAATCCTGAATCCTCAATCCTCAATCTTCAATCCTTAATACTCAATTCTCAATCCTCAACCCTCAATCCTCAATCCTCAATCCTCACTCCTCAATCCTCAATTCTCAATCGTCATTCTTCAATCCTCAATACCCAATCCTCAATCTTCAATCCTCAATCCTCAATCCACAATTCTCAATCTTCGATCCTCAATCGTCAATCCTCATTCTTCAATCCTCAATACCCAATCCTCAATCCTCAATCGTCAGTCTTCAATCCTCAATACTCAATCTTCAATCCTCAATCCTCAATCCTCAATCCTCAATCCTCAATCCTCATTCTTCAATCCTCAATACCCAATCCTCAATCCTCAATCTATAATCCTCAATCCTCAATCCTCAATTCTCAATCCTCAGTCCTCAGTCCTCAGTCCTCAGTCCTCAAACCTCAATCCTCAACCCTCATTCCTCATCCTCAATTCTCAATTCTCAATCTTCAATCCTCAATCCTCAATCCTCAATACTTAATCTTCAATCCTCAATCCTCAATTCTCAATCCTCAATCCTCAATCCTCAATCCTCAATCCTCAATTCTCAATCGTCAGTCTTCAATCCTCAATACTCAATCTTCAATCCTCAATCCTCAATCCTCAATCCTCAATCGTCAACCTTCAATCATCAATCCTCAATCCTCAATCCTCAATCCTCAATCCTCATTCTTCAATCCTCAATACCCAATCCTCAATCTTCAATGCTCAATACTCAACCTTCAATCCACAATCCTCAATTCTCAATCCTCAATCCTCAATCCTCAATCCTCAATCGTCAGTCTTCAATCCTCAATAATCAATCTTCAATCCTCAATCCTCAATCCTCAATCCTCAATCCTCATTCTTCAATCCTCAATACACAATCCTCAATCCTCAATCTTTAATCCTCAATCCTCAATCCTCAATTCTCAACCCTCAATCCTCAGTCCTCAGTCCTCAAACCTCAATCCTCAACCCTCATCCCTCATCCACAATCCTCAATCCTCAATCTTCAATCCTCAATCCTCAGTCCTCAATACTCAATCTTCAATCATCGATCCTCAATCCTCAATCCTCAATCCTCAATCCTCGATCCTCAATCTTCAATCCTCAATACCCAATACTCAATATTCAATCTTCAATCCTCAATCCTCAATCCTCAATTCTCAATCCTCAATCCTCAATCCTCAATCCTCAATCTTCAATCCTCAATCCTCAATCCTCAATCCTCAATCCTCATTCTTCAATCCTCAATACCGAATCCTCAATCCTCAATCCTCAATCCTCAATCCTCAATTTTCTATCCTCATTCTTCAATCCTCAATACCCAATCCTCAATCTTCAATCCTCAATCCTCAATCCACAATTCTCAATCTTCGATCCTCAATCCTCAATCCTCATTCTTCAATCCTCAATACCCAATCCTCAATCCTCAATCGTCAGTATTCAATCCTCAATACTCAATCTTCAATCCTCAATCCTCAATCCTCAATCCTCAATCCTCAATCCTCATTCTTCAATCCTCAATACCCAATCCTCAATCCTCAATCTATAATCCTCAATCCTCAATCCTCAATTCTCAATCCTCAGTCCTCAGTCCTCAGTCCTCAAACCTCAATCCTCAACCCTCATTCCTCATCCTCAATTCTCAATTCTCAATCTTCAATCCTCAATCCTCAATCCTCAATACTTAATCTTCAATCCTCAATCCTCAATTCTCAATCCTCAATCCTCAATCCTCAATCCTCAATCCTCAATCCTCAATCCTCAATCCTCAATTGTCAGTCTTCAATCCTCAATACTTAATCTTCAATCCACAATCCTCAATCCGCAATCCTCAATCTTCAATACTCAATCCTCAATCCTCAATCCTCAATCCTCAATCTTCAATCCTCAATACTCAATCTTCAATCATCAATCCTCAATCCTCAATCCTTAATCTTCAATCCTCAATCCTCAATCCTCAATCCTCAATCCTCAATCTTCAATCCTCAATCTTCAATCTTCAATCCTCAGTCCTCAATCCTCAATCCTGAATCCTGAATCCTCAGTCCTCAATCTTCAATCCTCAATACTCAATCTGCAATCCTCAATCCTCAATCCTCAATCCTCAATCCTCATTCTTCAATCCTCAATACCGAATCCTCAATCTTCAATCCTCAATCCTCAATCCTCAATCCTCATCCCTCAATCCTCAATGTTCAAACTTCAATCCTCAGTCCCAAATCCTCAATCTTCAATCCTCAATACTCAACCCTCAATCTTCAATCCTCAATACTCAATCTTCAATCCTCAATCATCAATCCTCAATCCTCAATCCTCAATCCTCATTCTTCAATCCTCAATACCCAATCCTCAATCTTCAATCCTCAATCCTCAGGCCTCAGTTCTCAATCCTCAATCCTCAATCCTCGGACCTCAAACACCAATACTCAATCCTCAATCTTCAATCCTCAATACTCAATCTTCAATCCTCAATCCTCAATCCTCAATCCTCAATCCTCATTCTTCAATCCTCAATACACAATCCTCAATCTTCAATCCTCAATCCTCAATCCTCAATTTTCAATCCGCAATCCTCAATCCTCAGACCTCAAACATCAATACTCAAGCCTCAGTCCTCGTCCTCAATCCACAACCCTCAATCCTCAATCCTCAGTCCTCAATCCTCAATCCTCAATCTTCAATCCTCAATACTCAATCTTCAATCCTCAATCCTCAGTCCTCAAACCTCAATTCTGTATCCTCAATCCTCAATTTTCAATCCTCATTCTTCAATCCTCTATACCCAGAACTCAATCTTCAATCCTCAATCCTCAATGTTCAATCCTCAATACACAATCCTCAATCTTCAATCCTCAATCCTCAATCCTCAATCCTCAAACCTCAATCCTCAGTCCTCAAACCTCAATCCTGAATCCTCAATCCTGAATCCTCAACCTTCAGCCCTGAGTCCTCAACGATCAGTTGTCAATCCTCAATCCTCAATAGAATATCCTCAATTCACAGTTTTCAATACTCAATACTCAATCTGCAATCTTCAGATCTCTATCCACAAACATCAATTCTCATCTCTCAACCCTCAATACTCAGTCCCTAATCCTCAATCTTCAAACCTCAACACTCAATCCTCAATCCTCAATCATCAATCCTCAATCCTCATTCTTCAATCCTCAATCTTCAATCCTCAATACTCAATCTTCAATCCTCAATCCTCAGTCCTCAATCCCCAATCCTGAATCCTCAATCCTCAATCCTCAATCGTCAGTCTTCAATCCTCAATACTCAATCTTCAATCCTCAATCCTCAATCCTCAATCCTCAATCCTCAATCCTCATTCTTCAATCCTCAATACCCAATCCTCAATCCTCAATCTATAATCCTCAATCCTCAATCCTCAATTCTCAATCCTCAGTCCTCAGTCCTCAGTCCTCAGTCCTCAAACCTCAATCCTCAACCCTCATTCCTCATCCTCAATTCTCAATTCTCAATCTTCAATCCTCAATCCTCAATCCTCAATACTTAATCTTCAATCCTCAATCCTCAATTCTCAATCCTCAATCCTCAATCCTCAATCCTCAATCCTCAATTCTCAATCGTCAGTCTTCAATCCTCAATACTCAATCTTCAATCCTCAATCCTCAATCCTCAATCCTCAATCGTCAACCTTCAATCATCAATCCTCAATCCTCAATCCTCAATCCTCAATCCTCATTCTTCAATCCTCAATACCCAATCCTCAATCTTCAATGCTCAATACTCAACCTTCAATCCACAATCCTCAATTCTCAATCCTCAATCCTCAATCCTCAATCCTCAATCGTCAGTCTTCAATCCTCAATAATCAATCTTCAATCCTCAATCCTCAATCCTCAATCCTCAATCCTCATTCTTCAATCCTCAATACACAATCCTCAATCCTCAATCTTTAATCCTCAATCCTCAATCCTCAATTCTCAACCCTCAATCCTCAGTCCTCAGTCCTCAAACCTCAATCCTCAACCCTCATCCCTCATCCACAATCCTCAATCCTCAATCTTCAATCCTCAATCCTCAGTCCTCAATACTCAATCTTCAATCATCGATCCTCAATCCTCAATCCTCAATCCTCAATCCTCGATCCTCAATCTTCAATCCTCAATACCCAATACTCAATATTCAATCTTCAATCCTCAATCCTCAATCCTCAATTCTCAATCCTCAATCCTCAATCCTCAATCCTCAATCCTCAATCCTCAATCCTCAATCCTCAATCCTCAATCCTCATTCTTCAATCCTCAATACCGAATCCTCAATCCTCAATCCTCAATCCTCAATCCTCAATTTTCTATCCTCATTCTTCAATCCTCAATACCCAATCCTCAATCTTCAATCCTCAATCCTCAATCCACAATTCTCAATCTTCGATCCTCAATCCTCAATCCTCATTCTTCAATCCTCAATACCCAATCCTCAATCCTCAATCGTCAGTATTCAATCCTCAATACTCAATCTTCAATCCTCAATCCTCAATCCTCAATCCTCAACCCTCAATCCTCATTCTTCAATCCTCAATACCCAATCCTCAATCCTCAATCTATAATCCTCAATCCTCAATCCTCAATTCTCAATCCTCAGTCCTCAGTCCTCAGTCCTCAAACCTCAATCCTCAACCCTCATTCCTCATCCTCAATTCTCAATTCTCAATATTCAATCCTCAATCCTCAATCCTCAATACTTAATCTTCAATCCTCAATCCTCAATTCTCAATCCTCAATCCTCAATCCTCAATCCTCAATCCTCAATCCTCAATCCTCAATCCTCAATTGTCAGTCTTCAATCCTCAATACTTAATCTTCAATCCACAATCCTCAATCCGCAATCCTCAATCTTCAATACTCAATCCTCAATCCTCAATCCTCAATCCTCAATCTTCAATCCTCAATACTCAATCTTCAATCATCAATCCTCAATCCTCAATCCTTAATCTTCAATCCTCAATCCTCAATCCTCAATCCTCAATCCTCAATCTTCAATCCTCAATCTTCAATCTTCAATCCTCAGTCCTCAATCCTCAATCCTGAATCCTGAATCCTCAGTCCTCAATCTTCAATCCTCAATACTCAATCTGCAATCCTCAATCCTCAATCCTCAATCCTCAATCCTCATTCTTCAATCCTCAATACCGAATCCTCAATCTTCAATCCTCAATCCTCAATCCTCAATCCTCATCCCTCAATCCTCAATGTTCAAACTTCAATCCTCAGTCCCAAATCCTCAATCTTCAATCCTCAATACTCAACCCTCAATCTTCAATCCTCAATACTCAATCTTCAATCCTCAATCATCAATCCTCAATCCTCAATCCTCAATCCTCATTCTTCAATCCTCAATACCCAATCCTCAATCTTCAATCCTCAATCCTCAGGCCTCAGTTCTCAATCCTCAATCCTCAATCCTCGGACCTCAAACACCAATACTCAATCCTCAATCTTCAATCCTCAATACTCAATCTTCAATCCTCAATCCTCAATCCTCAATCCTCAATCCTCATTCTTCAATCCTCAATACACAATCCTCAATCTTCAATCCTCAATCCTCAATCCTCAATTTTCAATCCGCAATCCTCAATCCTCAGACCTCAAACATCAATACTCAAGCCTCAGTCCTCGTCCTCAATCCACAACCCTCAATCCTCAATCCTCAGTCCTCAATCCTCAATCCTCAATCTTCAATCCTCAATACTCAATCTTCAATCCTCAATCCTCAGTCCTCAAACCTCAATTCTGTATCCTCAATCCTCAATTTTCAATCCTCATTCTTCAATCCTCTATACCCAGAACTCAATCTTCAATCCTCAATCCTCAATGTTCAATCCTCAATACACAATCCTCAATCTTCAATCCTCAATCCTCAATCCTCAATCCTCAAACCTCAATCCTCAGTCCTCAAACCTCAATCCTGAATCCTGAATCCTGAATCCTCAACCTTCAGCCCTGAGTCCTCAACGATCAGTTGTCAATCCTCAATCCTCAATAGAATATCCTCAATTCACAGTTTTCAATACTCAATACTCAATCTGCAATCTTCAGATCTCTATCCACAAACATCAATTCTCATCTCTCAACCCTCAATACTCAGTCCCTAATCCTCAATCTTCAAACCTCAACACTCAATCCTCAATCCTCAATCATCAATCCTCAATCCTCATTCTTCAATCCTCAATCTTCAATCCTCAATACTCAATCTTCAATCCTCAATCCTCAGTCCTCAATCCCCAATCCTGAATCCTCAATCCTCAATCTTCAATCCTTAATACTCAATTCTCAATCCTCAACCCTCAATCCTCAATCCTCAATCCTCACTCCTCAATCCTCAATTCTCAATCCTCAATCCTCAATCCTCAATCTTCAATCCTCAATTCTCAATCGTCAGTCTTCAATCCTCAATACTCAATCTTCAATCCTCAATCCTCAATCCTCAATCCTCAATCGTCAACCTTCAATCCTCAATACTCAATCTTCAATCCTCAATCCTCAATTCTCAATTCTCAATCCTCATTCTTCAATCCTCAATACCCAATCCTCAATCTTCAATCCTCAATCCTCAATCCACAATTCTCAATCTTCGATCCTCAATCCTCAATCCTCATTCTTCAATCCTCAATACCCAATCCTCAATCCTCAATCGTCAGTCTTCAATCCTCAATACTCAATCTTCAATCCTCAATCCTCAATCCTCAATCCTCAATCCTCAATCCTCATTCTTCAATCCTCAATACCCAATCCTCAATCCTCAATCTATAATCCTCAATCCTCAATCCTCAATTCTCAATCCTCAGTCCTCAGTCCTCAGTCCTCAAACCTCAATCCTCAACCCTCATTCCTCATCCTCAATTCTCAATCTTCAATCCTCAATCCTCAATCCTCAATACTTAATCTTCAATCCTCAATCCTCAATTCTCAATCCTCAATCCTCAATCCTCAATCCTCAATCCTCAATTCTCAATCGTCAGTCTTCAATCCTCAATACTCAATCTTCAATCCTCAATCCTCAATCCTCAATCCTCAATCGTCAACCTTCAATCATCAATCCTCAATCCTCAATCCTCAATCCTCAATCCTCATTCTTCAATCCTCAATACCCAATCCTCAATCTTCAATCCTCGACCCTCAATCCTCAATTCTCAATCCTCAATCCTCAATTCTCAATCCTCAATCCTCAGTCCTCAGTCCTCAAACCTCAATCCTCAACCCTCAGCCCTCATCGTCAATCCTCAATCTTCAATCCTCAATCCTCAATCTTCAATGCTCAATACTCAACCTTCAATCCACAATCCTCAATTCTCAATCCTCAATCCTCAATCCTCAATCCTCAATCCTCAATCCTCAATCCTCAATCGTCAGTCTTCAATCCTCAATAATCAATCTTCAATCCTCAATCCTCAATCCTCAATCCTCAATCCTCATTCTTCAATCCTCAATACACAATCCTCAATCCTCAATCTTTAATCCTCAATCCTCAATCCTCAATTCTCAACCCTCAATGCTCAGTCCTCAGTCCTCAAACCTCAATCCTCAACCCTCATCCCTCATCCACAATCCTCAATCCTCAATCTTCAATCCTCAATCCTCAGTCCTCAATACTCAATCTTCAATCATCGATCCTCAATCCTCAGTCCTCAGTCCTCAAACCTCAATCCTCAACCCTCATCCCTCATCCACAATCCTCAATCCTCAATCTTCAATCCTCAATCCTCAGTCCTCAATACCCAATCCTCAATCTTCAATCCTCAATACTCAATCCACAATTCTCAATCCTCAATCTTCAATCCTCAATACTCAATCCTCAATCCTCAACCCTCAGTACTCAATCTTCAATACTCGATACCCAGTCTTCTATCCTCAATCCTCAGACCTCAAACCTCAATCCTCAACCCTCATCCCTCATCCACAATCCTCAATCCTCAATCTTCAATCCTCAATCCTCAGTCCTCAATACCCAATCCTCAATCTTCAATCCTCAATCCTCAATCCACAATTCTCAATCCTCAATCTTCAATCCTCAATACTCAATCCTCAATACTCAATCTTCAAACCTCAATCCTCAATTCTCAATCGTCAATCCTCAATCCTCAATCCTCAATCCTCAATTCTCAATCCTCAATCCTCAGTCCTCAGTCCTCAAACCTCAATCCTCAACCCTCATCCCTCATCCACAATCCTCAATCCTCAATCTTCAATCCTCAATCCTCAGTCCTCAATACCCAATCCTCAATCTTCAATCCTCAATACTCAATCCACAATTCTCAATCCTCAATCTTCAATCCTCAATACTCAATCCTCAATCCTCAACCCTCAGTACTCAATCTTCAATACTCGATACCCAGTCTTCTATCCTCAATCCTCAGACCTCAAACCTCAATTCTGAATCCTCACTCCTGAATCCTCAATCTTCGGCCCGCAGTCCTCAACAATCAGTTGTCAATCCTCAATCCTCAATAGAATATCCTCAATTCACAGTTTTCAATACTCAATACTCAATCTGCAATCTTCATACCTCTATCCACAAACATCAATTCTCATCACTCTACCCTCAACACTCAGTCCTCAATGTTCAGTCCTCAATCCTCAATCCTCAATCCTCAATCGTCAATCTTCAATCCTCAATACTCAAT
The DNA here is from genome assembly GCF_051401765.1 of Calliopsis andreniformis. Taxonomy (NCBI): domain Eukaryota; kingdom Metazoa; phylum Arthropoda; class Insecta; order Hymenoptera; family Andrenidae; genus Calliopsis; species Calliopsis andreniformis. The sequence continues at coordinate 4,583,383 of NW_027480452.1, forward strand.
CTTCAATCCTCAATCCTCAATCCTCAATCCTCAATCCTCATTCTTCAATCCTCAATAGCAAATCCTCAATCTTCAATCCTCAATCCTCAATCCTAAATTCTCAATCCTCAATCCTCGATCCTCAGACCTCAAACATCAATACTCAACGCTCAGTCCTCGTCCTCAATCCACAACCCTCAATCCTCAATCCTCAATCTTCAATCATCAATGTACAATCTTCAGTCCTCAAGCCTCAATACTCAATCCTCAATTTTCAATCCTCATTCTTCAATCCTCAATACCCAATCCTCAATCTTCAATCCTCAATCCTCAATCCACAATTCTCAATCTTCGATCCTCAATCCTCAATCCTCATTCTTCAATCCTCAATACCCAATCCTCAATCCTCAATCGTCAGTCTTCAATCCTCAATACTCAATCTTCAATCCTCAATCCTCAATCCTCAATCCTCAATCCTCAATCCTCATTCTTCAATCCTCAATACCCAATCCTCAATCCTCAATCTATAATCCTCAATCCTCAATCCTCAATTCTCAATCCTCAGTCCTCAGTCCTCAGTCCTCAAACCTCAATCCTCAACCCTCATTCCTCATCCTCAATTCTCAATTCTCAATCTTCAAACCTCAATCCTCAATCCTCAATACTTAATCTTCAATCCTCAATCCTCAATTCTCAATCCACAATTCTCAATCCTCAATCTTCAATCCTCAATACTCAATCCTCAATACTCAATCTTCAAACCTCAATCCTCAATTCTCAATCGTCAATCCTCAATCCTCAATCCTCAATCCTCAATCCTCAATCCTCAATCTTCAATCCTCAATCCTCAATTCTCAATCCTCAATCCTCAGTCCTCAGTCCTCAAACCTCAATCCTCAACCCTCAGACCTCATCCTCTATCCTCAATCCTCAATTCTCAATCCTCAGTCCTCAGTCCTCAGTCCTCAAACCTCAATCCTCAACCCTCATTCCTCATCCTCAATTCTCAATTCTCAATCTTCAATCCTCAATCCTCAATCCTCAATACTTAATCTTCAATCCTCAATCCTCAATTCTCAATCCTCAATCCTCAATCCTCAATCCTCAATCCTCAATTCTCAATCGTCAGTCTTCAATCCTCAATACTCAATCTTCAATCCTCAATCCTCAATCCTCAATCCTCAATCGTCAACCTTCAATCATCAATCCTCAATCCTCAATCCTCAATCCTCAATCCTCATTCTTCAATCCTCAATACCCAATCCTCAATCTTCAATCCTCGACCCTCAATCCTCAATTCTCAATCCTCAATCCTCAATTCTCAATCCTCAATCCTCAGTCCTCAGTCCTCAAACCTCAATCCTCAACCCTCAGCCCTCATCGTCAATCCTCAATCTTCAATCCTCAATCCTCAATCTTCAATGCTCAATACTCAACCTTCAATCCACAATCGTCAATTCTCAATCCTCAATCCTCAATCCTCAATCCTCAATCCTCAATCCTCAACCCTCATCCCTCATCCACAATCCTCAATCCTCAATCTTCAATCCTCAATCCTCAGTCCTCAATACTCAATCTTCAATCATCGATCCTCAATCCTCAATCCTCAATCCTCAATCCTCGATCCTCAATCTTCAATCCTCAATCCTCAATCCTCAATCCTCAATTCTCAATCCTCAATCCTCAGTCCTCAGTCCTCAAACCTCAATCCTCAACCCTCATCCCTCATCCACAATCCTCAATCCTCAATCTTCAATCCTCAATCCTCAGTCCTCAATACCCAATCCTCAATCTTCAATCCTCAATCCTCAATCCACAATTCTCAATCCTCAATCTTCAATCCTCAATACTCAATCCTCAATACTCAATCTTCAAACCTCAATCCTCAATTCTCAATCGTCAATCCTCAATCCTCAATCCTCAATCCTCAATCCTCAATCCTCAATCTTCAATCCTCAATCCTCAATTCTCAATCCTCAATCCTCAGTCCTCAGTCCTCAAACCTCAATCCTCAACCCTCAGACCTCATCCTCTATCCTCAATCCTCAACCCTCAATCCTCAATCTTCAATCCTCGATACTCAATATTCAATACACAATCCTCAGTCCTCAAACCTCAATTCCGAATCCTCAATCCTGAATCCTCAATCTTCGGCCCTCAGTCCTCAACAATCAATTGTCAATACTCAACCCTCAATAGAATATCCTCAATTCACAGTTTTCAACAATCAATCCCCATTCTTCAATCTTCAATCCTCAATCCTCAATCCTCAATCCTCAATCCCCAATACTCAATCCTCAATCGTCAGTCTTCAATCCTCAATACTCAATCTCCAATCCTCAATCCTCAATCCCCAACCCTCAATCTTCAATCCTCAATCCTCAATCCTCAATCCTCAATCCTCAATCTTCAATCCTCAATTCTCAATACTCAATAGAATATCCTGAATTCTCATGGTTCAATACTCAGCCCACAATATTCAATATTCAAACGTCAATCCTCAAACATCTATTCTCAACACTCAATCCCCAACACTCAGTCCTCTCTCTTCAATCCTCCATCCTCTACCCTCAATCCTCAAGCGTCAATCCTCAATCCTCAATACTCAACCCTCTATCCTCAGTCCTCAAACCTCAATCCCGAATCCTCAATCCTGAATCCTCAATCTTCAGCCCTCAGTCCTCAACAATCAATTGTCAATCCTCAATCCTCAATAGAGTATCCTCAATTCACAGTTTTCAATACTCAATCCCCATTCTTCAGTCTTCAAACCTCAACCCACAAACATCAATTCCCATCACTCAACCCTCAACACTCAGTCCTCAGTCATCAATCCTCAATCCTCAATCCTCAATCTTCAATCCTCAATGCTCAACCTTCAATCCTCAATCCTCAATTCTCAATCCTCAATACTCAATCCTCAACCGTCATTCCTCAATCCCCAATTCTCAATCTTCAATACTCAAACCTCAATCCTCAATCCTCAATCCTCAATCATCAATCCTCAACACTCAATCTTCAATCCTCAATCCTCAATCCTCAATCCTCAATCCTCAATCCTCAATCCTCAATCCTCAATCTTCAATCCTCAATACTCAATCTTCAATCCTCAAGCCTCAATCCTCAATCCTCAATCCTCATACTTCAATCCTCAATACCAAATCCTCAATCTTCAATCCTCAGTCCTCAATCCTCAATTCTCAATCCTCAATCCTCGATCCTCAGATCTCAAACATCAATACTCAACCCTCAGACCTCGTCCTCAAGCCACAACACTCAATCCTCAATCCTCAATCTTCAATCATCAAAATACAATCTTCAGTCCTCAATCGTCAATACTCAATCCTCAATCCTCAATCCTCAATGTTCAATCCGCGATACCCAATCCTCAATGTTCAATCCTCAATCCTCAATCCTCAATCCTCAATACTCAATCCTCAATCCACAATCCTCAATCCTCAATCATCAATCCTCAATCCTCAATCCTCAATCTTCAATCCTCAATACTCAATCTTCAATCCTCAAGCCTCAATCCTCAATCCTCAACCCTCAATACTCAATCTTCAATACTCGATACCCAGTCTTCTATCCTCAATCCTCAGACCTCAAACCTCAATTCTGAGTCCTCACTCCTGAATCCTCAATCTTCGGCCCGCAGTCCTCAACAATCAGTTGTCAATCCTCAATCCTCAATAGAATATCCTCAATTCACAGTTTTCAATACTCAATACTCAATCTGCAATCTTCATACCTCTATCCACAAACATCAATTCTCATCACTCTACCCTCAACACTCAGTCCTCAATGTTCAATCCTCAATCCTCAATCCTCAATCCTCAATCGTCAATCTTCAATCCTCAATACTCAATCTTCAATCCTCAATCCTCAATCCTCAATCCTCAATCCTCATTCTTCAATCCTCAATAGCAAATCCTCAATCTTCAATCCTCAATCCTCAATCCTAAATTCTCAATCCTCAATCCTCGATCCTCAGACCTCAAACATCAATAGTCAACGCTCAGTCCTCGTCCTCAATCCACAACCCTCAATCCTCAATCCTCAATCTTCAATCATCAATGTACAATCTTCAGTCCTCAAGCCTCAATACTCAATCCTCAATCCTCAATCCTCAATGTTCAATCCGCGATACCCAATCCTCAATGTTCGATCCTCAATCCTCAATCCTCAATCCTCAATCCTCAATCCTCGATCCTCAGTACTCAATCCTCAATCCTCAGTCTCCAAACATCAATCCTCAATCTTCAATCCTCAAAACTCAATCTTCAATCCTCGATCCTCAATACTCTATCCTCAATCCTCAATCCTCAATCCTCAACCCTCATTCCTCAATCCTCAATACCCAATCCTCAATCTTCACTCCTCATTCCTCAATCCTCTATTCTCAATCCTCAATCCTCAGACCTCAGTCCTCAAACCTCAATCCTCAATCCTCAGCCCTCATCCTCAATCCTCAATCCTCAATCCACAATTCTCAATCTTCGATCCTCAATCCTCAATCCTCATTCTTCAATCCTCAATACCCAATCCTCAATCCTCAATCGTCAGTCTTCAATCCTCAATACTCAATCTTCAATCCTCAATCCTCAATCCTCAATCCTCAATCCTCAATCCTCATTCTTCAATCCTCAATACCCAATCCTCAATCCTCAATCTATAATCCTCAATCCTCAATCCTCAATTCTCAATCCTCAGTCCTCAGTCCTCAGTCCTCAAACCTCAATCCTCAACCCTCATTCCTCATCCTCAATTCTCAATTCTCAATCTTCAATCCTCAATCCTCAATCCTCAATACTTAATCTTCAATCCTCAATCCTCAATTCTCAATCCTCAATCCTCAATCCTCAATCCTCAATCTTCAATCCTCAATCCTCAATTGTCAGTCTTCAATCCTCAATACTTAATCTTCAATCCACAATCCTCAATCCGCAATCCTCAATCTTCAATACTCAATCTTCAATCCTCAATCCTCAATCCTCAATCTTCAATCCTCAATACTCAATCTTCAATCATCAATCCTCAATCCTCAATCCTTAATCTTCAATCCTCAATCCTCAATCCTCAATCCTCAATCCTCAATCTTCAATCCTCAATCTTCAATCTTCAATCCTCAGTCCTCAATCCTCAATCCTGAATCCTGAATCCTGAATCCTCAATCTTCAATCCTCAATACTCAATCTGCAATCCTCAATCCTCAATCCTCAATCCTCAATCCTCATTCTTCAATCCTCAATACCGAATCCTCAATCTTCAATCCTCAATCCTCAATCCTCAATCCTCATCCCTCAATCCTCAATGTTCAAACTTCAATCCTCAGTCCCAAATCCTCAATCTTCAATCCTCAATACTCAACCCTCAATCTTCAATCCTCAATACTCAATCTTCAATCCTCAATCATCAATCCTCAATCCTCAATCCTCAATCCTCATTCTTCAATCCCCAATACCCAATCCTCAATCTTCAATCCTCAATCCTCAGGCCTCAATTCTCAATCCTCAATCCTCAATCCTCGGACCTCAAACACCAATACTCAATCCTCAATCTTCAATCCTCAATACTCAATCTTCAATCCTCAGTCCTCAATCCTCAATCCTCAATCCTCATTCTTCAATCCTCAATACACAATCCTCAATCTTCAATCCTCAATCCTCAATCCTCAATTTTCAATCCGCAATCCTCAATCCTCAGACCTCAAACATCAATACTCAAGCCTCAGTCCTCGTCCTCAATCCACAACCCTCAATCCTCAATCCTCAGTCCTCAATCCTCAATCCTCAATCTTCAATCCTCAATACTCAATCTTCAATCCTCAATCCTCAGTCCTCAAACCTCAATTCTGTATCCTCAATCCTCAATTTTCAATCCACATTCTTCAATCCTCTATACCCAGTACTCAATCTTCAATCCTCAATCCTCAATGTTCAATCCTCAATACACAATCCTCAATCTTCAATCCTCAATCCTCAATCCTCAATCCTCAATCCTCAATCCTCAGTCCTCAAACCTCAATCCTGAATCCTCAATCCTGAATCCTCAACCTTCAGCCCTGAGTCCTCAACGATCAGTTGTCAATCCTCAATCCTCAATAGAATATCCTCAATTCACAGTTTTCAATACTCAATACTCAATCTGCAATCTTCAGATCTCTATCCACAAACATCAATTCTCATCTCTCAACCCTCAATACTCAGTCCCTAATCCTCAATCTTCAAACCTCAACACTCAATCCTCAATCCTCAATCATCAATCCTCAATCCTCATCCCTCAATCCTCAATGTTCAAACTTCAATCCTCAGTCCCAAATCCTCAATCTTCAATCCTCAATACTCAACCCTCAATCTTCAATCCTCAATACTCAATCTTCAATCCTCAATCATCAATCCTCAATCCTCAATCCTCAATCCTCATTCTTCAATCCTCAATACCCAATCCTCAATCTTCAATCCTCAATCCTCAGGCCTCAATTCTCAATCCTCAATCCTCAATCCTCGGACCTCAAACACCAATACTCAATCCTCAATCTTCAATCCTCAATACTCAATCTTCAATCCTCAATCCTCAATCCTCAATCCTCAATCCTCATTCTTCAATCCTCAATACACAATCCTCAATCTTCAATCCTCAATCCTCAATCCTCAATTTTCAATCCGCAATCCTCAATCCTCAGACCTCAAACATCAATACTCAAGCCTCAGTCCTCGTCCTCAATCCACAACCCTCAATCCTCAATCCTCAGTCCTCAATCCTCAATCCTCAATCTTCAATCCTCAATACTCAATCTTCAATCCTCAATCCTCAGTCCTCAAACCTCAATTCTGTATCCTCAATCCTCAATTTTCAATCCTCATTCTTCAATCCTCTATACCCAGTACTCAATCTTCAATCGTCAATCCTCAATGTTCAATCCTCAATACACAATCCTCAATCTTCAATCCTCAATCCTCAATCCTCAATCCTCATACCTCAATCCTCAGTCCTCAAACCTCAATCCTGAATCCTCAATCCTGAATCCTCAACCTTCAGCCCTGAGTCCTCAACGATCAGTTGTCAATCCTCAATCCTCAATAGAATATCCTCAATTCACAGTTTTCAATACTCAATACTCAATCTGCAATCTTCAGATCTCTATCCACAAACATCAATTCTCATCTCTCAACCCTCAATACTCAGTCCCTAATCCTCAATCTTCAAACCTCAACACTCAATCCTCAATCCTCAATCATCAATCCTCAATCCTCAATCCTCAATCCTCAATCCTCAACCGTCAATCTTCAATCCTCAGACCTCAAACATCAACACTCAACCCTCAGTCCTCGCCCTCAATCCACAACCCTCAATCCTCAACCCTCAACCATCAATCCTCAATACTCAACCATCAATCCTCAATTCTCAATACTCAATAGAATTTCCTGAATTCTCATGGTTCAATACTCAATCCACAATATTCAATATTCAAACCTCAATCCTCAAACATCTATTCTCAACACTCAATCCCCAACACTCAGTCCTCTCTCTTCAATCCTCCATCCGCAAACCTCAATCCTCAAGCGTCAATCCTCAATCCTCAATACTCAACCCTCAATCCTCAGTCCTCAAACCTCAATCCCGAATCGTCAATCCTGAATCCTCAATCTTCAGCCCTCAGTCCTAAACAATCAATTGTCAATCCTCAATCCTCAATAGAATATCCTCAATTCACAGTTTTCAATACTCAATCCCCATTCTTCAGTCTTCAAACCTCAATCCACAAACATCAATTCCCATCACTCAACCCTCAACACTCAGTCCTCAATCTTCAATCCTCAATCCTCAATCCTCAATCCTCAGTCCCCAAACCTCAATCCTCAATTTTCAATCCCCAATACTCAGTCTTCAATCATCGATCCTCAATACTCAATCCTCAATCCTCAATCCTCAATCCTCAATCCTCATTCTTCAATCCTCAATACCCAATCCTCAATCTTCAATCCTCAATCCTCAATCCTCAATCCTCAAACCTCAATTTTCTATCCTCATTCTTCAATCCTCAATACCCAATACTCAATCTTCAATCTTCAATCCTCAATCCTCAATCCTCAATCATCAATCCTCAATTTTCAATCCTCATTCTTCAATCCTCAATACCCAATACTCAATATTCAATCTTCAATCCTCAATCCTCAATCCTCAATCCTCAATCGTCAATCTTCAATCCTCAATACTCAATCTTCAATCCTCAATCCTCAATCCTCAATCCTCAATCCTCATTCTTCAATCCTCAATAGCAAATCCTCAATCTTCAATCCTCAATCCTCAATCCTAAATTCTCAATCCTCAATCCTCGATCCTCAGACCTCAAACATTAATACTCAACGCTCAGTCCTCGTCCTCAATCCACAACCCTCAATCCTCAATCCTCAATCTTCAATCATCAATGTACAATCTTCAGTCCTCAAGCCTCAATACTCAATCCTCAATCCTGAATCCTCAATGTTCAATCCGCGATACCCAATCCTCAATGTTCGATCCTCAATCCTCAATCCTCAATCCTCAATCCTCAATCCTCAATCCTCAATACTCAATCCTCAATCCTCAGTCTCCAAACATCAATCCTCTATCTTCAATCCTCAAAACTCAATCTTCAATCCTCGATCCTCAATACTCTATCTTCAATCCTCAATCCTCAATCCTCAATCCTCAACCCTCATTCCTCAATCCTCAATACCCAATCCTCAATCTTCACTCCTCATTCCTCAATCCTCTATTCTCAATCCTCAATCCTCAGACCTCAGTCCTCAAACCTCAATCCTCAATCCTCAGCCCTCATCCTCAATCCTCAATCCTCAACCCTCAATCCTCAATCTTCAATACTCGATACTCAATCTTCAATCCTCAATCCTCAGTCCTCAAACATCAATTCTGAATCCTCAGTCCTGAATCCTCAATCTTCGGCCCTCAGTCCTCAACAATCAGTTGTCAATCCTCAATCCTCAATAGAATATCCTCAATCCACAGTTTTCAATACTCAATACTCAATCAGCAATCTTCAAACCTCTATCCACAAACATCAATTCTCATCACTCAACCCTCAACACTCAGTCCTCAATGTTTAAGCCTCAATCCTCAATCCTCAATCCTCATTTGTCAATCTTCAATCCTCAATACTCAATCTTCGATCCTCAATCCTCAATCCTCAATCCTCAATCCTCATTCTTCAATCCTCAATACCCAATCCTCAAACTTCAATCCTCAATCCTCAATCCTCAATCCTCAATCCTCAATTTTCTATCCTCATTCTTCAATCCTCAATACCCAATACTCAATCTTCAATCTTCAATCCTCAATCCTCAATCCTCAATCCTCAATCCTCAATTTTCAATCCTCATTCTTCAATCCTCAATACCCAATACTCAATATTCAATCTTCAATCCTCAATCCTCAATCCTCAATTCTCAATCCTCAATCCTCAATCCTCAATCCTCAATCTTCAATCCTCAATCCTCAATCCTCAATCCTCAATCCTCATTCTTCAATCCTCAATACCGAATCCTCAATCCTCAATCCTCAATCCTCAATCCTCAATTTTCTATCCTCATTCTTCAATCCTCAATACCCAATCCTCAATCTTCAATCCTCAATCCTCAATCCACAATTCTCAATCTTCGATCCTCAATCCTCAATCCTCATTCTTCAATCCTCAATACCCAATCCTCAATCCTCAATCGTCAGTCTTCAATCCTCAATACTCAATCTTCAATCCTCAATCCTCAATCCTCAATCCTCAATCCTCAATCCTCATTCTTCAATCCTCAATACCCAATCCTCAATCCTCAATCTATAATCCTCAATCCTCAATCCTCAATTCTCAATCCTCAGTCCTCAGTCCTCAGTCCTCAAACCTCAATCCTCAACCCTCATTCCTCATCCTCAATTCTCAATTCTCAATCTTCAATCCTCAATCCTCAATCCTCAATACTTAATCTTCAATCCTCAATCCTCAATCCTCAATCCTCAATCCTCAATCCTCAATCCTCAATTGTCAGTCTTCAAACCTCAATACTTAATCTTCAATCCACAATCCTCAATCCGCAATCCTCAATCTTCAATACTCAATCCTCAATCCTCAATCCTCAATCCTCAATGTTCAAACTTCAATCCTCAGTCCCAAATCCTCAATCTTCAATCCTCAATACTCAACCCTCAATCTTCAATCCTCAATACTCAATCTTCAATCCTCAATCATCAATCCTCAATCCTCAATCCTCAATCCTCAATCCTCATTCTTCAATCCTCAATCCTCATTCTTCAATCCTCAATACCGAATCCTCAATCTTCAATCCTCAATCCTCAATCCTCAATCCTCATACCTCAATCCTCAATGTTCAAACTTCAATCCTCAGTCCCAAATCCTCAATCTTCAATCCTCAATACTCAACCCTCAATCTTCAATCCTCAATACTCAATCTTCAATCCTCAATCATCAATCCTCAATCCTCAATCCTCAATCCTCATTCTTCAATCCTCAATACCCAATCCTCAATCTTCAATCCTCAATCCTCAGGCCTCAATTCTCAATCCTCAATCCTCAATCCTCGGACCTCAAACACCAATACTCAATCCTCAATCTTCAATCCTCAATACTCAATCTTCAATCCTCAATCCTCAATCCTCAATCCTCAATCCTCATTCTTCAATCCTCAATACACAATCCTCAATCTTCAATCCTCAATCCTCAATCCTCAATTTTCAATCCGCAATCCTCAATCCTCAGACCTCAAACATCAATACTCAAGCCTCAGTCCTCGTCCTCAATCCACAACCCTCAATCCTCAATCCTCAGTCCTCAATCCTCAATCCTCAATCTTCAATCCTCAATACTCAATCTTCAATCCTCAATCCTCAGTCCTCAAACCTCAATTCTGTATCCTCAATCCTCAATTTTCAATCCTCATTCTTCAATCCTCTATACCCAGTACTCAATCTTCAATCCTCAATCCTCAATGTTCAACCCTCAATACACAATCCTCAATCTTCAATCCTCAATCCTCAATCCTCAATCCTCAAACCTCAATCCTCAGTCCTCAAACCTCAATCCTGAATCCTCAATCCTGAATCCTCAACCTTCAGCCCTGAGTCCTCAACGATCAGTTGTCAATCCTCAATCCTCAATAGAATATCCTCAATTCACAGTTTTCAATACTCAATACTCAATCTGCAATCTTCAGATCTCTATCCACAAACATCAATTCTCATCTCTCAACCCTCAATACTCAGTCCCTAATCCTCAATCTTCAAACCTCAACACTCAATCCTCAATCCTCAATCATCAATCCTCAATCCTCAATCCTCAATCCTCAATCCTCAACCGTCAATCTTCAATCCTCAACCCTCAACCATCAATCCTCAATACTCAACCATCAATCCTCAATTCTCAATACTCAATAGAATATCCTGAATTCTCATGGTTCAATACTCAATCCACAATATTCAATATTCAAACCTCAATCCTCAAACATCTATTCTCAACACTCAATCCCCAACACTCAGTCCTCTCTCTTCAATCCTCCATCCGCAACCCTCAATCCTCAAGCGTCAATCCTCAATCCTCAATACTCAACCCTCAATCCTCAGTCCTCAAACCTCAATCCCGAATCGTCAATCCTGAATCCTCAATCTTCAGCCCTCAGTCCTCAACAATCAATTGTCAATCCTCAATCCTCAATAGAATATCCTCAATTCACAGTTTTCAATACTCAATCCCCATTCTTCAGTCTTCAAACCTCAATCCACAAACATCAATTCCCATCACTCAACCCTCAACACTCAGTCCTCAATCTTCAATCCTCAATCCTCAATCCTCAATCCTCAGTCCCCAAACCTCAATCCTCAATTTTCAATCCCCAATACTCAGTCTTCAATCATCGATCCTCAATACTCAATCCTCAATCCTCAATCCTCAATCCTCAATCCTCAATCCTCAATCCTCAATATTCAATCCTCATTACTGAATCTTCAATCCTCAATCCTCAATCCTCAATCCCCAATCCTGAATCCTCAATCCTCAATCTTCAATCCTTAATACTCAATTCTCAATCCTCAACCCTCAATCCTCAATCCTCAATCCTCACTCCTCAATCCTCAATTCTCAATCGTCAGCCTTCAATCCTCAATACTCAATCTTCAATCCTCAATCCTCAATCCTCAATCCTCAATCGTCAACCTTCAATCCTCAATACTCAATCTTCAATCCTCAATCCTCAATCCTCAATCCTCAATACTCATCCTTCAATCCTCAATACCCAATCCTCAATCTTCAATCCTCAATCCTCAATCCACAATTCTCAATCTTCGATCCTCAATCCTCAATCCTCATTCTTCAATCCTCAATACCCAATCCTCAATCCTCAATCGTCAGCCTTCAATCCTCAATACTCAATCTTCAATCCTCAATCCTCAATCCTCAATCCTCAATCCTCAATCCTCATTCTTCAATCCTCAATCTTCATTCCTCAATACTCAATCTTCAATCCTCAATCCTCAGTCCTCAATCCCCAATCCTGAACCCTCAATCCTCAATCTTCAATCCTTAATACTCAATTCTCAATCCTCAACCCTCAATCCTCAATCCTCAATCCTCACTCCTCAATCCTCAATTCTCAATCCTCAATCCTCAATCCTCAATCTTCAATCCTCAATACTCAATCTTCAATCCTCAATCCTCAATCCTCAATCCCCAATCCTGAATCCTCAATCCTCAATCTTCAATCCTTAATACTCAATTCTCAATCCTCAACCCTCAAACCTCAATCCTCAATCCTCACTCCTCAATCCTCAATTCTCAATCGTCAGTCTTCAATCCTCAATACTCAATCTTCAATCCTCAATCCTCAATCCTCAATCCTCAATCGTCAACCTTCAATCCTCAATACTCAATCTTCAATCCTCAATCCTCAATTCTCAATTCTCAATCCTCATTCTTCAATCCTCAATACCCAATCCTCAATCTTCAATCCTCAATCCTCAATCCACAATTCTCAATCTTCGATCCTCAATCCTCAATCCTCATTCTTCAATCCTCAATACCCAATCCTCAATCCTCAATCGTCAGTCTTCAATCCTCAATACTCAATCTTCAATCCTCAATCCTCAATCCTCAATCCTCAATCCTCAATCCTCAATCCTCATTCTTCAATCCTCAATACCCAATCCTCAATCCTCAATCTATAATCCTCAATCCTCAATCCTCAATTCTCAATCCTCAGTCCTCAGTCCTCAGCCCTCAAACCTCAATCCTCAACCCTCATTCCTCATCCTCAATTCTCAATTCTCAATCTTCAATCCTCAATCCTCAATCCTCAATACTTAATCTTCAATCCTCAATCCTCAATTCTCAATCCTCAATCCTCAATCCTCAATCCTCAATCCTCAATTCTCAATCGTCAGTCTACAATCCTCAATACTCAATCTTCAATCCTCAATCCTCAATCCTCAATCCTCAATCGTCAACCTTCAATCATCAATCCTCAATCCTCAATCCTCAATCCTCAATCCTCATTCTTCAATCCTCAATACCCAATCCTCAATCTTCAATCCTCGACCCTCAATCCTCAATTCTCAATCCTCAATCCTCAATTCTCAATCCTCAATCCTCAGTCCTCAGTCCTCAAACCTCAATCCTCAACCCTCAGCCCTCATCGTCAATCCTCAATCTTCAATCCTCAATCCTCAATCTTCAATGCTCAATACTCAACCTTCAATCCACAGTCCTCAATTCTCAATCCTCAATCCTCAATCCTCAATCCTCAATCCTCAATCCTCAATCCTCAATCCTCAATCCTCATTCTTCAATCCTCAATACACAATCCTCAATCCTCAATCTTTAATCCTCAATCCTCAATCCCCAATCCTGAATCCTCAATCCTCAATCTTCAATCCTTAATACTCAATTCTCAATCCTCAACCCTCAAACCTCAATCCTCAATCCTCACTCCTCAATCCTCAATTCTCAATCGTCAGTCTTCAATCCTCAATACTCAATCTTCAATCCTCAATCCTCAATCCTCAATCCTCAATCGTCAACCTTCAATCCTCAATACTCAATCCTCAATCTTCAATCCTCAATCCTCAATCCACAATTCTCAATCTTCGATCCTCAATCCTCAATCCTCATTCTTCAATCCTCAATACCCAATCCTCAATCCTCAATCGTCAGCCTTCAATCCTCAATACTCAATCTTCAATCCTCAATCCTCAATCCTCAATCCTCAATCCTCAATCCTCATTCTTCAATCCTCAATCTTCAATCCTCAATACTCAATCTTCAATCCTCAATCCTCAGTCCTCAATCCCCAATCCTGAACCCTCAATCCTCAATCTTCAATCCTTAATACTCAATTCTCAATCCTCAACCCTCAATCCTCAATCCTCAATCCTCACTCCTCAATCCTCAATTCTCAATCCTCAATCCTCAATCCTCAATCTTCAATCCTCAATACTCAATCTTCAATCCTCAATCCTCAATCCTCAATCCCCAATCCTGAATCCTCAATCCTCAATCTTCAATCCTTAATACTCAATTCTCAATCCTCAACCCTCAAACCTCAATCCTCAATCCTCACTCCTCAATCCTCAATTCTCAATCGTCAGTCTTCAATCCTCAATACTCAATCTTCAATCCTCAATCCTCAATCCTCAATCCTCAATCGTCAACCTTCAATCCTCAATACTCAATCTTCAATCCTCAATCCTCAATTCTCAATTCTCAATCCTCATTCTTCAATCCTCAATACCCAATCCTCAATCTTCAATCCTCAATCCTCAATCCACAATTCTCAATCTTCGATCCTCAATCCTCAATCCTCATTCTTCAATCCTCAATACCCAATCCTCAATCCTCAATCGTCAGTCTTCAATCCTCAATACTCAATCTTCAATCCTCAATCCTCAATCCTCAATCCTCAATCCTCAATCCTCATTCTTCAATCCTCAATACCCAATCCTCAATCCTCAATCTATAATCCTCAATCCTCAATCCTCAATTCTCAATCCTCAGTCCTCAGTCCTCAGTCCTCAAACCTCAATCCTCAACCCTCATTCCTCATCCTCAATTCTCAATTCTCAATCTTCAATCCTCAATCCTCAATCCTCAATACTTAATCTTCAATCCTCAATCCTCAATTCTCAATCCTCAATCCTCAATCCTCAATCCTCAATCCTCAATTCTCAATCGTCAGTCTACAATCCTCAATACTCAATCTTCAATCCTCAATCCTCAATCCTCAATCCTCAATCGTCAACCTTCAATCATCAATCCTCAATCCTCAATCCTCAATCCTCAATCCTCATTCTTCAATCCTCAATACCCAATCCTCAATCTTCAATCCTCGACCCTCAATCCTCAATTCTCAATCCTCAATCCTCAATTCTCAATCCTCAATCCTCAGTCCTCAGTCCTCAAACCTCAATCCTCAACCCTCAGCCCTCATCGTCAATCCTCAATCTTCAATCCTCAATCCTCAATCTTCAATGCTCAATACTCAACCTTCAATCCACAGTCCTCAATTCTCAATCCTCAATCCTCAATCCTCAATCCTCAATCCTCAATCCTCAATCCTCAATCCTCAATCCTCATTCTTCAATCCTCAATACACAATCCTCAATCCTCAATCTTTAATCCTCAATCCTCAATCCTCAATTCTCAACCCTCAATCCTCAGTCCTCAGTCCTCAAACCTCAATCCTCAACCCTCATGCCTCATCCACAATCCTCAATCCTCAATCTTCAATCCTCAATCCTCAGTCCTCAATACTCAATCTTCAATCATCGATCCTCAATCCTCAATCCTCAATCCTCAATCCTCGATCCTCAATCTTCAATCCTCAATCCTCAATCCTCAATCCTCAATTCTCAATCCTCAATCCTCAGTCCTCAGTCCTCAAACCTCAATCCTCAACCCTCATCCCTCATCCACAATCCTCAATCCTCAATCTTCAATCCTCAATCCTCAGTCCTCAATACCCAATCCTCAATCTTCAATCCTCAATCCTCAATCCACAATTCTCAATCCTCAATCTTCAATCCTCAATACTCAATCCTCAATACTCAATCTTCAAACCTCAATCCTCAATTCTCAATCGTCAATCCTCAATCCTCAATCCTCAATCCTCAATCCTCAATCCTCAATCTTCAATCCTCAATCCTCAATTCTCAATCCTCAATCCTCAGTCCTCAGTCCTCAGACCTCAATCCTCAACCCTCAGACCTCATCCTCTATCCTCAATCCTCAACCCTCAATCCTCAATCTTCAATCCTCGATACTCAATATTCAATACTCAATCCTCAGTCCTCAAACCTCAATTCCGAATCCTCAATCCTGAATCCTCAATCTTCGGCCCTCAGTCCTCAACAATCAATTGTCAATACTCAACCCTCAATAGAATATCCTCAATTCACAGTTTTCAACAATCAATCCCCATTCTTCAATCTTCAATCCTCAATCCTCAATCCTCAATCCTCAATCCTCAATCTTCAATCCTCAATACTCAATCCTCAATACTCAATCTTCAAACCTCAATCCTCAATTCTCAATCGTCAATCCTCAATCCTCAATCCTCAATCCTCAATCCTCAATCCTCAATCTTCAATCCTCAATCCTCAATTCTCAATCCTCAATCCTCAGTCCTCAGTCCTCAAACCTCAATCCTCAACCCTCAGACCTCATCCTCTATCCTCAATCCTCAACCCTCAATCCTCAATCTTCAATCCTCGATACTCAATATTCAATACTCAATCCTCAGTCCTCAAACCTCAATTCCGAATCCTCAATCCTGAATCCTCAATCTTCGGCCCTCAGTCCTCAACAATCAATTGTCAATACTCAACCCTCAATAGAATATCCTCAATTCACAGTTTTCAACAATCAATCCCCATTCTTCAATCTTCAATCCTCAATCCTCAATCCTCAATCCTCAATCCCCAATACTCAATCCTCAATCGTCAGTCTTCAATCCTCAATACTCAATCTCCAATCCTCAATCCTCAATCCCCAATCCTCAATCTTCAATCCTCAATCCTCAATCCTCAATCCTCAATCCTCAATCTTCAATCCTCAATTCTCAATACTCAATAGAATATCCTGAATTCTCATGGTTCAATACTCAGCCCACAATATTCAATATTCAAACGTCAATCCTCAAACATCTATTCTCAACACTCAATCCCCAACACTCAGTCCTCTCTCTTCAATCCTCCATCCTCTACCCTCAATCCTCAAGCGTCAATCCTCAATCCTCAATACTCAACCCTCTATCCTCAGTCCTCAAACCTCAATCCCGAATCCTCAATCCTGAATCCTCAATCTTCAGCCCTCAGTCCTCAACAATCAATTGTCAATCCTCAATCCTCAATAGAATATCCTCAATTCACAGTTTTCAATACTCAATCCCCATTCTTCAGTCTTCAAACCTCAACCCACAAACATCAATTCCCATCACTCAACCCTCAACACTCAGTCCTCAGTCATCAATCCTCAATCCTCAATCCTCAATCTTCAATCCTCAATGCTCAACCTTCAATCCTCAATCCTCAATTCTCAATCCTCAATACTCAATCCTCAACCGTCATTCCTCAATCCCCAATTCTCAATCTTCAATACTCAAACCTCAATCCTCAATCCTCAATCCTCAATCATCAATCCTCAATACTCAATCTTCAATCCTCAATCCTCAATCCTCAATCCTCAATCCTCAATCCTCAATCCTCAATCCTCAATCTTCAATCCTCAATACTCAATCTTCAATCCTCAAGCCTCAATCCTCAATCCTCAATCCTCATACTTCAATCCTCAATACCAAATCCTCAATCTTCAATCCTCAGTCCTCAATCCTCAATTCTCAATCCTCAATCCTCGATCCTCAGATCTCAAACATCAATACTCAACCCTCAGACCTCGTCCTCAAGCCACAACACTCAATCCTCAATCCTCAATCTTCAATCATCAATATACAATCTTCAGTCCTCAATCGTCAATACTCAATCCTCAATCCTCAACCCTCAATGTTCAATCCGCGATACCCAATCCTCAATGTTCAATCCTCAATCCTCAATCCTCAATCCTCAATACTCAATCCTCAATCCACAATCCTCAATCCTCAATCATCAATCCTCAATCCTCAATCCTCAATCTTCAATCCTCAATACTCAATCTTCAATCCTCAAGCCTCAATCCTCAATCCTCAACCCTCAATACTCAATCTTCAATACTCGATACCCAGTCTTCTATCCTCAATCCTCAGACCTCAAACCTCAATTCTGAATCCTCACTCCTGAATCCTCAATCTTCGGCCCGCAGTCCTCAACAATCAGTTGTCAATCCTCAATCCTCAATAGAATATCCTCAATTCACAGTTTTCAATACTCAATACTCAATCTGCAATCTTCATACCTCTATCCACAAACATCAATTCTCATCACTCTACCCTCAACACTCAGTCCTCAATGTTCAATCCTCAATCCTCAATCCTCAATCCTCAATCGTCAATCTTCAATCCTCAATACTCAATCTTCAATCCTCAATCCTCAATCCTCAATCCTCAATCCTCATTCTTCAATCCTCAATAGCAAATCCTCAATCTTCAATCCTCAATCCTCAACCCTAAATTCTCAATCCTCAATCCTCGATCCTCAGACCTCAAACATCGATACTCAACGCTCAGTCCTCGTCCTCAATCCACAACCCTCAATCCTCAATCCTCAATCTTCAATCATCAATGTACAATCTTCAGTCCTCAAGCCTCAATACTCAATCCTCAATCCTCAATCCTCAATGTTCAATCCGCGATACCCAATCCTCAATGTTCGATCCTCAATCCTCAATCCTCAATCCTCAATCCTCAATCCTCAATCCTCAATACTCAATCCTCAATCCTCAGTCTCCAAACATCAATCCTCAATCTTCAATCCTCAAAACTCAATCTTCAATCCTCGATCCTCAATACTCTATCCTCAATCCTCAATCCTCAATCGTCAGTCTTCAATCCTCAATACTCAATCTTCAATCCTCAATCCTCAATCCTCAATCCTCAACCCTCATTCCTCAATCCTCAATACCCAATCCTCAATCTTCACTCCTCATTCCTCAATCCTCTATTCTCAATCCTCAATCCTCAGACCTCAGTCCTCAAACCTCAATCCTCAATCCTCAGCCCTCATCCTCAATCCTCAATCCTCAACCCTCAATCCTCAATCTTCAATACTCGATACTCAATCTTCAATCCTCAATCCTCAGTCCTCAAACCTCAATTCTGAATCCTCAGTCCTGAATCCTCAATCTTCGGCCCTCAGTCCTCAACAATCAGTTGTCAATCCTCAATCCTCAATAGAATATCCTCAATCCACAGTTTTCAATACTCAATACTCAATCAGCAATCTTCAAACCTCTATCCACAAACATCAATTCTCATCACTCAGCCCTCAACACTCAGTCCTCAATGTTTAAGCCTCAATCCTCAATCCTCAATCCTCATTTGTCAATCTTCAATCCTCAATACTCAATCTTCGATCCTCAATCCTCAATCCTCAATCCTCAATCCTCATTCTTCAATCCTCAATACCCAATCCTCAATCTTCAATCCTCAATCCTCAATCCTCAATCCTCAATCCTCAATTTTCTATCCTCATTCTTCAATCCTCAATACCCAATACTCAATCTTCAATCTTCAATCCTCAATCCTCAATCCTCAATCCTCAATCCTCAATTTTCAATCCTCATTCTTCAATCCTCAATACCCAATACTCAATATTCAATCTTCAATCCTCAATCCTCAATCCTCAATTCTCAATCCTCAATCCTCAATCCTCAATCCTCAATCTTCAATCCTCAATCCTCAATCCTCAATCCTCAATCCTCATTCTTCAATCCTCAATACCGAATCCTCAATCCTCAATCCTCAATCCTCAATCCTCAATTTTCTATCCTCATTCTTCAATCCTCAATACCCAATCCTCAATCTTCAATCCTCAATCCTCAATCCACAATTCTCAATCTTCGATCCTCAATCCTCAATCCTCATTCTTCAATCCTCAATACCCAATCCTCAATCCTCAATCCTCAATCCTCAACCGTCAATCTTCAATCCTCAGACCTCAAACATCAACACTCAACCCTCAGTCCTCGCCCTCAATCCACAACCCTCAATCCTCAGCCCTCAACCATCAATCCTCAATACTCAACCATCAATCCTCAATTCTCAATACTCAATAGAATATCCTGAATTCTCATGGTTCAATACTCAATCCACAATATTCAATATTCAAACCTCAATCCTCAAACATCTATTCTCAACACTCAATCCCCAACACTCAGTCCTCTCTCTTCAATCCTCCATCCGCAACCCTCAATCCTCAAGCGTCAATCCTCAATCCTCAATACTCAACCCTCAATCCTCAGTCCTCAAACCTCAATCCCGAATCGTCAATCCTGAATCCTCAATCTTCAGCCCTCAGTCCTCAACAATCAATTGTCAATCCTCAATCCTCAATAGAATATCCTCAATTCACAGTTTTCAATACTCAATCCCCATTCTTCAGTCTTCAAACCTCAATCCACAAACATCAATTCCCATCACTCAACCCTCAACACTCAGTCCTCAATCTTCAATCCTCAATCCTCAATCCTCAATCCTCAGTCCCCAAACCTCAATCCTCAATTTTCAATCCCCAATACTCAGTCTTCAATCATCGATCCTCAATACTCAATCCTCAATCCTCAATCCTCAATCCTCAATCCTCAATCCTCAATCCTCAATCTTCAATCCTCATTACTCAATCTTCAATCCTCAATCCTCAATCCTCAATCCCCAATCCTGAATCCTCAATCCTCAATCTTCAATCCTTAATACTCAATTCTCAATCCTCAACCCTCAATCCTCAATCCTCAATCCTCACTCCTCAATCCTCAATTCTCAATCGTCAGCCTTCAATCCTCAATACTCAATCTTCAATCCTCAATCCTCAATCCTCAATCCTCAATCGTCAACCTTCAATCCTCAATACTCAATCTTCAATCCTCAATCCTCAATCCTCAATCCTCAATCCTCATCCTTCAATCCTCAATACCCAATCCTCAATCTTCAATCCTCAATCCTCAATCCACAATTCTCAATCTTCGATCCTCAATCCTCAATCCTCATTCTTCAATCCTCAATACCCAATCCTCAATCCTCAATCGTCAGCCTTCAATCCTCAATACTCAATCTTCAATCCTCAATCCTCAATCCTCAATCCTCAATCCTCAATCCTCATTCTTCAATCCTCAATCTTCAATCCTCAATACTCAATCTTCAATCCTCAATCCTCAGTCCTCAATCCCCAATCCTGAATCCTCAATCCTCAATCTTCAATCCTTAATACTCAATTCTCAATCCTCAACCCTCAATCCTCAATCCTCAATCCTCACTCCTCAATCCTCAATTCTCAATCCTCAATCCTCAATCCTCAATCTTCAATCCTCAATACTCAATCTTCAATCCTCAATCCTCAATCCTCAATCCCCAATCCTGAATCCTCAATCCTCAATCTTCAATCCTTAATACTCAATTCTCAATCCTCAACCCTCAATCCTCAATCCTCAATCCTCACTCCTCAATCCTCAATTCTCAATCGTCAGTCTTCAATCCTCAATACTCAATCTTCAATCCTCAATCCTCAATCCTCAATCCTCAATCGTCAACCTTCAATCCTCAATACTCAATCTTCAATCCTCAATCCTCAATTCTCAATTCTCAATCCTCATTCTTCAATCCTCAATACCCAATCCTCAATCTTCAATCCTCAATCCTCAATCCACAATTCTCAATCTTCGATCCTCAATCCTCAATCCTCATTCTTCAATCCTCAATACCCAATCCTCAATCCTCAATCGTCAGTCTTCAATCCTCAATACTCAATCTTCAATCCTCAATCCTCAATCCTCAATCCTCAATCCTCAATCCTCATTCTTCAATCCTCAATACCCAATCCTCAATCCTCAATCTATAATCCTCAATCCTCAATCCTCAATTCTCAATCCTCAGTCCTCAGTCCTCGGTCCTCAAACCTCAATCCTCAACCCTCATTCCTCATCCTCAATTCTCAATTCTCAATCTTCAATCCTCAATCCTCAATCCTCAATACTTAATCTTCAATCCTCAATCCTCAATTCTCAATCCTCAATCCTCAATCCTCAATCCTCAATCCTCAATTCTCAATCGTCAGTCTTCAATCCTCAATACTCAATCTTCAATCCTCAATCCTCAATCCTCAATCCTCAATCGTCAACCTTCAATCATCAATCCTCAATCCTCAATCCTCAATCCTCAATCCTCATTCTTCAATCCTCAATACCCAATCCTCAATCTTCAATCCTCGACCCTCAATCCTCAATTCTCAATCCTCAATCCTCAATTCTCAATCCTCAATCCTCAGTCCTCAGTCCTCAAACCTCAATCCTCAACCCTCAGCCCTCATCGTCAATCCTCAATCTTCAATCCTCAATCATCAATCTTCAATGCTCAATACTCAACCTTCAATCCACAATCCTCAATTCTCAATCCTCAATCCTCAATCCTCAATCCTCAATCCTCAATCCTCAATCCTCAATCGTCAGTCTTCAATCCTCAATAATCAATCTTCAATCCGCAATCCTCAATCCTCAATCCTCAATCCTCATTCTTCAATCCTCAATACACAATCCTCAATCCTCAATCTTTAATCCTCAATCCTCAATCCTCAATTCTCAACCCTCAATCCTCAGTCCTCAGTCCTCAAACCTCAATCCTCAACCCTCATCCCTCATCCACAATCCTCAATCCTCAATCTTCAATCCTCAATCCTCAGTCCTCAATACTCAATCTTCAATCATCGATCCTCAATCCTCAATCCTCAATCCTCAATCCTCGATCCTCAATCTTCAATCCTCAATCCTCAATCCTCAATCCTCAATTCTCAATCCTCAATCCTCAGTCCTCAGTCCTCAAACCTCAATCCTCAACCCTCATCCCTCATCCACAATCCTCAATCCTCAATCTTCAATCCTCAATCCTCAGTCCTCAATACCCAATCCTCAATCTTCAATCCTCAATCCTCAATCCACAATTCTCAATCCTCAATCTTCAATCCTCAATACTCAATCCTCAATACTCAATCTTCAAACCTCAATCCTCAATTCTCAATCCTCAATCCTCAATCCTCAATCTTCAATCCTCAATCCTCAATTCTCAATCCTCAATCCTCAGTCCTCAGTCCTCAAACCTCAATCCTCAACCCTCAGACCTCATCCTCTATCCTCAATCCTCAACCCTCAATCCTCAATCTTCAATCCTCGATACTCAATATTCAATACTCAATCCTCAGTCCTCAAACCTCAATTCCGAATCCTCAATCCTGAATCCTCAATCTTCGGCCCTCAGTCCTCAACAATCAATTGTCAATACTCAACCCTCAATAGAATATCCTCAATTCACAGTTTTCAACAATCAATCTCCATTCTTCAATCTTCAATCCTCAATCCTCAATCCTCAATCCTCAATCCCCAATACTCAATCCTCAATCGTCAGTCTTCAATCCTCAATACTCAATCTCCAATCCTCAATCCTCAATCCCCAATCCTCAATCTTCAATCCTCAATCCTCAATCCTCAATCCTCAATCCTCAATCTTCAATCCTCAATTCTCAATACTCAATAGAATATCCTGAATTCTCATGGTTCAATACTCAGCCCACAATATTCAATATTCAAACGTCAATCCTCAAACATCTATTCTCAACACTCAATCCCCAACACTCAGTCCTCTCTCTGCAATCCTCCATCCTCTACCCTCAATCCTCAAGCGTCAATCCTCAATCCTCAATACTCAACCCTCTATCCTCAGTCCTCAAACCTCAATCCCGAATCCTCAATCCTGATTCCTCAATCTTCAGCCCTCAGTCCTCAACAATCAATTGTCAATCCTCAATCCTCAATAGAATATCCTCAATTCTCAGTTTTCAATACTCAATCCCCATTCTTCAGTCTTCAAACCTCAACCCACAAACATCAATTCCCATCACTCAACCCTCAACACTCAGTCCTCAGTCATCAATCCTCAATCCGCAATCCTCAATCTTCAATCCTCAATGCTCAACCTTCAATCCTCAATCCTCAATTCTCAATCCTCAATACTCAATCCTCAACCGTCATTCCTCAATCCCCAATTCTCAATCTTCAATATTCAAACCTCAATCCTCAATCCTCAATCCTCAATCATCAATTATCAATACTCAATCTTCAATCCTCAATCCTCAATCCTCAATACTCAATCCTCAATCCTCAATCCTCAATCCTCAATCTTCAATCCTCAATACTCAATCTTCAATCCTCAAGCCTCAATCCTCAATCCTCAATCCTCATACTTCAATCCTCGATACCAAATCCTCAATCTTCAATCCTCAGTCCTCAATCCTCAATTCTCAATCCTCAATCCTCGATCCTCAGATCTCAAACATCAATACTCAACCCTCAGACCTCGTCCTCAAGCCACAACACTCAATCCTCAATCCTCAATCTTCAATCATCAATATACAATCTTCAGTCCTCAATCGTCAATACTCAATCCTCAATCCTCAATCCTCAATGTTCAATCCGTGATACCCAATCCTCAATGTTCAATCCTCAATCCACAATCCTCAATCCTCAATCATCAATCCTCAATCCTCAATCCTCAATCTTCGATCCTCAATACTCAATCTTCAATCCTCAAGCCTCAATCCTCAATCCTCAACCCTCAATACTCAATCTTCAATACTCGATACCAAGTCTTCTATCCTCAATCCTCAGACCTCAAACCTCAATTCTGAATCCTCACTCCTGAATCCTCAATCTTCGGCCCGCAGTCCTCAACAATCAGTTGTCAATCCTCAATCCTCAATAGAATATCCTCAATTCACAGTTTTCAATACTCAATACTCAATCTGCAATCTTCATACCTCTATCCACAAACATCAATTCTCATCACTCTACCCTCAACACTCAGTCCTCAATGTTCAATCCTCAATCCTCAATCCTCAATCCTCAATCGTCAATCTTCAATCCTCAATACTCAATCTTCAATCCTCAATCCTCAATCCTCAATCCTCAATCCTCATTCTTCAATCCTCAATAGCAAATCCTCAATCTTCAATCCTCAATCCTCAATCCTAAATTCTCAATCCTCAATCCTCGATCCTCAGACCTCAAACATCAATACTCAACGCTCAGTCCTCGTCCTCAATCCATAACCCTCAATCCTCAATCCTCAATCTTCAATCATCAATGTACAATCTTCAGTCCTCAAGCCTCAATACTCAATCCTCAATCCTCAATCCTCAATGTTCAATCCGCGATACCCAATCCTCAATGTTCGATCCTCAATCCTCAATCCTCAATCCTCAATCCTCAATCCTCAATCCTCAATACTCAATCCTCAATCCTCAGTCTCCAAACATCAATCCTCAATCTTCAATCCTCAAAACTCAATCTTCAATCCTCGATCCTCAATACTCTATCCTCAATCCTCAATCCTCAATCGTCAGTCTTCAATCCTCAATACTCAATCTTCAATCCTCAATCCTCAATCCTCAATCCTCAACCCTCATTCCTCAATCCTCAATACCCAATCCTCAATCTTCACTCCTCATTCCTCAATCCTCTATTCTCAATCCTCAATCCTCAGACCTCAGTCCTCAAACCTCAATCCTCAATCCTCAGCCCTCATCCTCAATCCTCAATCCTCAACCCTCAATCCTCAATCTTCAATACTCGATACTCAATCTTCAATCCTCAATCCTCAGTCCTCAAACCTCAATTCTGAATCCTCAGTCCTGAATCCTCAATCTTCGGCCCTCAGTCCTCAACAATCAGTTGTCAATCCTCAATCCTCAATAGAATATCCTCAATCCACAGTTTTCAATACTCAATACTCAATCAGCAATCTTCAAACCTCTATCCACAAACATCAATTCTCATCACTCAACCCTCAACACTCAGTCCTCAATGTTTAAGCCTCAATCCTCAATCCTCAATCCTCATTTGTCAATCTTCAATCCTCAATACTCAATCTTCGATCCTCAATCCTCAATCCTCAATCCTGAATCCTCATTCTTCAATCCTCAATACCCAATCCTCAATCTTCAATCCTCAATCCTCAATCCTCAATCCTCAATCCTCAATTTTCTATCCTCATTCTTCAATCCTCAATACCCAATACTCAATCTTCAATCTTCAATCCTCAATCCTCAATCCTCAATCCTCAATCCTCAATTTTCAATTCTCATTCTTCAATCCTCAATACCCAATACTCAATATTCAATCTTCAATCCTCAATCCTCAATCCTCAATTCTCAATCCTCAATCCTCAATCCTCAATCCTCAATCTTCAATCCTCAATCCTCAATCCTCAATCCTCAATCCTCATTCTTCAATCCTCAATACCGAATCCTCAATCCTCAATCCTCAATCCTCAATCCTCAATTTTCTATCCTCATTCTTCAATCCTCAATACCCAATCCTCAATCTTCAATCCTCAATCCTCAATCCACAATTCTCAATCTTCGATCCTCAATCCTCAATCCTCATTCTTCAATCCTCAATACCCAATCCTCAATCCTCAATCGTCAGTCTTCAATCCTCAATACTCAATCTTCAATCCTCAATCCTCAATCCTCAATCCTCAATCCTCAATCCTCATTCTTCAATCCTCAATACCCAATCCTCAATCCTCAATCTATAATCCTCAATCCTCAGTCCTCAATTCTCAATCCTCAGTCCTCAGTCCTCAGTCCTCAAACCTCAATCCTCAACCCTCATTCCTCATCCTCAATTCTCAATTCTCAATCTTCAATCCTCAATCCTCAATCCTCAATACTTAATCTTCAATCCTCAATCCTCAATTCTCAATCCACAATTCTCAATCCTCAATCTTCAATCCTCAATACTCAATCCTCAATACTCAATCTTCAAACCTCAATCCTCAATTCTCAATCGTCAATCCTCAATCCTCAATCCTCAATCCTCAATCCTCAATCCTCAATCCTCAATCTTCAATCCTCAATCCTCAATTCTCAATCCTCAATCCTCAGTCCTCAGTCCTCAAACCTCAATCCTCAACCCTCAGACCTCATCCTCTATCCTCAATCCTCAATTCTCAATCCTCAGTCCTCAGTCCTCAGTCCTCAAACCTCAATCCTCAACCCTCATTCCTCATCCTCAATTCTCAATTCTCAATCTTCAATCCTCAATCCTCAATCCTCAATACTTAATCTTCAATCCTCAATCCTCAATTCTCAATCCTCAATCCTCAATCCTCAATCCTCAATCCTCAATTCTCAATCGTCAGTCTTCAATCCTCAATCTTCAATCCTCAATCCTCAGTCCTCAGTCCTCAAACCTCAATCCTCAACCCTCATCCATCATCCACAATCCTCAATCCTCAATCTTCAATCCTCAATCCTCAGTCCTCAATACCCAATCCTCAATCTTCAATCCTCAATCCTCAATCCACAATTCTCAATCCTCAATCTTCAATCCTCAATTCTCAATACTCAATAGAATATCCTGAATTCTCATGGTTCAATACTCAGCCCACAATATTCAATATTCAAACGTCAATCCTCAAACATCTATTCTCAACACTCAATCCCCAACACTCAGTCCTCTCTCTTCAATCCTCCATTCTCTACCCTCAATCCTCAAGCGTCAATCCTCAATCCTCAACCCTCATCCCTCATCCACTATCCTCAATCCTCAATCTTCAATCCTCAATCCTCAGTCCTCAATACTCAATCTTCAATCATCGATCCTCAGTCCTCAAACCTCAATTCCGAATCCTCAATCCTGAATCCTCAATCTTCGGCCCTCAGTCCTCAACAATCAATTGTCAATACTCAACCCTCAATAGAATATCCTCAATTCACAGTTTTCAACAATCAATCCCCATTCTTCAATCTTCAATCCTCAATCCTCAATCCTCATCCCTCATCCACAATCCTCAATCCTCAAGCTTCAATCCTCAATCCTCAGTCCTCAATACCCAATCCTCAATCTTCAATCCTCAATCCTCAATCCACAATTCTCAATCCTCAATCTTCAATCCTCAATACTCAATCCTCAATACTCAACATTCAAACCTCAATCCTCAATTCTCAATCGTCAATCCTCAATCCTCAATCCTCAATACTCAATCCTCAATCCTCAATCCTCAATCTTCAATCCTCAATTCTCAATACTCAATAGAATATCCTGAATTCTCATGGTTCAATACTCAGCCCACAATATTCAATATTCAAACGTCAATCCTCAAACATCTATTCTCAACACTCAATCCCCAACACTCAGTCCTCTCTCTTCAATCCTCCATTCTCTACCCTCAATCCTCAAGCGTCAATCCTCAATCCTCAATACTCAACCCTCTATCCTCAGTCCTCAAACCTCAATCCCGAATCCTCAATCCTGAATCCTCAATCTTCAGCCCTCAGTCCTCAACAATCAATTGTCAATCCTCAATCCTCAATAGAATATCCTCAATTCACAGTTTTCAATACTCAATCCCCATTCTTCAGTCTTCAAACCTCAACCCACAAACATCAATTCCCATCACTCAACCCTCAACACTCAGTCCTCAGTCATCAATCCTCAATCCTCAATCCTCAATCTTCAATCCTCAATGCTCAACCTTCAATCCTCAATCCTCAATTCTCAATCCTCAATACTCAATACTCAACCGTCATTCCTCAATCCCCAATTCTCAATCTTCAATACTCAAACCTCAATCCTCAATCCTCAATCCTCAATCATCAATCCTCAATACTCAATCTTCAATCCTCAATCCTCAATCCTCAATCCTCAACCCTCAATCCTCAATCCTCAATCCTCAATCTTCAATCCTCAATACTCAATCTTCAATCCTCAAGCCTCAATCCTCAATCCTCAATCCTCATACTTCAATCCTCAATTCCAAATCCTCAATCTTCAATCCTCAGTCCTCAATCCTCAATTCTCAATCCTCAATCCTCGATCCTCAGATCTCAAACATCAATACTCAACCCTCAGACCTCGTCCTCAAGCCACAACACTCAATCCTCAATCCTCAATCTTCAATCATCAATATACAATCTTCAGTCCTCAATCGTCAATACTCAATCCTCAATCCTCAATCCTCAATGTTCAATCCGCGATACCCAATCCTCAATGTTCAATCCTCAATCCTCAATCCTCAATCCTCAATACTCAATCCTCAATCCACAATCCTCAATCCTCAATCATCAATCCTCAATCCTCAATCCTCAATCTTCAATCCTCAATACTCAATCTTCAATCCTCAAGCCTCAATCCTCAATCCTCAACCCTCAATACTCAATCTTCAATACTCGATACCCAGTCTTCTATCCTCAATCCTCAGACCTCAAACCTCAATTCTGAATCCTCACTCCTGAATCCTCAATCTTCGGCCCGCAGTCCTCAACAATCAGTTGTCAATCCTCAATCCTCAATAGAATATCCTCAATTCACAGTTTTCAATACTCAATACTCAATCTGCAATCTTCATACCTCTATCCACAAACATCAATTCTCATCACTCTACCCTCAACACTCAGTCCTCAATGTTCAATCCTCAATCCTCAATCCTCAATCCTCAATCGTCAATCTTCAATCCTCAATACTCAATCTTCAATCCTCAATCCTCAATCCTCAATCCTCAATCCTCATTCTTCAATCCTCAATAGCAAATCCTCAATCTTCAATCCTCAATCCTCAATCCTAAATTCTCAATCCTCAATCCTCGATCCTCAGACCTCAAACATCAATACTCAACGCTCAGTCCTCGTCCTCAATCCACAACCCTCAATCCTCAATCCTCAATCTTCAATCATCAATGTACAATCTTCAGTCCTCAAGCCTCAATACTCAATCCTCAATCCTCAATCCTCAATGTTCAATCCGCGATACCCAATCCTCAATGTTCGATCCTCAATCCTCAATCCTCAATCCTCAATCCTCAATCCTCAATCCTCAATACTCAATCCCCAATCCTCAGTCTCCAAACATCAATCCTCTATCCTCAATCCTCAATCCTCAATCGTCAGTCTTCAATCCTCAATACTCAATCTTCAATCCTCAATCCTCAGTCCTCAAACCTCAATTCTGTATCCTCAATCCTCAATTTTCAATCCTCATTCTTCAATCCTCTATACCCAGTACTCAATCTTCAATCCTCAATCCTCAATGTTCAATCCTCAATACACAATCCTCAATCTTCAATCCTCAATCCTCAATCCTCAATCCTCAAACCTCAATCCTCAGTCCTCAAACCTCAATCCTGAATCCTCAATCCTGAATCCTCAACCTTCAGCCCTGAGTCCTCAACGATCAGTTGTCAATCCTCAATCCTCAATAGAATATCCTCAATTCACAGTTTTCAATACTCAATACTCAATCTGCAATCTTCAGATCTCTATCCACAAACATCAATTCTCATCTCTCAACCCTCAATACTCAGCCCTAATCCTCAATCTTCAAACCTCAACACTCAATCCTCAATCCTCAATCATCAATCCTCAATCCTCAATCCTCAATCCTCAATCCTCAACCGTCAATCTTCAATCCTCAGACCTCAAACATCAACACTCAACCCTCAGTCCTCGCCCTCAATCCACAACCCTCAATCCTCAACCCTCAACCATCAATCCTCAATACTCAACCATCAATCCTCAATTCTCAATACTCAATAGAATATCCTGAATTCTCATGGTTCAATACTCAATCCACAATATTCAATATTCAAACCTCAATCCTCAAACATCTATTCTCAACACTCAATCCCCAACACTCAGTCCTCTCTCTTCAATCCTCCATCCGCAAACCTCAATCCTCAAGCGTCAATCCTCAATCCTCAATACTCAACCCTCAATCCTCAGTCCTCAAACCTCAATCCCGAATCGTCAATCCTGAATCCTCAATCTTCAGCCCTCAGTCCTCAACAATCAATTGTCAATCCTCAATCCTCAATAGAATATCCTCAATTCACAGTTTTCAATACTCAATCCCCATTCTTCAGTCTTCAAACCTCAATCCACAAACATCAATTCCCATCACTCAACCCTCAACACTCAGTCCTCAATCTTCAATCCTCAATCCTCAATCCTCAATCCTCAGTCCCCAAACCTCAATCCTCAATTTTCAATCCCCAATACTCAGTCTTCAATCATCGATCCTCAATACTCAATCCTCAATCCTCAATCCTCAATCCTCAATCCTCAATCCTCAATCCTCAATCTTCAATCCTCATTACTCAATCTTCAATCCTCAATCCTCAATCCTCAATCCCCAATCCTGAATCCTCAATACTCAATCTTCAATCCTTAATACTCAATTCTCAATCCTCAACCCTCAATCCTCAATCCTCAATCCTCACTCCTCAATCCTCAATTCTCAATCGTCAGCCTTCAATCCTCAATACTCAATCTTCAATCCTCAATCCTCAATCCTCAATCCTCAATCGTCAACCTTCAATCCTCAATACTCAATCTTCAATCCTCAATCCTCAATCCTCAATCCTCAATCCTCATCCTTCAATCCTCAATACCCAATACTCAATCTTCAATCTTCAATCCTCAATCCTCAATCCTCAATTCTCAATCCTCTATCCCCAGTCCTCAGTCCTCAAACCTCAATCCTCAACCCTCAGCCCTCATTGTCAATCCTCAATCTTCAATCCTCAATCCTCAATCTTCAATGCTCAATCCTCAATCTTCAATCCTCAATACTCAATCTTCGATCCTCAATCCTCAATCCTCAATACTCAATCCTCAATCCTCAATTTTCTATCCTCATTCTTCAATCCTCAATACCCAATACTCAATCTTCAACCTTCAATCCTCAATCCTCAATCCTCAATCCTCATTCTTCAATCCTCAATACCCAATCCTCAATCTTCAATCCTCAATCCTCAATCCTAAATCCTCAATCCTCAATCCTCAATTTTCAATCCTCATTCTTCAATCCTCAATACCCAATACTCAATCTTCAATCTTCAATCCTCAATCCTCAATCCTCAATTCTCAATCCTCTATCCCCAGTCCTCAGTCCTCAAACCTCAATCCTCAACCCTCAGCCCTCATTGTCAATCCTCAATCTTCAATCCTCAATCCTCAATCTTCAATGCTCAATCCTCAATCTTCAATCCTCAATCTTCAATCCTCAATCCTCAGTCCTCAATACTCAATCCTCATTCCTCGATCCTCAATCCTCAATCCTCAATCCTCAATCCTCGATCCTCAATCTTCAATCCTCAGTCCCAAATTCTCAATCTTCAATCCTCAATCCTCAGCCTTGAATCTTCAATCCTCATTACTCAATCTTCAATCCTCAATTCTCAATCCTCAATCCTCAATCCTCATTCTTCAATCCTCAATACCCAATCCTCAATCTTCAACCCTCAATCCTCAATCCACAATTCTCAATCCTCAATCCTCAATCCTCAGACCTAAAACACCAATACACAACCCTCAGTCCTTGTCCTCAATCCACAACCCTCAATCCTCAATCCTCAATCTTCAATCATCAATATTCAATCTTCAATCCTGAATCCTCAATCCTCAATCCTCAATCCTCAACCCTCAATCCTCAATCCTCAATCCTCAATACCAAATCCTCAATATTCCATCCTCAATCCTCAATCCTCAATTCTCGATCCTCAATCCTCGATCCTCAGACCTCAATCCTCATTCTTCAATCCTCAATACCAAATCCTCAATCTTCAATCCTCAATCCTCTAACCTCAATTCTCGATCCTCAATCCTCGATCCTCAGACCTCAAACATTAATACTCAACCCTCACTCCTCGTCCTCAATCCACAACCCTCAATCCTCAATCCTCAATCTTCAATCATCAATATACAATCCACAATTCTCAATCCTCAATCTTCAATCCTCAATACTCAATCCTCAATACTCAACATTCAAACCTCAATCCTCAATTCTCAATCGTCAATCCTCAATCCTCAATCCTCAATACTCAATCCTCAATCCTCAATCCTCAATCTTCAATCCTCAATTCTCAATACTCAATAGAATATCCTGAATTCTCATGGTTCAATACTCAGCCCACAATATTCAATATTCAAACGTCAATCCTCAAACATCTATTCTCAACACTCAATCCCCAACACTCAGTCCTCTCTCTTCAATCCTCCATTCTCTACCCTCAATCCTCAAGCGTCAATCCTCAATCCTCAATACTCAACCCTCTA
This sequence comes from Calliopsis andreniformis, assembly GCF_051401765.1. Lineage (NCBI taxonomy): Eukaryota > Metazoa > Arthropoda > Insecta > Hymenoptera > Andrenidae > Calliopsis > Calliopsis andreniformis. Next base: position 4,616,656 of record NW_027480452.1, read on the forward strand.
TCCTCAGTCCTCAAACCTCAATCCCGAATCCTCAATCCTGAATCCTCAATCTTCAGCCCTCAGTCCTCAACAATCAATTGTCAATCCTCAATCCTCAATAGAATATCCTCAATTCACAGTTTTCAATACTCAATCCCCATTCTTCAGTCTTCAAACCTCAACCCACAAACATCAATTCCCATCACTCAACCCTCAACACTCAGTCCTCAGTCATCAATCCTCAATCCTCAATCCTCAATCTTCAATCCTCAATGCTCAACCTTCAATCCTCAATCCTCAATTCTCAATCCTCAATACTCAATACTCAACCGTCATTCCTCAATCCCCAATTCTCAATCTTCAATACTCAAACCTCAATCCTCAATCCTCAATCCTCAATCATCAATCCTCAATACTCAATCTTCAATCCTCAATCCTCAATCCTCAATCCTCAACCCTCAATCCTCAATCCTCAATCCTCAATCTTCAATCCTCAATACTCAATCTTCAATCCTCAAGCCTCAATCCTCAATCCTCAATCCTCATACTTCAATCCTCAATTCCAAATCCTCAATCTTCAATCCTCAGTCCTCAATCCTCAATTCTCAATCCTCAATCCTCGATCCTCAGATCTCAAACATCAATACTCAACCCTCAGACCTCGTCCTCAAGCCACAACACTCAATCCTCAATCCTCAATCTTCAATCATCAATATACAATCTTCAGTCCTCAATCGTCAATACTCAATCCTCAATCCTCAATCCTCAATGTTCAATCCGCGATACCCAATCCTCAATGTTCAATCCTCAATCCTCAATCCTCAATCCTCAATACTCAATCCTCAATCCACAATCCTCAATCCTCAATCATCAATCCTCAATCCTCAATCCTCAATCTTCAATCCTCAATACTCAATCTTCAATCCTCAAGCCTCAATCCTCAATCCTCAACCCTCAATACTCAATCTTCAATACTCGATACCCAGTCTTCTATCCTCAATCCTCAGACCTCAAACCTCAATTCTGAATCCTCACTCCTGAATCCTCAATCTTCGGCCCGCAGTCCTCAACAATCAGTTGTCAATCCTCAATCCTCAATAGAATATCCTCAATTCACAGTTTTCAATACTCAATACTCAATCTGCAATCTTCATACCTCTATCCACAAACATCAATTCTCATCACTCTACCCTCAACACTCAGTCCTCAATGTTCAATCCTCAATCCTCAATCCTCAATCCTCAATCGTCAATCTTCAATCCTCAATACTCAATCTTCAATCCTCAATCCTCAATCCTCAATCCTCAATCCTCATTCTTCAATCCTCAATAGCAAATCCTCAATCTTCAATCCTCAATCCTCAATCCTAAATTCTCAATCCTCAATCCTCGATCCTCAGACCTCAAACATCAATACTCAACGCTCAGTCCTCGTCCTCAATCCACAACCCTCAATCCTCAATCCTCAATCTTCAATCATCAATGTACAATCTTCAGTCCTCAAGCCTCAATACTCAATCCTCAATCCTCAATCCTCAATGTTCAATCCGCGATACCCAATCCTCAATGTTCGATCCTCAATCCTCAATCCTCAATCCTCAATCCTCAATCCTCAATCCTCAATACTCAATCCCCAATCCTCAGTCTCCAAACATCAATCCTCTATCCTCAATCCTCAATCCTCAATCGTCAGTCTTCAATCCTCAATACTCAATCTTCAATCCTCAATCCTCAGTCCTCAAACCTCAATTCTGTATCCTCAATCCTCAATTTTCAATCCTCATTCTTCAATCCTCTATACCCAGTACTCAATCTTCAATCCTCAATCCTCAATGTTCAATCCTCAATACACAATCCTCAATCTTCAATCCTCAATCCTCAATCCTCAATCCTCAAACCTCAATCCTCAGTCCTCAAACCTCAATCCTGAATCCTCAATCCTGAATCCTCAACCTTCAGCCCTGAGTCCTCAACGATCAGTTGTCAATCCTCAATCCTCAATAGAATATCCTCAATTCACAGTTTTCAATACTCAATACTCAATCTGCAATCTTCAGATCTCTATCCACAAACATCAATTCTCATCTCTCAACCCTCAATACTCAGCCCTAATCCTCAATCTTCAAACCTCAACACTCAATCCTCAATCCTCAATCATCAATCCTCAATCCTCAATCCTCAATCCTCAATCCTCAACCGTCAATCTTCAATCCTCAGACCTCAAACATCAACACTCAACCCTCAGTCCTCGCCCTCAATCCACAACCCTCAATCCTCAACCCTCAACCATCAATCCTCAATACTCAACCATCAATCCTCAATTCTCAATACTCAATAGAATATCCTGAATTCTCATGGTTCAATACTCAATCCACAATATTCAATATTCAAACCTCAATCCTCAAACATCTATTCTCAACACTCAATCCCCAACACTCAGTCCTCTCTCTTCAATCCTCCATCCGCAACCCTCAATCCTCAAGCGTCAATCCTCAATCCTCAATTCTCAACCCTCAATCCTCAGTCCTCAAACCTCAATCCCGAATCGTCAATCCTGAATCCTCAATCTTCAGCCCTCAGTCCTCAACAATCAATTGTCAATCCTCAATCCTCAATAGAATATCCTCAATTCACAGTTTTCAATACTCAATCCCCATTCTTCAGTCTTCAAACCTCAATCCACAAACATCAATTCCCATCACTCAACCCTCAACACTCAGTCCTCAATCTTCAATCCTCAATCCTCAATCCTCAATCCTCAGTCCCCAAACCTCAATCCTCAATTTTCAATCCCCAATACTCAGTCTTCAATCATCGATCCTCAATACTCAGTCCTCAATCCTCAATCCTCAATCCTCAATCCTCAATCCTCAATCCTCAATCTTCAATCCTCATTACTCAATCTTCAATCCTCAATCCTCAATCCTCAATCCCCAATCCTGAATCCTCAATCCTCAATCTTCAATCCTTAATACTCAATTCTCAATCCTCAACCCTCAATCCTCAATCCTCAATCCTCACTCCTCAATCCTCAATTCTCAATCGTCAGCCTTCAATCCTCAATACTCAATCTTCAATCCTCAATCCTCAATCCTCAATCCTCAATCGTCAACCTTCAATCCTCAATACTCAATCTTCAATCCTCAATCCTCAATCCTCAATCCTCAATCCTCATCCTTCAATCCTCAATACCCAATCCTCAATCTTCAATCCTCAATCCTCAATCCACAATACTCAATCTTCGATCCTCAATCCTCATTCTTCAATCCTCAATACCCAATCCTCAATCCTCAATCGTCAGCCTTCAATCCTCAATACTCAATCTTCAATCCTCAATCCTCAATACTCAATCTTCGATCCTCAATCCTCAATCCTCAATACTCAATCCTCAATCCTCATTCGTCAATCTTCAATCCTCAATACTCAATCTTCGATCCTCAATCCTCAATCCTCAATACTCAATCCTCAATCCTCAATTTTCTATCCTCATTCTTCAATCCTCAATACCCAATACTCAATCTTCAACCTTCAATCCTCAATCCTCAATCCTCAATCCTCATTCTTCAATCCTCAATACCCAATCCTCAATCTTCAATCCTCAATCCTCAATCCTAAATCCTCAATCCTCAATCCTCAATTTTCAATCCTCATTCTTCAATCCTCAATACCCAATACTCAATCTTCAATCTTCAATCCTCAATCCTCAATCCTCAATTCTCAATCCTCTATCCCCAGTCCTCAGTCCTCAAACCTCAATCCTCAACCCTCAGCCCTCATTGTCAATCCTCAATCTTCAATCCTCAATCCTCAATCTTCAATGCTCAATCCTCAATCTTCAATCCTCAATCTTCAATCCTCAATCCTCAGTCCTCAATACTCAAGCTTCAATCCTCGATCCTCAATCCTCAATCCTCAATCCTCAATCCTCGATCCTCAATCTTCAATCCTCAGTCCCAAATGCTCAATCTTCAATCCTCAATCCTCAGCCCTCAATCTTCAATCCTCATTACTCAATCTTCAATCCTCAATTCTCAATCCTCAATCCTCAATCCTCATTCTTCAATCCTCAATACCCAATCCTCAATCTTCAATCCTCAATCCTCAATCCACAATTCTCAATCCTCAATCCTCAATCCTCAGACCTCAAACATCAATACACAACCCTCAGTCCTTGTCCTCAATCCACAACCCTCAATCCTCAATCCTCAATCTTCAATCATCAATATTCAATCTTCAATCCTGAATCCTCAATCCTCAAACCTCAATCCTCAACCCTCAATCCTCAATCCTCAATCCTCAATCCTCAATACCAAATCCTCAATCTTCAATCCTCAATCCTCAATCCTCAATTCTCGATCCTCAATCCTCGATTCTCAGACCTCAATCCTCATTCTTCAATCCTCAATACCAAATCCTCAATCTTCAATCCTCAATCCTCAAACCTCAATTCTCGATCCTCAATCCTCGATCCTCAGACCTCAAACATTAATACTCAACCCTCACTCCTCGTCCTCAATCCACAACCCTCAATCCTCAATTCTCAATCTTCAATCATCAATATACAATCTTCAGTCCTCAATCCTCAATACTCAATCCTCAATCCTCAATCCTCAATGTTCAATCCGCGATACCCAATCCTCAATGTTCAATCCTCAATCCTCAATCCTCAATCATCAATCCTCAATCCTCAATCCTCAATACTCAATCCTCAATCGTCAATCCGCAATCCCCAATTCTCAATCTGCAATCCTCAAACCTCAATCCTCAATCCCCAATCCTCAATCTTCAATCCTCAATACTCAATCTTCAATCCTCAATCCTCAATCCTCAATCCTCAATCCTCATTCTTCAATCCTCAATACCCAATCCTCAATCCTCAATCTTTAATCCTCAATCCTCAGTCCTCAGTTCTCAATCCTCAATCCTCAGTCCTCAGTCCTCAAACCTCAATCCTCAACCCTCATCCCTCATCCACAATCCTCAATCCTCAATCTTCAATCCTCAATCCTCAGTCCTCAATACTCAATCTTCAATCATCGATCCTCAATCCTCAATCCTCAATCCTCAATCCTCGATCCTCAATCTTCAATCCTCAATCCTCAATCCTCAATCCTCAATTCTCAATCCTCAATCCTCAGTCCTCAGTCCTCAAACCTCAATCCTCAACCCTCATCCCTCATCCACAATCCTCAATCCTCAATCTTCAATCCTCAATCCTCAGTCCTCAATACCCAATCCTCAATCTTCAATCCTCAATCCTCAATCCACAATTCTCAATCCTCAATCCTCAATCCTCAGACCTCAAACATCAATACACAACCATCAGACCATGTCCTCAATCCACAATCCTCAATCTTCAATCCTCAATCCTCAATCCTCAATCCTCAATCCTCAATCCTCAATTTTCAATCCTCATTCTTCAATCCTCAATACCCAATACTCAACCTTCAATCTTCAATCCTCAATCCTCAATCCTCAATTCTCAATCCTCTATCCCCAGTCCTCAGTCCTCAAACCTCAATCCTCAACCCTCAGCCCTCATCCTCAATCCCCAACCCTCAACCCTCAATCCTCAACACTCAATCCTCAATCGTCAGTCTTCAATCCTCAATACTCAATCATCCATCCTCAATCCTCAATCCTCAATCCTCAACCCTCAATCCTCAATCCTCAATCCTCAATCCCCAATCCTCAATCCTCAATCCACAATCCTCAATCCTCAATCCTCAATTTTCAATCCTCATTCTTCAATCCTCAATACCCAATACTCAATCTTCAATCTTCAATCCTCAATCCTCAATCCTCAATTCTCAACCCTCAGCACTAATTGTCAATCCTCAATCTTCAATCCTCAATCCTCAATCTTCAATGCTCAATACTCAATCTTCAATCCTCAATCTTCAATCCTCAATCCTCAGTCCTCAATACTCAAGCTTCAATCCTCGATCCTCAATCCTCAATCCTCAATCCTCAATCCTCGATCCTCAATCTTCAATCCTCAGTCCCAAATGCTCAATCTTCAATCCTCAATCCTCAGCCCTCAATCTTCAATCCTCATTACTCAATCTTCAATCCTCAATTCTCAATCCTCAATCCTCAATCCTCATTCTTCAATCCTCAATACCAAATCCTCAATCTTCAATCCTCAATCCTCTAACCTCAATTCTCGATCCTCAATCCTCGATCCTCAGACCTCAAACATTAATACTCAACCCTCACTCCTCGTCCTCAATCCACAACCCTCAATCCTCAATCCTCAATCTTCAATCATCAATATTCAATCTTCAATCCTGAATCCTCAATCCTCAAACCTCAATCCTCAACCCTCAATCCTCAATCCTCAATCCTCAATCCTCAATACCAAATCCTCAATCTTCAATCCTCAATCCTCAATCCTCAATTCTCGATCCTCAATCCTCGATTCTCAGACCTCAATCCTCATTCTTCAATCCTCAATACCAAATCCTCAATCTTCAATCCTCAATCCTCAAACCTCAATTCTCGATCCTCAATCCTCGATCCACAGACCTCAAACATTAATACTCAACCCTCACTCCTCGTCCTCAATCCACAACCCTCAATCCTCAATTCTCAACCTTCAATCATCAATATACAATCTTCAGTCCTCAATCCTCAATACTCAATCCTCAATCCTCAATCCTCAATGTTCAATCCGCGATACCCAATCCTCAATGTTCAATCCTCAATCCTCAATCCTCAATCATCAATCCTCAATTCTCAATCCTCAACACTCAATCCTCAATCCTCAGTCCCCAAACCTCAATCCTCAATCTTCAATCATCAAAACTCAATCTTCAATCCTCTATCCTCAATACTCAATCCTCAATCCTCAATCCTCAATCCACAATCTTCAATCCTCAATCCCCAATCCTCAATCCTCAATCCTCAATCCTCAGTCCTCAATTCTCATTCTTCAATCCTCAATACCAAATCCTCAATCTTCAATCCTCAATCCTCAATCCTCAATTCTCGATCCTCAATCCTCGATCCTCAGACCTCAAACATTGATACTCAACCCTCACTCCTCGTCCTCAATCCACAACCCTCAATCCACAACCCTCAATCCTCAATCCTCAATCATCAATTATCAATATACAATCTTCAGTCCTCAATCCTCAATACTCAATCCTCAATTCTCAATCCTCAATGTTCAATCCGCGATACCCAATCCTCAATGTTCAATCCTCAATCCTCAATCCTCAATCCTCAATCCTCAATCCTCAATCCTCAATCCTCAATCCTCAATCCTCAATCCTCAGTCCCCAAACCTCAATCCTCAATATTCAATCCTCAAAACTCAATCTTCAATCCTCGATCCTCAATACTCAATCCTCAATACTCAATCCTCAATCGTCAATCCTCAATCCCCAATTCTCAATCTGCAATCCTCAAACCTCAATCCTCAATCCCCAATCCTCAATCTTCAATCCTCAATACTCAATCTTCAATCCTCAATCCTCAATCCTCAATCCTCAATCCTCATTCTTCAATCCTCAAAACCCAATCCTCAATCCTCAATCTTTAATCCTCAATCCTCAGTCCTCAGTTCTCAATCCTCAATCCTCAGTCCTCAGTCCTCAAACCTCAATCCTCAACCCTCATCCCTCATCCACAATCCTCAATCCTCAATCTTCAATCCTCAATCCTCAGTCCTCAATACTCAATCTTCAATCATCGATCCTCAATCCTCAATCCTCAATCCTCAATCCTCGATCCTCAACCCTCAATCCTCAATCCTCAATCGTCAGTCTTCAATCCTCAATAATCAATCTTCAATCCTCAATCCTCAATCCTCAATCCTCAATCCTCATTCTTCAATCCTCAATACACAATCCTCAATCCTCAATCTTTAATCCTCAATCCTCAATCCTCAATTCTCAATCCTCAATCCTCAGTCCTCAGTCCTCAAACCTCAATCCTCAACCCTCATCCCTCATCCACAATCCTCAATCCTCAATCTTCAATCCTCAATCCTCAGTCCTCAATACCCAATCCTCAATCTTCAATCCTCAATCCTCAATCCACAATTCTCAATCCTCAATCCTCAATCCTCAGACCTCAAACATCAATACACAACCATCAGACCATGTCCTCAATCCACAATCCTCAATCTTCAATCCTCAATCCTCAATCCTCAATCCTCAATCCTCAATCCTCAATTTTCAATCCTCATTCTTCAATCCTCAATACCCAATACTCAATCTTCAATCTTCAATCCTCAATCCTCAATCCTCAATTCTCAATCCTCTATCCCCAGTCCTCAGTCCTCAAACCTCAATCCTCAACCCTCAGCCCTCATCCTCAATCCTCAACCCTCAACCCTCAATCCTCAACCCTCAATCCTCAATCGTCAGTCTTCAATCCTCAATACTCTGTCATCAATCCTCAATCCTCAATCCTCAATCCTCAACCCTCAATCCTCAATCCTCAATCCTCAATCCCCAATCCTCAATCCTCAATACTCAATCCTCAATTCTCAATCCTCAATGTTCAATCCGCGATACCGAATCCTCAATGTTCAATCCTCAATCCTCAATCCTCAATCCTCAATCCTCAATCCTCAATCCTCAATCCTCAATCCTCAATCCTCATTCCTCAGTCCCCAAACCTCAATCCTCAATATTCAATCCTCAAAACTCAATCTTCAATCCTCGATCCTCAATACTCAATCCTCAATCCTCAATCCTCTATCGTCAGTCTTCAATCCTCAATACTCAATCTTCAATCCTCAATCCTCAATCCTCAATCCTCAATCCTCAATCCTAATTCCTCAATCCTCAATACCCAATCCTAAATCTTCATTCCTCAATCCTCAATCCTCAATTGTCAATCCTCAATCCTCAGTCCTCAGTCCTCAAACCTCAATCCTCAACCCTCAGACCTCATCCTCAATCCTCAATCCTCAACCCTCAATCCTCAATCTTCAATCCTCGATACTCAATCTTCAATACTCAATCCTCAGTCCTCAAACCACAATTCTGAATCCTCAATCCTGAATCCTCAATCATCGGCCCTCTGTCCTCAACAATCAATTGTCAATACTCAACCCTCAATAGAATATCCTCAATTCTCAGTTTTCAATAGTCAATCCCCATTCTTCAATCTTCAAACCCCAATCCACAAACAACAATTCCCATCACTCAATCCTCAACACTCAGTACTCAATCTTCAATCCTCAATCCTCAATCCTCAATCTTCAATCCTCAATACTCAATCCTCAGTCCTCAGTCCTCAAACCTCAATCCTCAACCCTCATCCCTCATCCACAATCCTCAATCCTCAATCTTCAATCCTCAATCCTCAGTCCTCAATACCCAATCCTCAATCTTCAATCCTCAACCCTCAATCCACAATTCTCAATCCTCAATCCTCAATCCTCAGACCTCAAACATCAATACACAACCATCAGACCATGTCCTCAATCCACAATCCTCAATCTTCAATCCTCAATCCTCAATCCTCAATCCTCAATCCTCAATCCTCAATTTTCAATCCTCATTCTTCAATCCTCAATACCCAATACTCAACCTTCAATCTTCAATCCTCAATCCTCAATCCTCAATTCTCAATCCTCTATCCCCAGTCCTCAGTCCTCAAACCTCAATCCTCAACCCTCAGCCCTCATCCTCAATCCCCAACCCTCAACCCTCAATCCTCAACACTCAATCCTCAATCGTCAGTCTTCAATCCTCAATACTCAATCATCCATCCTCAATCCTCAATCCTCAATCCTCAACCCTCAACCCTCAATCCTCAATCCTCAATCCCCAATCCTCAATCCTCAATCCTCAATCCTCAATCCTCAATCCTCAATTTTCAATCCTAATTCTTCAATCCTCAATACCCAATACTCAATCTTCAATCTTCAATCCTCAATCCTCAATCCTCAATTCTCAACCCTCAGCCCTCATTGTCAATCCTCAATCTTCAATGCTCAATACTCAATCTTCAATCCTCAATCTTCAATCCTCAATCCTCAGTCCTCAATACTCAAGCTTCAATCCTCGATCCTCAATCCTCAATCCTCAATCCTCAATCCTCGATCCTCAATCTTCAATCCTCAGTCCGAAATGCTCAATCTTCAATCCTCAATCCTCAGCCCTCAGTCTTCAATCCTCATTACTCAATCTTCAATCCTCAATTCTCAATCCTCAATCCTCAATCCTCATTCTTCAATCCTCAATACCAAATCCTCAATCTTCAATCCTCAATCCTCTAACCTCAATTCTCGATCCTCAATCCTCGATCCTCAGACCTCAAACATTAATACTCAACCCTCACTCCTCGTCCTCAATCCACAACCCTCAATCCTCAATCCTCAATCTTCAATCATCAATATACAATCTTCAGTCCTCAATCCTCAATACTCAATCCTCAGCCCTCATCCTCAATCCTCAATCCTCAACCCTCAATCCTCAATCTTCAATACTCGATACTCAATCTTCAATCCTCAATCCTCAGTCCTCAAACCTCAATTCTGAGTCTTCAGTCCTGAATCCTCAATCTTCGGCCCTCAGTCCTCAACAATCAGTTGTCAATCATCAATCCTCAATAGAATATCCTCAATCCACAGTTTTCAATAATCAATACTCAATCAGCAATCTTCAAACCTCTATCCACAAACATCAATTCTCATCACTCAGTCCTCAATGTTCAAGCCTCAATCCTCAATCCTCAATCCTCATTCGTCAATCTTCAATCCTCAATACTCAATCTTCAATCCTCATTACTCAATCTTCGATCCTCAATCCTCAAACCTCAATACTCAATCCTCAATCCTCAATTTTCTATCCTCATTCTTCAATCCCAAATACCCAATACTCAATCTTCAATCTTCAATCCTCAGTCCTCAATCCTCAATTCTCAATCCTCTATCCCCAGTCCTCAGTCCTCAAACCTCAATCCTCAACCATCAGCCCTCATTGTCAGTCCTCAATCTTCAATCCTCAATCCTCAATCTTCAATGCTCAATACTCAATCTTCAATCCTCAATCTTCAATCCTCAATCCTCAGTCCTCAATACTCAAGCTTCAATCCTCGATCCTCAATCCTCAATCCTCAATCCTCAATCCTCGATCCTCAATCTTCAATCCTCAGTCCCAAATGCTCAATCTTCAATCCTCAATCCTCAGCCCTCAATCTTCAATCCTCATTACTCAATCTTCAATCCTCAATTCTCAATCCTCAATCCTCAATCCTCATTCTTCAATCCTCAATACCCAATCCTCAATCTTCAATCCTCAATCCTCAATCCACAATTCTCAATCCTCAATCCTCAATCCTCAGACCTCAAACATCAATACACAACCCTCAGTCCTTGTCCTCAATCCACAACCCTCAATCCTCAATCCTCAATCTTCAATCATCAATATTCAATCTTCAATCCTGAATCCTCAATCCTCAAACCTCAATCCTCGACCCTCAATCCTCAATCCTCAATCCTCAATCCTCAATACCAAATCCTCAATCTTCAATCCTCAATCCTCAATCCTCAATTCTCGATCCTCAATCCTCGATTCTCAGACCTCAATCCTCATTCTTCAATCCTCAATACCAAATCCTCAATCTTCAATCCTCAATCCTCAAACCTCAATTCTCGATCCTCAATCCTCGATCCTCAGACCTCAAACATTAATACTCAACCCTCACTCCTCGTCCTCAATCCACAACCCTCAATCCTCAATTCTCAATCTTCAATCATCAATATACAATCTTCAGTCCTCAATCCTCAATACTCAATCCTCAATTCTCAATCCTCAATGTTCAATCCGCGATACCCAATCCTCAATGTTCAATCCTCAGTCCTCAATCCTCAATCCTCAATCCTCAATCCTCAATCCTCAATCCTCAATCCTCAATCCTCAATCCTCAAACCTCAGTCCCCAAACCTCAATCCTCAATCTTCAATCCTCAAAACTCAATCTTCAATCCTCGATCCTCAATACTCAATCCTCAATCCTCAATCCTCTATCGTCAGTCTTCAATCGTCAATACTCAATCTTCAATCCTCAATCCTCAATCCTCAATCCTCAATCCTCAATCCTAATTCCTCAATCCTCAATACCCAATCCTAAATCTTCAATCCTCAATCCTCAATCCTCAATTGTCAATCCTCAATCCTCAGTCCTCAGTCCTCAAACCTCAATCCTCAACCCTCAGACCTCATCCTCAATCCTCAATCCTCAACCCTCAATCCTCAATCTTCAATCCTCGATACTCAATCTTCAATACTCAATCCTCAGTCCTCAAACCTCAATTCTGAATCCTCAATCCTGAATCCTCAATCTTCGGCCCTCAGTCCTCAACAATCAATTGTCAATACTCAACCCTCAATAGAATATCCTCAATTCTCAGTTTTCAATAGTCAATCCCCATTCTTCAATCTTCAAACCCCAATCCACAAACAACAATTCCCATCACTCAACCCTCAACACTCAGGACTCAATCTTCAATCCTCAATCCTCAATCCTCAATCTTCAATCCTCAATACTCAATCTTCAATCCTCAATCCTCAATTCTCAATCCTCAATACTCAATCCTCAATCGTCAGTCCTCAATCCCCAATTCTCAATCTGCAATCCTCAAACCTCAATCCTCAATCCCCAATCCTCAATCTTCAATCCTCAATACTCAATCTTCAATCCTCAATCCTCAATCCTCAATCCTCAATCCTCATTCTTCAATCCTCAATACCCAATCCTCAATCCTCAGTCTTTAATCCTCAATCCTCAGTCCTCAGTTCTCAATCCTCAATCCTCAGTCCTCAGTCCTCAAACCTCAATCCTCAACCCTCATCCCTCATCCACAATCCTCAATCCTCAATCCTCAATCCTCAATTCTCAATCCTCAATCCTCAGTCCTCAGTCCTCAAACCTCAATCCTCAACCCTCATCCCTCATCCACAATCCTCAATCCTCAATCTTCAATCCTCAGTCCTCAGTCCTCAATACCCAATCCTCAATCTTCAATCCTCAATCCTCAATCCACAATTCTCAATCCTCAATCCTCAATCCTCAGACCTCAAACATCAATACACAACCCTCAGACCATGTCCTCAATCCACAATCCTCAATCTTCAATCCTCAATCCTCAATCCTCAATCCTCAATCCTCAATCCTCAATTTTCAATCCTCATTCTTCAATCCTCAATACCCAATACTCAATCTTCAATCTTCAATCCTCAATCCTCAATCCTCAATTCTCAATCCTCTATCCCCAGTCCTCAGTCCTCAAACCTCAATCCTCAACCCTCAGCCCTCATCCTCAATCCTCAACCCTCAACCCTCAATCCTCAACCCTCAATCCTGAATCGTCAGTCTTCAATCCTCAATACTCAATCATCAATCCTCAATCCTCAATCCTCAATCCTCAACCCTCAATCCTCAATCCTCAATCCTCAATCCCCAATCCTCAATCCTCAATCCTCAATCCTCAATCCTCAATCCTCAATTTTCAATCCTCATTCTTCAATCCTCAATACCCAATACTCAATCTTCAATCTTCAATCCTCAATCCTCAATCCTCAATTCTCAATCCTCTATCCCCAGTCCTCAGTCCTCAAACCTCAATCCTCAATCCTCAATCCTCAATCCTCGATCCTCAATCTTCAATCATCAGTCCCAAATCCTCAATCTTCAATCCTCAATCCTCAGCCCTTAATCTTCAATCCTCATTACTCAATCTTCAATCCTCAATTCTCAATCCTCAATCCTCAATCCTCAATCCTCATTCTTCAATCCTCAATACCCAATCCTCAATATTCAACCCTCAATCCTCAATCCACAATTCTCAATCCTCAATCCTCAATCCTCAGACCTCAAACATCAATACACAACCCTCAGTCCTTGTCCTCAATCCACAACCCTCAATCCTCAATCCTCAATCTTCAATCATCAATATTCAATCTTCAATCCTGAATCCTCAATCCTCAATCCTCAATCCTCAACCCTCAATCCTCAATCCTCAATCCTCAATCCCCAATCCTCAATCTTCAATCCTCAATACTCAATCGTCAATCCTCAATCCTCAATCCTCAATCCTCAATCCTCAATGTTCAATCCGCGATACCCAATCCTCAATGTTCAATCCTCAATCCTCAATCCTCAATCCTCAGTCCCCAAACCTCAATCCTCAATCTTCAATCCTCAATACTCAATCTTCAATCCTCGATACTCAATACTCAATCCTCAATCCTCAATCCTCAATCGTCAGTCTTCAATCCTCAATAGTCAATCTTCAATCCTCAATCCTCAATCCTCAATCCTCATTCTTCAATCCTCAATACCCAATCCTCAATCTACAATCCTCAATCATCAATCCTCAATTCTCAATCCTCAATCCTCAGTCCTCAGTCCTCAAACCTCAATCATCAACCCTCAGCCCTCATACTCAATCCTCAACCCTCAACCCTCAATCCTCAACCCTCAATCCTCAATCGTCAGTCTTCAATCCTCAATACTCAATCATCAATCCTCAATCCTCAATCCTCAATCCTCAATCCTCATTCTTCAATCCTCAATACCCAATCCTCAATCTTCAATCCTCAACCCTCAATCCTCAATCCTCAATCCTCAATCCTCATTCTTCAATCCTCAATACACAATCCTCAATCCTCAATCTTTAATCCTCAATCCTCAATCCTCAATTCTCAATCCTCAATCCTCAGTCCTCAGTCCTCAAACCTCAATCCTCAACCCTCATCCCTCATCCACAATCCTCAATCCTCAATCTTCAATCGTCAATCCTCAGTCCTCAATATTCAATCTTCAATCATCGATTCTCAATCCTCAATCCTCAATCCTCAATTATCGATCCTCAATCTTCAATCCTCAATCCTCAATCCTCAATCCTCAATTCTCAATCCTCAATCCTCAGTCCTCAGTCCTCAAACCTCAATCCTCAACCCTCATCCCTCATCCACAATCCTCAATCCTCAATCTTCAATCCTCAATCCTCAGTCCTCAATACCCAATCCTCAATCTTCAATCCTCAATCCTCAATCCACTATTCTCAATCCTCAATCCTCAATCCTCAGACCTCAAACATCAATACACAACCCTCAGACCTTGTCCTCAATCCACAATCCTCAATCTTCAATCCTCAATCCTCAATCCTCAATCCTCAATCCTCAATCCTCAATTTTCAATCCTCATTCTTCAATCCTCAATACCCAATACTCAATCTTCAATCTTCAATCCTCAATCCGCAATCATCAATTCTCAATCCTCTAACCCCAGTCCTCAGTCCTCAAACCTCAATCCTCAACCCTCAGCCCTCATTGTCAATCCTCAATCTTCAATCCTCAATCCTCAATCTTCAATGCTCAATCCTCAATCTTCAATCCTCAATCTTCAATCCTCAATCCTCAGTCCTCAATACTCAATCTTCAATCCTCGATCCTCAATCCTCAATCCTCAATCCTCAATCCTCGATCCTCAATCTTCAATCCTCAGTCCCAAATTCTCAATCTTCAATCCTCAATCCTCAGCCTTCAATCTTCAATCCTCATTACTCAATTTTCAATCCTCAATTCTCAATCCTCAATCCTCAATCCTCATTCCTCAATCCTCAATCCTCAATCTTCAATCATCAATATTCAATCTTCAATCCTCAATCCTCAATCCTCAATCCTCAATCCTCAACCCTCAATGTTCAATCCGCAATACCCAATCCACAATCTTCAATCCTCAATACCCAGTCCTCAACCCTCAATCCTCAATCCTCAATCCTCAATACCAAATCCTCAATCTTCAATCCTCAATCCTCAATCCTCAATTCTCGATCGTCAATTCTCGATCCTCAGACCTCAAACATTAATACTCAACCCTCACTCCTCGTCCTCAATCCACAACCCTCAATCCTCAATCCTCAATCTTCAATCATCAATGTACAATCTTCAGTCCTCAATCCTCAATACTCAATCCTCAATCCTCAATCCTCAATGTTCAATCCGCGATACCCAATCCTCAATGTTCAATCCTCAATCCTCAATCTTCAATCCTCAATCCTCAATCCTCAATCCTCAATCCTCAATCCTCAATCCTCAGTCCCCAAAGCTCAATCCTCAACCTTCAATCCTCAAAACTCAATCTTCAATCCTCGATCCTCAATACTTAATCCTCAATCCTCAATCCTCAATCGTCAGTCTTCAATCCTCAATACTCAATCTTCAAGCCTCAATCCTCAATCCTCAATCCTCAATCCTCATTCATCAATCCTTAATACCCAATCCTCAATCTTCAATCCTCAATCCTCAATCCTCAATTCTCAATCCTCAATCCTCAGTCCTCAGTCCTCAAACCTCAATCCTCAACCCTCAGCCCTCATCCTCAATCCTCAATCCTCAACCCTCAATCCTCAATCTTCAATCCTCGATACTCAATCTTCAATCCTCAATCCTCAGTCCTCAAACCTCAATTCTGAATCCTCAATCCTGAATCCTCAATCTTCGGCCCTCAGTCCTCAACAGTCAGTTGTCAATCCCCAATCCTCCATAGAATATACTCAATTCACAGTTTTCAATACCCAATACTCAACCTGCAATCTTCAAATCTTTATCCACAAACATCAATTCTCATCACTCAACCCTCAACACTCTGTCCCCAATCCTCAATCTTCAATCGTCAATCCTCAATCCTCAATCTTCAATCCTCAATACTCAATCTTCAATCCTCAGCCCTCAATCCTCAATCCTCAATCATCAATATACAATCTTCAGTCCTCAATCCTCAATACGCAATTCTCAATCCACAATCCTCAATATTCAATCCGCGATACGCAATCATCAATGTTCAATCCTCAATCCTCAATCATCAATCCTCAATCCTCAATCCTCGATCCTCAATCCTCAATCCTCAATCCTCAGTCCCCAAACCTCAATCCTCAATCTTCAGTCCTCAAATCTCAATCTTCAATCCTCGATCCTTAATACTCAATCCTCAATCCTCAATCCTCAATCGTCAGCCTTCAATCCTCAATACTCAATCTTCAATCCTCAATCCTCAATCCTCAATCCTCAACACTCAGCCCTCATCCTCAATCCTCAATCCTCAACCCTCAATACTCAATCTTCAATACCCGATACTCAGTCTTCTATCCTCAATCCTCAGACCTCAAACCTCAATTCTGAATCCTCAGTCCTGAATCCTCAATCTTCGGCCCTCAGTCCTCAACAATCAGTTGTCAATCCTCAATCCTCAATAGAATATCCTCAATTAACAGTTTTCAATACTCAATACTCAATTTGCAATCTTCAAACCTCTATCCACAAACATCAATTTTCATCACTCAACCCTCAACACTCAGTCCTCAATGTTCAATCCTCAATCCTCAATCCTCAATCCTCCATCGTCAATCTTCAATACTCAATACTCAATCCTCAATCCTCAATCCGCAATCCTCAATCCTCAATCCTCAACTTTCAATCCTCATTCTTCAATCCTCAATACCCAATACTCAATCTTCAATCTTCAATCCTCAATCCTCAATCCTCAATTCTCAATCCTCAATCCCCAGTCCTCAGTCCTGAAACCTCAATCCTCAACCCTCAGCCCTCATCTTCAATCCTCAATCTTCAATCCTGAATCCTCAATCTTCAATGCTCAATACTCAATCTTCAATCCTCAATCTTCAATCCTCAATCCTCAGTCCTCAATACTCAATCTTCAATCCTCGATCCTCAATCCTCAATCCTCAATCCTCAATCCTCGATCCTCAATCTTCAAACCTCAGTCCCTAATCCTCAATCTTCAATCCTCAATCCTCAGCCCTCAATCTTCAATCCTCATTACTCAATCTTCAATCCTCAATTCTCAATCCTCAATCCTCAATCCTCATTCTTCAATCCTCAATACCCAATCCTCAATCTTCAATCCTCAGTCCTCAATCCACAATTCTCAATCCTCAATCCTCAATCCTCAGACCTCAAACATCAATAAACGACCCTCAGTCCTTGTCCTCAATCCACAACCCTCAATCCTCAATCCTCAATCTTCAATCATCAATATTCAATCTTCAATCCTCAATACTCAATCCTCAATCCTCAATCCTCAACACTCAATGTTCAATCCACAATACCCAATCCACAATCTTCAATCCTCAATCCCCAATCCTCAATCCTCAATCCTCAATCCTCAATCCTCAATACCAAATCCTCAATCTTCAATCCTCAATCCTCAATCCTCAATTCTCGATCCTCAATCCTCGATCCTCAGACCTCAAACATTGATTCTCAACCCTCACTCCTCGTCCTCAATCCACAACCCTCAATCCTCAATCCTCAATCTTCAATCATCAATATACAATCTTCAGTCCTCAATCCTCAATACTCAATCCTCAATCCTCAATCCTCAATATTCAATCCACGATACCCAATCCTCAATGTTCAATCCTCATTCCTCAATCCTCAATCCTCAATCCTCAATCCTCAATCCACAATCCTCAATCCTCAATCCTCAATCCTCAATCCCCAAACCTCAATCCTCAATCTTCAATCCTCAAAACTCAATCTTCAATCCTCGATCCTCAATACTCAATCCTCAATCCTCAACCCTCAATCCTCAATCCTCAATCCTCAATCCCCAATCCTCAATCCTCAATCCTCAATCCTCAATCCTCAATCCTCAATTTTCAATCCTCATTCTTCAATCCTCAATACCCAATACTCAATCTTCAATCTTCAATCCTCAATCCTCAATCCTCAATTCTCAATCCTCTATCCCCAGTCCTCAGTCCTCAAACCTCAATCCTCAATCCTCAGTCCTCAATCCTCGATCCTCAATCTTCAATCATCAGTCCCAAATCCTCAATCTTCAATCCTCAATCCTCAGCCCTTAATCTTCAATCCTCATTACTCAATCTTCAATCCTCAATTCTCAATCCTCAATCCTCAATCCTCAATCCTCATTCTTCAATCCTCAATACCCAATCCTCAATATTCAACCCTCAATCCTCAATCCACAATTCTCAATCCTCAATCCTCAATCCTCAGACCTCAAACATCAATACACAACCCTCAGTCCTTGTCCTCAATCCACAACCCTCAATCCTCAATCCTCAATCTTCAATCATCAATATTCAATCTTCAATCCTGAATCCTCAATCCTCAATCCTCAATCCTCAACCCTCAATCCTCAATCCTCAATCCTCAATCCCCAATCCTCAATCTTCAATCCTCAATACTCAATCGTCAATCCTCAATCCTCAATCCTCAATCCTCAATCCTCAATCCTCAATGTTCAATCCGCGATACCCAATCCTCAATGTTCAATCCTCAATCCTCAATCCTCAATCCTCAGTCCCCAAACCTCAATCCTCAATCTTCAATCCTCAATACTCAATCTTCAATCCTCGATACTCAATACTCAATCCTCAATCCTCAATCCTCAATCGTCAGTCTTCAATCCTCAATAGTCAATCTTCAATCCTCAATCCTCAATCCTCAATCCTCATTCTTCAATCCTCAATACCCAATCCTCAATCTACAATCCCCAATCATCAATCCTCAATTCTCAATCCTCAATCCTCAGTCCTCAGTCCTCAAACCTCAATCATCAACCCTCAGCCCTCATACTCAATCCTCAACCCTCAACCCTCAATCCTCAACCCTCAATCCTCAATCGTCAGTCTTCAATCCTCAATACTCAATCATCAATCCTCAATCCTCAATCCTCAATCCTCAATCCTCATTCTTCAATCCTCAATACCCAATCCTCAATCTTCAATCCTCAACCCTCAATCCTCAATTCTCAATCCTCAATCCTCAATCTTCAATCCTCAATCCTCAGTCCTCAATATTCAATCTTCAATCATCGATTCTCAATCCTCAATCCTCAATCCTCAATTATCGATCCTCAATCTTCAATCCTCAATCCTCAATCCTCAATCCTCAATTCTCAATCCTCAATCCTCAGTCCTCAGTCCTCAAACCTCAATCCTCAACCCTCATCCCTCATCCACAATCCTCAATCCTCAATCTTCAATCCTCAATCCTCAGTCCTCAATACCCAATCCTCAATCTTCAATCCTCAATCCTCAATCCACTATTCTCAATCCTCAATCCTCAATCCTCAGACCTCAAACATCAATACACAACCCTCAGACCTTGTCCTCAATCCACAATCCTCAATCTTCAATCCTCAATCCTCAATCCTCAATCCTCAATCCTCAATCCTCAATTTTCAATCCTCATTCTTCAATCCTCAATACCCAATACTCAATCTTCAATCTTCAATCCTCAATCCGCAATCATCAATTCTCAATCCTCTAACCCCAGTCCTCAGTCCTCAAACCTCAATCCTCAACCCTCAGCCCTCATTGTCAATCCTCAATCTTCAATCCTCAATCCTCAATCTTCAATGCTCAATCCTCAATCTTCAATCCTCAATCTTCAATCCTCAATCCTCAGTCCTCAATACTCAATCTTCAATCCTCGATCCTCAATCCTCAATCCTCAATCCTCAATCCTCGATCCTCAATCTTCAATCCTCAGTCCCAAATTCTCAATCTTCAATCCTCAATCCTCAGCCTTCAATCTTCAATCCTCATTACTCAATCTTCAATCCTCAATTCTCAATCCTCAATCCTCAATCCTCATTCCTCAATCCTCAATCCTCAATCTTCAATCATCAATATTCAATCTTCAATCCTCAATCCTCAATCCTCAATCCTCAATCCTCAACCCTCAATGTTCAATCCGCAATACCCAATCCACAATCTTCAATCCTCAATACCCAGTCCTCAACCCTCAATCCTCAATCCTCAATCCTCAATACCAAATCCTCAATCTTCAATCCTCAATCCTCAATCCTCAATTCTCGATCGTCAATCCTCGATCCTCAGACCTCAAACATTAATACTCAACCCTCACTCCTCGTCCTCAATCCACAACCCTCAATCCTCAATCCTCAATCTTCAATCATCAATGTACAATCTTCAGTCCTCAATCCTCAATACTCAATCCTCAATCCTCAATCCTCAATGTTCAATCCGCGATACCCAATCCTCAATGTTCAATCCTCAATCCTCAATCTTCAATCCTCAATCCTCAATCCTCAATCCTCAATCCTCAATCCTCAATCCTCAGTCCCCAAAGCTCAATCCTCAACCTTCAATCCTCAAAACTCAATCTTCAATCCTCGATCCACAACCCTCAATCCTCAATCCTCAATCTTCAATCATCAATATTCAATCCTCAATACTCAATCTTCAAACCTCAATCCTCAATCCTCAACCCTCAATCCTCAATCCTCTATCCTCAATCCCCAATCCTCAATCTTCAATCCTCAATACTCAATCGTCAATCCTCAATCCTCAATCCTCAATCCTCAATCCTCAATCCTCAATGTTCAATCCGCGATACCCAATCCTCAATGTTCAATCCTCAATCCTCAATCCTCAATCCTCAGTCCCCAAACCTCAATCCTCAATCTTCAATCCTCAATACTCAATCTTCAATCCTCGATACTCAATACTCAATCCTCAATCCTCAATCCTCAATCGTCAGTCTTCAATCCTCAATAGTCAATCTTCAATCCTCAATCCTCAATCCTCAATCCTCATTCTTCAATCCTCAATACCCAATCCTCAATCTACAATCCCCAATCATCAATCCTCAATTCTCAATCCTCAATCCTCAGTCCTCAGTCCTCAAACCTCAATCATCAACCCTCAGCCCTCATACTCAATCCTCAACCCTCAACCCTCAATCCTCAACCCTCAATCCTCAATCGTCAGTCTTCAATCCTCAATACTCAATCATCAATCCTCAATCCTCAATCCTCAATCCTCAATCCTCATTCTTCAATCCTCAATACCCAATCCTCAATCTTCAATCCTCAACCCTCAATCCTCAATTCTCAATCCTCAATCCTCAATCTTCAATCCTCAATCCTCAGTCCTCAATATTCAATCTTCAATCATCGATTCTCAATCCTCAATCCTCAATCCTCAATTATCGATCCTCAATCTTCAATCCTCAATCCTCAATCCTCAATCCTCAATTCTCAATCCTCAATCCTCAGTCCTCAGTCCTCAAACCTCAATCCTCAACCCTCATCCCTCATCCACAATCCTCAATCCTCAATCTTCAATCCTCAATCCTCAGTCCTCAATACCCAATCCTCAATCTTCAATCCTCAATCCTCAATCCACTATTCTCAATCCTCAATCCTCAATCCTCAGACCTCAAACATCAATACACAACCCTCAGACCTTGTCCTCAATCCACAATCCTCAATCTTCAATCCTCAATCCTCAATCCTCAATCCTCAATCCTCAATCCTCAATTTTCAATCCTCATTCTTCAATCCTCAATACCCAATACTCAATCTTCAATCTTCAATCCTCAATCCGCAATCATCAATTCTCAATCCTCTAACCCCAGTCCTCAGTCCTCAAACCTCAATCCTCAACCCTCAGCCCTCATTGTCAATCCTCAATCTTCAATCCTCAATCCTCAATCTTCAATGCTCAATCCTCAATCTTCAATCCTCAATCTTCAATCCTCAATCCTCAGTCCTCAATACTCAATCTTCAATCCTCGATCCTCAATCCTCAATCCTCAATCCTCAATCCTCGATCCTCAATCTTCAATCCTCAGTCCCAAATTCTCAATCTTCAATCCTCAATCCTCAGCCTTCAATCTTCAATCCTCATTACTCAATCTTCAATCCTCAATTCTCAATCCTCAATCCTCAATCCTCATTCCTCAATCCTCAATCCTCAATCTTCAATCATCAATATTCAATCTTCAATCCTGAATCCTCAATCCTCAATCCTCAATCCTCAACCCTCAATGTTCAATCCGCAATACCCAATCCACAATCTTCAATCCTCAATACCCAGTCCTCAACCCTCAATCCTCAATCCTCAATCCTCAATACCAAATCCTCAATCTTCAATCCTCAATCCTCAATCCTCAATTCTCGATCGTCAATCCTCGATCCTCAGACCTCAAACATTAATACTCAACCCTCACTCCTCGTCCTCAATCCACAACCCTCAATCCTCAATCCTCAATCTTCAATCATCAATGTACAATCTTCAGTCCTCAATCCTCAATACTCAATCCTCAATCCTCAATCCTCAATGTTCAATCCGCGATACCCAATCCTCAATGTTCAATCCTCAATCCTCAATCTTCAATCCTCAATCCTCAATCCTCAATCCTCAATCCTCAATCCTCAATCCTCAGTCCCCAAAGCTCAATCCTCAACCTTCAATCCTCAAAACTCAATCTTCAATCCTCGATCCTCAATACTTAATCCTCAATCCTCAATCCTCAATCGTCAGTCTTCAATCCTCAATACTCAATCTTCAAACCTCAATCCTCAATCCTCAATCCTCAATCCTCATTCATCAATCCTTAATACCCAATCCTCAATCTTCAATCCTCAATCCTCAATCCTCAATTCTCAATCCTCAATCCTCAGTCCTCAGTCCTCAAACCTCAATCCTCAACCCTCAGCCCTCATCCTCAATCCTCAATCCTCAACCCTCAATCCTCAATCTTCAATCCTCGATACTCAATCTTCAATCCTCAATCCTCAGTCCTCAAACCTCAATTCTGAATCCTCAATCCTGAATCCTCAATCTTCGGCCCTCAGTCCTCAACAGTCAGTTGTCAATCCCCAATCCTCCATAGAATATACTCAATTCACAGTTTTCAATACCCAATACTCAACCTGCAATCTTCAAATCTTTATCCACAAACATCAATTCTCATCACTCAACCCTCAACACTCTGTCCCCAATCCTCAATCTTCAATCGTCAATCCTCAATCCTCAATCTTCAATCCTCAATACTCAATCTTCAATCCTCAGCCCTCAATCCTCAATCCTCAATCATCAATATACAATCTTCAGTCCTCAATCCTCAATACGCAATTCTCAATCCACAATCCTCAATATTCAATCCGCGATACGCAATCATCAATGTTCAATCCTCAATCCTCAATCATCAATCCTCAATCCTCAATCCTCGATCCTCAATCCTCAATCCTCAATCCTCAGTCCCCAAACCTCAATCCTCAATCTTCAATCCTCAAATCTCAATCTTCAATCCTCGATCCTTAATACTCAATCCTCAATCCTCAATCCTCAATCGTCAGCCTTCAATCCTCAATACTCAATCTTCAATCCTCAATCCTCAATCCTCAATCCTCAACACTCAGCCCTCATCCTCAATCCTCAATCCTCAACCCTCAATACTCAATCTTCAATACCCGATACTCAGTCTTCTATCCTCAATCCTCAGACCTCAAACCTCAATTCTGAATCCTCAGTCCTGAATCCTCAATCTTCGGCCCTCAGTCCTCAACAATCAGTTGTCAATCCTCAATCCTCAATAGAATATCCTCAATTAACAGTTTTCAATACTCAATACTCAATTTGCAATCTTCAAACCTCTATCCACAAACATCAATTTTCATCACTCAACCCTCAACACACAGTCCTCAATGTTCAATCCTCAATCCTCAATCCTCAATCCTCCATCGTCAATCTTCAATACTCAATACTCAATCCTCAATCCTCAATCCCCAATCCTCAATCCTCAATCCTCAACTTTCAATCCTCATTCTTCAATCCTCAATACCCAATACTCAATCTTCAATCTTCAATCCTCAATCCTCAATCCTCAATTCTCAATCCTCAAGCCCCAGTCCTCAGTCCTGAAACCTCAATCCTCAACCCTCAGCCCTCATCTTCAATCCTCAATCTTCAATCCTGAATCCTCAATCTTCAATGCTCAATACTCAATCTTCAATCCTCAATCTTCAATCCTCAATCCTCAGTCCTCAATACTCAATCTTCAATCCTCGATCCTCAATCCTCAATCCTCAATCCTCAATCCTCGATCCTCAATCTTCAAACCTCAGTCCCTAATCCTCAATCTTCAATCCTCAATCCTCAGCCCTCAATCTTCAATCCTCATTACTCAATCTTCAATCCTCAATTCTCAATCCTCAATCCTCAATCCTCATTCTTCAATCCTCAATACCCAATCCTCAATCTTCAATCCTCAATCCTCAATCCACAATTCTCAATCCTCAATCCTCAATCCTCAGACCTCAAACATCAATAAACGACCCTCAGTCCTTGTCCTCAATCCACAACACTCAATCCTCAATCCTCAATCTTCAATCATCAATATTCAATCTTCAATCCTCAATACTCAATCCTCAATCCTCAATCCTCAACACTCAATGTTCAATCCGCAATACCCAATCCACAATCTTCAATCCTCAATCCCCAATCCTCAATCCTCAATCCTCAATCCTCAATACCAAATCCTCAATCTTCAATCCTCAATCCTCAATCCTCAATTCTCGATCCTCAATCCTCGATCCTCAGACCTCAAACATTGATTCTCAACCCTCACTCCTCGTCCTCAATCCACAACCCTCAATCCTCAATCCTCAATCTTCAATCATCAATATACAATCTTCAGTCCTCAATCCTCAATACTCAATCCTCAATCCTCAATCCTCAATATTCAATCCACGATACCCAATCCTCAATGTTCAATCCTCATTCCTCAATCCTCAATCCTCAATCCTCAATCCTCAACCCTCAATCCTCAATCCTCAATCCTCAATCCTCAATCCCCAAACCTCAATCCTCAATCTTCAATCCTCAAAACTCAATCTTCAATCCTCGATCCTCAATACTCAATCCTCAATCCTCAATCCTCAATCGTCAGTCTTCAATCCTCAATACCCAATACTCAATCTTCAATCCTCAATCCTCAATCCTCAATCCTCAATCCTCAATCCTCAATCCTCAGTCCTCAGTCCTCAAACCTCAATCCTCAACCCTCAACCCTCATCGTCAATCCTCAACCTTCAATCCTCAATCCTCAATCTTCAATGCTCAATACACAATCTTCAATCCTGAATCCTCAATTCTCAAGCCTCAATCCTCAATCCTCAATCCTCAATCCTCAATCCTCAATCCTCAAACCTCAATCGTCAGTCATCAATCCTCAATACTCAATCTTCAATCCTCAATCCTCAATCCTGAATACTCAATCCTCATTCTTCAATCCTCAATACCCAATCCTCAATTCTCAATACTCAATCTTCAATCCTCAATCCTCAGTCCTCAAACCTCAATTCTGTATCCTCAATCCTCAATTTTCAATCCTCATTCTTCAATCCTCAATACCCAGTACTCAATCTTCAATCCTCAATCCTCAATCCTCAATTCTCAATCCTCAATGCTCAGTCCTCAGTCCTGAAACCTCAATCCTCAATCCTCAATCCTCAGACCTCAGTCCTCTAACCTCAACCCTCTATCCTCAGCCCTCATCCTCAATCCTCAATCCTCAACCCTCAATCCTCAATCTTCAATACTCGATACTCAATCTTCAATCCTCAATCCTCAGTCCTCAAACCTCAATTCTGAATCCTCAATCTTCGGCCCTCAGTCCTCAACAATCAGTTGTCAATCCTCAATCCTCAATAGAATATCCTCAATCCACAGTTTTCAATACTCAATACTCAATCAGCAATCTTCAAACCTCTATCCACAAACATCAATTCTCATCACTCAACCCTCAACACTCAGTCCTCAATGTTCAAGCCTCAATCCTCAATCCTCAATCCTCATTCGTCAATCTTCAATCCTCAGTACTCAATCTTCGATCCTCAATCCTCAATCCTCAATCCTCAATCCTCATTCTTCAATCCTCAATACCCAATCCTCAATCTTCAATCCTCAATCCTCAATCCTCAATCCTCAATCCTCAATCCTCAATTTTCTATCCTCATTCTTCAATCCTCAATACCCAATACTCAATCTTCAATCTTCAATCCTCAATTCTCAATCCTCAATCCTCATTCTTCAATCCTCTATACCCAATCCTCAATCTTCAATCCTCAATCCTCAATCCCCAATCCTCAATCCTCAATCCTCAATTTTCATTCCTCATTCTTCAATCCTCAATACCCAATACTCAATCTTCAATCTTCAATCCTCAATCCTCAATCCTCAATCCTCAATTCTCAATCCTCCATCCCCAGTCCTCAGTCCTCAAACCTCAATCCTCAACCCTCAGACCTCATCTTCAATCCTCAAGCTTCAATCCTCAATCCTCAATCTTCAATGCTCAATACTGAATCTTCAATCCTCAATCTTCAATCCTCAATCCTCAGTCCTCAATACTCAATCTTCAATCCTCGATCCTCAATCCTCAATCCTCAATCCTCAAACCTCGATCCTCAAACTTCAATACTCAGTCCCAAATCCTCAATCTTCAATCCTCAATCCTCAGCCCTCAATCTTCAATCCTCATTACTCAATCTTCAATCCTCAATTCTCAATCCTCAATCCTCAATCCTCATTCTTCAATCCTCAATACCCAATCCTCAATACTCAATCCTGAACCCTCAATGTTCAATCCGCAATACCCAATCCTCAATGTTCAATCCTCAATCCTCAATCCTCAATCCTCAATCCTCAATCCTCAATCCTCAATACTCAATCCTCAATCCTCAGTCCTCAAACCTCAATCCTCAATCTTCAATCCTCAAAGCTCAACCTTCAATCCTCGCTCCTCAACACTCAATCCTCAATCGTCAATCCTCAATCGTCAGTCTTCAATCCTCAATACTCAATCTTCAATCCTCAATTCTCAATCCTCAATCCTCAATCCTCATTCCTCAATCCTCATTCTTCAAATATCAATACCCAATCCTCAATCTTCAATCCTCAACCCACAATCCTCAATTCTCAATCCTCAATCCTCAATTCTCAATCCTCAATCCTCAGTCCTCAGTCCTCAAACCTCAATCCTCAACCCTCAGCCCTCATCGTCAATCCTCAATCTTCAATCCTCAAACCTCAATCTTCAATGCTCAATACTCAACCTTCAATCCACAATCCTCAATTCTTAATCCTCAATCCTCAATCCTCAATCCTCAATCCTCAATCCTCAATCCTCAATCGTCTGTCTTCAATCCTCAATACTCAATTTTCAATCCTCAATCCTCAATCCTCAATCCTCAATCCTCATTCTTCAATCCTCAATACCCAGTCCTCAACCCTCAATCCTCAATCCTCAATCCTCAATACCAAATCCTCAATCTTCAATCCTCAATCCTCAATCCTCAATTCTCGATCGTCAATCCTCGATCCTCAGACCTCAAACATTAATACTCAACCCTCACTCCTCGTCCTCAATCCACAACCCTCAATCCTCAATCCTCAATCTTCAATCATCAATGTACAATCTTCAGTCCTCAATCCTCAATACTCAATCCTCAATCCTCAATCCTCAATGTTCAATCCGCGATACCCAATCCTCAATGTTCAATCCTCAATCCTCAATCTTCAATCCTCAATCCTCAATCCTCAATCCTCAATCCTCAATCCTCAATCCTCAGTCCCCAAAGCTCAATCCTCAACCTTCAATCCTCAAAACTCAATCTTCAATCCTCGATCCTCAATACTTAATCCTCAATCCTCAATCCTCAATCGTCAGTCTTCAATCCTCAATACTCAATCTTCAAACCTCAATCCTCAATCCTCAATCCTCAATCCTCATTCATCAATCCTTAATACCCAATCCTCAATCTTCAATCCTCGATACTCAATCTTCAATCCTCAATCCTCAGTCCTCAAACCTCAATTCTGAATCCTCAATCCTGAATCCTCAATCTTCGGCCCTCAGTCCTCAACAGTCAGTTGTCAATCCCCAATCCTCCATAGAATATACTCAATTCACAGTTTTCAATACCCAATACTCAACCTGCAATCTTCAAATCTTTATCCACAAACATCAATTCTCATCACTCAACCCTCAACACTCTGTCCCCAATCCTCAATCTTCAATCGTCAATCCTCAATCCTCAATCTTCAATCCTCAATACTCAATCTTCAATCCTCAGCCCTCAATCCTCAATCCTCAATCATCAATATACAATCTTCAGTCCTCAATCCTCAATACGCAATTCTCAATCCACAATCCTCAATATTCAATCCGCGATACGCAATCATCAATGTTCAATCCTCAATCCTCAATCATCAATCCTCAATCCTCAATCCTCGATCCTCAATCCTCAATCCTCAATCCTCAGTCCCCAAACCTCAATCCTCAATCTTCAATCCTCAAATCTCAATCTTCAATCCTCGATCCTTAATACTCAATCCTCAATCCTCAATCCTCAATCGTCAGCCTTCAATCCTCAATACTCAATCTTCAATCCTCAATCCTCAATCCTCAATCCTCAACACTCAGCCCTCATCCTCAATCCTCAATCCTCAACCCTCAATACTCAATCTTCAATACCCGATACTCAGTCTTCTATCCTCAATCCTCAGACCTCAAACCTCAATTCTGAATCCTCAGTCCTGAATCCTCAATCTTCGGCCCTCAGTCCTCAACAATCAGTTGTCAATCCTCAATCCTCAATAGAATATCCTCAATTAACAGTTTTCAATACTCAATACTCAATTTGCAATCTTCAAACCTCTATCCACAAACATCAATTTTCATCACTCAACCCTCAACACTCAGTCCTCAATGTTCAATCCTCAATCCTCAATCCTCAATCCTCCATCGTCAATCTTCAATACTCAATACTCAATCCTCAATCCTCAATCCCCAATCCTCAATCCTCAATCCTCAACTTTCAATCCTCATTCTTCAATCCTCAATACCCAATACTCAATCTTCAATCTTCAATCCTCAATCCTCAATCCTCAATTCTCAATCCTCAAGCCCCAGTCCTCAGTCCTGAAACCTCAATCCTCAACCCTCAGCCCTCATCTTCAATCCTCAATCTTCAATCCTGAATCCTCAATCTTCAATGCTCAATACTCAATCTTCAATCCTCAATCTTCAATCCTCAATCCTCAGTCCTCAATACTCAATCTTCAATCCTCGATCCTCAATCCTCAATCCTCAATCCTCAATCCTCGATCCTCAATCTTCAAACCACAGTCCCTAATCCTCAATCTTCAATCCTCAATCCTCAGCCCTCAATCTTCAATCCTCATTACTCAATCTTCAATCCTCAATTCTCAATCCTCAATCCTCAATCCTCATTCTTCAATCCTCAATACCCAATCCTCAATCTTCAATCCTCAATCCTCAATCCACAATTCTCAATCCTCAATCCTCAATCCTCAGACCTCAAACATCAATAAACGACCCTCAGTCCTTGTCCTCAATCCACAACCCTCAATCCTCAATCCTCAATCTTCAATCATCAATATTCAATCTTCAATCCTCAATACTCAATCCTCAATCCTCAATCCTCAACACTCAATGTTCAATCCGCAATACCCAATCCACAATCTTCAATCCTCAATCCCCAATCCTCAATCCTCAATCCTCAATCCTCAATACCAAATCCTCAATCTTCAATCCTCAATCCTCAATCCTCAATTCTCGATCCTCAATCCTCGATCCTCAGACCTCAAACATTGATTCTCAACCCTCACTCCTCGTCCTCAATCCACAACCCTCAATCCTCAATCCTCAATCTTCAATCATCAATATACAATCTTCAGTCCTCAATCCTCAATACTCAATCCTCAATCCTCAATCCTCAATATTCAATCCACGATACCCAATCCTCAATGTTCAATCCTCATTCCTCAATCCTCAATCCTCAATCCTCAATCCTCAACCCTCAATCCTCAATCCTCAATCCTCAATCCTCAATCCCCAAACCTCAATCCTCAATCTTCAATCCTCAAAACTCAATCTTCAATCCTCGATCCTCAATACTCAATCCTCAATCCTCAATCCTCAATCGTCAGTCTTCAATCCTCAATGCCCAATACTCAATCTTCAATCCTCAATCCTCAATCCTCAATCCTCAATCCTCAATCCTCAATCCTCAGTCCTCAGTCCTCAAACCTCAATCCTCAACCCTCAACCCTCA
Source organism: Calliopsis andreniformis (assembly GCF_051401765.1). NCBI lineage: Eukaryota > Metazoa > Arthropoda > Insecta > Hymenoptera > Andrenidae > Calliopsis > Calliopsis andreniformis. The sequence continues at coordinate 4,647,545 of NW_027480452.1, forward strand.
TCGTCAATCCTCAACCTTCAATCCTCAATCCTCAATCTTCAATGCTCAATACACAATCTTCAATCCTGAATCCTCAATTCTCAAGCCTCAATCCTCAATCCTCAATCCTCAATCCTCAATCCTCAATCCTCAAACCTCAATCGTCAGTCATCAATCCTCAATACTCAATCTTCAATCCTCAATCCTCAATCCTGAATACTCAATCCTCATTCTTCAATCCTCAATACCCAATCCTCAATTCTCAATACTCAATCTTCAATCCTCAATCCTCAGTCCTCAAACCTCAATTCTGTATCCTCAATCCTCAATTTTCAATCCTCATTCTTCAATCCTCAATACCCAGTACTCAATCTTCAATCCTCAATCCTCAATCCTCAATTCTCAATCCTCAATGCTCAGTCCTCAGTCCTGAAACCTCAATCCTCAATCCTCAATCCTCAGACCTCAGTCCTCTAACCTCAATCCTCTATCCTCAGCCCTCATCCTCAATCCTCAATCCTCAACCCTCAATCCTCAATCTTCAATACTCGATACTCAATCTTCAATCCTCAATCCTCAGTCCTCAAACCTCAATTCTGAATCCTCAATCTTCGGCCCTCAGTCCTCAACAATCAGTTGTCAATCCTCAATCCTCAATAGAATATCCTCAATCCACAGTTTTCAATACTCAATACTCAATCAGCAATCTTCAAACCTCTATCCACAAACATCAATTCTCATCACTCAACCCTCAACACTCAGTCCTCAATGTTCAAGCCTCAATCCTCAATCCTCAATCCTCATTCGTCAATCTTCAATCCTCAGTACTCAATCTTCGATCCTCAATCCTCAATCCTCAATCCTCAATCCTCATTCTTCAATCCTCAATACCCAATCCTCAATCTTCAATCCTCAATCCTCAATCCTCAATCCTCAATCCTCAATCCTCAATTTTCTATCCTCATTCTTCAATCCTCAATACCCAATACTCAATCTTCAATCTTCAATCCTCAATTCTCAATCCTCAATCCTCATTCTTCAATCCTCTATACCCAATCCTCAATCTTCAATCCTCAATCCTCAATCCCCAATCCTCAATCCTCAATCCTCAATTTTCATTCCTCATTCTTCAATCCTCAATACCCAATACTCAATCTTCAATCTTCAATCCTCAATCCTCAATCCTCAATCCTCAATTCTCAATCCTCCATCCCCAGTCCTCAGTCCTCAAACCTCAATCCTCAACCCTCAGACCTCATCTTCAATCCTCAAGCTTCAATCCTCAATCCTCAATCTTCAATGCTCAATACTGAATCTTCAATCCTCAATCTTCAATCCTCAATCCTCAGTCCTCAATACTCAATCTTCAATCCTCGATCCTCAATCCTCAATCCTCAATCCTCAAACCTCGATCCTCAAACTTCAATACTCAGTCCCAAATCCTCAATCTTCAATCCTCAATCCTCAGCCCTCAATCTTCAATCCTCATTACTCAATCTTCAATCCTCAATTCTCAATCCTCAATCCTCAATCCTCATTCTTCAATCCTCAATACCCAATCCTCAATACTCAATCCTGAACCCTCAATGTTCAATCCGCAATACCCAATCCTCAATGTTCAATCCTCAATCCTCAATCCTCAATCCTCAATCCTCAATCCTCAATCCTCAATACTCAATCCTCAATCCTCAGTCCTCAAACCTCAATCCTCAATCTTCAATCCTCAAAGCTCAACCTTCAATCCTCGCTCCTCAACACTCAATCCTCAATCGTCAATCCTCAATCGTCAGTCTTCAATCCTCAATACTCAATCTTCAATCCTCAATTCTCAATCCTCAATCCTCAATCCTCATTCCTCAATCCTCATTCTTCAAATATCAATACCCAATCCTCAATCTTCAATCCTCAACCCACAATCCTCAATTCTCAATCGTCAATCCTCAATTCTCAATCCTCAATCCTCAGTCCTCAGTCCTCAAACCTCAATCCTCAACCCTCAGCCCTCATCGTCAATCCTCAATCTTCAATCCTCAAACCTCAATCTTCAATGCTCAATACTCAACCTTCAATCCACAATCCTCAATTCTTAATCCTCAATCCTCAATCCTCAATCCTCAATCCTCAATCCTCAATCCTCAATCGTCTGTCTTCAATCCTCAATACTCAATTTTCAATCCTCAATCCTCAATCCTCAATCCTCAATCCTCATTCTTCAATCCTCAATACCCAATCCTCAATCCTCAATCTTTAATCCTCAAGCCTCAATCCTCAATTCTCAATCCTCAATCCTCAGTCCTCAGTCCTCAAACCTCAATCCTCAACCCTCATCCCGCATCCACAATCCTCAATCCTCAATCTTCAATCCTCAATCCTCAGTCCTCAATACTCAATCTTCAATCCTCGATCCTCAATCCTCAATCCTCAATCCTCAATCCTCGATCCTCAATCTTCAATCCTCAGTCCCAAATCCTCAATCTTCAATCCTCAATCCTCAACCCTCAATCGTCAATCCTCATTACTCAATCTTCAATCCTCAATTCCCAATCCTCAATCCTCAATCCTCATTCTTCAATCCTCAATACCCAATCCTCAATCTTCAATCCTCAATCCTCAATCCACAATTCTCAATCCTCAACCCTCAATGTTCAATCCGCAATACCCAATCCTCAATGTTCAATCCTCAATCCTCAATCCTCAATCCTCAATCCTCAATCCTCAATCTTCAATCCTCAATCCTCAGTCCTCAATACTCAATCTTCAATCCACAATCCTCAATCCTCAATCGTCAGTCTTCAATCCTCAATACTCAATCTTCAATCCTCAATCCTCAGTCCTCAATCCTCAATCCTCATTCTTCAATCCTCAATACCCAATCCTCAATCCCCAATCTTTAATCCTCAATCCTCAATCCTCAATTCTCAACCCTCAATCCTCAGTCCTCAGTCCTCAAACCTCAATTCTCAACCCTCATCCCTCATCCACAATCCTCAATCCTCAATCTTCAATCCTCAATCCTCAGTCCCAAATCCTCAATCTTCAATCCTTAATCCTCAACCATCAATCTTCAATCCTCATTACTCAATCTTCAATCCTCAATTCTCAATCCTCAATCCTCAATCTTCAATCCTCAATCCTCAATCCACAATTCTCAATCCTCAATCCTCAATCCTCAGACCTCAAACATCAATACACAACCCTCAGTCCTTGTCCTCAATCCACAACCCTCAATCCTCAATCCTCAATCTTCAATCATCAATATTCAATCTTCAATCCTCAATCCTCAATCCTCAATCCTCAATCCTCAACCCTCAATGTTCAATCCGCAATTCCCAATCCTCAATCTTCAATCCTCAATCCTCAATCCTCAATCCTCAATACTCAATCCTCAATCCTCAGTCCTCAATCCTCAATCCTCAGTCCCCAAACCTCAATCCTCAATCTTCAATCATCAAAGCTCAATCTTCAATCATCAATCTTCAATCCTCAATCCTCAGTCCTCAATACTCATTCTTCAATCCTCAATACCCAATCCTCAATCTTCAATCCTCAATCCTCAATCCTCAATCTTCAATCATCAAAACTCAATCTTCAATCCTCGATCCTCAATACTCAATCCTCAGCCCTCAATCCTCAATCGTCAGTCTTCAATCCTCAATACTCAATCTTTAATCCTCAATCCTCAATCCTCAATCCTCAATCCTCATTCCTCAATCCTCAATACCCAATCCTCAATCTTCAATCCTCAATCCTCAATCCTCAATTCTCAATCCTCAATCCTCAGTCCTCAGTCCTCAAACCTCAATCCTCAACCCTCAGCCCTCATCCTCAATCCTAAATCCTCAACCCTCAATCCTCAATCTTCAATCCTCGATACTCAATCTTCAATCCTCAATCCTCAGACCTCAAACCTCAATTCTGAATCCTCGATCCTGAATCATCAATCTTCGGCCCTCAGTCCTCAACAGTCAGTTGTCAATCCTCAATCGTCAATAGAATATCCTCAATTCACAGTTTTCAATACACAATACTCAATCTGCAATCTTCAAACCTCTATCCACAAACATCAATTCTCATAACTCAACCCTCAACGCTCAGTCCTCAATGTTCAATCCTCAATCCTCAATCCCCAATCCTCAATCCTCGATCCTCAATTCTCAATCGTCAATCCTCAGTCCTCAATCCTCAATCCTCAATTCTCAATCCTCATTCTTCAATTATCAATACCCAATCCTCAATCTTTAATCCTCAACCCTCAATCCTCAATTCTCAATCCTCAATCCTCAATTCTCAATCCTCAATCCTCAGTCCTCAGTCCTCAAACCTCAGTCCTCAACCCTCAGCCCTCAGCGTCAATCCTCAATCTTCAATCCTCAATCCTCAATCTTCAATGCTCAATACTCAACCTTCAATCCACAATCCTCAATTCTCAATCCTCAATCCTCAATCCTCAATCCTCAATCCTCAATCCTCAATCCTCAATCGTCACTCTTCAATCCTCAATACTCAATCTTCAATCCTCAATCCTCAATCCTCAATCCTCAATCCTCATTCTTCAATCCTCAATACCCAATCCTCAATCCTCAATCTTTAATCATCAATCCTCAACCCTCAATTCTCAATCGTCAATCCTCAGTCCTCAGTCCTCAAACCTCAATCCTCAACCCTCATCCCTCATCCACAATCCTCAATCCTCAATCTTCAATCTTCAATCCTCAGTCCTCAATGCTCAATCTTCAATCCTCGATCCTCAATCCTCAATCCTCAATCCTCAATCCTCGATCCTCAATCTTCAATCCTCAGTCCCAAATCCTCAATCTTCAATCCTCAATCCTCAACCCTCTACCTTCAATCCTCATTACTCAATCTTCAATCCTCAATTCTCAATCCTCAATCCTCAATCCTCATTCTTCAATCCTCAATACCCAATCCTCAATCTTCAATCCTCAATCCTCAATCCACAATTCTCAATCCTCAATCCTCAATCCTCAATCCTCAGACCTCAAACATCAATACACAACCCTCAGTCCTTGTCCTCAATCTACAACCCTCAATCCTCAATCCTCAATCTTCAATCATCAATATTCAATCTTCAATCCTCAATCCTCAATCCTCAATACTCAATCCTGAACCCTCAATGTTCAATCCGCAACACCCAATCCTCAATGTTCAATCCTCAATCCTCAATCCTCAATCCTCAATCCTCAATCCTCAATCCTCAATACTCAATCCTCAATCCTCAGTCCCCAAACCTCAATACTCAATTTTCAATCCTCAATCCTCAATCCTCAATCCTCAATCCTCATTCTTCAATCCTCAATACCCAATCCTCAATCCTCAATCTTTAATCCTCAAGCCTCAATCCTCAATTCTCAATCCTCAATCCTCAGTCCTCAGTCCTCAAACCTCAATCCTCAACCCTCATCCCGCATCCACAATCCTCAATCCTCAATCTTCAAGCCTCAACCTCAGTCCTCAATACTCAATCTTCAATCCTCGATCCTCAATCCTCAATCCTCAATCCTCAATCCTCGATCCTCAATCTTCAATCCTCAGTCCCAAATCCTCAATCTTCAATCCTCAATCCTCAACCCTCAATCGTCAATCCTCATTACTCAATCTTCAATCCTCAATTCCCAATCCTCAATCCTCAATCCTCATTCTTCAATCCTCAATACCCAATCCTGAATCTTCAATCCTCAATCCTCAATCCACAATTCTCAATCCTCAATCCTCAATCCTCAGACCTCAAGCATCTATACACAACCCTCAGTCCTTGTCCTCAATCCACAACCCTCAATCCTCAATCCTCAATCTTCAATCATCAATATTCAATCTTCAATCCTCAATCCTCAATCCTCAATCCTCAATCCTCAATCCTCAATCCTCAACCCTCAACCCTCAACATTCAATCCGCAATACCCAATCCTCAATGTTCAATCCTCAATCCTCAATCCTCAATCCTCAATCCTCAATCCTTAATCTTCAATCCTCAATCCTCAGTCCTCAATACTCAATCTTCAATCCACAATCCTCAATCCTCAATCGTCAGTCTTCAATCCTCAATACTCAATCTTCAATCCTCAATCCTCAGTCCTCAATCCTCAATCCTCATTCTTCAATCCCCAATACCCAATCCTCAATCCCCAATCTTTAATCCTCAATCCTCAATCCTCAATTCTCAATCCTCAATCCTCAGTCCTCAGTCCTCAAACCTCAATTCTCAACCCTCATTCCTCATCCACAATCCTCAATCCTCAATCTTCAATCCTCAATCCTCAGTCCTCAATACTCAATCTTCAATCCTCGATCCTCAATCCGCAATCCTCAATCCTCAATCCTCGATCCTCAATCTTCAATCCTCAGTCCCAAATCCTCAATCTTCAATCCTTAATCCTCAACCATCAACCTTCAATCCTCATTACTCAATCTTCAATCCTCAATTCTCAATCCTCAATCCTCAATCTTCCATCCTCAATCCTCAATCCACAATTCTCAATCCTCAATCCTCAATCCTCAGACCTCAAACATCAATACACAACCCTCAGTCCTTGTCCTCAATCCACAACCCTCAATCCTCAATCCTCAATCTTCAATCGTCAATATTCAATCTTCAATCCTCAATCCTCAATCCTCAATCCTCAATCCTGAACCCTCAATGTTCAATCCGCAATTCCCAATCCTCAATCTTTAATCCTCAATCCTCAATCCTCAATCCTCAATCCTCAATCCTCAATCCTCAATCCTCAATCCTCAATCCTCAATCCTCAATCCTCAGTCCCCAAACCTCAATACTCAATCTTCAATCCTCAAAGCTCAATCTTCAATCCTCGATCCTCAATACTCAATCCTCAATCCTCAATCCTCAGTCGTCAGTCTTCAATCCTCAATACTCAATCTTCAATCCTCAATCCTCAATCCTCAATCCTCAATCCTCATTCCTCAATCCTCAATACCCAATCCTCAATCTTCAGTCCTCAATCCTGAATCCTCAATTCTCAATCCTCAATCCTCAGTCCTCAGTCCTCAAACCTCAATCCTCAACCCTCAGCCCTCATCCTCAATCCTCAATCCTCAACCCTCAATCCTCAATCTTCAATCCTCGATACTCAATCTTCAATCCTCAATCCTCAGTCCTCAAACCTCAATTCTGAATCCTCAATCCTGAATCCTCAATCTTCGGCCCTCAGTCCTCAACAATCAGTTGTCAATCCTCAATCCTCAATAGAATATCCTCAATTCACAGTTTTCAATACACAATACTCAATCTGCAATCTTCAAACCTCTATCCACAAACATCAATTCTCATCACTCAACCCTCAACGCTCAGTCCTCAATGTTCAATCCTCAATCCTCAATCCTCAATCCTCAATCGTCAACCTTCAATTCTCAATACTCAATCCTCAATACTCAATCTTCGATCCTCAATCCTCAATCCTCAATCCTCAATCCTCAATCTTCAAGCCTCAAAACTCAATCTTCAATCCTCGATCCTCAATACTCAATCCTCAATCCTCAATCCTCAATCGTCAGTCTTCAATCCTCAATACTCAATCTTCAAACATCAATCCTCAATCCTCAATCCTCAATCCTCATTCATCAATCCTCAATACCCAATCCTCAATCTTCAATCCTCAATCCTCAATCCTCAATTCTCAATCCTCAGTCCTCAGTCCTCAGTCCTCAAACCTCAATCCTCAACCCTCAGCCCTCATCCTCAATCCTCAATCCTCAACCCTCAATCATCAATCTTCAATCCTCAATCCTCAATCCTCAATCCTCAATCTTCAATCCTCAATCCTCAGTCCTCAATACTCAATCTTCAATCCACAATCCTCAATCCTCAATCGTCAGTCTTCAATCCTCAATACTCAATCTTCAATCCTCAATCCTCAGTCCTCAATCGTCAATCCTCATTCTTCAATACTCAATACCCAATCCTCAATCCCCAATCTTTAATCCTCAATCCTCAATCCTCAATTCTCAATCCTCAATCCCCAGTCCTCAGTCCTCAAACCTCAATCCTCAACCCTCAGCCCTCATCGTCAATCCTCGATCTTCAATGCTCAATACTCAATCTTCAATCATCAATCTTCAATCCTCAATCCTCAGTCCTCAATACTCAATCTTCAATCCTCGATCCTCAATCCTCAATCCTCAATCCTCAATCCTCAATCCTCGATCCTCAATCTTCAATCCACAGTCCCAAATCCTCAATCTTCAATCCTCAATCCTCAGCCCTCAATCTTCAATCCTCATTACTCAACCTTCAATCCTCAGTTCTCAATCCTCAATCCTCAATCCTCATTATTCAATCCTCAATACACAATCCACAATCTTCAATCCTCAATCCTCAATCCACAATTCTCAATCCTCAATCCTCAATCTTCAATCCTCAATACTCAATCTTCAATCCTCAATCCTCAGTCCACAATGCTCAATCCTCATTCTTCAATCCTCAATACCCAATCCTCAATCCTCAATCTTTAATCCTCAATCCTCACTCCTCAATTCTCAATCCTCAATCCTCAGTCCTCAGTCCTCAAACCTCAATCCTCAACCCTCATCCCTCATCCACAATCCTCAATCCTCAATCTTCAATCCTCAATCCTCAGTCCTCAATACTCAATCTTCAATCCGCGATCCTCAATCCTCAATCCTCAATCCTCAATCCTCGATCCTCAATCTTCAATCCTCAGTCCCAAATCCTCAATCTTCAATCCTCAATCCTCAACCATCAGTCTTCAATCCTCATTACTCAATCTTCAATCCTCAACCCTCAATCCTCAATCTTCAATCCTCGATACTCAATCTTCAATCCTCAATGCTCAGTCCTCAAACCTCAATTCTGAATCCTCAACCCTGAATCCTCAATCTTCGGCCCTCAGTCCTCAACAGTCAGTTGTCAATCCTCAATCCTCAATAGAATATCCTCAATTCACAGTTTTCAATACACAATACTCAATCTGCAATCTTCAAACCTCTATCCACAAACATAAATTCTCATAGCTCAACCCTCAAAGCTCAGTCCTCAATGTTCAATCCTCAATCCTCAATCCTCAATCCTCAATCGTCAACCTTCAATTCTCAATACTCAATCTTCAGTCCTCAATCCTCAATCTTCAATCATCAATATTCAATCTTCAATCCTCAATCCTCAATCCTCAATCCTCAATCCTCAATCCTCAACCCTCAATGATCAATCCGCAATACCCAATCCACAATCTTCAATCCTCAATCCCCAATCCTCAATCCTCAATCCTCAATCCTCAGTCCTCAATCCTCATTCTTCAATCCTCAATACCAAATCCTCAATCTTCAATCCTCAATCCTCAATCCTAAATTCTCAATCCTCAATCTTCGATCCTCAGACCTCAAACATCAATACTCAACCCTCAGTCCTCGTCCTCAATCCACAACCCTCAATCCTCAATCCTCAATCTTCAATCATCAATATACAATCCCCAATCCTCAATCCTCAATCCTCAATCCTCAATCTTCAATCCTCATTCTTCAATCCTCAATACCCATTACTCAATCTTCAATCTTCAACCCTCAATCCTCAATCCTCAATTCTCAATCCTCAATCCCCAGTCCTCAGTCCTCAAACCTCAATCCTCAACCCTCAGCCCTCATCGTCAATCCTCAATCTTCAATCCTCAATCCTCAATCTTCAATCCTCAGTCCCAAATCCTCAATCTTCAATCCTCAATCCTCAACCCTCAATCGTCAATCCTCATTACTCAATCTTCAATCCTCAATTCTCAATCCTCAATCCTCAATCCTCATTCTTCAATCCTCAATACCCAATCCTCAATCTTCAATCCTCAATCGTCAGTCTTCAATCCTCAATACTCAATCTTTAATCCTCAATCCTCAATCCTCAATCCTCAATCCTCATTCCTCAATCCTCAATACCCAATCCTCAATCTTCAATCCTCAATCCTCAATCCTCAATTCTCAATCCTCAATCCTCAGTCCTCAGTCCTCAAACCTCAATCCTCAACCCTCAGCCCTCATCCTCAATCCTAAATCCTCAACCCTCAATCCTCAATCTTCAATCCTCGATACTCAATCTTCAATCCTCAATCCTCAGACCTCAAAAATCAATTCTGAATCCTCAATTCTCAATCCTCAATCCTCGATCCTCAGACCTCAAACATCAATACTCAACCCTCAGCCCTCGTCCTCAATCCACAACACTCAATCCTCAATCCTCAATCTTCAATCATCAATATACAATCTTCAGTCCTCAATCCTCAATTCTCAATCCTCAAACCTCAATCCTCCATGTTCAATACGCGATACCCAATGCTCAATGTTCAATCCTCAATCCTCAATCCTCAATCCTCAATCCTCAATCCTCAATCCTCAATCCTCAGTCCCCAAACCTCAATCCTCAATTTTCAATCCCCAACACTCAGTCTTCAATCATCGATCCTCAATACTCAATACTCAATCCTCAATCCTCAGTCCTCAATCCTCAATCCTCAATCCTCATTCTTCAATCCTCAATACCCAATCCTCAATCCTCAATCTTTAATCCTCAATCCTCAATCCTCAATTCTCAATCCTCAATCCTCAGTCCTCAGTCCTCAAACCTCAATCCTCAACCCTCACCCCTCATCCTCAATACTCAATCCTCAATCTTCAATCCTCAATACTGAATCCTCAATACTCAATCTTCAACCCTCAATCCTCAATTCTCAATCGTTAATCCTCAGTCCTCAATCCTCAATCCTCAATTCTCAATCCTCATTCTTCAATTATCAATACCCAATCCTCAATCTTTAATCCTCAACCCTCAATCCTCAATTCTCAATCCTCAATCCTCAATTCTCAATCCTCAATCCTCAGTCCTCAGTCCTCAAACCTCAGTCCTCAACCCTCAGCCCTCAGCGTCAATCCTCAATCTTCAATCCTCAATCCTCAATCTTCAATGCTTAATACTCAACCTTCAATCCACAATCCTCAATTCTCAATCCTCAATCCTCAATCCTCAATCCTCAATCCTCAATCCTCAATCCTCAATCGTCAGTCTTCAATCCTCAATACTCAATCTTCAATCCTCAATCCTCAATCCTCAATCCTCATTCTTCAATCCTCAATACCCAATCCTCAATCCTCAATCTTTAATCATCAATCCTCAATCCTCAATTCTCAATCGTCAATCCTCAGTCCTCAGTCCTCAAACCTCAATCCTCAACCCTCATCCCTCATCCACAATCCTCAATCCTCAATCTTCAATCTTCAATCCTCAGTCCTCAATGCTCAATCTTCAATCCTCGATCCTCAATCCTCAATCCTCAATCCTCAATCCTCGATCCTCAATCTTCAATCCTCAGTCCCAAATCCTCAATCTTCAATCCTCAATCCTCAACCCTCAACCTTCAATCCTCATTACTCAATCTTCAATCCTCAATTCTCAATCCTCAATCCTCAATCCTCATTCTTCAATCCTCAATACCCAATCCTCAATCTTCAATCCTCAATCCTCAATCCACAATTCTCAATCCTCAATCCTCAATCCTCAATCCTCAGACCTCAAACATCAATACACAACCCTCAGTCCTTGTCCTCAATCTACAACCCTCAATCCTCAATCCTCAATCTTCAATCATCAATATTCAATCTTCAATCCTCAATCCTCAATCCTCAATACTCAATCCTGAACCCTCAATGTTCAATCCGCAACACCCAATCCTCAATGTTCAATCCTCAATCCTCAATCCTCAATCCTCAATCCTCAATCCTCAATCCTCAATACTCAATCCTCAATCCTCAGTCCCCAAACCTCAATCCTCAATCTTCAATCCTCAATCCTCAATCCTCAATCCTCAATCCTCATTCCTCAATCCTCATTCTTCAAATATCAATACCCAATCCTCAATCTTCAACCCTCAACCCTCAATCCTCAATTCTCAATCCTCAATCCTCAATTCTCAATCCTCAATCCTCAGTCCTCAGTCCTCAAACCTCAATCCTCAACCCTCAGCCCTCATCGTCAAACCTCAATCTTCAATCCTCAAACCTCAATCTTCAATGCTCAGTACTCAACCTTCAATCCACAATCCTCAATTCTTAATCCTCAATCCTCAATCCTCAATCCTCAATCCTCAATCCTCAATCCTCAATCGTCAGTCTTCAATCCTCAATACTCAATTTTCAATCCTCAATCCTCAATCCTCAATCCTCAATCCTCATTCTTCAATCCTCAATACCCAATCCTCAATCCTCAATCTTTAATCCTCAAGCCTCAATCCTCAATTCTCAATCCTCAATCCTCAGTCCTCAGTCCTCAAACCTCAATCCTCAACCCTCATCCCGCATCCACAATCCTCAATCCTCAATCTTCAAGCCTCAACCGCAGTCCTCAATACTCAATCTTCAATCCTCGATCCTCAATCCTCAATCCTCAATCCTCAATCCTCGATCCTCAATCTTCAATCCTCAGTCCCAAATCCTCAATCTTCAATCCTCAATCCTCAACCCTCAATCGTCAATCCTCATTACTCAATCTTCAATCCTCAATTCCCAATCCTCAATCCTCAATCCTCATTCTTCAATCCTCAATACCCAATCCTGAATCTTCAATCCTCAATCCTCAATCCACAATTCTCAATCCTCAATCCTCAATCCTCAGACCTCAAGCATCTATACACAACCCTCAGTCCTTGTCCTCAATCCACAACCCTCAATCCTCAATCCTCAATCTTCAATCATCAATATTCAATCTTCAATCCTCAATCCTCAATCCTCAATCCTCAATCCTCAATCCTCAATCCTCAACCCTCAACCCTCAACATTCAATCCGCGATACCCAATCCTCAATGTTCAATCCTCAATCCTCAATCCTCAATCCTCAATCCTCAATCCTTAATCTTCAATCCTCAATCCTCAGTCCTCAATACTCAATCTTCAATCCACAATCCTCAATCCTCAATCGTCAGTCTTCAATCCTCAATACTCAATCTTCAATCCTCAATCCTCAGTCCTCAATCCTCAATCCTCGTTCTTCAATCCCCAATACCCAATCCTCAATCCCCAATCTTTAATCCTCAATCCTCAATCCTCAATTCTCAATCCTCAATCCTCAGTCCTCAGTCCTCAAACCTCAATTCTCAACCCTCATTCCTCACCCACAATCCTCAATCCTCAATCTTCAATCCTCAATCCTCAGTCCTCAATACTCAATCTTCAATCCTCGATCCTCAATCCGCAATCCTCAATCCTCAATCCTCGATCCTCAATCTTCAATCCTCAGTCCCAAATCCTCAATCTTCAATCCTTAATCCTCAACCATCAACCTTCAATCCTCATTACTCAATCTTCAATCCTCAATTCTCAATCCTCAATCCTCAATCTTCCATCCTCAATCCTCAATCCACAATTCTCAATCCTCAATCCTCAATCCTCAGACCTCAAACATCAATACACAACCCTCAGTCCTTGTCCTCAATCCACAACCCTCAATCCTCAATCCTCAATCTTCAATCGTCAATATTCAATCTTCAATCCTCAATCCTCAATCCTCAATCCTCAATCCTGAACCCTCAATGTTCAATCCGCAATTCCCAATCCTCAATCTTTAATCCTCAATCCTCAATCCTCAATCCTCAATCCTCAATCCTCAATCCTCAATCCTCAATCCTCAATCCTCAATCCTCAATCCTCAGTCCACAAACCTCAATACTCAATCTTCAATCCTCAAAGCTCAATCTTCAATCCTCGATCCTCAATACTCAATCCTCAATCCTCAATCCTCAGTCGTCAGTCTTCAATCCTCAATACTCAATCTTCAATCCTCAATCCTCAATCCTCAATCCTCAATCCTCATTCCTCAATCCTCAATACCCAATCCTCAATCTTCAGTCCTCAATCCTGAATCCTCAATTCTCAATCCTCAATCCTCAGTCCTCAGTCCTCAAACCTCAATCCTCAACCCTCAGCCCTCATCCTCAATCCTCAATCCTCAACCCTCAATCCTCAATCTTCAATCCTCGATACTCAATCTTCAATCCTCAATCCTCAGTCCTCAAACCTCAATTCTGAATCCTCAATCCTGAATCCTCAATCTTCGGCCCTCAGTCCTCAACAATCAGTTGTCAATCCTCAATCCTCAATAGAATATCCTCAATTCACAGTTTTCAATACACAATACTCAATCTGCAATCTTCAAACCTCTATCCACAAACATCAATTCTCATCACTCAACCCTCAACGCTCAGTCCTCAATGTTCAATCCTCAATCCTCAATCCTCAATCCTCAATCGTCAACCTTCAATTCTCAATACTCAATTCTCAATACTCAATCTTCGATCCTCAATCCTCAATCCTCAATCCTCAATCCTCAATCTTCAAGCCTCAAAACTCAATCTTCAATCCTCGATCCTCAATACTCAATCCTCAATCCTCAATCCTCAATCGTCAGTCTTCAATCCTCAATACTCAATCTTCAAACATCAATCCTCAATCCTCAATCCTCAATCCTCATTCATCAATCCTCAATACCCAATCCTCAATCTTCAATCCTCAATCCTCAATCCTCAATTCTCAATCCTCAGTCCTCAGTCCTCAGTCCTCAAACCTCAATCCTCAACCCTCAGCCCTCATCCTCAATCCTCAATCCTCAACCCTCAATCATCAATCTTCAATCCTCAATCCTCAATCCTCAATCCTCAATCTTCAATCCTCAATCCTCAGTCCTCAATACTCAATCTTCAATCCACAATCCTCAATCCTCAATCGTCAGTCTTCAATCCTCAATACTCAATCTTCAATCCTCAATCCTCAGTCCTCAATCGTCAATCCTCATTCTTCAATACTCAATACCCAATCCTCAATCCCCAATCTTTAATCCTCAATCCTCAATCCTCAATTCTCAATCCTCAATCCCCAGTCCTCAGTCCTCAAACCTCAATCCTCAACCCTCAGCCCTCATCGTCAATCCTCGATCTTCAATGCTCAATACTCAATCTTCAATCATCAATCTTCAATCCTCAATCCTCAGTCCTCAATACTCAATCTTCAATCCTCGATCCTCAATCCTCAATCCTCAATCCTCAATCCTCAATCCTCGATCCTCAATCTTCAATCCACAGTCCCAAATCCTCAATCTTCAATCCTCAATCCTCAGCCCTCAATCTTCAATCCTCATTACTCAACCTTCAATCCTCAGTTCTCAATCCTCAATCCTCAATCCTCATTATTCAATCCTCAATACACAATCCACAATCTTCAATCCTCAATCCTCAATCCACAATTCTCAATCCTCAATCCTCAATCTTCAATCCTCAATACTCAATCTTCAATCCTCAATCCTCAGTCCACAATGCTCAATCCTCATTCTTCAATCCTCAATACCCAATCCTCAATCCTCAATCTTTAATCCTCAATCCTCACTCCTCAATTCTCAATCCTCAATCCTCAGTCCTCAGTCCTCAAACCTCAATCCTCAACCCTCATCCCTCATCCACAATCCTCAATCCTCAATCTTCAATCCTCAATCCTCAGTCCTCAATACTCAATCTTCAATCCTCGATCCTCAATCCTCAATCCTCAATCCTCAATCCTCGATCCTCAATCTTCAATCCTCAGTCCCAAATCCTCAATCTTCAATCCTCAATCCTCAACCATCAGTCTTCAATCCTCATTACTCAATCTTCAATCCTCAACCCTCAATCCTCAATCTTCAATCCTCGATACTCAATCTTCAATCCTCAATGCTCAGTCCTCAAACCTCAATTCTGAATCCTCAACCCTGAATCCTCAATCTTCGGCCCTCAGTCCTCAACAGTCAGTTGTCAATCCTCAATCCTCAATAGAATATCCTCAATTCACAGTTTTCAATACACAATACTCAATCTGCAATCTTCAAACCTCTATCCACAAACATAAATTCTCATAGCCCAACCCTCAAAGCTCAGTCCTCAATGTTCAATCCTCAATCCTCAATCCTCAATCCTCAATCGTCAACCTTCAATTCTCAATACTCAATCTTCAGTCCTCAATCCTCAATCTTCAATCATCAATATTCAATCTTCAATCCTCAATCCTCAATCCTCAATCCTCAATCCTCAATCCTCAACCCTCAATGATCAATCCGCAATACCCAATCCACAATCTTCAATCCTCAATCCCCAATCCTCAATCCTCAATCCTCAATCCTCAGTGCTCAATCCTCATTCTTCAATCCTCAATACCAAATCCTCAATCTTCAATCCTCAATCCTCAATCCTAAATTCTCAATCCTCAATCCTCGATCCTCAGACCTCAAACATCAATACTCAACCCTCAGTCCTCGTCCTCAATCCACAACCCTCAATCCTCAATCCTCAATCTTCAATCATCAATATACAATCCTCAATCCTCAATCCTCAATCCTCAATCCTCAATCTTCAATCCTCATTCTTCAATCCTCAATACCCATTACTCAATCTTCAATCTTCAATCCTCAATCCTCAATCCTCAATTCTCAATCCTCAATCCCCAGTCCTCAGTCCTCAAACCTCAATCCTCAACCCTCAGCCCTCATCGTCAATCCTCAATCTTCAATCCTCAATCCTCAATCTTCAATCCTCAGTCCCAAATCCTCAATCTTCAATCCTCAATCCTCAACCCTCAATCGTCAATCCTCATTACTCAATCTTCAATCCTCAATTCTCAATCCTCAATCCTCAATCCTCATTCTTCAATCCTCAATACCCAATCCTCAATCTTCAATCCTCAATCCTCAATCCACAATTCTCAATCCTCAATCCTCAGTCCTCAGACCTCAAACATCAATACACAACCCTCTGTCCTTGTCCTCAATCCACAACCCTCAATCCTCCATCCTCAATCTTCAATCATCAATATTCAATCTTCAATCCTCAATCCTCAATCCTCAATCCTCAACCCTCAACCCTCAATGTTCAATCCGCAATACCCAATCCTCAATGTTCAATCCTCAATCCTCAATGTTCAATCCTCAATCCTCAATCCTCAATCTTCAATCCTCAATCCTCAGTCCTCAATACTCAATCTTCAATCCACAATCCTCAATCCTCAGTCGTCAGTCTTCAATCCTCAATACTCAATCTTCAATCCTCAATCCTCAATCCTCAATCCTCAATCCTCATTCTTCAATCCTCAATACCCAATCCTCAATCCTCAATCTTTAATCCTCAATCCTCAATCCTCAATTCTCAATCCTCAATCCTCAGTCCTCAGTCCTCAAACCTCAATCCTCAACCCTCATCCCTCATCCACAATCCTCAATCCTCAATCTTCAATCCTCAATCCTCAGTCCTCATTACTCAATCTTCAATCCTCGATCCTCAATCCTCAATACTCAATCCTCAATCCTCGATCCTCAATTTTCAATCCTCAGTCCCAAATCCTCAATCTTCAATCCTCAATCCTCAACCATCAATCTTCAATCCTCATTACTCAATCTTCAATCCTCAATTCTCAATCTTCAATCCTCAATCCTCAATCCACAATTCTCAATCCTCAATCCTCAATCCTCAGACCTCAAACATCAATACACAACCCTCAGTCCTTGTCCTCAATCCACAACACTCAATCCTCAATCCTCAATCCTCAACCCTCAATGTTCAATCCGCAATTCCCAATCCTCAATCTTCAATCCTCAATCCTCAATCCTCAATCCTCAATCCTCAATCCTCAATCCTCAATCCTCCATCCTCAATCCTCAATCCTCAATCCTCAGTCCCCAAACCTCAATCCTCAATCTTCAATCCTCAAAGCTCAACCTTCAATCCTCGATCCTCAATACTCAATCCTCAATCCTCAATCCTCAATCGTCAGTCTTCAATCCTGAATACTCAATCTTCAATCCTCAATCCTCAATCCTCAATCCTCAATCCTCATTCATCAATCCTCAATACCCAATCCTCAATCTTCAATCCTCAATCCTCAGTCCTCAGTCCTCAGTCCTCAAACCTCAATCCTCAACCCTCAGCCCTCATCCTCAATCCTCAATCCTCAACCCTCAATCCTCAATCTTCAATCCTCGATACTCAATCTTCAATCCTTAATACTCAGTCCTCAAACCTCAATTCTGAATCCTCAATCCTGAATCCTCAATCTTCGGCCCTCAGTCCTCAACAGTCAGTTGTCAATCCTCAATCATCAATAGAATATCCTCAATTCACAGTTTTCAATACACAATACTCAATCTGCAATCTTCAAACCTCTATCCACAAACATCAATTCTCATCACTCAACCCTCAACGCTCAGTCCTCAATGTTCAATCCTCAATCCTCAATCCTCAATCCTCAATCGTCAACCTTCAATTCTCAATACTCAATCCTCAATACTCAATCTTCGATCCTCAATCCTCAATCCTCAATCCTCAATCCTCAACCTTCAATCCTCAAACCTCAATCTTCAATCCTCGATCCTCAATACTCAATCCTCAATCCTCAATCCTCAATCGTCAGTCCTCAATCCACAATACTCAATCTTCAAACATCAATCCTCAATCCTCAATCCTCAATCCTCATTCATCAATCCTCAATACCCAATCCTCAATCTTCAATCCTCAATCCTCAATCCTCAATTCTCAATCCTCAGTCCTCAGTCCTCAGTCCTCAAACCTCAATCCTCAACCCTCAGCCCTCATCCTCAATCCTCAATCCTCAACACTCAATCCTCAATCTTCAATCCTCGATACTCAATCTTGAATCCTCAATCCTCAGTCCTCAAACCTCAATTCTGAATCCTCAATCCTGAATCCTCAATCTTCGGCCCTCAGTCCTCAACAGTCAGTTGTCAATCCTCAATCCTCAATAGAATATCCTCAATTCACAGTTTTCAATACACAATACTCAATCTGCAATCTTCAAACCTCTATCCACAAACGTCAATTCTCATCACTCAACCCTCAACGCTCAGTCCTCAATGTTCAATCCTCAATCCTCAATCCTCAATCCTGAATCGTCAACCTTCAATTCTCAATACTCAATCCTCAATACTGAATCTTCGATCCTCAATCCTCAATCCTCAATCCTCAATCCTCAACCTTCAATCCTCAAAACTCAATCTTCAATCCTCGATCCTCAATACTCAATCCTCAATCCTCAATCCTCAATCGTCAGTCTTCAATCCTCAATAATCAATCTTCAAACATCAATCCTCAATCCTCAATCCTCAATCCTCATTCATCAATCCTCAATACCCAATCCTCAATCTTCAATCCTCAATCCTCAATCCTCAATTCTCAATCCTCAGTCCTCAGTCCTCAGTCCTCAAACCTCAATCCTCAACCCTCAGCCCTCATCCTCAATCCTCAATCCTCAACCCTCAATCCTCAATCTTCAATCCTCGATACTCAATCTTCAATCCTCAATCCTCAGTCCTCAAACCTCAATTCTGAATCCTCAATCCTGAATCCTCAATCTTCGGCCCTCAGTCCTCAACAGTCAGTTGTCAATCCTCAATCCTCAATGGAATATCCTCAATTCACAGTTTTCAATACACAATATTCAATCTGCAATCTTCAAACCTCTATCCACAAACATCAATTCTCATCACTCAACCCTCAACGCTCTGTCCTCAATGTTCAATCCTCAATCCTCAATACTCAATCCTCAATCGTCAACCTTCAATTCTCAATACTCAATCCTCAATACTCAATCTTCGATCCTCAATCCTCAATCCTCGATCCTCAATACTGAATCCTCAATCCTCAATCCTCAATCGTCAGTCTTCAATCCTCAATACTCAATCTTCAAACATCAATCCTCAATCCTCAATCTTCAACCTTCAATTCTCAATACTCAATCTTCAGTCCTCAATCCTCAATCTTCAATCATCAATATTCAATCTTCAATCCTCAATCCTCAATCCTCAATCCTCAATCCTCAACCCTCAATGTTCAATCCGCAATACCCAATCCACAATCTTCAATCCTCAATCCCCAATCCTCAATCCTCAATCCTCAATCCTCAGTCCTCAATCCTCATTCTTCAATCCTCAATACCAAATCCTCAATCTTCAATCCTCAATCCTCAATCCTCAATTCTCGATCCTCAATCCTCGATCCTCACACCTCAAACATTAATACTCAACCCACACTCCTCGTCCTCAATCCACAACCCTCAATCCTCAATCTTCAATCCTCAATCGTCAGTCTTCAATCCTCAATCCTCATTCTTCAATCCTCAATCCTCAATCCTCATTCTTCAATCCTCAATACCAAATCCTCAATCTTCAATCCTCAATCCTCAATCCTAAATTCTCAATCCTCAATCCTCGACCCTCAGACCTCAAACATCAATACTCAACCCTCAGTCCTCGTCCTCAATCCACAACCCTCAATCCTCAATCCTCAATCTTCAATCCTCAATACTCAATCTTCAATCATCAGTCCTCAATTCTCAGTACTCAATCCTCAATCCTCAATCCTCAATCCTCAATCCTCAATCCTCAATCCTCAATCCTCAATCCTCAATCCTCAATCCTCAATCCTCAATCCTCAATCTTCAATCATCAATATTCAATCTTCAATCCTCAATCCTCAATCCTCAATCCTCAATCCTCAACCCTCAATGTTCAATCCGCAATACCCAATCCTCAATGTTCAATCCTCAATCCTCAATCCTCGATCCTCAATCTTCAATCCTCAGTCCCAAATCCTCAATCTTCAATCCTCAATCCTCAATTCTCATTCATCAATCCTCAATACCCAATCCTCAATCTTCAATCCTCAATCCTCAGTCCTCAGTCCTCAGTCCTCAAACCTCAGTCCTCAACCCTCAGCCCTCATCCTCAATCCTCAATCCTCAACCCTCAATCCTCAATCTTCATTCCTCGATACTCAATCTTCAATCCTCAATACTCAGTCCTCAAACCTCAATTCTGAATCCTCAATCCTGAATCCTCAATCTTCGGCCCTCAGTCCTCAACAGTCAGTTGTCAATCCTCAATCCTCAATAGAATATCCTCAATTCACAGTTTTCAATACACAATACTCAATCTGCAATCTTCAAACCTCTATCCACAAACATCAATTCTCATCACTCAACCCTCAACGCTCAGTCCACAATGTTCAATCCTCAATCCTCAATCCTCAATCCTCAATCGTCAACCTTCAATTCTCAATACTCAATCCTCAATACTGAATCTTCGATCCTCAATCCTCAATCCTCAATCCTCAATCCTCAACCTTCAATCCTCAAAACTCAATCTTCAATCCTCGATCCTCAATACTCAATCCTCAATCCTCAATTCTCAATCGTCAGTCTTCAATCCTCAATACTCAATCTTCAAACATCAATCCTCAATCCTCAATCCTCAATCCTCATTCGTCAATCCTCAATACCCAATCCTCAATCTTCAATCCTCAATCCTCAATCCTCAATTCTCAATCCTCAGTCCTCAGTCCTCAGTCCTCAAACCTCAATCCTCAACCCTCAGCCCTCATCCTCAATCCTCAATGCTCAACCCTCAATCCTCAACCTTCAATCCTCGATACTCAATCTTCAATCCTCAATCCTCAGTCCTCAAACCTCAATTCTGAATCCTCAATCCTGAATCCTCAATCTTCGGCCCTCAGTCCTCAATATTCAGTTGTCAATCCTCAATCCTCAATAGAATATCCTCAATTCACAGTTTTCAATACACAATACTCAATCTGCAATCTTCAAACCTCTATCCACAAACATAAATTCTCATAACTCAACCCTCAACGCTCAGTCCTCAATGTTCAATCCTCAATCCTCAATCCTCAATCCTCAATCGTCAACCTTCAATTCTCAATACTCAATCTTCAGTCCTCAATCCTCAATCTTCAATCATCAATATTCAATCTTCAATCCTCAATCCTCAATCCTCAATCCTCAATCCTCAATCCTCAACCCTCAATGTTCACTCCGCAATACCCAATCCACAATCTTCAATCCTCAATCCCCAATCCTCAATCCTCAATCCTCAATCCTCAGTCCTCAATCCTCATTCTTCAATCCTCAATACCAAATCCTCAATCTTCAATCCTCAATCCTCAATCTTCAATGCTCAATACTCAATCTTCAATCATCAATCTTCAATCCTCAATCCTCAGTCCTCAATGCTCAATCTTCAATCCTCGATCCTCAATCGTCAACCTTCAATTCTCAATACTCAATCCTCAATACTCAATCTTCGATCCTCAATCCTCAATCTTCAATCATCAATATTCAATCTTCAATCCTCAATCCTCAATCCTCAATCCTCAATCCTCAACCCTCAATGATCAATCCGCAATACCCAATCCACAATCTTCAATCCTCAATCCCCAATACTCAATCCTCAATCCTCAATCCTCAGTCCTCAATCCTCATTCTTCAATCCTCAATACCAAATCCTCAATCTTCAATCCTCAATCCTCAATCCTAAATTCTCAATCCTCAATCCTCGATCCTCTGACCTCAAACATCAATACTCAACCCTCAGTCCTCGTCCTCAATCCACAACCCTCAATCCTCAATCCTCAATCTTCAATCATCAATATACAATCCTCAATCCTCAATCCTCAATCCTCAATCCTCAATCTTCAATCCTCATTCTTCAATCCTCAATACCCATTACTCAATCTTCAATCTTCAATCCTCAATCCTCAATCCTCAATTCTCAATCCTCAATCCCCAGTCCTCAGTCCTCAAACCTCAATCCTCAACCCTCAGCCCTCATCGTCAATCCTCAATCTTCAATCCTCAATCCTCAATCTTCAATGCTCAATACTCAATCTTCAATCATCAATCTTCAATCCTCAATCCTCAGTCCTCAATACTCAATCTTCAATCCTCGATCCTCAATCCTCAATCCTCAATCCTCAATCCTCAATCCTCGATCCTCAATCTTCAATCCACAGTCCCAAATCCTCAATCTTCAATCCTCAATCCTCAGCCCTCAATCATCAATCCTCATTACTCAACCTTCAATCCTCAATTCTCAATCCTCAATCCTCAATCCTCATTATTCAATCCTCAATACACAATCCACAATCTTCAATCCTCAATCCTCAATCCACAATTCTCAATCCTCAATCCACAATTCTCAATCCTCAATCCTCAATCTTCAATCCTCAATCCTCAGTCCACAATGCTCAATCCTCATTCTTCAATCCTGAATACCCAATCCTCAATCTTCAATCTTTAATCCTCAATCCTCAATCCTCAATTCTCAATCCTCAATCCTCAGTCCTCAGCCCTCAAACCTCAATCCTCAACCCTCATCCCTCATCCACAATCCTCAATCCTCAATCTTCAATCCTCAATCCTCAGTCCTCAATACTCAATCTTCAATCCTCGATCCTCAATCCTCAATCCTCAATCCTCAATCCTCGATCGTCAATCTTCAATCCTCAGTCCCAAATCCTCAATCTTCAATCCTCAATCCTCAACCATCAATCTTCAATCCTCATTACTCAATCTTCAATCCTCAATTCTCAATCCTCAATCCTCAATCTTCAATCCTCAATCCTCAATCCACAATTCTCAATCCTCAATCCTCAACCCTCAGACCTCAAACATCAATACACAACCCTCAGTCCTTGTCCTCAATCCACAACCCTCAATCCTCAATCCTCAATCTTCAATCGTCAATATTCAATCTTCAATCCTCAATCCTCAATCCTCAATCCTCAATCCTGAACCCTCAATGTTGAATCCGCAATTCCCAATCCTCAATCTTCAATCCTCAATCCTCAATCCTCAATCCTCAATCCTCAATCCTCAATCCTCAATCCTCAATCCTCAATCCTCAATCCTCAGTCCCCAAACATCAATCCTCAATCTTCAATCCTCAAAGCTCAATCTTCAATCCTCGATCCTCAATCCTCAATCCTCAATCCTCAATCCTCAATCCTCAGTCCCCAAACCTCAATCCTCAATCTTCAATCCTCAAAGCTCAATCTTCAATCCTCGATCCTCAATACTCAATCCTCAATCCTCAATCCTCAATCGTCAGTCTTCAATCCTCAATACTCAATCTTCAATCCTCAATCCTCAATCCTCAATCCTCAATCCTCATTCCTCAATCCTCAATACCCAATCCTCAATCTTCAGTCCTCAATCCTGAATCCTCAATTCTCAATCCTCAATCCACAGTCCTCAGTCCTCAAACCTCAATCCTCAACCCTCAGCCCTCATCCTCAATCCTCAATCCTCAACCCCCAATCCTCAATCTTCAATCCTCGATACTCAATCTTCAATCCTCAATCCTCAGTCCTCAAACCTCAATTCTGAATCCTCAATCCTGAATCCTCAATCTTCGGCCCTCAGTCCTCAACAATCAGTTGTCAATCCTCAATCCTCAATAGAATATCCTCAATTCACAGTTTTCAATACACAATACTCAATCTGCAATCTTCAAACCTCTATCCACAAACATCAATTCTCATCACTCAACCCTCAACGCTCAGTCCTCAATGTTCAATCCTCAATCCTCAATCCTCAATCCTCAATCGTCAGCCTTCAATTCTCAATACTCAATCCTCAATACTCAATCTTCGATCCTCAATCCTCAATCCTCAATCCTCAATCCTCAATCTTCAAGCCTCAAAACTCAATCTTCAATCCTCGATCCTCAATACTCAATCCTCAATCCTCAATCCTCAATCGTCAGTCTTCAATCCTCAATACTCAATCTTCAAACATCAATCCTCAATCCTCAATCCTCAATCCTCATTCATCAATCCTCAATACCCAATCCTCAATCTTCAATCCTCAATCCTCAATCCTCAATTCTCAATCCTCAGTCCTCAGTCCTCAGTCCTCAAACCTCAATCCTCAACCCTCAGCCCTCATCCTCAATCCTCAATCCTCAACCCTCAATCCTCAATCTTCAATCCTCGATACTCAACCTTCAATCCTCAATCCTCAGTCCTCAAACCTCAATTCTGAATCCTCAATCCTGAATCCTCAATCTTCGGCCCTCAGTCCTCAACAGTCAGTTGTCAATCCTCAATCCTCAATGGAATATCCTCAATTCACAGTTTTCAATACACAATACTCAATCTGCAATCTTCAAACCTCTATCCACAAACATCAATTCTCATCACTCAACCCTCAACGCTCAGTCCTCAATGTTCAATCCTCAATCCTCAATCCTCAATCCTCAATCGTCAACCTTCAATTCTCAATACTCAATCCTCAATACTCAATCTTCGATCCTCAATCCTCAATCCTCGATCCTCAATACTCAATCCTCAATCCTCAATCCTCAATCGTCAGTCTTCAATCCTCAATACTCAATCTTCAAACATCAATCCTCAATCCTCAATCTTCAACCTTCAATTCTCAATACTCAATCTTCAGTCCTCAATCCTCAATCTTCAATCATCAATATTCAATCTTCAATCCTCAATCCTCAATCCTCAAACCTCAATCCTCAACCCTCAATGTTCAATCCGCAATACCCAATCCACAATCTTCAATCCTCAATCCCCAATCCTCAATCCTCAATCCTCAATCCTCAGTCCTCAATCCTCATTCTTCAATCCTCAATACCAAATCCTCAATCTTCAATCCTCAATCCTCAATCCTCAATTCTCGATCCTCAACCCTCGATCCTCACACCTCAAACATCAATACTCAACCCTCAGTCCTCGTCCTCAATCCACAACCCTCAATCCTCAATCCTCAATCTTCAATCATCAATATACAATCCTCAATCCTCAATCCTCTATCCTCAATCCTCAGTCCTCAATCCTCATTCTTCAATCCTCAATACCAAATCCTCAATCTTCAATCCTCAATCCTCAATCCTCAATTCTCGATCCTCAACCCTCGATCCTCACACCTCAAACATCAATACTCAACCCTCAGTCCTCGTCCTCAATCCACAACCCTCAATCCTCAATCCTCAATCTTCAATCATCAATATACAATCCTCAATCCTCAATCCTCTATCCACAATCCTCAATCTTCAATCCTCATTCTTCAATCCTCAATACCCATTACTCAATCTTCAATCTTCATTCCTCAATCCACAATCCTCAATTCTCAATCCTCAATCACCAGTCCTCAGTCCTCAAACCTCAATCCTCAACCCTCAGCCCTCATCGTCAATCCTCAATCTTCAATCCTCAATCCTCAATCCTCAATCCTCAATCCTCAATCCTCAATCCTCAATCCTCAATCCTCAACCTTCAATCATCAATATTCAATCTTCAATCCTCAATCCTCAATCCTCAATCCTCAATCCTCAATCCTCAACCCTCAATGTTCAATCCGCAATACCCTATCCTCAATGTTCAATCCTCAATCCTCAATCCTCGATCCTCAATCTTCAATCCTCAGTCCCAAATCCTCAATCTTCAATCCTCAATCCTCAATCCTCATTCATCAATCCTCAATACCCAATCCTCAATCTTCAATCCTCAATCCTCAGTCCTCAGTCCTCAGTCCTCAAACCTCAATCCTCAACCATCAGCCCTCATCCTCAATCCTCAATCCTCAACCCTCAATCCTCAATCTTCAATCCTCGATACTCAATCTTCAATCCTCAATCCTCAGTCCTCAAACCTCAATTCTGAATCCTCAATCCTGAATCCTCAATCTTCGGCCCTCAGTCCTCAACAGTCAGTTGTCAATCCTCAATCCTCAATGGAATATCCTCAATTCACAGCTTTCAATACACAATACTCAATCTGCAATCTTCAAACCTCTATCCACAAACATCAATTCTCATCACTCAACCCTCAACGCTCTGTCCTCAATGTTCAATCCTCAATCCTCAATCCTCAATCCTCAATCGTCAACCTTCAATCCTCAATACTCAATCCTCAATACTCAATCTTCGATCCTCAATCCTCAATCCTCGATCCTCAATACTCAATCCTCAATCCTCAATCCTCAATCGTCAGTCTTCAATCCTCAATACTCAATCTTCAAACATCAATCCTCAATCCTCAATCTTCAACCTTCAATTCTCAATACTCAATCTTCAGTCCTCAATCCTCAATCTTCAATCATCAATATTCAATCTTCAATCCTCAATCCTCAATCCTCAATCCTCAATCCTCAACCCTCAATGTTCAATCCGCAATACCCAATCCACAATCTTCAATCCTCAATCCCCAATCCTCAATCCTCAATCCTCAATCCTCAGTCCTCAATCCTCATTCTTCAATCCTCAATACCAAATCCTCAATCTTCAATCCTCAATCCTCAATCCTCAATTCTCGATCCTCAATCCTCGATCCTCACACCCCAAACATTAATACTCAACCCACAATCCTCGTCCTCAATCCACAACCCTCAATCCTCAATCTTCAATCCTCAATCGTCAGTCTTCAATCCTCAATCCTCATTCTTCAATCCTCAATCCTCAATCCTCATTCTTCAATCCTCAATACCAAATCCTCAATCTTCAATCCTCAGTCCTCAATCCTAAATTCTCAATCCTCAATCCTCGATCCTCAGACCTCAAACATCAATACTCAACCCTCAGTCCTCGTCCTCAATCCACAACCCTCAATCCTCAATCCTCAATCTTCAATCCTCAATACTCAATCTTCAATCATCAGTCCTCAATTCTCAGTACTCAATCCTCAATCCTCAATCCTCAATCCTCAATCCTCAATCCTCAATCCTCAATCCTCAATCCTCAATCCTCAATCCTCAATCCTCAATCTTCAATCATCAATATTCAATCTTCAATCCTCAATCCTCAATCCTCAATCCTCAATCCTCAACCCTCAATGTTCAATCCGCAATACCCAATCCTCAATGTTCAATCCTCAATCCTCAATCCTCGATCCTCAATCTTCAATCCTCAGTCCCAAATCCTCAATCCTCAATTCTCATTCATCAATCCTCAATACCCAATCCTCAATCTTCAATCATCAATCCTCAGTCCTCAGTCCTCAGTCCTCAAACCTCAGTCCTCAACCCTCAGCCCTCATCCTCAATCCTCAATCCTCAACCCTCAAGCCTCAATCTTCAATCCTCGATACTCAATCTTCAATCCTCAATACTCAGTCCTCAAACCTCAATTCTGAATCCTCAATCCTGAATCCTCAATCTTCGGCCCTCAGTCCTCAACAGTCAGTTGTCAATCCTCAATCCTCAATAGAATATCCTCAATTCACAGTTTTCAATACACAATACTCAATCTGCAATCTTCAAACCCCTATCCACAAACGTCAATTCTCATCACTCAACCCTCAACGCTCAGTCCTCAATGTTCAATCCTCAATCCTCAATCCTCAATCCTCAATCGTCAACCTTCAATTCTCAATACTCAACCCTCAATACTGAATCTTCGATCCTCAATCCTCAATCCTCAATCGTCAATCCTCAACCTTCAATCCTCAAAACTCAATCTTCAATCCTCGATCCTCAATACTCAATCCTCAATCCTCAATCCTCAATCGTCAGTCTTCAATCCTCAATAATCAATCTTCAAACATCAATCCTCAATCCTCAATCCTCAATCCTCATTCATCAATCCTCAATACCCAATCCTCAATCTTCAATCCTCAATCCTCAATCCTCAATTCTCAATCCTCAGTCCTCAGTCCTCAGTCCTCAAACCTCAATCCTCAACCCTCAGCCCTCATCCTCAATCCTCAATGCTCAACCCTCAATCCTCAATCTTCAATCCTCGATACTCAATCTTC
This sequence comes from Calliopsis andreniformis, assembly GCF_051401765.1. Lineage (NCBI taxonomy): Eukaryota > Metazoa > Arthropoda > Insecta > Hymenoptera > Andrenidae > Calliopsis > Calliopsis andreniformis. Next base: position 4,676,131 of record NW_027480452.1, read on the forward strand.
AATCCTCAATCCTCAGTCCTCAAACCTCAATTCTGAATCCTCAATCCTGAATCCTCAATCTTCGGCCCTCAGTCCTCAACATTCAGTTGTCAATCCTCAATCCTCAATAGAAAATCCTCAATTCACAGTTTTCAATACACAATACTCAATCTGCAATCTTCAAACCTCTATCCACAAACATAAATTCTCATAACTCAACCCTCAACGCTCAGTCCTCAATGTTCAATCCTCAATCCTCAATCCTCAATCCTCAATCGTCAACCTTCAATTCTCAATACTCAACTTTCAGTCCCCAATCCTCAATCTTCAATCATCAATATTCAATCTTCAATCCTCAATCCTCAATCCTCAATCCTCAATCCTCAACCCTCAATGATCAATCCGCAATACCCAATCCACAATCTTCAATCCTCAATCCCCAATCCTCAATCTTCAATCCTCAATCCTCAGTCCTCAATCCTCATTCTTCAATCCTCAATACCAAATCCTCAATCTTCAATCCTCAATCCTCAATCCTAAATTCTCAATCCTCAATCCTCGATCCTCAGACCTCAAACATCAATACTCAACCCTCAGTCCTCGTCCTCAATCCACAACCCTCAATCCTCAATCCTCAATCTTCAATTGTCAATATTCAATCTTCAATCCTCAATCCTCAATCCTCAATCCTCAATCCTGAACCCTCAATGTTCAATCCGCAATTCCCAATCCTCAATCTTTAATCCTCAATCCTCAATCCTCAATCCTCAATCCTCAATCCTCAATCCTCAATCCTCATTCCTCAATCCTCAATACCCAATCCTCAATCTTCAGTCCTCAATCCTGAATCCTCAATTCTCAATCCTCAATCCTCAGTCCTCAGTCCTCAAACCTCAATCCTCAACCCTCAGCCCTCATCCTCAATCCTCAATCCTCAACCCTCAATCCTCAATCTTCAATCCTCGATACTCAATCTTCAATCCTCAATCCTCAGTCCTCAAACCTCAATTCTGAATCCTCAATCCTGAATCCTCAATCTTCGGCCCTCAGTCCTCAACAATCAGTTGTCAATCCTCAATCCTCAATAGAATATCCTCAATTCACAGTTTTCAATACACAATACTCAATCTGCAATCTTCAAACCTCTATCCATAAACATCAATTCTCATCACTCAACCCTCAACGCTCAGTCCTCAATGTTCAATCCTCAATCCTCAATCCTCAATCCTCAATCGTCAACCTTCAATTCTCAATACTCAATCCTCAATACTCAATCTTCGATCCTCAATCCTCAATCCTCAATCCTCAATCCTCAATCTTCAAGCCTCAAAACTCAATCTTCAATCCTCGATCCTCAATACTCAATCCTCAATCCTCAATCCTCAATCGTCAGTCTTCAATCCTCAATACTCAATCTTCAAACATCAGTCCTCAATCCTCAATCCTCAATCCTCATTCATCAATCCTCAATACCCAATCCTCAATCTTCAATCCTCAATCCTCAATCCTCAATTCTCAATCCTCAGTCCTCAGTCCTCAGTCCTCAAACCTCAATCCTCAACCCTCAGCCCTCATCCTCAATCCTCAATCCTCAACCCTCAATCCTCAATCTTCAATCCTCGATACTCAATCTTCAATCCTCAATCCTCAGTCCTCAAACCTCAATTCTGAATCCTCAATACTGAATCCTCAATCTTCGGCCCTCAGTCCTCAACAGTCAGTTGTCAATCCTCAATCCTCAATGGAATATCCTCAATTCACAGTTTTCAATACACAATATTCAATCTGCAATCTTCAAACCTCTATCCACAAACATCAATTCTCATCACTCAACCCTCAACGCTCTGTCCTCAATGTTCAATCCTCAATCCTCAATACTCAATCCTCAATCGTCAACCTTCAATTCTCAATACTCAATCCTCAATACTCAATCTTCGATCCTCAATCCTCAATCCTCGATCCTCAATACTCAATCCTCAATCCTCAATCCTCAATCGTCAGTCTTCAATCCTCAATACTCAATCTTCAAACATCAATCCTCAATCCTCAATCTTCAACCTTCAATTCTCAATACTCAATCTTCAGTCCTCAATCCTCAATCTTCAATCATCAATATTCAATCTTCAATCCTCAATCCTCAATCCTCAATCCTCAATCCTCAACCCTCAATGTTCAATCCGCAATACCCAATCCACAATCTTCAATCCTCAATCCCCAATCCTCAATCCTCAATCCTCAATCCTCAGTCCTCAATCCTCATTCTTCAATCCTCAATACCAAATCCTCAATCTTCAATCCTCAATCCTCAATCCTCAATTCTCGATCCTCAATCCTCGATCCTCACACCTCAAACATTAATACTCAACCCACACTCCTCGTCCTCAATCCACAACCCTCAATCCTCAATCTTCAATCCTCAATCGTCAGTCTTCAATCCTCAATCCTCATTCTTCAATCCTCAATCCTCAATCCTCATTCTTCAATCCTCAATACCAAATCCTCAATCTTCAATCCTCAATCCTCAATCCTAAATTCTCAATTCTCAATCCTCGACCCTCAGACCTCAAACATCAATACTCAACCCTTAGTCCTCGTCCTCAATCCACAACCCTCCATCCTCAATCCTCAATCTTCAATCCTCAATACTCAATCTTCAATCATCAGTCCTCAATTCTCAGTACTCAATCCTCAATCCTCAATCCTCAATCCTCAATCCTCAATCCTCAATCCTCAATCCTCAATCCTCAATCCTCAATCCTCAATCCTCAATCCTCAATCTTCAATCATCAATATTCAATCTTCAATCCTCAATCCTCAATCCTCAATCCTCAATCCTCAACCCTCAATGTTCAATCCGCAATACCCAATCCTCAATGTTCAATCCTCAATCCTCAATCCTCGATCCTCAATCTTCAATCCTCAGTCCCAAATCCTCAATCTTCAATCCTCAATCCTCAATTCTCATTCATCAATCCTCAATACCCAATCCTCAATCTTCAATCCTCAATCCTCAGTCCTCAGTCCTCAGTCCTCAAACCTCAGTCCTCAACCCTCAGCCCTCATCCTCAATCCTCAATCCTCAACCCTCAATCCTCAATCTTCATTCCTCGATACTCAATCTTCAATCCTCAATACTCAGTCCTCAAACCTCAATTCTGAATCCTCAATCCTGAATCCTCAATCTTCGGCCCTCAGTCCTCAACAGTCAGTTGTCAATCCTCAATCCTCAATAGAATATCCTCAATTCACAGTTTTCAATACACAATACTCAATCTGCAATCTTCAAACCTCTATCCACAAACATCAATTCTCATCACTCAACCCTCAACGCTCAGTCCTCAATGTTCAATCCTCAATCCTCAATCCTCAATCCTCAATCGTCAACCTTCAATTCTCAATACTCAATCCTCAATACTGAATCTTCGATCCTCAATCCTCAATCCTCAATCCTCAATCCTCAACCTTCAATCCTCAAAACTCAATCTTCAATCCTCGATCCTCAATACTCAATCCTCAATCCTCAATCCTCAATCGTCAGTCTTCAATCCTCAATACTCAATCTTCAAACATCAATCCTCAATCCTCAATCCTCAATCCTCATTCATCAATCCTCAATACCCAAACCTCAATCTTCAATCCTCAATCCTCAATCCTCAATTCTCAATCCTCAGTCCTCAGTCCTCAGTCCTCAAACCTCAATCCTCAACCCTCAGCCCTCATCCTCAATCCTCAATGCTCAACCCTCAATCCTCAACCTTCAATCCTCGATACTCAATCTTCAATCCTCAATCCTCAGTCCTCAAACCTCAATTCTGAATCCTCAATCCTGAATCCTCAATCTTCGGCCCTCAGTCCTCAATATTCAGTTGTCAATCCTCAATCCTCAATAGAATATCCTCAATTCACAGTTTTCAATACACAATACTCAATCTGCAATCTTCAAACCTCTATCCACAAACATAAATTCTCATAACTCAAACCTCAACGCTCAGTCCTCAATGTTCAATCCTCAATCCTCAATCCTCAATCCTCAATCGTCAACCTTCAATTCTCAATACTCAATCTTCAGTCCTCAATCCTCAATCTTCAATCATCAATATTCAATCTTCAATCCTCAATCCTCAATCCTCAATCCTCAATCCTCAACCCTCAATGTTCACTCCGCAATACCCAATCCACAATCTTCAATCCTCAATCCCCAATCCTCAATCCTCAATCCTCAATCCTCAGTCCTCAATCCTCATTCTTCAATCCTCAATACCAAATCCTCAATCTTCAATCCTCAATCCTCAATCTTCAATGCTCAATACTCAATCTTCAATCATCAATCTTCAATCCTCAATCCTCAGTCCTCAATGCTCAATCTTCAATCCTCGTTCCTCAATCCTCAATCCTCAATCCTCAATCCTCAATCCTCGATCCTCAATCTTCAATCCACAGTCCCAAATCCTCAATCTGCAATCCTCAATCCTCAGCCCTCAATCATCAATCCTCATTACTCAATCTTCAATCCTCAATTCTAAATCCTCAATCCTCAATCCTCATTCTTCAATCCTCAACACCTAATCCTCAATCTTCAATCCTCAATCCTCAATCCACAATTCTCAATCCTCAATCCTCAATCTTCAATCCTCAATACTCAATACCCATTACTCAATCTTCAATCTTCAATCCTCAATCCTCAATCCTCAATTCTCAATCCTCAATCCCCAGTCCTCAGTCCTCAAGCCTCAATCCTCAACCCTCAGCCCTCATCGTCAATCCTCAATCTTCAATCCTCAATCCTCAATCTTCAATGCTCAATACTCAATCTTCAATCCTCGATCCTCAATCCTCAATCCTCAATCCTCAATCCGCAATCCTCGATCCTCAATCTTCAATCCACAGTCCCAAATCCTCAATCTTCAATCCTCAATCCTCAGCCCTCAATCATCAATCCTCATTACTCAATCTTCAATCCTCAATTCTCAATCCTCAATCCTCAATCCTCATTCTTCAATCCTCAATACCTAATCCTCAATCTTCAATCCTCAATCCTCAATCCACAATTCTCAATCCTCAATCCTCAATCTTCAGTCCTCAATACTCAATCGTCAATCCTCATTCCTCAATCCTCAATCCTCAATCCTCAGTGTTCAATCCGCGATACCCAATCCTCAATGTTCAATCCTCAATCCTCAATCCTCAATCCTCAATGCTCAATCATCAATCCCCAATCCTCAATCCTCAGTCCTCAAACCTCAATCCTCAACCCTCAGCCCTCATCGTCAATCCTCAATCTTCAATCCTCAATCCTCAATCTTCAATGCTCAATACTCAACCTTCAACCCACAATCCTCAATCCTCAATCCTCAATCCTCAATCCTCAATGTTCAATCCTCAATCCTCAATCCTCAATCCTCAATCCTCAATCCTCAATCTTCAATCCTCAATCCTCAGTCCTCAATACTCAATCTTCAATCCACAATCCTCAATCCTCAATCGTCAGTCTTCAATCCTCAATACTCAATCTTCAATCCTCAATCCTCAGTCCTCAATCGTCAATCCTCATTCTTCAATCCTCAATACCCAATCCTCAATCCCCAATCTTTAATCCTCAATCCTCAATCCTCAATTCTCAAACCTCAATCCTCAGTCCTCAGTCCTCAAACCTCAATTCTCAACCCTCATCCCTCATCCACAATCCTCATTCCTCAATCTTCAATCCTCAATCCTCAGTCCTCAATACTCAATCTTCAATCCTCGATCCTCAATCCTCAATCCTCAATCCTCAATCCTCGATCCTCAATCTTCAATCCTCAGTCCCAAATCCTCAATCTTCAATCCTCAATCCTCAACCATCAATCTTCAATCCTCATTACTCAATCTTCAATCCTCAATTCTCAATCCTCAATCCTCAATCTTCAATCCTCAATCCTCAATCCACAATTCTCAATCCTCAATCCTCAATCCTCAGACCTCAAACATCAATACACAACCCTCAGTCCTTGTCCTCAATCCACAACCCTCAATCCTCAATCCTCAATCTTCAATCATCAATATTCAATCTTCAATCTTCAATCCTCAATCCTCAATCCTCAATCCTCAACACTCAATGTTCAATCCGCAATTCCCAATCCTCAATCTTCAATCCTCAATCCTCAATCCTCAATCCTCAATACTCAATCCTCAATCCTCAGTCCTCAATCCTCAATCCCCAGTCCCCAAACCTCAATCCTCAATCTTCAATCCTCAAAGCTCAATCTTCAATCCTCGATCCTCAATACTCAATCCTCAATCCTCAATCCTCAATCGTCAGTCTTCAATCCTCAATACTCAATCTTCAATCCTCAATCCTCAATCCTCAATCCTCAATCCTCAATCCTCGATCCTCAATCTTCAATCCTCAGTCCCAAATCCTCAATCTTCAATCCTCAATCATCAACCCTCAATCGTCAATCCTCATTACTCAATCTTCAATCCTCAATTCTCAATCCTCAATCCTCAATCCTCATTCTTCAATCCTCAATACCCAATCCTCAATCTTCAGTCCTCAATCCTCAATCCACAATTCTCAATCCTCAATCCTCAATCCTCAGACCTCAAACATCAATACACAACCCTCAGTCCTTGTCCTCAATCCACAACCCTCAATCCTCCATCCTCAATCTTCAATCATCAATATTCAATCTTCAATCCTCAATCCTCAATCCTCAATCCTCAACCCTCAACCCTCAATGTTCAATCCGCAATACCCAATCCTCAATGTTCAATCCTCAATCCTCAATCCTCAATCCTCAATCCTCAATTCTCAATCCTCAATCTTCAATCCTCAATGTTCAATCCGCAATACCCAATCCACAATCTTCAATCCTCAATCCCCAATCCTCAATCCTCAATCCTCAATCCTCAGTCCTCAATCCTCATTCTTCAATCCTCAATACCAAATCCTCAATCTTCAATCCTCAATCCTCAATCCTCAATCCTCAATTCTCGATCCTCAATCCTCGATCCTCACACCTCAAACATTAATACTCAACCCACACTCCTCGTCCTCAATCCACAACCCTCAATCCTCAATCTTCAATCCTCAATCGTCAGTCTTCAATCCTCAATCCTCATTCTTCAATCCTCAATCCTCAATCCTCATTCTTCAATCCTCAACACCAAATCCTCAATCTTCAATCCTCAATCCTCAATCCTAAATTCTCAATCCTCAATCCTCGATCCTCAGACCTCAAACATCAATACTCAACCCTCAGTCCTCGTCCTCAATCCACAACCCTCAATCCTCAATCCTCAATCTTCAATCCTCAATACTCAACCTTCAATCATCAGTCCTCAATTCTCAGTACTCAATCCTCAATCCTCAATCCTCAATCCTCAATCCTCAATCCTCAATCCTCAATCCTCAATCCTCAATCCTCAATCCTCAATCCTCAATCTTCAATCATCAATATTCAATCTTCAATCCTCAATCCTCAATCCTCAATCCTCAATCCTCAACCCTCAATGTTCAATCCGCAATACCCAATCCTCAATGTTCAATCCTCAATCCTCAATCCTCGATCCTCAATCTTCAATCCTCAGTCCCAAATCCTCAATCTTCAATCCTCAATCCTCAATTCTCATTCATCAATCCTCAATACCCAATCTTCAATCTTCAATCCTCAATCCTCAGTCCTCAGTCCTCAGTCCTCAAACCTCAGTCCTCAACCCTCAGCCCTCATCCTCAATCCTCAATCCTCAACCCTCAATCCTCAATCTTCATTCCTCGATACTCAATCTTCAATCCTCAATACTCAGTCCTCAAACCTCAATTCTGAATCCTCAATCCTGAATCCTCAATCTTCGGCCCTCAGTCCTCAACAGTCAGTTGTCAATCCTCAATCCTCAATAGAATATCCTCAATTCACAGTTTTCAATACACAATACTCAATCTGCAATCTTCAAACCTCTATCCACAAACATCAATTCTCATCACTCAACCCTCAACGCTCAGTCCTCAATGTTCAATCCTCAATCCTCAATCCTCAATCCTCAATCGTCAACCTTCAATTCTCAATACTCAATCCTCAATACTGAATCTTCGATCCTCAATCCTCAATCCTCAATCCTCAATCCTCAACCTTCAATCCTCAAAACTCAATCTTCAATCCTCGATCCTCAATACTCAATCCTCAATCATCAATCCTCAATCGTCAGTCTTCAATCCTCAATACTCAATCTTCAAACATCAATCCTCAATCCTCAATCCTCAATCCTCATTCATCAATCCTCAATACCCAATCCTCAATCTTCAATCCTCAATCCTCAATCCTCAATTCTCAATCCTCAGTCCTCAGTCCTCAGTCCTCAAACCTCAATCCTCAACCCTCAGCCCTCATCCTCAATCCTCAATGCTCAACCCTCAATCCTCAACCTTCAATCCTCGATACTCAATCTTCAATCCTCAATCCTCAGTCCTCAAACCTCAATTCTGAATCCTCAATCCTGAATCCTCAATCTTCGGCCCTCAGTCCTCAATATTCAGTTGTCAATCCTCAATCCTCAATAGAATATCCTCAATTCACAGTTTTCAATACACAATACTCAATCTGCAATCTTCAAACCTCTATCCACAAACATAAATTCTCATAACTCAACCCTCAACGCTCAGTCCTCAATGTTCAATCCTCAATCCTCGATCCTCAATCCTCAATCGTCAACCTTCAATTCTCAATACTCAATCTTCAGTCCTCAATCCTCAATCTTCAATCATCAATATTCAATCTTCAATCCTCAATCCTCAATCCTCAATCCTCAATCCTCAACCCTCAATGTTCAATCCGCAATACCCAATCCACAATCTTCAATCCTCAATCCCCAATCCTCAATCCTCAATCCTCAATCCTCAGTCCTCAATCCTCATTCTTCAATCCTCAATACCAAATCCTCAATCTTCAATCCTCGATCCTCAATCTTCAATCCACAGTCCCAAATCCTCAATCTTCAATCCTCAATCATCAGCCCTCAATCATCAATCCTCATTACTCAATCTTCAATCCTCAATTCTCAATCCTCAATCCTCAATCCTCATTCTTCAATCCTCAATACCAAATCCTCAATCTTCAATCCTCAATCCTCAATCTTCAATGCTCAATACTCAATCTTCAATCATCAATCTTCAATCCTCAATCCTCAGTCCTCAATGCTCAATCTTCAATCCTCGATCCTCAATCCTCAATCCTCAATCCTCAACCCTCAATCCTCGATCCTCAATCTTCAATCCACAGTCCCAAATCCTCAATCTTCAATCCTCAATCATCAGCCCTCAATCATCAATCCTCATTACTCAATCTTCAATCCTCAATTCTCAATCCTCAATCCTCAATCCTCATTCTTCAATCCTCAATACCTAATCCTCAATCTTCAATCCTCAGTCCTCAATCCACAATTCTCAATCCTCAATCCTCAATCTTCAATCCTCAACACTCAATACCCATTACTCAATCTTCAATCTTCAATCCTCAATCCTCAATTCTCAATTCTCAATTCTCAATCCCCAGTCCTCAGTCCTCAAACCTCAATCCTCAACCCTCAGCCCTCATCGTCAATCCTCAATCTTCAATCCTCAATCCTCAATCTTCAATACTCAATACTCAATCTTCAATCATCAATCTTCAATCCTCAATCCTCAGTCCTCAATCGTCAATCCTCATTCTTCAATCCTCAATACCCAATCCTCAATCCCCAATCTTTAATCCTCAATCCTCAATCCTCAATTCTCAAACCTCAATCCTCAGTCCTCAGTCCTCAAACCTCAATTCTCAACCCTCATCCCTCATCCACAATCCTCATTCCTCAATCTTCAATCCTCAATCCTCAGTCCTCAATACTCAATCTTCAATCCTCGATCCTCAATCCTCAATCCTCAATCCTCAATCCTCGATCCTCAATCTTCAATCCTCAGTCCCAAATCCTCAATCTTCAATCCTCAATCCTCAACCATCAATCTTCAATCCTCATTACTCAATCTTCAATCCTCAATTCTCAATCCTCAATCCTCAATCTTCAATCCTCAATCCTCAATCCACAATTCTCAATCCTCAATCCTCAATCCTCAGACCTCAAACATCAATACACAACCCTCAGTCCTTGTCCTCAATCCACAACCCTCAATCCTCAATCCTCAATCTTCAATCATCAATATTCAATCTTCAATCTTCAATCCTCAATCCTCAATCCTCAATCCTCAACACTCAATGTTCAATCCGCAATTCCCAATCCTCAATCTTCAATCCTCAATCCTCAATCCTCAATCCTCAATACTCAATCCTCAATCCTCAGTCCTCAATCCTCAATCCCCAGTCCCCAAACCTCAATCCTCAATCTTCAATCCTCAAAGCTCAATCTTCAATCCTCGATCCTCAATACTCAATCCTCAATCCTCAATCCTCAATCGTCAGTCTTCAATCCTCAATACTCAATCTTCAATCCTCAATCCTCAATCCTCAATCCTCAATCCTCAATCCTCGATCCTCAATCTTCAATCCTCAGTCCCAAATCCTCAATCTTCAATCCTCAATCATCAACCCTCAATCGTCAATCCTCATTACTCAATCTTCAATCCTCAATTCTCAATCCTCAATCCTCAATCCTCATTCTTCAATCCTCAATACCCAATCCTCAATCTTCAGTCCTCAATCCTCAATCCACAATTCTCAATCCTCAATCCTCAATCCTCAGACCTCAAACATCAATACACAACCCTCAGTCCTTGTCCTCAATCCACAACCCTCAATCCTCCATCCTCAATCTTCAATCATCAATATTCAATCTTCAATCCTCAATCCTCAATCCTCAATCCTCAACCCTCAACCCTCAATGTTCAATCCGCAATACCCAATCCTCAATGTTCAATCCTCAATCCTCAATCCTCAATCCTCAATCCTCAATTCTCAATCCTCAATCTTCAATCCTCAATGTTCAATCCGCAATACCCAATCCACAATCTTCAATCCTCAATCCCCAATCCTCAATCCTCAATCCTCAATCCTCAGTCCTCAATCCTCATTCTTCAATCCTCAATACCAAATCCTCAATCTTCAATCCTCAATCCTCAATCCTCAATCCTCAATTCTCGATCCTCAATCCTCGATCCTCACACCTCAAACATTAATACTCAACCCACACTCCTCGTCTTCAATCCACAACCCTCAATCCTCAATCTTCAATCCTCAATCGTCAGTCTTCAATCCTCAATCCTCATTCTTCAATCCTCAATCCTCAATCCTCATTCTTCAATCCTCAACACCAAATCCTCAATCTTCAATCCTCAATCCTCAATCCTAAATTCTCAATCCTCAATCCTCGATCCTCAGACCTCAAACATCAATACTCAACCCTCAGTCCTCGTCCTCAATCCACAACCCTCAATCCTCAATCCTCAATCTTCAATCCTCAATACTCAACCTTCAATCATCAGTCCTCAATTCTCAGTACTCAATCCTCAATCCTCAATCCTCAATCCTCAATCCTCAATCCTCAATCCTCAATCCTCAATCCTCAATCCTCAATCCTCAATCCTCAATCTTCAATCATCAATATTCAATCTTCAATCCTCAATCCTCAATCCTCAATCCTCAATCCTCAACCCTCAATGTTCAATCCGCAATACCCAATCCTCAATGTTCAATCCTCAATCCTCAATCCTCGATCCTCAATCTTCAATCCTCAGTCCCAAATCCTCAATCTTCAATCCTCAATCCTCAATTCTCATTCATCAATCCTCAATACCCAATCTTCAATCTTCAATCCTCAATCCTCAGTCCTCAGTCCTCAGTCCTCAAACCTCAGTCCTCAACCCTCAGCCCTCATCCTCAATCCTCAATCCTCAACACTCAGTCCTCAATCTTCATTCCTCGATACTCAATCTTCAATCCTCAATACTCAGTCCTCAAACCTCAATTCTGAATCCTCAATCCTGAATCCTCAATCTTCGGCCCTCAGTCCTCAACAGTCAGTTGTCAATCCTCAATCCTCAATAGAATATCCTCAATTCACAGTTTTCAATACACAATACTCAATCTGCAATCTTCAAACCTCTATCCACAAACATCAATTCTCATCACTCAACCCTCAACGCTCAGTCCTCAATGTTCAATCCTCAATCCTCAATCCTCAATCCTCAATCGTCAACCTTCAATTCTCAATACTCAATCCTCAATACTGAATCTTCGATCCTCAATCCTCAATCCTCAATCCTCAATCCTCAACCTTCAATCCTCAAAACTCAATCTTCAATCCTCGATCCTCAATACTCAATCCTCAATCCTCAATCCTCAATCGTCAGTCTTCAATCCTCAATACTCAATCTTCAAACATCAATCCTCAATCCTCAATCCTCAATCCTCATTCATCAATCCTCAATACCCAATCCTCAATCTTCAATCCTCAATCCTCAATCCTCAATTCTCAATCCTCAGTCCTCAGTCCTCAGTCCTCAAACCTCAATCCTCAACCCTCAGCCCTCATCCTCAATCCTCAATGCTCAACCCTCAATCCTCAACCTTCAATCCTCGATACTCAATCTTCAATCCTCAATCCTCAGTCCTCAAACCTCAATTCTGAATCCTCAATCCTGAATCCTCAATCTTCGGCCCTCAGTCCTCAATATTCAGTTGTCAATCCTCAATCCTCAATAGAATATCCTCAATTCACAGTTTTCAATACACAATACTCAATCTGCAATCTTCAAACCTCTATCCACAAACATAAATTCTCATAACTCAACCCTCAACGCTCAGTCCTCAATGTTCAATCCTCAATCCTCGATCCTCAATCCTCAATCGTCAACCTTCAATTCTCAATACTCAATCTTCAGTCCTCAATCCTCAATCTTCAATCATCAATATTCAATCTTCAATCCTCAATCCTCAATCCTCAATCCTCAATCCTCAACCCTCAATGTTCAATCCGCAATACCCAATCCACAATCTTCAATCCTCAATCCCCAATCCTCAATCCTCAATCCTCAATCCTCAGTCCTCAATCCTCATTCTTCAATCCTCAATACCAAATCCTCAATCTTCAATCCTCGATCCTCAATCTTCAATCCACAGTCCCAAATCCTCAATCTTCAATCCTCAATCATCAGCCCTCAATCATCAATCCTCATTACTCAATCTTCAATCCTCAATTCTCAATCCTCAATCCTCAATCCTCATTCTTCAATCCTCAATACCAAATCCTCAATCTTCAATCCTCAATCCTCAATCTTCAATGCTCAATACTCAATCTTCAATCATCAATCTTCAATCCTCAATCCTCAGTCCTCAATGCTCAATCTTCAATCCTCGATCCTCAATCCTCAATCCTCAATCCTCAACCCTCAATCCTCGATCCTCAATCTTCAATCCACAGTCCCAAATCCTCAATCTTCAATCCTCAATCATCAGCCCTCAATCATCAATCCTCATTACTCAATCTTCAATCCTCAATTCTCAATCCTCAATCCTCAATCCTCATTCTTCAATCCTCAATACCTAATCCTCAATCTTCAATCCTCAGTCCTCAATCCACAATTCTCAATCCTCAATCCTCAATCTTCAATCCTCAACACTCAATACCCATTACTCAATCTTCAATCTTCAATCCTCAATCCTCAATTCTCAATTCTCAATTCTCAATCCCCAGTCCTCAGTCCTCAAACCTCAATCCTCAACCCTCAGCCCTCATCGTCAATCCTCAATCTTCAATCCTCAATCCTCAATCTTCAATACTCAATACTCAATCTTCAATCATCAATCTTCAATCCTCAATCCTCAGTCCTCAATCGTCAATCCTCATTCTTCAATCCTCAATACCCAATCCTCAATCCCCAATCTTTAATCCTCAATCCTCAATCCTCAATTCTCAAACCTCAATCCTCAGTCCTCAGTCCTCAAACCTCAATTCTCAACCCTCATCCCTCATCCACAATCCTCATTCCTCAATCTTCAATCCTCAATCCTCAGTCCTCAATACTCAATCTTCAATCCTCGATCCTCAATCCTCAATCCTCAATCCTCAATCCTCGATCCTCAATCTTCAATCCTCAGTCCCAAATCCTCAATCTTCAATCCTCAATCCTCAACCATCAATCTTCAATCCTCATTACTCAATCTTCAATCCTCAATTCTCAATCCTCAATCCTCAATCTTCAATCCTCAATCCTCAATCCACAATTCTCAATCCTCAATCCTCAATCCTCAGACCTCAAACATCAATACACAACCCTCAGTCCTTGTCCTCAATCCACAACCCTCAATCCTCAATCCTCAATCTTCAATCATCAATATTCAATCTTCAATCTTCAATCCTCAATCCTCAATCCTCAATCCTCAACACTCAATGTTCAATCCGCAATTCCCAATCCTCAATCTTCAATCCTCAATCCTCAATCCTCAATCCTCAATACTCAATCCTCAATCCTCAGTCCTCAATCCTCAATCCCCAGTCCCCAAACCTCAATCCTCAATCTTCAATCCTCAAAGCTCAATCTTCAATCCTCGATCCTCAATACTCAATCCTCAATCCTCAATCCTCAATCGTCAGTCTTCAATCCTCAATACTCAATCTTCAATCCTCAATCCTCAATCCTCAATCCTCAATCCTCAATCCTCGATCCTCAATCTTCAATCCTCAGTCCCAAATCCTCAATCTTCAATCCTCAATCATCAACCCTCAATCGTCAATCCTCATTACTCAATCTTCAATCCTCAATTCTCAATCCTCAATCCTCAATCCTCATTCTTCAATCCTCAATACCCAATCCTCAATCTTCAGTCCTCAATCCTCAATCCACAATTCTCAATCCTCAATCCTCAATCCTCAGACCTCAAACATCAATACACAACCCTCAGTCCTTGTCCTCAATCCACAACCCTCAATCCTCCATCCTCAATCTTCAATCATCAATATTCAATCTTCAATCCTCAATCCTCAATCCTCAATCCTCAACCCTCAACCCTCAATGTTCAATCCGCAATACCCAATCCTCAATGTTCAATCCTCAATCCTCAATCCTCAATCCTCAATCCTCAATTCTCAATCCTCAATCTTCAATCCTCAATGTTCAATCCGCAATACCCAATCCACAATCTTCAATCCTCAATCCCCAATCCTCAATCCTCAATCCTCAATCCTCAGTCCTCAATCCTCATTCTTCAATCCTCAATACCAAATCCTCAATCTTCAATCCTCAATCCTCAATCCTCAATCCTCAATTCTCGATCCTCAATCCTCGATCCTCACACCTCAAACATTAATACTCAACCCACACTCCTCGTCCTCAATCCACAACCCTCAATCCTCAATCTTCAATCCTCAATCGTCAGTCTTCAATCCTCAATCCTCATTCTTCAATACTCAATCCTCAATCCTCATTCTTCAATCCTCAACACCAAATCCTCAATCTTCAATCCTCAATCCTCAATCCTAAATTCTCAATCCTCAATCCTCGATCCTCAGACCTCAAACATCAATACTCAACCCTCAGTCCTCGTCCTCAATCCACAACCCTCAATCCTCAATCCTCAATCTTCAATCCTCAATACTCAATCTTCAATCATCAGTCCTCAATTCTCAGTACTCAATCCTCAATCCTCAATCCTCAATCCTCAATCCTCAATCCTCAATCCTCAATCCTCAATCCTCAATCCTCAATCCTCAATCCTCAATCTTCAATCATCAATATTCAATCTTCAATCCTCAATCCTCAATCCTCAATCCTCAATCCTCAACCCTCAATGTTCAATCCGCAATACCCAATCCTCAATGTTCAATCCTCAATCCTCAATCCTCGATCCTCAATCTTCAATCCTCAGTCCCAAATCCTCAATCTTCAATCCTCAATCCTCAATTCTCATTCATCAATCCTCAATTCTCATTCATCAATCCTCAATACCCAATCTTCAATCTTCAATCCTCAATCCTCAGTCCTCAGTCCTCAGTCCTCAAACCTCAGTCCTCAACCCTCAGCCCTCATCCTCAATCCTCAATCCTCAACCCTCAATCCTCAATCTTCATTCCTCGATACTCAATCTTCAATCCTCAATACTCAGTCCTCAAACCTCAATTCTGAATCCTCAATCCTGAATCCTCAATCTTCGGCCCTCAGTCCTCAACAGTCAGTTGTCAATCCTCAATCCTCAATAGAATATCCTCAATTCACAGTTTTCAATACACAATACTCAATCTGCAATCTTCAAACCTCTATCCACAAACATCAATTCTCATCACTCAACCCTCAACGCTCAGTCCTCAATGTTCAATCCTCAATCCTCAATCCTCAATCCTCAATCGTCAACCTTCAATTCTCAATACTCAATCCTCAATACTGAATCTTCGATCCTCAATCCTCAATCCTCAATCCTCAATCCTCAACCTTCAATCCTCAAAACTCAATCTTCAATCCTCGATCCTCAATACTCAATCCTCAATCCTCAATCCTCAATCGTCAGTCTTCAATCCTCAATACTCAATCTTCAAACATCAATCCTCAATCCTCAATCCTCAATCCTCATTCATCAATCCTCAATACCCAATCCTCAATCTTCAATCCTCAATCCTCAATCCTCAATTCTCAATCCTCAGTCCTCAGTCCTCAGTCCTCAAACCTCAATCCTCAACCCTCAGCCCTCATCCTCAATCCTCAATGCTCAACCCTCAATCCTCAACCTTCAATCCTCGATACTCAATCTTCAATCCTCAATCCTCAGTCCTCAAACCTCAATTCTGAATCCTCAATCCTGAATCCTCAATCTTCGGCCCTCAGTCCTCAATATTCAGTTGTCAACCCTCAATCCTCAATAGAATATCCTCAATTCACAGTTTTCAATACACAATACTCAATCTGCAATCTTCAAACCTCTATCCACAAACATAAATTCTCATAACTCAACCCTCAACGCTCAGTCCTCAATGTTCAATCCTCAATCCTCGATCCTCAATCCTCAATCGTCAACCTTCAATTCTCAATACTCAATCTTCAGTCCTCAATCCTCAATCTTCAATCATCAATATTCAATCTTCAATCCTCAATCCTCAATCCTCAATCCTCAATCCTCAACCCTCAATGTTCAATCCGCAATACCCAATCCACAATCTTCAATCCTCAATCCCCAATGCTCAATCCTCAATCCTCAATCCTCAGTCCTCAATCCTCATTCTTCAATCCTCAATACCAAATCCTCAATCTTCAATCCTCGATCCTCAATCTTCAATCCACAGTCCCAAATCCTCAATCTTCAATCCTCAATCATCAGCCCTCAATCATCAATCCTCATTACTCAATCTTCAATCCTCAATTCTCAATCCTCAATCCTCAATCCTCATTCTTCAATCCTCAATACCAAATCCTCAATCTTCAATCCTCAATCCTCAATCTTCAATGCTCAATACTCAATCTTCAATCATCAATCTTCAATCCTCAATCCTCAGTCCTCAATGCTCAATCTTCAATCCTCGATCCTCAATCCTCAATCCTCAATCCTCAATCCTCAATCCTCGATCCTCAATCTTCAATCCACAGTCCCAAATCCTCAATCTTCAATCCTCAATCATCAGCCCTCAATCATCAATCCTCATTACTCAATCTTCAATCCTCAATTCTCAATCCTCAATCCTCAATCCTCATTCTTCAATCCTCAATACCTAATCCTCAATCTTCAATCCTCAGTCCTCAATCCACAATTCTCAATCCTCAATCCTCAATCTTCAATCCTCAACACTCAATACCCATTACTCAATCTTCAATCTTCAATCCTCAATCCTCAATTCTCAATTCTCAATTCTCAATCCCCAGTCCTCAGTCCTCAAACCTCAATCCTCAACCCTCAGCCCTCATCGTCAATCCTCAATCTTCAATCCTCAATCCTCAATCTTCAATGCTCAATACTCAATCTTCAATCATCAATCTTCAATCCTCAATCCTCAGTCCTCAATACTCAATCTTCAATCCTCGATCCTCAATCCTCAATCCTCAGTCCTCGTCCTCAATCCACAACACTCAATCGTCAATCTTCAATCTTCAATCATCAATATACAATCCTCAATCCTCAATCCTCAATTCTCAATCCTCAATCTTCAATCCACATTCTTCAATCCTCAATACCCATTACTCAATCTTCAATCTTCAATCCTCAATCCTCAATCCTCAATTCTCAATCCTCAATCCCCAGTCCTCAGTCCTCAAACCTCAATCCTCAACCCTCAGCCCTCATCGTCAATCCTCAATCTTCAAACCTCAATCCTCAATCTTCAATGCTCAATACTCAATCTTCAATCATCAATCTTCAATCCTCAATCCTCAGTCCTCAATACTCCATCTTCAATCCTCGATCCTCAATCCTCAATCCGCAATCCTCGATCCTCAATCTTCAATCCACAGTCCCAAATCCTCAATCTTCAATCCTCAATCCTCAGCCCTCAATCATCAATCCTCATTACTCAATCTTCAATCCTCAATTCTCAATCCTCAATCCTCAATCCTCATTCTTCAATCCTCAATACCTAATCCTCAATCTTCAATCCTCAATCCTCAATCCACAATTCTCAATCCTCAATCCTCAATCTTCAATCCTCAATACTCAATCGTCAATCCTCAATCCTCAATCCTCAATCCTCAATCCTCAGTGTTCAATCCGCGATACCCAATCCTCAATGTTCAATCCTCAATCCTCAATCCTCAATCCTCAATGCTCAATCATCAATCCCCAATCCTCAATCCTCAGTCCTCAAACCTCAATCCTCAACCCTCAGCCCTCATCGTCAATCCTCAACCTTCAATCCTCAACCCTCAATGTTCAATCCGCAATACCCAATCCACAATCTTCAATCCTCAATCCCCAATCCTCAATCCTCAATCCTCAATCCTCAGTCCTCAATCCTCATTCTTCAATCCTCAATACCAAATCCTCAATCTTCAATCCTCAATCCTCAATCCTAAATTCTCAATCCTCAATCCTCGATCCTCAGACCTCAAACATCAATACTCAACCCTCAGTCCTCGTCCTCAATCCACAACCCTCAATCCTCAATCCTCAATCTTCAATCATCAATATACAATCCTCAATCCTCAATCCTCAATCCTCAATCCTCAATCTTCAATCCTCATTCTTCAATCCTCAATACCCATTACTCAATCTTCAATCTTCAATACTCAATCCTCAATCCTCAATTCTCAATCCTCAATCCCCAGTCCTCAGTCCTTAAACCTCAATCCTCAACCCTCAGCCCTCATCGTCAATCCTCAATCTTCAATCCTCAATCCTCAGTCTTCAATGCTCAATACTCAATCTTCAATCATCAATCTTCAATCCTCAATCCTCAGTCCTCAATACTCAATCTTCAATCCTCGATCCTCAATCCTCAATCCTCAATCCTCAATCCTCAATCCTCGATCCTCAATCTTCAATCCACAGACCCAAATCCTCAATCTTCAATCCTCAATCCTCAGCCCTCAATCATCAATCCTCATTACTCAATCTTCAATCCTCAATTCTCAATCCTCAATCCTCAATCCTCATTATTCAATCCTCAATACCCAATCCACAATCTTCAATCCTCAATCCTCAATCCACAATTCTCAATCCTCAATCCTCAATCTTCAATCCTCAATACTCAATCGTCAATCCTCAATCCTCAATCCTCAATCCTCAATCCTCAATGTTCAATCCGCGATACCCAATCCTCAATGTTCAATCCTCAATCCTCAATCCTCAATCCTCAATGCTCAATCATCAATCCCCAATCCTCAATCCTCAGTCCTCAAACCTCAATCCTCAACCCTCAGCCCTCATCGTCAATCCTCAATCTTCAATCCTCAATCCTCAATCTTCAATGCTCAATACTCAACCTTCAATCCACAATCCTCAATTCTCAATCCTCAATCCTCAATCATTAATCCTCAATCCTCAATCCTCAATCCTCAATCGTCAGTCTTCAATCCTCAATACTCAATCTTCAATCCTCAATCCTCAATCCTCAATCCTCAATCCTCATTCTTCAATCCTCAATACCCAATCCTCAATCCTCAATCTTTAATCCTCAAGCCTCAATCCTGAATTCTCAATCCTCAATCCTCAGTCCTCAGTCCTCAAACCTCAATCCTCAACCCTCATCCCGCATCCACAATCCTCAATCCTCAATCTTCAATCCTCAATCCTCAGTCCTCAATACTCAACCTTCAATCCTCGATCCTCAATCCTCAATCCTCAATCCTCAATCCGCGATCCTCAATCTTCAATCCTCAGTCCCAAATACTCAATCTTCTATCCTCAATCCTCAACCCTCAATCGTCAATCCTCATTACTCAATCTTGGATCCTCAATCCTCAATCCTCAATCCTCATTCTTCAATCCTCAATACCCAATCCTCAATCTTCAATCCTCAATCCTCAATCCACAATTCTCAATCCTCAATCCTCAATCCTCAGACCTCAAACATCAATACACAACCCTCAGTCCTTGTCCTCAATCCACAACCCTCAATCCTCAATCCTCAATCTTCAATCATCAATATTCAATCTTCAATCCTCAATCCTCAATCCTCAATCCTCAATCCTCAACCCTCAATGTTCAATCCGCAATACCCAATCCTCAATGTTCAATCCTCAATCCTCAATCCTCAATCCTCTATCCTCAATCGACAATCTTCATTCCTCAATCCTCAGTCCTCAATACTCAATCTTCAATCCACAATCCACAATTCTCAATCATCAGTCTTCAATCCTCAATACTCAATCTTCAATCCTCAATCCTCAAATCACAATCCTCAATCCTCATTCTTCAATCCTCAATACCCAATCCTCAATCCTCAATCTTTAATCCTCAATCCTCAATCCTCAATTCTCAATCCTCAATCCTCAGTCCTCAGTCCTCAAACCTCAATCCTCAACCCTCATCCCTCATCCACAATCCTCAATCCTCAATCTTCAATCCTCAATCCTCAGTCCTCAATACTCAATCTTCAATCCTCGATCCTCAATCCTCAATCCTCAATCATCAATCCTCGATCCTCAATCTTCAATCCTCGGTCCCAAATCCTCAATCTTCAATCCTCAATCCTCAACCATCAATCTTCAATCCTCATTACTCAATCTTCAATCCTCAATTCTCAATCCTCAATCCTCGATCTTCAATCCTCAATCCTCAATCCACAATTCTCAATCCTCAATCCTCAATCCTCAGACCTCAAACATCAATACACAACCCTCAGTCCTTGTCCTCAATCCACAACCCTCAATCCTCAATCCTCAATCTTCAATCATCAATATTCAATCTTCAATCCTCAATCCTCAATCCTCAATCCTCAATCCTGAACCCTCAATGTTCAATCCGCAATTCCCAATCCTCAATCTTCAATCCTCAATCCTCATTCCTCAATCCTCAATCCTCAATCCCCAATCCTCAACCCTCAACCCTCAATCCTCAGTCCCCAAACCTCAACCCTCAATCTTCAATCCTCAAAGCACAATCTTCAATCCTCGATCCTCAATACTCAATCCTCAATCCTCAATCCTCAATCCTCAATCTTCAATCTTCGATACTCAATCTTCAATCCTCAATCCTCAGTCCTCAAACCTCAATTCTGAATTCTCAATCCTGAATCCTCAATCTTCGGCCCTCAGTCCTCAACAATCAGTTGTCAATCCTCAATCCTCAATAGAATATCCTCAATTCACAGTTTTCAATACACAATACTCAATCTGCAATCTTCAAACCTCTATCCACAAACATCAATTCTCATCACTCAACCCTCAACGCTCAGTCCTCAATGTTCAATCCTCAATCCTCAATCCTCAATCCTCAATCGTCAACCTTCAATTCTCAATACTCAATCCTCAATACTCAATCTTCGATCCTCAATCCTCAATCCTCAATCCTCAATCCTCAATCTTCAAGCCTCAAAACTCAATCTTCAATCCTCGATCCTCAATACTCAATCCTCAATCCTCAATCCTCAATCGTCAGTCTTTGATCCTCAATACTCAATCTTCAAACATCAATCCTCAATCCTCAATCCTCAATCCTCATTCATCAATCCTCAATACCCAATCCTCAATCTTCAATCCTCAATCCTCAATCCTCAATTCTCAATCCTCAGTCCTCAGTCCTCAGTCCTCAAACCTCAATCCTCAACCCACAGCCCTCATCCTCAATCATCAATCATCAACCCTCAATCCTCAATCTTCAATCCTCGATACTCAATCTTCAATCCTCAATCCTCAGTCCTCAAACCTCAATTCTGAATCCTCAATCCTGAATCCTCAATCTTCGGCCCTCAGTCCTCAACAGTCAGTTGTCAATCCTCAATCCTCAATAGAATATCCTCAATTCACAGTTTTCAATACACAATACTCAATCTGCAATCTTCAAACCTCTATCCACAAACATCAATTCTCATCACTCAACCCTCAACGCTCAGTCCTCAATGTTCAATGCTCAATCCTCAATCCTCAACCCTCAGCCCTCATCGTCAATCCTCAATCTTCAATCCTCAATCCTCAATCTTCAATGCTCCATACTCAACCTTCAATCGACAATCCTCAATTCTCAATCCTCAATCCTCAATCATTAATCCTCAATCCTCAATCCTCAATCCTCAATCGTCAGTCTTCAATCCTCAATACTCAATCTTCAATCCTCAATCCTCAATCCTCAATCCTCAATCCTCATTCTTCAATCCTCAATACCCAATCCTCAATCCTCAATCTTTAATCCTCAAGCCTCAATCCTCAATTCTCAATCCTCAATCCTCAGTCCTCAGTCCTCAAACCTCAATCCTCAACCCTCATCCCGCATCCACAATCCTCAATCCTCAATCTTCAATCCTCAATCCTCAGTCCTCAATACTCAAACTTCAATCCTCGATCCTCAATCCTCAATCCTCAATCCTCAATCCGCGATCCTCAATCTTCAATCCTCAGTCCCAAATACTCAATCTTCTATCCTCAATCCTCAACCCTCAATCGTCAATCCTCATTACTCAATCTTGGATCCTCAATCCTCAATCCTCAATCCTCAATCCTCATTCTTCAATCCTCAATACCCAATCCTCAATCTTCAATCCTCAATCCTCAATCCACAATTCTCAATCCTCAATCCTCAATCCTCAGACCTCAAACATCAATACACAACCCTCAGTCCTTGTCCTCAATCCACAACCCTCAATCCTCAATCCTCAATCTTCAATAATCAATATTCAATCTTCAATCCTCAATCCTCAATCCTCAATCCTCAATCCTCAACCCTCAATGTTCAATCCGCAATACCCAATCCTCAATGTTCAATCCTCAATCCTCAATCCTCAATCCTCAATCCTCAATCGACAATCTTCATTCCTCAATCCTCAGTCCTCAATACTCAATCTTCAATCCACAATCCACAATTCTCAATCATCAGTCTTCAATCCTCAATACTCAATCTTCAATCCTCAATCCTCAAATCACAATCCTCAATCCTCATTCTTCAATCCTCAATACCCAATCCTCAATCCTCAATCTTTAATCCTCAATCCTCAATCCTCAATTCTCAATCCTCAATCCTCAGTCCTCAGTCCTCAAACCTCAATCCTCAACCCTCATCCCTCATCCACAATCCTCAATCCTCAATCTTCAATCCTCAATCCTCAGTCCTCAATACTCAATCTTCAATCCTCGATCCTCAATCCTCAATACTCAATCATCAATCCTCGATCCTCAATCTTCAATCCTCGGTCCCAAATCCTCAATCTTCAATCCTCAATCCTAAACCATCAATCTTCAATCCTCATTACTCAATCTTCAATCCTCAATTCTCAATCCTCAATCCTCGATCTTCAATCCTCAATCCTCAATCCACAATTCTCAATCCTCAATCCTCAATCCTCAGACCTCAAACATCAATACACAACCCTCAGTCCTTGTCCTCAATCCACAACCCTCAATCCTCAATCCTCAATCTTCAATCATCAATATTCAATCTTCAATCCTCAATCCTCAATCCTCAATCCTCAATCCTGAACCCTCAATGTTCAATCCGCAATTCCCAATCCTCAATCTTCAATCCTCAATCCTCAATCCTCAATCCTCAATCCTCAATCCCCAATCCTCAATCCTCAATCCTCAATCCTCAGTCCCCAAACCTCAACCCTCAATCTTCAATCCTCAAAGCACAATCTTCAATCCTCGATCCTCAATACTCAATCCTCAATCCTCAATCCTCAATCGTCAGTCTTCAATCCTCAATACTCAATCTTCAATCCTCAATCCTCAATCCTCAATCCTCATTCCTCAATCCTCAATACCCAATCCTCAATCTTCAGTCCTCAATCCTCAATCCTCAATTCTCAATCCGCAATCCTCAGACCTCAGTCCTCAAACCTCAATCCTCAACCCTCAGCCCTCATCCTCAATCCTCAATCCTCAACCCTCAATCCTCAATCTTCAATCTTCGATACTCAATCTTCAATCCTCAATCCTCAGTCCTCAAACCTCAATTCTGAATTCTCAATCCTGAATCCTCAATCTTCGGCCCTCAGTCCTCAACAATCAGTTGTCAATCCTCAATCCTCAATAGAATATCCTCAATTCACAGTTTTCAATACACAATACTCAATCTGCAATCTTCAAACCTCTATCCACAAACATCAATTCTCATCACTCAACCCTCAACGCTCAGTCCTCAATGTTCAATCCTCAATCCTCAATCCTCAATCCTCAATCGTCAACCTTCAATTCTCAATACTCAATCCTCAATACTCAATCTTCGATCCTCAATCCTCAATCCTCAATCCTCAATCCTCAATCTTCAAGCCTCAAAACTCAATCTTCAATCCTCGATCCTCAATACTCAATCCTCAATCCTCAATCCTCAATCGTCAGTCTTTGATCCTCAATACTCAATCTTCAAACATCAATCCTAGATCCTCAATCCTCAATCCTCATTCATCAATCCTCAATACCCAATCCTCAATCTTCAATCCTCAATCCTCAATCCTCAATTCTCAATCCTCAGTCCTCAGTCCTCAGTCCTCAAACCTCAATCCTCAACCCACAGCCCTCATCCTCAATCCTCAATCATCAACCCTCAATCCTCAATCTTCAATCCTCGATACTCAATCTTCAATCCTCAATCCTCAGTCCTCAAACCTCAATTCTGAATCCTCAATCCTGAATCCTCAATCTTCGGCCCTCAGTCCTCAACAGTCAGTTGTCAATCCTCAATCCTCAATAGAATATCCTCAATTCACAGTTTTCAATACACAATACTCAATCTGCAATCTTCAAACCTCTATCCACAAACATCAATCCTCATCACTCAACCCTCAACGCTCAGTCCTCAATGTTCAATGCTCAATCCTCAATCCTCAATCCTCAATCGTCAACCTTCAATTCTCAATACTCAATCCTCAATACTCAATCTTCGATCCTCAATCCTCAATCCTCGATCCTCAATACTCAATCCTCAATCCTCAATCCTCAATCGTCAGTCTTCAATCCTCAATACTCAATCTTCAAACATCAATCCTCAATCCTCAAACTTCAACCTTCAATTCTCAATACTCAATCTTCAGTCCTCAATCCTCAATCTTCAATCATCAATATTCAATCTTCAATCCTCAATCCTCAATCCTCAATCCTCAATCCTCAACCCTCAATGTTCAATCCGCAATACCCAATCCACAATCTTCAATCCTCAATCCCCAATCCTCAATCCTCAATCCTCAATCCTCAGTCCTCAATCCTCATTCTTCAATCCTCAATACCAAATCCTCAATCTTCAATCCTCAATCCTCAATCCTAAATTCTGAATCCTCAATCCTCGATCCTCAGACCTCAAACATCAATACTCAACCCTCAGTCCTCGTCCTCAATCCACAACCCTCAATCGTCAATCTTCAATCTTCAATCATCAATATACGATCCTCAATCCTCAATCCTCAATCCTCAATCCTCAATCTTCAATCCTCATTCTTCAATCCACAATACCCATTACTCAATCTTCAATCTTCAATCCTCAATCCTCAATCCTCAATTCTCAATCCTCAATCCCCAGTCCTCAGTCCTCAAACCTCAATCCTAAACCCTCAGCCCTCATCGTCAATCCTCAATCTTCAATCCTCAATCCTCAATCTTCAATGCTCAATACTCAATCTTCAATCATCAATCTTCAATCCTCTATCCTCAGTCCTCAATACTCAATCTTCAATCCTCGATCCTCAATCCTCAATCCTCAATCCTCTATCCTCAATCCTCGATCCTCAATCTTCAATCCTCGATACTCAATCTTCAATCCTCAATACTCAGTCCTCAAACCTCAATTCTGAATACTCAATCCTGAATCCTCAATCTTCGGCCCTCAGTCCTCAACAGTCAGTTGTCAATCCTCAATCCTCAATAGAATATCCTCAATTCACAGTTTTCAATACACAACACTCAATCTGCAATCTTCAAACCTCTGTCCACAAACATCAATTCTCATCACTCAACCCTCAACGCTCAGTCCTCAATGTTTAATCCTCAATCCTCAATCCTCAATCCTCAATCGTCAACCTTCAATTCTCAATACTCAATCCTCAATACTCAATCTTCGATCCTCAATCCTCAATCTCAATCCTCAATCCTCAACCTTCAATCCCCAAAACTCAATCTTCAATCCTCGATCCTCAATACTCAATCCTCAATCCTCAATCCTCAATCGTCTGTCTTCAATCCTCAATACTCAATCTTCAAACATCAATCCTCAATCCTCAATCGTCAATCCTCATTCATCAATCCTCAATACCCAATCCTCAATCTTCAATCCTCAATCCTCAATCCTCAATTCTCAATCCTCAGTCCTCAGTCCTCGGTCGTCAAACCTCAATCCTCAACCCTCAGCCCTCATCCTCAATCCTCAATCCTCAACCCTCAATCCTCAATCTTCAATCCTCGATACTCAATCTTCAATCCTCAATCCTCAGTCCTCAAACCTCAATTCTGAATGCTCAATCCTGAATCCTCAATCTTTGGCCCTCAGTCATCAACAATCAGTTGTCAATCCTCAATCCTCAATAGAATATCCTCAATTCACAGTTTTCAATACACAATACTCAATCTGCAATCTTCAAACCTCTATCCACAAACATCAATCCTCATCACTCAACCCTCAACGCTCAGTCCTCAATGTTCAATCCTCAATACTCAATCCTCAATCCTCAATCGTCAACCTTCAATTCTCAATACTCAATCCTCAATACACAATCTTCGATCCTCAATCCTCAAACCTCAATCCTCAATCCTCAACCTTCAATCCTCAAAACTCAATCTTCAATCCTCGATCCTCAATACTCAATCCTCAATCCTCAATCCTCAATCGTCAGTCTTCAATCCTCAATACTCAATCTTCAAACATCAATCCTCAATCCTCAATCCTCAATCCTCATTCATCAATCCTCAATACCCAATCCTCAATCTTCAATCCTCAATCCTCAGTCCTCAGTCCTCAATGTTCAATCCGCAATACCCAATCCACAATCTTCAATCCTCAATCCCCAATCCTCAATCCTCAATCCTCAATCCTCAGTCCTCAATCCTCATTCTTCAATCCTCAATACCAAATCCTCAATCTTCAATCCTCAATCCTCAATCCTAAATTCTCAATCCTCAATCCTCGATCCTCAGACCTCAAACAACAATACTCAACCCTCAGTCCTCGTCCTCAATCCACAACCCTCAATCCTCAATCCTCAATCTTCAATCATCAATATACAATCCTCAATACTCAATCCTCAATCCTCAGTCCCCAAACCTCAACCCTCAATCTTCAATCCTCAAAGCACAATCTTCAATCCTCGATCCTCAATACTCAATCCTCAATCCTCAATCCTCAATCGTCAGTCTTCAATCCTCAATACTCAATCTTCAATCCTCAATCCTCAATCCTCAATCCTCAATCCTCATTCCTCAATCCTCAATACCCAATCCTCAATCTTCAGTCCTCAATCCTCAATCCTCAATTCTCAATCCGCAATCCTCAGTCCTCAGTCCTCAAACCTCAATCCTCAACCCTCAGCCCTCATCCTCAATCCTCAATCCTCAATCCTCAACCCTCAATCCTCAATCTTCAATCTTCGATACTCAATCTTCAATCCTCAATCCTCAGTCCTCAAACCTCAATTCTGAATTCTCAATCCTGAATCCTCAATCTTCGGCCCTCAGTCCTCAACAATCAGTTGTCAATCCTCAATCCTCAATAGAATATCCTCAATTCACAGTTTTCAATACACAATACTCAATCTGCAATCTTCAAACCTCTATCCACAAACATCAATTCTCATCACTCAACCCTCAACGCTCAGTCCTCAATGTTCAATCCTCAATCCTCAATCCTCAATCCTCAATCGTCAACCTTCAATTCTCAATACTCAATCCTCAATACTCAATCTTCGATCCTCAATCCTCAATCCTCAATCCTCAATCCTCAATCTTCAAGCCTCAAAACTCAATCTTCAATCCTCGATCCTCAATACTCAATCCTCAATCCTCAATCCTCAATCGTCAGTCTTTGATCCTCAATACTCAATCTTCAAACATCAATCCTCGATCCTCAATCCTCAATCCTCATTGATCAATCCTCAATAACCAATCCTCAATCTTCAATCCTCAATCCTCAATCCTCAATTCTCAATCCTCAGTCCTCAGTCCTCAGTCCTCAAACCTCAATCCTCAACCCACAGCCCTCATCCTCAATCCTCAATCATCAACCCTCAATCCTCAATCTTCAATCCTCGATACTCAATCTTCAATCCTCAATCCTCAGTCCTCAAACCTCAATTCTGAATCCTCAATCCTGAATCCTCAATCTTCGGCCCTCAGTCCTCAACAGTCAGTTGTCAATCCTCAATCCTCAATAGAATATCCTCAATTCACAGTTTTCAATACACAATACTCAATCTGCAATCTTCAAACCTCTATCCACAAACATCAATCCTCATCACTCAACCCTCAACGCTCAGTCCTCAATGTTCAATGCTCAATCCTCAATCCTCAATCCTCAATCGTCAACCTTCAATTCTCAATACTCAATCCTCAATACTCAATCGTCAGTCTTCAATCCTCAATACTCAATCTTCAAACATCAATCCTCAATCCTCAATCTTCAACCTTCAATTCTCAATACTCAATCTTCAGTCCTCAATCCTCAATCTTCAATCATCAATATTCAATCTTCAATCCTCAATCCTCAATCCTCAATCCTCAATCCTCAACCCTCAATGTTCAATCCGCAATACCCAATCCACAATCTTCAATCCTCAATCCCCAATCCTCAATCCTCAATCCTCAATCCTCAGTCCTCAATCCTCATTCTTCAATCCTCAATACCAAATCCTCAATCTTCAATCCTCAATCCTCAATCCTAAATTCTCAATCCTCAATCCTCGATCCTCAGACCTCAAACATCAATACTCAACCCTCAGTCCTCGTCCTCAATCCACAACCCTCAATCGTCAATCTTCAATCTTCAATCATCAATATACGATCCTCAATCCTCAATCCTCAATCCTCAATCCTCAATCTTCAATCCTCATTCTTCAATCCTCAATACCCATTACTCAATCTTCAATCTTCAATCCTCAATCCTCAATCCTCAATTCTCAATCCTCAATCCCCAGTCCTCAGTCCTCAAACCTCAATCCTAAACCCTCAGCCCTCATCGTCAATCCTCAATCTTCAATCCTCAATCCTCAATCTTCAATGCTCAATACTCAATCTTCAATCATCAATCTTCAATCCTCAATCCTCAGTCCTCAATACTCAATCTTCAATCCTCGATCCTCAATCCTCAATCCTCAATCCTCTATCCTCAATCCTCGATCCTCAATCTTCAATCCACAGTCCCAAATCCTCAATCTTCAATCCTCAATCATCAGCCCTCAATCATCAATCCTCACTACTCAATCTTCAATCCTCAATTCTCAATCCTCAATCCTCAATCCTCATTCTTCAATCCTCAATACCTAATCCTCAATCTTCAATCCTCAGTCCTCAATCCACAATTCTCAATCCTCAATCCTCAATCTTCAATCCTCAATACTCAATACCCATTACTCAATCTTCAATCTTCAATCCTCAATCCTCAATCCTCAATTCTCAATTCTCAATCCTCAATCCCCAGTCCTCAGTCCTCAAACCTCAATCCTCAACCCTCAGCCCTCATCGTCAATCCTCAATCTTCAATCCTCAATCCTCAATCTTCAATGCTCAATACTCAATCTGCAATCATCAATCTTCAATCCTCAATCCTCAGTCCTCAATACTCAATCTTCAATCCTCGATCCTCAATCCTCAATCCTCAGTCCTCGTCCTCAATCCACAACCCTCAATCGTCAATCTTCAATCTTCAATCATCAATATACAATCCTCAATCCTCAATCCTCAATCCTCAATCCTCAATCTTCAATCCACATTCTTCAATCCTCAATACCCATTACTCAATCTTCAATCTTCAATCCTCAATCCTCAATCCTCAATTCTCAATCCTCAATCCCCAGTCCTCAGTCCTCAAACCTCAATCCTCAACCCTCAGCCCTCATCGTCAATCCTCAATCTTCAAACCTCAATCCTCAATCTTCAATGCTCAATACTCAATCTTCAATCATCAATCTTCAATCCTCAATCCTCAGTCCTCAATACTCAATCTTCAATCCTCGATCCTCAATCCTCAATCCGCAATCCTCGATCCTCAATCTTCAATCCACAGTCCCAAATCCTCAATCTTCAATCCTCAATCCTCAGCCCTCAATCATCAATCCTCATTACTCAATCTTCAATCCTCAATTCTCAATCCTCAATCCTCAATCCTCATTCTTCAATCCTCAATACCTAATCCTCAATCTTCAATCCTCAATCCTCAATCCACAATTCTCAATCCTCAATCCTCAATCTTCAATCCTCAATACTCAATCGTCAATCCTCAATCCTCAATCCTCAATCCTCAATCCTCAGTGTTCAATCCGCGATACCCAATCCTCAATGTTCAATCCTCAATCCTCAATCCTCAATCCTCAATGCTCAATCATCAATCCCCAATCCTCAATCCTCAGTCCTCAAACCTCAATCCTCAACCCTCAGCCCTCATCGTCAATCCTCAACCTTCAATCCTCAATCCTCAATCTTCAATGCTCAATACTCAACCTTCAACCCACAATCCTCAATTCTCAATCCTCAATCCTCAATTCTCAATCCTCAATCCTCAATCATCAATCCTCAATCCTCAATCCTCAATCCTCAATCGTCAGTCTTCAATCCTCAATACTCAATCTTCAATCCTCAATCCTCAATCCTCAATCCTCAATCCTCATTCTTCAATCCTCAATACCCAATCCTCAATGTTCAATCCTCAATCCTCAATCCTCAATCCTGAATCCTCAATCCTCAATCTTCAATCCTCAATCCTCAGTCCTCAATACTCAATCTTCAATCCACAAACCTCAATCCTCAATCATCAGTCTTCAATCGTCAATACTCAATCTTCAATCCTCAATCCTCAGTCCTCAGTCCTCAATACTCAATCTTCAATCCTCCATCCTCAATCCTCAATCCTCAATCCTCAATCCGCGATCCTCAATCTTCAATCCTCAGTCCCAAATCCTCAACCTTCAATCCTCAATCCTCAACCATGAATCTTCAATCCTCATTACTCAATCTCCAATCCTCAATTCTCAATCCTCAATCCTCAATCTTCAATCCTCAATCCTCAATCCACAATTCTCAACCCACAATCCTCAATCCTCAGACCTCAAACATCAATACACAACCCTCAGTCCTTGTCCTCAATCCACAACCCTCAATCCTCAATCCTCAACCTTCAATCATCAATATTCAATCTTCAATCCTCAATCCTCAATCCTCAATCCTCAATCCTCAACCCTCAATGTTCAATCCGCAATACCCAGTCCTCAATGTTCAATCCTCAATCCTCAATCCTCAATCCTCAATCCTCAATCCTCAATCCTCAATCTTCAATCCTCAATCCTCAGTCCTCAATACTCAATCTTCAATCCACAATCCTCAATCCTCAATCATCAGTCTTCAATCGTCAATACTCAATCTTCAATCCTCAATCCTCAGTCCTCAGTCCTCAATACTCAATCTTCAATCCTCGATCCTCAATCCTCAATCCTCAATCCTCAATCCTCGATCCTCAATCTTCAATCCTCAGTCCCAAATCCTCAATCCTCAATCCTCAATCCTCAATCCTCAATCCTCAATCTTCAATCATCAATATTCAATCTTCAATCCTCAATCCTCAATCCTCAATCCTCAATCCTCAATCCTCAACCCTCAATGTTCAATCCGCAATACCCTATCCTCAATGTTCAATCCTCAATCCTCAATCCTCGATCCTCAATCTTCAATCCTCAGTCCCAAATCCTCAATCTTCAATCCTCAATCCTCAATCCTCATTCATCAATCCTCAATACCCAATCCTCAATCTTCAATCCTCAATCCTCAGTCCTCAGTCCTCAGTCCTCAAACCTCAATCCTCAACCCTCAGCCCTCATCCTCAATCCTCAATCCTCAACCCTCAATCCTCAATCTTCAATCCTCGATACTCAATCTTCAATCCTCAATACTCAGTCCTCAAACCTCAATTCTGAATACTCAATCCTGAATCCTCAATCTTCGGCCCTCAGTCCTCAACAGTCAGTTGTCAATCCTCAATCCTCAATAGAATATCCTCAATTCACAGTTTTCAATACACAGCACTCAATCTGCAATCTTCAAACCTCTATCCACAAACATCAATTCTCATCACTCAACCCTCAACGCTCAGTCCTCAATGTTTAATCCTCAATCCTCAATCCTCAATCCTCAATCGTCAACCTTCAATTCTCAATACTCAATCCTCAATACTCAATCTTCGATCCTCAATCCTCAATCCTCAATCCTCAATCCTCAACCTTCAATCCTCAAAACTCAATCTTCAATCCTCGATCCTCAATACTCAATCCTCAATCCTCAATCCTCAATCGTCTGTCTTCAATCCTCAATACTCAATCTTCAAACATCAATCCTCAATCCTCAATCGTCAATCCTCATTCATCAATCCTCAATACCCAATCCTCAATCTTCAATCCTCAATCCTCAATCCTCAATTCTCAATCCTCAGTCCTCAGTCCTCAGTCGTCAAACCTCAGTCCTCAACCCTCAGCCCTCATCCTCAATCCTCAATCCTCAACCCTCAATCCTCAATCTTCAATCCTCGATACTCAATCTTCAATCCTCAATCCTCAGTCCTCAAACCTCAATTCTGAATGCTCAGTCCTGAATCCTCAATCTTTGGCCCTCAGTCCTCAACAATCAGTTGTCAATCCTCAATCCTCAATAGAATATCCTCAATTCACAGTTTTCAATACACAATACTCAATCTGCAATCTTCAAACCTCTATCCACAAACATCAATTCTCATCACTCAACCCTCAACGCTCAGTCCTCAATGTTCAATCCTCAATCCTCAATCCTCAATCCTCAATCGTCAACCTTCAATTCTCAATACTCAATCCTCAATACACAATCTTCGATCCTCAATCCTCAAACCTCAATCCTCAATCCTCAACCTTCAATCCTCAAAACTCAATCTTCAATCCTCGATCCTCAATACTCAATCCTCAATCCTCAATCCTCAATCGTCAGTCTTCAATCCTCAATACTCAATCTTCAAACATCAATCCTCAATCCTCAATCCTCAATCCTCATTCATCAATCCTCAATACCCAATCCTCAATCTTCAATCCTCAATCCTCAGTCCTCAGTCCTCAATGTTCAATCCGCAATACCCAATCCACAATCTTCAATCCTCAATCCCCAATCCTCAATCCTCAATCCTCAATCCTCAGTCCTCAATCCTCATTCTTCAATCCTCAATACCAAATCCTCAATCTTCAATCCTCAATCCTCAATCCTAAATTCTCAATCCTCAATCCTCGATCCTCAGACCTCAAACAACAATACTCAACCCTCAGTCCTCGTCCTCAATCCACAACCCTCAATCCTCAATCCTCAATCTTCAATCATCAATATACAATCCTCAATCCTCAATCCTCAATCCTCAGTCCCCAAACCTCAACCCTCAATCTTCAATCCTCAAAGCACAATCTTCAATCCTCGATCCTCAATACTCAATCCTCAATCCTCAATCCTCAATCGTCAGTCTTCAATCCTCAATACTCAATCTTCAATCCTCAATCCTCAATCCTCAATCCTCAATCCTCATTCCTCAATCCTCAATACCCAATCCTCAATCTTCAGTCCTCAATCCTCAATCCTCAATTCTCAATCCGCAATCCTCAGTCCTCAGTCCTCAAACCTCAATCCTCAACCCTCAGCCCTCATCCTCAATCCTCAATCCTCAATCCTCAACCCACAGCCCTCATCCTCAATCCTCAATCATCAACCCTCAATCCTCAATCTTCAATCCTAGATACTCAATCTTCAATCCTCAATCCTCAGTCCTCAAACCTCAATTCTGAATCCTCAATCCTGAATCCTCAATCTTCGGCCCTCAGTCCTCAACAGTCAGTTGTCAATCCTCAATCCTCAATAGAATATCCTCAATTCACAGTTTTCAATACACAATACTCAATCTGCAATCTTCAAACCTCTATCCACAAACATCAATCCTCATCACTCAACCCTCAACGCTCAGTCCTCAATGTTCAATGCTCAATCCTCAATCCTCAATCCTCAATCGTCAACCTTCAATTCTCAATACTCAATCCTCAATACTCAATCTTCGATCCTCAATCCTCAATCCTCGATCCTCAATACTCAATCCTCAATCCTCAATCCTCAATCGTCAGTCTTCAATCCTCAATACTCAATCTTCAAACATCAATCCTCAATCCTCAATCTTCAACCTTCAATTCTCAATACTCAATCTTCAGTCCTCAATCCTCAATCTTCAATCATCAATATTCAATCTTCAATCCTCAATCCTCAATCCTCAATCCTCAATCCTCAACCCTCAATGTTCAATCCGCAATACCCAATCCACAATCTTCAATCCTCAATCCCCAATCCTCAATCCTCAATCCTCAATCCTCAGTCCTCAATCCTTATTCTTCAATCCTCAATACCAAATCCTCAATCTTCAATCCTCAATCCTCAATCCTAAATTCTCAATCCTCAATCCTCGATCCTCAGACCTCAAACATCAGTACTCAACCCTCAGTCCTCGTCCTCAATCCACAACCCTCAATCGTCAATCTTCAATCTTCAATCATCAATATACGATCCTCAATCCTCAATCCTCAATCCTCAATCCTCAATCTTCAATCCTCATTCTTCAATCCTCAATACCCATTACTCAATCTTCAATCTTCAATCCTCAATCCTCAATCCTCAATTCTCAATCCTCAATCCCCAGTCCTCAGTCCTCAAACCTCAATCCTAAACCCTCAGCCCTCATCGTCAATCCTCAATCTTCAATCCTCAATCCTCAATCTTCAATGCTCAATACTCAATCTTCAATCATCAATCTTCAATCCTCTATCCTCAGTCCTCAATACTCAATCTTCAATCCTCGATCCTCAATCCTCAATCCTCAATCCTCTATCCTCAATCCTCGATCCTCAATCTTCAATCCACAGTCCCAAATCCTCAATCTTCAATCCTCAATCATCAGCCCTCAATCATCAATCCTCATTTCTCAATCTTCAATCCTCAATTCTCAATCCTCAATCCTCAATCCTCATTCTTCAATCCTCAATACCTAATCCTCAATCTTCAATCCTCAGTCCTCAATCCACAATTCTCAATCCTCAATCCTCAATCTTCAATCCTCAATACTCAATACCCATTGCTCAATCTTCAATCTTCAATCCTCAATCCTCAATCCTCAATTCTCAATTCTCAATCCTCAATCCCCAGTCCTCAGTCCTCAAACCTCAATCCTCAACCCTCAGCCCTCATCGTCAATCCTCAATCTTCAATCCTCAATCCTCAATCTTCAATGCTCAATACTCAATCTTCAATCATCAATCTTCAATCCTCAATCCTCAGTCCTCAATACTCAATCTTCAATCCTCGATCCACAATCCTCAATCCTCAGTCCTCGTCCTCAATCCACAACGCTCAATCGTCAATCTTCAATCTTCAATCATCAATATACAATCCTCAATCCTCAATCCTCAATCCTCAATCCTCAATCTTCAATCCACATTCTTCAATCCTCAATACCCATTACTCAATCTTCAATCTTCAATCCTCAATCCTCAATCCTCAATTCTCAATCCTCAATCCCCAGTCCTCAGTCCTCAAACCTCAATCCTCAACCCTCAGCCCTCATCGTCAATCCTCAATCTTCAAACCTCAATCCTCAATCTTCAATGCTCAATACTCAATCTTCAATCATCAATCTTCAACCCTCAATCCTCAGTCCTCAATACTCAATCTTCAATCCTCGATCCTCAATCCTCAATCCGCAATCCTCGATCCTCAATCTTCAATCCACAGTCCCAAATCCTCAATCTTCAATCCTCAATCCTCAGCCCTCAATCATCAATCCTCATTACTCAGTCTTCAATCCTCAATTCTCAATCCTCAATCCTCAATCCTCATTCTTCAATCCTCAATACCTAATCCTCAATCTTCAATCCTCAATCCTCAATCCACAATTCTCAATCCTCAATCCTCAATCTTCAATCCTCAATACTCAATCGTCAATCCCCAATCCTCAATCCTCAATCCTCAATCCTCAGTGTTCAATCCGCGATACCCAATCCTCAATGTTCAATCCTCAATCCTCAATCCTCAACCCTCAATGCTCAATCATCAATCCCCAATCCTCAATCCTCAGTCCTCAAACATCAATCCTCAACCCTCAGCCCTCATCGTCAATCCTCAACCTTCAATCCTCAATCCTCAATCTTCAATGCTCAATACTCAACCTTCAACCCACAATCCTCAATTCTCAATCCTCAATCCTCAATCATCAATCCTCGGTCCCCAAACCTCAATCCTCAATCTTCAATCCTCAAAGCTCAATCTTCAATCCTCGATCCTCAATACTCAATCCTCAATCCTCAATACTCAATCGTCAGTCTTCAATCCTAAATACTCAATCTTCAATCCTCAATCCTCAATCCTCAATCCTCAATACTCATTCCTCAATCCTCAATACCCAATCCTCAATCTTCAGTCCTCAATCCTCAATCCTCAATTCTCAATCCTCAATCCTCAGTCCTCAGTCCTCAAACCTCAATCCTCAACCCTCAATCCTCAATCTTCAATCCTCGATACTCAATCTTCAATCCTCAATACTCAGTCCTCAAACCTCAATTCTGAATCCTAAATCCTGAAACCTCAATCTTCGGCCCTCAGTCCTCAACAGTCAGTTGTCAATACTCAATCCTCAATAGAATATCCTCAATTCACAGTTTTCAATACACAATACTCAATCTGCAATCTTCAAACCTCTATCCACAAACATCAATTCTCATCACTCAACCCTCAACGCTCAGTCCTCAATGTTCAATCCTCAACCCTCAATCCTCAATCCTCAATCGTCAACCTTCAATTCTCAATACTCAATCCTCAATACTCAATCTTCGATCCTCAATCCTCAATCCTCAATCCTCAATCCTCAGTCCTCAATCCTCAACCCTCAATGTTCAATCCGCAATACCCAATCCACAATCTTCAATCCTCAATCCCCAATCCTCAATCCTCAATCCTCAATCCTCAGTCCTCAATCCTCATTCTTCAATCCTCAATACCAAATCCTCAATCTTCAATCCTCAATCCTCAATCCTAAATTCTCAATCCTCAATCCTCGATCCTCAGACCTCAAACATCAATACTCAACCCTCAGTCCTCGTCCTCAATCCACAACCCTCAATCCTCAATCCTCAATCTTCAATCATCAATATACAATCCTCAATCCTCAATCCTCAATCCTCAATCCTCAATCTTCAATCCTCATTCTTCAATCCTCAATACACATCACTCAATCTTCAATCTTCAATACTCAATCCTCAATCCTCAATTCTCAATCCTCAATCCCCAGTCCTCAGTCCTTAAACCTCAATCCTCAACCCTCAGCCCTCATCGTCAATCCTCAATCTTCAATCCTCAATCCTCAGTCTTCAATGCTCAATACTCAATCTTCAATCATCAATCTTCAATCCTCAATCCTCAGTCCTCAATACTCAATCTTCAATCCTCGATCCTCAATCCTCAATCCTCAATCCTCAATCCTCAATCCTCGATCCTCAATCTTCAATCCACAGACCCAAATCCTCAATCTTCAATCCTCAATCCTCAGCCCTCAATCATCAATCCTCATTACTCAATCTTCAATCCTCAATTCTCAATCCTCAATCCTCAATCCTCATTATTCAATCCTCAATACCCAATCCACAATCTTCAATCCTCAATCCTCAATCCACAATTCTCAATCCTCAATCCTCAATCTTCAATCCTCAATACTCAATCGTCAATCCTCAATCCTCAATCCTCAATCCTCAATGTTCAATCCGCGATACCCAATCCTCAATATTCAATCCTCAATCCTCAATCCTCAATCCTCAATGCTCAATCATCAATCCCCAATCCTCAATCCTCAGTCCTCAAACCTCAATCCTCAACCCTCAGCCCTCATCGTCAATCCTCAATCTTCAATCCTCAATCCTCAATCTTCAATGCTCAATACTCAACCTTCAATCGACAATCCTCAATTCTCAATCCTCAATCCTCAATCATTAATCCTCAATCCTCAATCCTCAATCCTCAATCGTCAGTCTTCAATCCTCAATACTCAATCTTCAATCCTCAATCCTCAATCCTCAATCCTCAATCCTCATTCTTCAATCCTCAATACCCAATCCTCAATCCTCAATCTTTAATCCTCAAGCCTCAATCCTCAATTCTCAATCCTCAATCCTCAGTCCTCAGTCCTCAAACCTCAATCCTCAACCCTCATCCCGCATCCACAATCCTCAATCCTCAATCTTCAATCCTCAATCCTCAGTCCTCAATACTCAAACTTCAATCCTCGATCCTCAATCCTCAATCCTCAATCCTCAATCCGCGATCCTCAATCTTCAATCCTCAGTCCCAAATACTCAATCTTCTATCCTCAATCCTCAACCCTCAATCGTCAATCCTCATTACTCAATCTTGGATCCTCAATCCTCAATCCTCAATCCTCAATCCTCATTCTTCAATCCTCAATACCCAATCCTCAATCTTCAATCCTCAATCCTCAATCCACAATTCTCAATCCTCAATCCTCAATCCTCAGACCTCAAACATCAATACACAACCCTCAGTCCTTGTCCTCAATCCACAACCCTCAATCCTCAATCCTCAATCTTCAATCATCAATATTCAATCTTCAATCCTCAATCCTCAATCCTCAATCCTCAATCCTCAATCCTCAGTCCTCAATCCTCAATCCTCAATCCTAAATTCTCAATCCTCAATCCTCGATCCTCAGACCTCAAACAACAATACTCAACCCTCAGTCCTCGTCCTCAATCCACAACCCTCAATCCTCAATCCTCAATCTTCAATCATCAATATACAATCCTCAATCCTCAATCCTCAATCCTCAGTCCCCAAACCTCAACCCTCAATCTTCAATCCTCAAAGCACAATCTTCAATCCTCGATCCTCAATACTCAATCCTCAATCCTCAATCCTCAATCGTCAGTCTTCAATCCTCAATACTCAATCTTCAATCCTCAATCCTCAATCCTCAATCCTCAATCCTCATTCCTCAATCCTCAATACCCAATCCTCAATCTTCAGTCCTCAATCCTCAATCCTCAATTCTCAATCCGCAATCCTCAGTCCTCAGTCCTCAAACCTCAATCCTCAACCCTCAGCCCTCATCCTCAATCCTCAATCCTCAATCCTCAACCCACAGCCCTCATCCTCAATCCTCAATCATCAACCCTCAATCCTCAATCTTCAATCCTAGATACTCAATCTTCAATCCTCAATCCTCAGTCCTCAAACCTCAATTCTGAATCCTCAATCCTGAATCCTCAATCTTCGGCCCTCAGTCCTCAACAGTCAGTTGTCAATCCTCAATCCTCAATAGAATATCCTCAATTCACAGTTTTCAATACACAATACTCAATCTGCAATCTTCAAACCTCTATCCACAAACATCAATCCTCATCACTCAACCCTCAACGCTCAGTCCTCAATGTTCAATGCTCAATCCTCTATCCTCAATCCTCAATCGTCAACCTTCAATTCTCAATACTCAATCCTCAATACTCAATCTTCGATCCTCAATCCTCAATCCTCGATCCTCAATACTCAATCCTCAATCCTCAATCCTCAATCGTCAGTCTTCAATCCTCAATACTCAATCTTCAAACATCAATCCTCAATCCTCAATCTTCAACCTTCAATTCTCAATACTCAATCTTCAGTCCTCAATCCTCAATCTTCAATCATCAATATTCAATCTTCAATCCTCAATCCTCAATCCTCAATCCTCAATCCTCAACCCTCAATGTTCAATCCGCAATACCCAATCCACAATCTTCAATCCTCAATCCCCAATCCTCAATCCTCAATCCTCAATCCTCAGTCCTCAATCCTTATTCTTCAATCCTCAATACCAAATCCTCAATCTTCAATCCTCAATCCTCAATCCTAAATTCTCAATCCTCAATCCTCGATCCTCAGACCTCAAACATCAGTACTCAACCCTCAGTCCTCGTCCTCAATCCACAACCCTCAATCGTCAATCTTCAATCTTCAATCATCAATATACGATCCTCAATCCTCAATCCTCAATCCTCAATCCTCAATCTTCAATCCTCATTCTTCAATCCTCAATACCCATTACTCAATCTTCAATCTTCAATCCTCAATCCTCAATCCTCAATTCTCAATCCTCAATCCCCAGTCCTCAGTCCTCAAACCTCAATCCTAAACCCTCAGCCCTCATCGTCAATCCTCAATCTTCAATCCTCAATCCTCAATCTTCAATGCTCAATACTCAATCTTCAATCATCAATCTTCAATCCTCTATCCTCAGTCCTCAATACTCAATCTTCAATCCTCGATCCTCAATCCTCAATCCTCAATCCTCTATCCTCAATCCTCGATCCTCAATCTTCAATCCACAGTCCCAAATCCTCAATCTTCAATCCTCAATCATCAGCCCTCAATCATCAATCCTCATTACTCAATCTTCAATTCTCAATTCTCAATCCTCAATCCTCAATCCTCATTCTTCAATCCTCAATACCTAATCCTCAATCTTCAATCCTCAGTCCTCAATCCACAATTCTCAATCCTCAATCCTCAATCTTCAATCCTCAATACTCAATACCCATTACTCAATCTTCAATCTTCAATCCTCAATCCTCAATCCTCAATTCTCAATTCTCAATCCTCAATCCCCAGTCCTCAGTCCTCAAACCTCAATCCTCAACCCTCAGCCCTCATCGTCAATCCTCAATCTTCAATCCTCAATCCTCAATCTTCAATGCTCAATACTCAATCTTCAATCATCAATCTTCAATCCTCAATCCTCAGTCCTCAATACTCAATCTTCAATCCTCGATCCTCAATCCTCAATCCTCAGTCCTCGTCCTCAATCCACAACGCTCAATCGTCAATCTTCAATCTTCAATCATCAATATACAATCCTCAATCCTCAATCCTCAATCCTCAATCCTCAATCTTCAATCCACATTCTTCAATCCTCAATACCCATTACTCAATCTTCAATCTTCAATCCTCAATCCTCAATCCTCAATTCTCAATCCTCAATCCCCAGTCCTCAGTCCTCAAACCTCAATCCTCAACCCTCAGCCCTCATCGTCAATCCTCAATCTTCAAACCTCAATCCTCAATCTTCAATGCTCAATACTCAATCTTCAATCATCAATCTTCAACCCTCAATCCTCAGTCCTCAATACTCAATCTTCAATCCTCGATCCTCAATCCTCAATCCGCAATCCTCGATCCTCAATCTTCAATCCACAGTCCCAAATCCTCAATCTTCAATCCTCAATCCTCAGCCCTCAATCATCAATCCTCATTACTCAGTCTTCAATCCTCAATTCTCAATCCTCAATCCTCAATCCTCATTCTTCAATCCTCAATACCTAATCCTCAATCTTCAATCCTCAATCCTCAATCCACAATTCTCAATCCTCAATCCTCAATCTTCAATCCTCAATACTCAATCGTCAATCCCCAATCCTCAATCCTCAATCCTCAATCCTCAGTGTTCAATCCGCGATACCCAATCCTCAATGTTCAATCCTCAATCCTCAATCCTCAATCCTCAATGCTCAATCATCAATCCCCAATCCTCAATCCTCAGTCCTCAAACATCAATCCTCAACCCTCAGCCCTCATCGTCAATCCTCAACCTTCAATCCTCAATCCTCAATCTTCAATGCTCAATACTCAACCTTCAACCCACAATCCTCAATTCTCAATCCTCAATCCTCAATCATCAATCCTCGGTCCCCAAACCTCAATCCTCAATCTTCAATCCTCAAAGCTCAATCTTCAATCCTCGATCCTCAATACTCAATCCTCAATCCTCAATCCTCAATCGTCAGTCTTCAATCCTAAATACTCAATCTTCAATCCTCAATCCTCAATCCTCAATCCTCAATACTCATTCCTCAATCCTCAATACCCAATCCTCAATCTTCAGTCCTCAATCCTCAATCCTCAATTCTCAATCCTCAATCCTCAGTCCTCAGTCCTCAAACCTCAATCCTCAACCCTCAATCCTCAATCTTCAATCCTCGATACTCAATCTTCAATCCTCAATACTCAGTCCTCAAACCTCAATTCTGAATCCTAAATCCTGAAACCTCAATCTTCGGCCCTCAGTCCTCAACAGTCAGTTGTCAATACTCAATCCTCAATAGAATATCCTCAATTCACAGTTTTCAATACACAATACTCAATCTGCAATCTTCAAACCTCTATCCACAAACATCAATTCTCATCACTCAACCCTCAACGCTCAGTCCTCAATGTTCAATCCTCAACCCTCAATCCTCAATCCTCAATCGTCAACATTCAATTCTCAATACTCAATCCTCAATACTCAATCTTCGATCCTCAATCCTCAATCCTCAATCCTCAATCCTCAGTCCTCAATCCTCAACCCTCAATGTTCAATCCGCAATACCCAATCCACAATCTTCAATCCTCAATCCCCAATCCTCAATCCTCAATCCTCAATCCTCAGTCCTCAATCCTCATTCTTCAATCCTCAATACCAAATCCTCAATCTTCAATCCTCAATCCTCAATCCTAAATTCTCAATCCTCAATCCTCGATCCTCAGACCTCAAACATCAATACTCAACCCTCAGTCCTCGTCCTCAATCCACAACCCTCAATCCTCAATCCTCAATCTTCAATCATCAATATACAATCCTCAATCCTCAATCCTCAATCCTCAATCCTCAATCTTCAATCCTCATTCTTCAATCCTCAATACCCATCACTCAATCTTCAATCTTCAATACTCAATCCTCAATCCTCAATTCTCAATCCTCAATCCCCAGTCCTCAGTCCTTAAACCTCAATCCTCAACCCTCAGCCCTCATCGTCAATCCTCAATCTTCAATCCTCAATCCTCAGTCTTCAATGCTCAATACTCAATCTTCAATCATCAATCTTCAATCCTCAATCCTCAGTCCTCAATACTCAATCTTCAATCCTCGATCCTCAATCCTCAATCCTCAATCCTCAATCCTCAATCCTCGATCCTCAATCTTCAATCCACAGACCCAAATCCTCAATCTTCAATCCTCAATCCTCAGCCCTCAATCATCAATCCTCATTACTCAATCTTCAATCCTCAATTCTCAATCCTCAATCCTCAATCCTCATTATTCAATCCTCAATACCCAATCCACAATCTTCAATCCTCAATCCTCAATCCACAATTCTCAATCCTCAATCCTCAATCTTCAATCCTCAATACTCAATCGTCAATCCTCAATCCTCAATCCTCAATCCTCAATGTTCAATCCGCGATACCCAATCCTCAATATTCAATCCTC
The DNA here is from genome assembly GCF_051401765.1 of Calliopsis andreniformis. NCBI lineage: Eukaryota > Metazoa > Arthropoda > Insecta > Hymenoptera > Andrenidae > Calliopsis > Calliopsis andreniformis. The sequence continues at coordinate 4,720,146 of NW_027480452.1, forward strand.
AATCCTCAATCCTCAATCCTCAATGCTCAATCATCAATCCCCAATCCTCAATCCTCAGTCCTCAAACCTCAATCCTCAACCCTCAGCCCTCATCGTCAATCCTCAATCTTCAATCCTCAATCCTCAATCTTCAATGCTCAATACTCAACCTTCAATCGACAATCCTCAATTCTCAATCCTCAATCCTCAATCATTAATCCTCAATCCTCAATCCTCAATCCTCAATCGTCAGTCTTCAATCCTCAATACTCAATCTTCAATCCTCAATCCTCAATCCTCAATCCTCAATCCTCATTCTTCAATCCTCAATACCCAATCCTCAATCCTCAATCTTTAATCCTCAAGCCTCAATCCTCAATTCTCAATCCTCAATCCTCAGTCCTCAGTCCTCAAACCTCAATCCTCAACCCTCATCCCGCATCCACAATCCTCAATCCTCAATCTTCAATCCTCAATCCTCAGTCCTCAATACTCAAACTTCAATCCTCGATCCTCAATCCTCAATCCTCAATCCTCAATCCGCGATCCTCAATCTTCAATCCTCAGTCCCAAATACTCAATCTTCTATCCTCAATCCTCAACCCTCAATCGTCAATCCTCATTACTCAATCTTGGATCCTCAATCCTCAATCCTCAATCCTCAATCCTCATTCTTCAATCCTCAATACCCAATCCTCAATCTTCAATCCTCAATCCTCAATCCACAATTCTCAATCCTCAATCCTCAATCCTCAGACCTCAAACATCAATACACAACCCTCAGTCCTTGTCCTCAATCCACAACCCTCAATCCTCAATCCTCAATCTTCAATCATCAATATTCAATCTTCAATCCTCAATCCTCAATCCTCAATCCTCAATCCTCAACCCTCAATGTTCAATCCGCAATACCCAATCCTCAATGTTCAATCCTCAATCCTCAATCCTCAATCCTCAATCCTCAATCGACAATCTTCATTCCTCAATCCTCAGTCCTCAATACTCAATCTTCAATCCACAATCCACAATTCTCAATCATCAGTCTTCAATCCTCAATACTCAATCTTCAATCCTCAATCCTCAAATCACAATCCTCAATCCTCATTCTTCAATCCTCAATACCCAATCCTCAATCCTCAATCTTTAATCCTCAATCCTCAATCCTCAATTCTCAATCCTCAATCCTCAGTCCTCAGTCCTCAAACCTCAATCCTCAACCCTCATCCCTCATCCACAATCCTCAATCCTCAATCTTCAATCCTCAATCCTCAGTCCTCAATACTCAATCTTCAATCCTCGATCCTCAATCCTCAATACTCAATCATCAATCCTCGATCGTCAATCTTCAATCCTCGGTCCCAAATCCTCAATCTTCAATCCTCAATCCTCAACCATCAATCTTCAATCCTCATTACTCAATCTTCAATCCTCAATTCTCAATCCTCAATCCTCGATCTTCAATCCTCAATCCTCAATCCACAATTCTCAATCCTCAATCCTCAATCCTCAGACCTCAAACATCAATACACAACCCTCAGTCCTTGTCCTCAATCCACAACCCTCAATCCTCAATCCTCAATCTTCAATCATCAATATTCAATCTTCAATCCTCAATCCTCAATCCTCAATCCTCAATCCTGAACCCTCAATGTTCAATCCGCAATTCCCAATCCTCAATCTTCAATCCTCAATCCTCAATCCTCAATCCTCAATCCTCAATCCCCAATCCTCAATCCTCAATCCTCAATCCTCAGTCCCCAAACCCCAACCCTCAATCTTCAATCCTCAAAGCACAATCTTCAATCCTCGATCCTCAATACTCAATCCTCAATCCTCAATCCTCAATCGTCAGTCTTCAATCCTCAATACTCAATCTTCAATCCTCAATCCTCAATCCTCAATTCTCAATCCTCAATCCCCAGTCCTCAGTCCTCAAACCTCAATCCTAAACCCTCAGCCCTCATCGTCAATCCTCAATCTTCAATCCTCAATCCTCAATCTTCAATGCTCAATACTCAATCTTCAATCATCAATCTTCAATCCTCTATCCTCAGTCCTCAATACTCAATCTTCAATCCTCGATCCTCAATCCTCAATCCTCAATCCTCTATCCTCAATCCTCGATGCTCAATCTTCAATCCACAGTCCCAAATCCTCAATCTTCAATCCTCAATCATCAGCCCTCAATCATCAATCCTCATTACTCAATCTTCAATCCTCAATTCTCAATCCTCAATCCTCAATCCTCATTCTTCAATCCTCAATACCTAATCCTCAATCTTCAATCCTCAGTCCTCAATCCACAATTCTCAATCCTCAATCCTCAATCTTCAATCCTCAATACTCAAAACCCATTACTCAATCTTCAATCTTCAATCCTCAATCCTCAATCCTCAATTCTCAATTCTCAATCCTCAATCCCCAGTCCTCAGTCCTCAAACCTCAATCCTCAACCCTCAGCCCTCATCGTCAATCCTCAATCTTCAATCCTCAATCCTCAATCTTCAATGCTCAATACTCAATCTTCAATCATCAATCTTCAATCCTCAATCCTCAGTCCTCAATACTCAATCTTCAATCCTCGATCCTCAATCCTCAATCCTCAGTCCTCGTCCTCAATCCACAACCCTCAATCGTCAATCTTCAATCTTCAATCATCAATATACAGTCCTCAATCCTCAATCCTCAATCCTCAATCCTCAATCTTCAATCCACATTCTTCAATCCTCAATACCCATTACTCAATCTTCAATCTTCAATCCTCAATCCTCAATCCTCAATTCTCAATCCTCAATCCCCAGTCCTCAGTCCTCAAACCTCAATCCTCAACCCTCAGCCCTCATCGTCAATCCTCAATCTTCAAACCTCAATCCTCAATCTTCAATGCTCAATACTCAATCTTCAATCATCAATCTTCAATCCTCAATCCTCAGTCCTCAATACTCAATCTTCAATCCTCGATCCTCAATTCTCAATCCGCAATCCTCGATCCTCAATCTTCAATCCACAGTCCCAAATCCTCAATCTTCAATCCTCAATCCTCAGCCCTCAATCATCAATCCTCATTACTCAATCTTCAATCCTCAATTCTCAATCCTCAATCCTCAATCCTCATTCTTCAATCCTCAATACCTAATCCTCAATCTTCAATCCTCAATCCTCAATCCACAATTCTCAATCCTCAATCCTCAATCTTCAATCCTCAATACTCAATCGTCAATCCTCAATCCTCAGTCCTCAATCCTCAATCCTCAGTGTTCAATCCGCGATACCCAATCCTCAATGTTCAATCCTCAATCCTCAATCCTCAATCCTCAATGCTCAATCATCAATCCCCAATCCTCAATCCTCAGTCCTCAAACCTCAATCCTCAACCCTCAGCCCTCATCGTCAATCCTCAACCTTCAATCCTCAATCCTCAATCTTCAATGCTCAATACTCAACCTTCAACCCACAATCCTCAATTCTCAATCCTCAATCCTCAATCATCAATCCTCGGTCCCCAAACCTCAATCCTCAATCTTCAATCCTCAAAGCTCAATCTTCAATCCTCGATCCTCAATACTCAATCCTCAATCCTCAATCCTCAATCGTCAGTCTTCAATCCTAAATACTCAATCTTCAATCCTCAATCCTCAATCCTCAATCCTCAATACTCATTCCTCAATCCTCAATACCCAATCCTCAATCTTCAGTCCTCAATCCTCAATCCTCAATTCTCAATCCTCAATCCTCAGTCCTCAGTCCTCAAACCTCAATCCTCAACCCTCAATCCTCAATCTTCAATCCTCGATACTCAATCTTCAATCCTCAATACTCAGTCCTCAAACCTCAATTCTGAATCCTAAATCCTGAATCCTCAATCTTCGGCCCTCAGTCCTCAACAGTCAGTTGTCAATACTCAATCCTCAATAGAATATCCTCAATTCACAGTTTTCAATACACAATACTCAATCTGCAATCTTCAAACCTCTATCCACAAACATCAATTCTCATCACTCAACCCTCAACGCTCAGTCCTCAATGTTCAATCCTCAACCCTCAATCCTCAATCCTCAATCGTCAACCTTCAATTCTCAATACTCAATCCTCAATACTCAATCTTCGATCCTCAATCCTCAATCCTCAATCCTCAATCCTCAATCTTCAATCCTCAACCCTCAATGTTCAATCCGCAATACCCAATCCACAATCTTCAATCCTCAATCCCCAATCCTCAATCCTCAATCCTCAATCCTCAGTCCTCAATCCTCATTCTTCAATCCTCAATACCAAATCCTCAATCTTCAATCCTCAATCCTCAATCCTAAATTCTCAATCCTCAATCCTCGATCCTCAGACCTCAAACATCAATACTCAACCCTCAGTCCTCGTCCTCAATCCACAACCCTCAATCCTCAATCCTCAATCTTCAATCATCAATATACAATCCTCAATCCTCAATCCTCAATCCTCAATCCTCAATCTTCAATCCTCATTCTTCAATCCTCAATACCCATTACTCAATCTTCAATCTTCAATACTCAATCCTCAATCCTCAATTCTCAATCCTCAATCCCCAGTCCTCAGTCCTTAAACCTCAATCCTCAACCCTCAGCCCTCATCGTCAATCCTCAATCTTCAATCCTCAATCCTCAGTCTTCAATGCTCAATACTCAATCTTCAATCATCCATCTTCAATCCTCAATCCTCAGTCCTCAATACTCAATCTTCAATCCTCGATCCTCAATCCTCAATCCTCAATCCTCAATCCTCAATCCTCGATCCTCAATCTTCAATCCACAGACCCAAATCCTCAATCTTCAATCCTCAATCCTCAATCCTCAATCCTCAATGTTCAATCCGCGATATCCAATCCTCAATATTCAATCCTCAATCCTCAATCCTCAATCCTCAATGCTCAATCATCAATCCCCAATCCTCAATCCTCAGTCCTCAAACCTCAATCCTCAACCCTCAGCCCTCATCGTCAATCCTCAATCTGCAATCCTCAATCCTCAATCTTCAATGCTCAATACTCAACCTTCAATCCACAATCCTCAATTCTCAATCCTCAATCCTCAATCATTAATCCTCAATCCTCAATCCTCAATCCTCAATCGTCAGTCTTCAATCCTCAATACTCAATCTTCAATCCTCAATCCTCAATCCTCAATCCTCAATCCTCATTCTTCAATCCTCAATACCCAATCCTCAATCCTCAATCTTTAATCCTCAAGCCTCAATCCTCAATTCTCAATCCTCAATCCTCAGTCCTCAGTCCTCAAACCTCAATCCTCAACCCTCATCCCGCATCCACAATCCTCAATCCTCAATCTTCAATCCTCAATCCTCAGTCCTCAATACTCAACCTTCAATCCTCGATCCTCAATCCTCAATCCTCAATCCTCAATCCTCAATCGTCAGTCTTCAATCCTAAATACTCAATCTTCAATCCTCAATCCTCAATCCTCAATCCTCAATACTCATTCCTCAATCCTCAATACCCAATCCTCAATCTTCAGTCCTCAATCCTCAATCCTCAATTCTCAATCCTCAATCCTCAGTCCTCAGTCCTCAAACCTCAATCCTCAACCCTCAATCCTCAATCTTCAATCCTCGATACTCAATCTTCAATCCTCAATACTCAGTCCTCAAACCTCAATTCTGAATCCTAAATCCTGAATCCTCAATCTTCGGCCCTCAGTCCTCAACAGTCAGTTGTCAATACTCAATCCTCAATAGAATATCCTCAATTCACAGTTTTCAATACACAATACTCAATCTGCAATCTTCAAACCTCTATCCACAAACATCAATTCTCATCACTCAACCCTCAACGCTCAGTCCTCAATGTTCAATCCTCAACCCTCAATCCTCAATCCTCAATCGTCAACCTTCAATTCTCAATACTCAATCCTCAATACTCAATCTTCGATCCTCAATCCTCAATCCTCAATCCTCAATCCTCAATCTTCAATCCTCAACCCTCAATGTTCAATCCGCAATACCCAATCCACAATCTTCAATCCTCAATCCCCAATCCTCAATCCTCAATCCTCAATCCTCAGTCCTCAATCCTCATTCTTCAATCCTCAATACCAAATCCTCAATCTTCAATCCTCAATCCTCAATCCTAAATTCTCAATCCTCAATCCTCGATCCTCAGACCTCAAACATCAATACTCAACCCTCAGTCCTCGTCCTCAATCCACAACCCTCAATCCTCAATCCTCAATCTTCAATCATCAATATACAATCCTCAATCCTCAATCCTCAATCCTCAATCCTCAATCTTCAATCCTCATTCTTCAATCCTCAATACCCATTACTCAATCTTCAATCTTCAATACTCAATCCTCAATCCTCAATTCTCAATCCTCAATCCCCAGTCCTCAGTCCTTAAACCTCAATCCTCAACCCTCAGCCCTCATCGTCAATCCTCAATCTTCAATCCTCAATCCTCAGTCTTCAATGCTCAATACTCAATCTTCAATCATCCATCTTCAATCCTCAATCCTCAGTCCTCAATACTCAATCTTCAATCCTCGATCCTCAATCCTCAATCCTCAATCCTCAATCCTCAATCCTCGATCCTCAATCTTCAATCCACAGACCCAAATCCTCAATCTTCAATCCTCAATCCTCAATCCTCAATCCTCAATGTTCAATCCGCGATATCCAATCCTCAATATTCAATCCTCAATCCTCAATCCTCAATCCTCAATGCTCAATCATCAATCCCCAATCCTCAATCCTCAGTCCTCAAACCTCAATCCTCAACCCTCAGCCCTCATCGTCAATCCTCAATCTGCAATCCTCAATCCTCAATCTTCAATGCTCAATACTCAACCTTCAATCCACAATCCTCAATTCTCAATCCTCAATCCTCAATCATTAATCCTCAATCCTCAATCCTCAATCCTCAATCGTCAGTCTTCAATCCTCAATACTCAATCTTCAATCCTCAATCCTCAATCCTCAATCCTCAATCCTCATTCTTCAATCCTCAATACCCAATCCTCAATCCTCAATCTTTAATCCTCAAGCCTCAATCCTCAATTCTCAATCCTCAATCCTCAGTCCTCAGTCCTCAAACCTCAATCCTCAACCCTCATCCCGCATCCACAATCCTCAATCCTCAATCTTCAATCCTCAATCCTCAGTCCTCAATACTCAACCTTCAATCCTCGATCCTCAATCCTCAATCCTCAATCCTCAATCCGCGATCCTCAATCTTCAATCCTCAGTCCCAAATACTCAATCTTCTATCCTCAATCCTCAACCCTCAATCGTCAATCCTCATTACTCAATCTTGGATCCTCAATCCTCAATCCTCAATCCTCAATCCTCATTCTTCAATCCTCAATACCCAATCCTCAATCTTCAATCCTCAATCCTCAATCCACAATTCTCAATCCTCAATCCTCAATCCTCAGACCTCAAACATCAATACACAACCCTCAGTCCTTGTCCTCAATCCACAACCCTCAATCCTCAATCCTCAATCTTCAATCATCAATATTCAATCTTCAATCCTCAATCCTCAATCCTCAATCCTCAATCCTCAACCCTCAATGTTCAATCCGCAATACCCAATCCTCAATGTTCAATCCTCAATCCTCAATCCTCAATCCTCAATCCTCAATCGACAATCTTCATTCCTCAATCCTCAGTCCTCAATACTCAATTTTCAATCCACAATCCACAATTCTCAATCATCAGTCTTCAATCCTCAATACTCAATCTTCAATCCTCAATCCTCAAATCACAATCCTCAATCCTCATTCTTCAATCCTCAATACCCAATCCTCAATCCTCAATCTTTAATCCTCAATCCTCAATCCTCAATTCTCAATCCTCAATCCTCAGTCCTCAGTCCTCAAACCTCAATCCTCAACCCTCATCCCTCATCCACAATCCTCAATCCTGAATCTTCAATCCTCAATCCTCAGTCCTCAATACTCAATCTTCAATCCTCGATCCTCAATCCTCAATACTCAATCATCAATCCTCGATCCTCAATCTTCAATCCTCGGTCCCAAATCCTCAATCTTCAATCCTCAATCCTCAACCATCAATCTTCAATCCTCATTACTCAATCTTCAATCCTCAATTCTCAATCCTCAATCCTCGATCTTCAATCCTCAATCCTCAATCCACAATTCTCAATCCTCAATCCTCAATCCTCAGACCTCAAACATCAATACACAACCCTCAGTCCTTGTCCTCAATCCACAACCCTCAATCCTCAATCCTCAATCTTCAATCATCAATATTCAATCTTCAATCCTCAATCCTCAATCCTCAATCCTCAATCCTGAACCCTCAATGTTCAATCCGCAATTCCCAATCCTCAATCTTCAATCCTCAATACTCAATCCTCAATCCTCAATTCTCAATCCTCAATCCTCAATTCTCAATCCTCAATCCCCAGTCCTCAGTCCTCAAACCTCAATCCTCAACCCTCAGCCCTCATCGTCAATCCTCAATCTTCAATCCTCAATCCTCAATCTTCAATGCTCAATACTCAATCTTCGATCATCAATCTTCAATCCTCAATCCTCAGTCCTCAATACTCAATCTTCAATCCTCGATTCTCAATCCTCAATCCTCAATCCTCAATCCTCAATCCTCGATCCTCAATCTTCAATCCACAGTCCCAAATCCTCAATCTTCAATCCTCAATCCTCAGCCCTCAATCATCAATCCTCATTACTCAATCTTCAATCCTCAATTCTCAATCCTCAATCCTCAATCCTCATTATTCAATCCTCAATACCCAATCCACAATCTTCAATCCTCAATCCTCAATCCACAATTCTGAATCCTCAATCCTCAATCTTCAATCCTCAATACTCAATCGTCAATCCTCAATCCTCAATCCTCAATCCTCAATCCTCAATGTTCAATCCGCGATACCCAATCCTCAATGTTCAATCCTCAATCCTCAATCCTCAATACTCAATACTCAATCATCAATCCCCAATCCTCAATCCTCAGTCCTCAAACCTCAATCCTCAACCCTCAGCCCTCATCGTCAATCCTCAATCCTCAATCTTCAATGCTCAATACTCAACCTTCAATCCACAATCCTCAATTCTCAATCCTCAATCCTCAATCATCAATCCTCAATCCTCAATCCTCAATCCTCAATCGTCAGTCTTCAATCCTCAATAGAACAATCTTCAATCCTCAATCCTCAATCCTCAATCCTCAATCCTCATTCTTCAATCCTCAATACCCAATCCTCAATCCTCAATCTTTAATCCTCAAGCCTCAATCCTCAATTCTCAATCCTCAATCCTCAGTCCTCAGTCCTCAAACCTCAGTCCTCAACCCTCATCCCGCATCCACAATCCTCAATCCTCAATCTTCAATCCTCAATCCTCAGTCCTCAATACTCAACCTTCAATCCTCGATCCTCAATCCTCAATCCTCAATACTCAATCCTCGATCCTCTATCTTCAATCCTCAGTCCCAAATCCTCAATCTTCAATCCTCAATCCTCAACCCTCAATCGTCAATCCTCATTACTCAATCTTGAATCCTCAATCCTCAATCCTCAATCCTCAATCCTCATTCTTCAATCCTCAATACCCAATCCTCAATCTTCAATCCTCAATCCTCAATCCACAATTCTCAATCCTCAATCCTCAATCCTCAGACCTCAAACATCAATACACAACCCTCAGTCCTTGTCCTCAATCCACAACCCTCAATCCTCAATCCTCAATCTTCAATCATCAATATTCAATCTTCAATCCTCAATCCTCAATCCTCAATACTCAATCCTCAACCCTCAATGTTCAATCCGCAATACCCAATCCTCAATGTTCAATCCTCAATCCTCAATCCTCAATCCTCAATCCTCAATCCTCAATCTTCAATCCTCAATCCTCAGTCCTCAATACTCAATCTTCAATCCACAATCCTCAATCCTCAATCATCAGTCTTCAATCGTCAATACTCAATCTTCAATCCTCAATCCTCAGTCCTCAGTCCTCAATACTCAATCTTCAATCCTCGATCCTCAATCCTCAATCCTCAATCCTCAATCCTCGATCCTCAATCTTCAATGCTCAGTCCCAAATCCTCAATCTTCAATCCTCAATCCTCAACCATCAATCTTCAATCCTCATTACTCAATCTCCAATCCTCAATTCTCAATCCTCAATCCTCAATCTTCAATCCTCAATCCTCAATCCACAATTCTCAATCCTCAATCCTCAATCCTCAGACCTCAAACATCAATACACAACCCTCAGTCCTTGTCCTCAATCCACAACCCTCAATCCTCAATCCTCAATCTTCAATCATCAATATTCAATCTTCAATCCTCAATCCTCAATCCACAATACTCAATCCTGAACCCTCAATGTTCAATCCGCAATTCCCAATCCTCAATCTTCAATCCTCAATCCTCAATCCTCAATCCTCAATCCTCAATCCTCAATCCTCGATACTCAATCTTCAATCCTCCATCCTCAGTCCTCAAACCTCAATTCTGAATCCTCAATCCTGAATCCTCAATCTTCGGCCCTCAGTCCTCAACATTCAGTTGTCAATCCTCAATCCTCAATAGAATATCCTCAATTCACAGTTTTCAATACACAATACTCAATCTGCAATGTTCAAACCTCTATCCACAAACATAAATTCTCATAATTCAACCCTCAACGCTCAGTCCTCAATGTTCAATCCTCAATCCTCAATCCTCAATCCTCAATCGTCAACCTTCAATTCTCAATACTCAACCTTCAGTCCTCAATCCTCAATCTTCAATCATCAATATTCAATCTTCAATCCTCAATCCTCAATCCTCAATCCTCAATCCTCAACCCTCAATGTTCAATCCGCAATACCCAATCCACAATCTTCAATCCTCAATCCCCGATCCTCAATCCTCAATCTTCAATCCTCAGTCCTCAATCCTCATTCTTCAATCCTCAATACCAAATCCTCAATCTTCAATCTTCAATCCTCAATCCTAAATTCTCAATCCTCAATCCTCGATCCTCAGACCTCAAACATCAATACTCAACCCTCAGTCCTCGTCCTCAATCCACAACCCTCAATCGTCAATCTTCAATCTTCAATCTTCAATCATCAATATACAATCCTCAATCCTCAATCCTCAATCTTCAATCCTCAGTGTTCAATCCGCGATACCCAATCCTCAATGTTCAATCCTCAATCCTCAATCCTCAATCCTCAATGCTCAATCATCAATCCCCAATCCTCAATCCTCTGTCCTCAAACCTCAATCCTCAACCCTCAGCCCTCATCGTCAATCCTCAATCTTCAATCCTCAATCCTCAATCTTCAATGCTCAATACTCAACCTTCAACCCACAATCCTCAATTCTCAATCCTCAATCCTCAATCATCAATCCTCAGTCCCCAAACCTCAATCCTCAATCTTCAATCCTCAAAGCTCAATCTTCAATCCTCGATCCTCAATACTCAATCCTCAATCCTCAATCCTCAATCGTCAGTCTTCAATCCTCAATACTCAATCTTCAATCCTCAATCCTCAATCCTCAATCCTCAATCCTCATTCCTCAATCCTCAATACCCAATCCTCAATCTTCAGTCCTCAATCCTCAATCCTCAATTCTCAATCCTCAATCCTCTGTCCTCAGTCCTCAAACCTCAATCCTCAACCCTCAGCCCTCATCCTCAATCCTCAATCCTCAACCCTCAATCCTCAATCTTCAATCCTCGATACTCAATCTTCAATCCTCAATACTCAGTCCTCAAACCTCAATTCTGAATCCTCAATCCTGAATCCTCAATCTTCGGCCCTCAGTCCTCAACATTCAGTTGTCAATCCTCAATCCTCAATAGAATATCCTCAATTCACAGTTTTCAATACACAATACTCAATCTGCAATCTTCAAACCTCTATCCACAAACATCAATTCTCATCACTCAACCCTCAACGCTCAGTCCTCAATGTTCAATCCTCAATCCTCAATCCTCAATCCTCAACCGTCAACCTTCAATTCTCAATACTCAATCCTCAATACTCAATCTTCGATCCTCAATCCTCAATCCTCAATCCTCAATCCTCAATCCTCAATCCTCAACCCTCAATGTTCAATCCGCAATACCCAATCCACAATCTTCAGTCCTCAATCCCCAATCCTCAATCCTCAATCCTCAATCCTCAGTCCTCAATCCTCATTCTTCAATCCTCAATACCAAATCCTCTATCTTCAATCCTCAATCCTCAATCCTAAATTCTCAATCCTCAATCCTCGATCCTCAGACCTCAAACATCAATACTCAACCCTCAGTCCTCGTCCTCAATCCACAACCCTCAATCCTCAATCCTCAATCTTCAATCATCAATATACAATCCTCAATCCTCAATCCTCAATCCTCAATCCTCAATCTTCAATCCTCATTCTTCAACCCTCAATACCCATTACTCAATCTTCAATCTTCAATACTCAATCCTCAATCCTCAATTCTCAATCCTCAATCCCCAGTCCTCAGTCCTCAAACCTCAATCCACAACCCTCAGCCCTCATCGTCAATCCTCAATCTTCAATCCTCAATCCTCAATCTTCAATGCTCAATACTCAATCTTCAATCATCAATCTTCAATCCTCAATCCTCAGTCCTCAATACTCAATCTTCAATCCTCGATCCTCAATCCTCAATCCTCAATCCTCAATCCTCAACCCTCGATCCTCAATCTTCAATCCACAGTCCCAAATCCTCAATCTTCAACCCTCAATCCTCAGCCCTCAATCATCAATCCTCATTACTCAATCTTCAATCCTCAATTCTCAATCCTCAATCCTCAATCCTCATTATTCAATCCTCAATACCCAATCCACAATCTTCAATCCTCAATCCTCAATCCACAATTCTCAATCCTCAATCCTCAATCTTCAATCCTCAATACTCAATCGTCAATCCTCAATCCTCAATCCTCAATCCTCAATCCTCAATGTTCAATCCGCGATACCCAATCCTCAATGTTCAATCCTCAATCCTCAATCCTCAATCCTCAATGCTCAATCATCAATCCCCAATCCTCAATCCTCAGTCCTCAAACCTCAATCCTCAACCCTCAGCCCTCATCGTCAATCCTCAATCTTCAATCCTCAATCCTCAATCTTCAATGCTCAATACTCAACCTTCAATCCACAATCCTCAATTCTCAATCCTCAATCCTCAATCATCAATCCTCAATCCTCAATCCTCAATCCTCAATCGTCAGTCTTCAATCCTCAATACTCAATCTTCAATCCTCAATCCTCAATCCTCAATCCTCAATCCTCATTCTTCAATCCTCAATACCCAATCCTCAATCCTCAATCTTTAATCCTCAAGCCTCAATCCTCAATTCTCAATCCTCAATCCTCAGTCCTCAGTCCTCAAACCTCAATCCTCAACCCTCATCCCGCATCCACAATCCTCAATCCTCAATCTTCAATGCTCAATCCTCAGTCCTCAATACTCAACCTTCAATCCTCGATCCTCAATCCTCAATCCTCAATCCTCAATCCTCGATCCTCAATCTTCAATCCTCAGTCCCAAATTGTCAATCTTCAATCCTCAATCCTCAACCCTCAATCGTCAATCCTCATTACTCAATCTTGAATCCTCAATCCTCAATCCTCAATCCTCAATCCTCATTCTTCAATCCTCAATACTCAATCTTCAAACATCAATCCTCAATCCTCAATCCTCAATCCTCATTCATCAATCCTCAATACCCAATCCTCAATCTTCAATCCTCAATCCTCAGTCCTCAGTCCTCAATGTTCAATCCGCAATACCCAATCCACAATCTTCAATCCTCAATCCCCAATCCTCAATCCTCAATCCTCAATCCTCAGTCCTCAATCCTCATTCTTCAATCCTCAATACCAAATCCTCAATCTTCAATCCTCAATCCTCAATCCTAAATTCTCAATCCTCAATCCTCGATCCTCAGACCTCAAACAACAATACTCAACCCTCAGTCCTCGTCCTCAATCCACAACCCTCAATCCTCAATCCTCAATCTTCAATCATCAATATACAATCCTCAATCCTCAATCCTCAATCCTCAGTCCCCAAACCTCAACCCTCAATCTTCAATCCTCAAAGCACAATCTTCAATCCTCGATCCTCAATACTCAATCCTCAATCCTCAATCCTCAATCGTCAGTCTTCAATCCTCAATACTCAATCTTCAATCCTCAATCCTCAATCCTCAATCCTCAATCCTCATTCCTCAATCCTCAATACCCAATCCTCAATCTTCAGTCCTCAATCCTCAATCCTCAATTCTCAATCCGCAATCCTCAGTCCTCAGTCCTCAAACCTCAATCCTCAACCCTCAGCCCTCATCCTCAATCCTCAATCCTCAATCCTCAACCCACAGCCCTCATCCTCAATCCTCAATCATCAACCCTCAATCCTCAATCTTCAATCCTGGATACTCAATCTTCAATCCTCAATCCTCAGTCCTCAAACCTCAATTCTGAATCCTCAATCCTGAATCCTCAATCTTCGGCCCTCAGTCCTCAACAGTCAGTTGTCAATCCTCAATCCTCAATAGAATATCCTCAATTCACAGTTTTCAATACACAATACTCAATCTGCAATCTTCAAACCTCTATCCACAAACATCAATCCTCATCACTCAACCCTCAACGCTCAGTCCTCAATGTTCAATGCTCAATCCTCAATCCTCAATCCTCAATCGTCAACCTTCAATTCTCAATACTCAATCCTCAATACTCAATCTTCGATCCTCAATCCTCAATCCTCGATCCTCAATACTCAATCCTCAATCCTCAATCCTCAATCGTCAGTCTTCAATCCTCAATACTCAATCTTCAAACATCAATCCTCAATCCTCAATCTTCAACCTTCAATTCTCAATACTCAATCTTCAGTCCTCAATCCTCAATCTTCAATCATCAATATTCAATCTTCAATCCTCAATCCTCAATCCTCAATCCTCAATCCTCAACCCTCAATGTTCAATCCGCAATACCCAATCCACAATCTTCAATCCTCAATCCCCAATCCTCAATCCTCAATCCTCAATCCTCAGTCCTCAATCCTTATTCTTCAATCCTCAATACCAAATCCTCAATCTTCAATCCTCAATCCTCAATCCTAAATTCTCAATCCTCAATCCTCGATCCTCAGACCTCAAACATCAGTACTCAACCCTCAGTCCTCGTCCTCAATCCACAACCCTCAATCGTCAATCTTCAATCTTCAATCATCAATATACGATCCTCAATCCTCAATCCTCAATCCTCAATCCTCAATCTTCAATCCTCATTCTTCAATCCTCAATACCCATTACTCAATCTTCAATCTTCAATCCTCAATCCTCAATCCTCAATTCTCAATCCTCAATCCCCAGTCCTCAGTCCTCAAACCTCAATCCTAAACCCTCAGCCCTCATCGTCAATCCTCAATCTTCAATCCTCAATCCTCAATCTTCAATGCTCAATACTCAATCTTCAATCATCAATCTTCAATCCTCTATCCTCAGTCCTCAATACTCAATCTTCAATCCTCGATCCTCAATCCTCAATCCTCAATCCTCTATCCTCAATCCTCGATCCTCAATCTTCAATCCACAGTCCCAAATCCTCAATCTTCAATCCTCAATCATCAGCCCTCAATCATCAATCCTCATTACTCAATCTTCAATCCTCAATTCTCAATCCTCAATCCTCAATCCTCATTCTTCAATCCTCAATACCTAATCCTCAATCTTCAATCCTCAGTCCTCAATCCACAATTCTCAATCCTCAATCCTCAATCTTCAATCCTCAATACTCAATACCCATTACTCAATCTTCAATCTTCAATCCTCAATCCTCAATCCTCAATTCTCAATTCTCAATCCTCAATCCCCAGTCCTCAGTCCTCAAACCTCAATCCTCAACCCTCAGCCCTCATCGTCAATCCTCAATCTTCAATCCTCAATCCTCAATCTTCAATGCTCAATACTCAATCTTCAATCATCAATCTTCAATCCTCAATCCTCAGTCCTCAATACTCAATCTTCAATCCTCGATCCTCAATCCTCAATCCTCAGTCCTCGTCCTCAATCCACAACGCTCAATCGTCAATCTTCAATCTTCAATCATCAATATACAATCCTCAATCCTCAATCCTCAATCCTCAATCCTCAATCTTCAATCCACATTCTTCAATCCTCAATACCCATTACTCAATCTTCAATCTTCAATCCTCAATCCTCAATCCTCAATTCTCAATCCTCAATCCCCAGTCCTCAGTCCTCAAACCTCAATCCTCAACCCTCAGCCCTCATCGTCAATCCTCAATCTTCAAACCTCAATCCTCAATCTTCAATGCTCAATACTCAATCTTCAATCATCAATCTTCAACCCTCAATCCTCAGTCCTCAATACTCAATCTTCAATCCTCGATCCTCAATCCTCAATCCGCAATCCTCGATCCTCAATCTTCAATCCACAGTCCCAAATCCTCAATCTTCAATCCTCAATCCTCAGCCCTCAATCATCAATCCTCATTACTCAGTCTTCAATCCTCAATTCTCAATCCTCAATCCTCAATCCTCATTCTTCAATCCTCAATACCTAATCCTCAATCTTCAATCCTCAATCCTCAATCCACAATTCTCAATCCTCAATCCTCAATCTTCAATCCTCAATACTCAATCGTCAATCCCCAATCCTCAATCCTCAATCCTCAATCCTCAGTGTTCAATCCGCGATACCCAATCCTCAATGTTCAATCCTCAATCCTCAATCCTCAATCCTCAATGCTCAATCATCAATCCCCAATCCTCAATCCTCAGTCCTCAAACATCAATCCTCAACCCTCAGCCCTCATCGTCAATCCTCAACCTTCAATCCTCAATCCTCAATCTTCAATGCTCATTACTCAACCTTCAACCCACAATCCTCAATTCTCAATCCTCAATCCTCAATCATCAATCCTCGGTCCCCAAACCTCAATCCTCAATCTTCAATCCTCAAAGCTCAATCTTCAATCCTCGATCCTCAATACTCAATCCTCAATCCTCAATCCTCAATCGTCAGTCTTCAATCCTAAATACTCAATCTTCAATCCTCAATCCTCAATCCTCAATCCTCAATACTCATTCCTCAATCCTCAATACCCAATCCTCAATCTTCAGTCCTCAATCCTCAATCCTCAATTCTCAATCCTCAATCCTCAGTCCTCAGTCCTCAAACCTCAATCCTCAACCCTCAATCCTCAATCCTCAATCCTCAATCCTCAGTCCTCAATCCTCAACCCTCAATGTTCAATCCGCAATACCCAATCCACAATCTTCAATCCTCAATCCCCAATCCTCAATCCTCAATCCTCAATCCTCAGTCCTCAATCCTCATTCTTCAATCCTCAATACCAAATCCTCAATCTTCAATCCTCAATCCTCAATCCTAAATTCTCAATCCTCAATCCTCGATCCTCAGACCTCAAACATCAATACTCAACCCTCAGTCCTCGTCCTCAATCCACAACCCTCAATCCTCAATCCTCAATCTTCAATCATCAATATACAATCCTCAATCCTCAATCCTCAATCCTCAATCCTCAATCTTCAATCCTCATTCTTCAATCCTCAATACCCATCACTCAATCTTCAATCTTCAATACTCAATCCTCAATCCTCAATTCTCAATCCTCAATCCCCAGTCCTCAGTCCTTAAACCTCAATCCTCAACCCTCAGCCCTCATCGTCAATCCTCAATCTTCAATCCTCAATCCTCAGTCTTCAATGCTCAATACTCAATCTTCAATCATCAATCTTCAATCCTCAATCCTCAGTCCTCAATACTCAATCTTCAATCCTCGATCCTCAATCCTCAATCCTCAATCCTCAATCCTCAATCCTCGATCCTCAATCTTCAATCCACAGACCCAAATCCTCAATCTTCAATCCTCAATCCTCAGCCCTCAATCATCAATCCTCATTACTCAATCTTCAATCCTCAATTCTCAATCCTCAATCCTCAATCCTCATTATTCAATCCTCAATACCCAATCCACAATCTTCAATCCTCAATCCTCAATCCACAATTCTCAATCCTCAATCCTCAATCTTCAATCCTCAATACTCAATCGTCAATCCTCAATCCTCAATCCTCAATCCTCAATGTTCAATCCGCGATACCCAATCCTCAATATTCAATCCTCAATCCTCAATCCTCAATCCTCAATGCTCAATCATCAATCCCCAATCCTCAATCCTCAGTCCTCAAACCTCAATCCTCAACCCTCAGCCCTCATCGTCAATCCTCAATCTTCAATCCTCAATCCTCAATCTTCAATGCTCAATACTCAACCTTCAATCGACAATCCTCAATTCTCAATCCTCAATCCTCAATCATTAATCCTCAATGCTCAATCCTCAATCCTCAATCGTCAGTCTTCAATCCTCAATACTCAATCTTCAATCCTCAATCCTCAATCCTCAATCCTCAATCCTCATTCTTCAATCCTCAATACCCAATCCTCAATCCTCAATCTTTAATCCTCAAGCCTCAATCCTCAATTCTCAATCCTCAATCCTCAGTCCTCAGTCCTCAAACCTCAATCCTCAACCCTCATCCCGCATCCACAATCCTCAATCCTCAATCTTCAACCCTCAATCCTCAGTCCTCAATACTCAAACTTCAATCCTCGATCCTCAATCCTCAATCCTCAATCCTCAATCCGCGATCCTCAATCTTCAATCCTCAGTCCCAAATACTCAATCTTCTATCCTCAATCCTCAACCCTCAATCGTCAATCCTCATTACTCAATCTTGGATCCTCAATCCTCAATCCTCAATCCTCAATCCTCATTCTTCAATCCTCAATACCCAATCCTCAATCTTCAATCCTCAATCCTCAATCCACAATTCTCAATCCTCAATCCTCAATCCTCAGACCTCAAACATCAATACACAACCCTCAGTCCTTGTCCTCAATCCACAACCCTCAATCCTCAATCCTCAATCTTCAATCATCAATATTCAATCTTCAATCCTCAATCCTCAATCCTCAATCCTCAATCCTCAATCCTCAGTCCTCAATCCTCATTCTTCAATCCTCAATACCAAATCCTCAATCTTCAATCCTCAATCCTCAATCCTAAATTCTCAATCCTCAATCCTCGATCCTCAGACCTCAAACAACAATACTCAACCCTCAGTCCTCGTCCTCAATCCACAACCCTCAATCCTCAATCCTCAATCTTCAATCATCAATATACAATCCTCAATCCTCAATCCTCAATCCTCAGTCCCCAAACCTCAACCCTCAATCTTCAATCCTCAAAGCACAATCTTCAATCCTCGATCCTCAATACTCAATCCTCAATCCTCAATCCTCAATCGTCAGTCTTCAATCCTCAATACTCAATCTTCAATCCTCAATCCTCAATCCTCAATCCTCAATCCTCATTCCTCAATCCTCAATACCCAATCCTCAATCTTCAGTCCTCAATCCTCAATCCTCAATTCTCAATCCGCAATCCTCAGTCCTCAGTCCTCAAACCTCAATCCTCAACCCTCAGCCCTCATCCTCAATCCTCAATCCTCAATCCTCAACCCACAGCCCTCATCCTCAATCCTCAATCATCAACCCTCAATCCTCAATCTTCAATCCTAGATACTCAATCTTCAATCCTCAATCCTCAGTCCTCAAACCTCAATTCTGAATCCTCAATCCTGAATCCTCAATCTTCGGCCCTCAGTCCTCAACAGTCAGTTGTCAATCCTCAATCCTCAATAGAATATCCTCAATTCACAGTTTTCAATACACAATACTCAATCTGCAATCTTCAAACCTCTATCCACAAACATCAATCCTCATCACTCAACCCTCAACGCTCAGTCCTCAATGTTCAATGCTCAATCCTCAATCCTCAATCCTCAATCGTCAACCTTCAATTCTCAATACTCAATCCTCAATACTCAATCTTCGATCCTCAATCCTCAATCCTCGATCCTCAATACTCAATCCTCAATCCTCAATCCTCAATCGTCAGTCTTCAATCCTCAATACTCAATCTTCAAACATCAATCCTCAATCCTCAATCTTCAACCTTCAATTCTCAATACTCAATCTTCAGTCCTCAATCCTCAATCTTCAATCATCAATATTCAATCTTCAATCCTCAATCCTCAATCCTCAATCCTCAATCCTCAACCCTCAATGTTCAATCCGCAATACCCAATCCACAATCTTCAATCCTCAATCCCCAATCCTCAATCCTCAATCCTCAACCCTCAGTCCTCAATCCTTATTCTTCAATCCTCAATACCAAATCCTCAATCTTCAATCCTCAATCCTCAATCCTAAATTCTCAATCCTCAATCCTCGATCCTCAGACCTCAAACATCAGTACTCAACCCTCAGTCCTCGTCCTCAATCCACAACCCTCAATCGTCAATCTTCAATCTTCAATCATCAATATACGATCCTCAATCCTCAATCCTCAATCCTCAATCCTCAATCTTCAATCCTCATTCTTCAATCCTCAATACCCATTACTCAATCTTCAATCTTCAATCCTCAATCCTCAATCCTCAATTCTCAATCCTCAATCCCCAGTCCTCAGTCCTCAAACCTCAATCCTAAACCCTCAGCCCTCATCGTCAATCCTCAATCTTCAATCCTCAATCCTCAATCTTCAATGCTCAATACTCAATCTTCAATCATCAATCTTCAATCCTCTATCCTCAGTCCTCAATACTCAATCTTCAATCCTCGATCCTCAATCCTCAATCCTCAATCCTCTATCCTCAATCCTCGATCCTCAATCTTCAATCCACAGTCCCAAATCCTCAATCTTCAATCCTCAATCATCAGCCCTCAATCATCAATCCTCATTACTCAATCTTCAATCCTCAATTCTCAATCCTCAATCCTCAATCCTCATTCTTCAATCCTCAATACCTAATCCTCAATCTTCAATCCTCAGTCCTCAATCCACAATTCTCAATCCTCAATCCTCAATCTTCAATCCTCAATACTCAATACCCATTACTCAATCTTCAATCTTCAATCCTCAATCCTCAATCCTCAATTCTCAATTCTCAATCCTCAATCCCCAGTCCTCAGTCCTCAAACCTCAATCCTCAACCCTCAGCCCTCATCGTCAATCCTCAATCTTCAATCCTCAATCCTCAATCTTCAATGCTCAATACTCAATCTTCAATCATCAATCTTCAATCCTCAATCCTCAGTCCTCAATACTCAATCTTCAATCCTCGATCCTCAATCCTCAATCCTCAGTCCTCGTCCTCAATCCACAACGCTCAATCGTCAATCTTCAATCTTCAATCATCAATATACAATCCTCAATCCTCAATCCTCAATCCTCAATCCTCAATCTTCAATCCACATTCTTCAATCCTCAATACCCATTACTCAATCTTCAATCTTCAATCCTCAATCCTCAATCCTCAATTCTCAATCCTCAATCCCCAGTCCTCAGTCCTCAAACCTCAATCCTCAACCCTCAGCCCTCATCGTCAATCCTCAATCTTCAAACCTCAATCCTCAATCTTCAATGCTCAATACTCAATCTTCAATCATCAATCTTCAACCCTCAATCCTCAGTCCTCAATACTCAATCTTCAATCCTCGATCCTCAATCCTCAATCCGCAATCCTCGATCCTCAATCTTCAATCCACAGTCCCAAATCCTCAATCTTCAATCCTCAATCCTCAGCCCTCAATCATCAATCCTCATTACTCAGTCTTCAATCCTCAATTCTCAATCCTCAATCCTCAATCCTCATTCTTCAATCCTCAATACCTAATCCTCAATCTTCAATCCTCAATCCTCAATCCACAATTCTCAATCCTCAATCCTCAATCTTCAATCCTCAATACTCAATCGTCAATCCCCAATCCTCAATCCTCAATCCTCAATCCTCAGTGTTCAATCCGCGATACCCAATCCTCAATGTTCAATCCTCAATCCTCAATCCTCAATCCTCAATGCTCAATCATCAATCCCCAATCCTCAATCCTCAGTCCTCAAACATCAATCCTCAACCCTCAGCCCTCATCGTCAATCCTCAACCTTCAATCCTCAATCCTCAATCTTCAATGCTCAATACTCAACCTTCAACCCACAATCCTCAATTCTCAATCCTCAATCCTCAATCATCAATCCTCGGTCCCCAAACCTCAATCCTCAATCTTCAATCCTCAAAGCTCAATCTTCAATCCTCGATCCTCAATACTCAATCCTCAATCCTCAATCCTCAATCGTCAGTCTTCAATCCTAAATACTCAATCTTCAATCCTCAATCCTCAATCCTCAATCCTCAATACTCATTCCTCAATCCTCAATACCCAATCCTCAATCTTCAGTCCTCAATCCTCAATCCTCAATTCTCAATCCTCAATCCTCAGTCCTCAGTCCTCAAACCTCAATCCTCAACCCTCAATCCTCAATCTTCAATCCTCGATACTCAATCTTCAATCCTCAATACTCAGTCCTCAAACCTCAATTCTGAATCCTAAATCCTGAAACCTCAATCTTCGGCCCTCAGTCCTCAACAGTCAGTTGTCAATACTCAATCCTCAATAGAATATCCTCAATTCACAGTTTTCAATACACAATACTCAATCTGCAATCTTCAAACCTCTATCCACAAACATCAATTCTCATCACTCAACCCTCAACGCTCAGTCCTCAATGTTCAATCCTCAACCCTCAATCCTCAATCCTCAATCGTCAACCTTCAATTCTCAATCCTCAATCCTCAATCATCAATCCTCGTTCCCCAAACCTCAATCCTCAATCTTCAATCCTCAAAGCTCAATCTTCAATCCTCGATCCTCAATACTCAATCCTCAATCCTCAATCCTCAATCGTCAGTCTTCAATCCTAAATACTCATTCTTCAATCCTCAATACCAAATCCTCAATCTTCAATCCTCAATCCTCAATCCTAAATTCTCAATCCTCAATCCTCGATCCTCAGACCTCAAACATCAATACTCAACCCTCAGTCCTCGTCCTCAATCCACAACCCTCAATCCTCAATCCTCAATCTTCAATCATCAATATACAATCCTCAATCCTCAATCCTCAATCCTCAATCCTCAATCTTCAATCCTCATTCTTCAATCCTCAATACCCATCACTCAATCTTCAATCTTCAATACTCAATCCTCAATCCTCAATTCTCAATGCTCAATCCCCAGTCCTCAGTCCTTAAACCTCAATCCTCAACCCTCAGCCCTCATCGTCAATCCTCAATCTTCAATCCTCAATCCTCAGTCTTCAATGCTCAATACTCAATCTTCAATCATCAATCTTCAATCCTCAATCCTCAGTCCTCAATACTCAATCTTCAATCCTCGATCCTCAATCCTCAATCCTCAATCCTCAATCCTCAATCCTCGATCCTCAATCTTCAATCCACAGACCCAAATCCTCAATCTTCAATCCTCAATCCTCAGCCCTCAATCATCAATCCTCATTACTCAATCTTCAATCCTCAATTCTCAATCCTCAATCCTCAATCCTCATTATTCAATCCTCAATACCCAATCCACAATCTTCAATCCTCAATCCTCAATCCACAATTCTCAATCCTCAATCCTCAATCTTCAATCCTCAATACTCAATCGTCAATCCTCAATCCTCAATCCTCAATCCTCAATGTTCAATCCGCGATACCCAATCCTCAATATTCAATCCTCAATCCTCAATCCTCAATCCTCAATGCTCAATCATCAATCCCCAATCCTCAATCCTCAGTCCTCAAACCTCAATCCTCAACCCTCAGCCCTCATCGTCAATCCTCAATCTTCAATCCTCAATCCTCAATCTTCAATGCTCAATACTCAACCTTCAATCGACAATCCTCAATTCTCAATCCTCAATCCTCAATCATTAATCCTCAATCCTCAATCCTCAATCCTCAATCGTCAGTCTTCAATCCTCAATACTCAATCTTCAATCCTCAATCCTCAATCCTCAATCCTCAATCCTCATTCTTCAATCCTCAATACCCAATCCTCAATCCTCAATCTTTAATCCTCAAGCCTCAATCCTCAATTCTCAATCCTCAATCCTCAGTCCTCAGTCCTCAAACCTCAATGCTCAACCCTCATCCCGCATCCACAATCCTCAATCCTCAATCTTCAATCTTCAATCATCAATATTCAATCTTCAATCCTCAATCCTCAATCCTCAATCCTCAATCCTCAACCCTCAATGTTCAATCCGCAATACCCAATCCTCAATGTTCAATCCTCAATCCTCAATCCTCAATCCTCAATCCTCAATCGACAATCTTCATTCCTCAATCCTCAGTCCTCAATACTCAATCTTCAATCCACAATCCACAATTCTCAATCATCAGTCTTCAATCCTCAATACTCAATCTTCAATCCTCAATCCTCAAATCACAATCCTCAATCCTCATTCTTCAATCCTCAATACCCAATCCTCAATCCTCAATCTTTAATCCTCAATCCTCAATCCTCAATTCTCAATCCTCAATCCTCAGTCCTCAGTCCTCAAACCTCAATCCTCAACCCTCATCCCTCATCCACAATCCTCAATCCTCAATCTTCAATCCTCAATCCTCAGTCCTCAATACTCAATCTTCAATCCTCGATCCTCAATCCTCAATACTCAATCATCAATCCTCGATCCTCAATCTTCAATCCTCGGTCCCAAATCCTCAATCTTCAATCCTCAATCCTCAACCATCAATCTTCAATCCTCATTACTCAATCTTCAATCCTCAATTCTCAATCCTCAATCCTCGATCTTCAATCCTCAATCCTCAATCCACAATTCTCAATCCTCAATCCTCAATCCTCAGACCTCAAACATCAATACACAACCCTCAGTCCTTGTCCTCAATCCACAACCCTCAATCCTCAATCCTCAATCTTCAATCATCAATATTCAATCTTCAATCCTCAATCCTCAATCCTCAATCCTCAATCCTGAACCCTCAATGTTCAATCCGCAATTCCCAATCCTCAATCTTCAATCCTCAATCCTCAATCCTCAATCCTCAATCCTCAATCCCCAATCCTCAATCCTCAATCCTCAATCCTCAGTCCCCAAACCTCAACCCTCAATCTTCAATCCTCAAAGCACAATCTTCAATCCTCGATCCTCAATACTCAATCCTCAATCCTCAATCCTCAATCGTCAGTCTTCAATCCTCAATACTCAATCTTCAATCCTCAATCCTCAATCCTCAATCCTCATTCCTCAATCCTCAATGCCCAATCCTCAATCTTCAGTCCTCAATCCTCAATCCTCAATTCTCAATCCGCAATCCTCAGTCCTCAGTCCTCAAACCTCAATCCTCAACCCTCAGCCCTCATCCTCAATCCTCAATCCTCAACCCTCAATCCTCAATCTTCAATCTTCGATACTCAATCTTCAATCCTCAATCCTCAGTCCTCAAACCTCAATTCTGAATTCTCAATCCTGAATCCTCAATCTTCGGCCCTCAGTCCTCAACAATCAGTTGTCAATCCTCAATCCTCAATAGAATATCCTCAATTCACAGTTTTCAATACACAATACTCAATCTGCAATCTTCAAACCTCTATCCACAAACATCAATTCTCATCACTCAACCCTCAACGCTCAGTCCTCAATGTTCAATCCTCAATCCTCAATCCTCAATCCTCAATCGTCAACCTTCAATTCTCAATACTCAATCCTCAATACTCAATCTTCGATCCTCAATCCTCAATCCTCAATCCTCAATCCTCAATCTTCAAGCCTCAAAACTCAATCTTCAATCCTCGATCCTCAATACTCAATCCTCAATCCTCAATCCTCAATCGTCAGTCTTTGATCCTCAATACTCAATCTTCAAACATCAATCCTCGATCCTCAATCCTCAATCCTCATTCATCAATCCTCAATACCCAATCCTCAATCTTCAATCCTCAATCCTCAATCCTCAATTCTCAATCCTCAGTCCTCAGTCCTCAGTCCTCAAACCTCAATCCTCAACCCACAGCCCTCATCCTCAATCCTCAATCATCAACCCTCAATCCTCAATCTTCAATCCTCGATACTCAATCTTCAATCCTCAATCCTCAGTCCTCAAACCTCAATTCTGAATCCTCAATCCTGAATCCTCAATCTTCGGCCCTCAGTCCTCAACAGTCAGTTGTCAATCCTCAATCCTCAATAGAATATCCTCAATTCACAGTTTTCAATACACAATACTCAATCTGCAATCTTCAAACCTCTATCCACAAACATCAATCCTCATCACTCAACCCTCAACGCTCAGTCCTCAATGTTCAATGCTCAATCCTCAATCCTCAATCCTCAATCGTCAACCTTCAATTCTCAATACTCAATCCTCAATACTCAATCTTCGATCCTCAATCCTCAATCCTCGATCCTCAATACTCAATCCTCAATCCTCAATCCTCAATCGTCAGTCTTCAATCCTCAATACTCAATCTTCAAACATCAATCCTCAATCCTCAATCTTCAACCTTCAATTCTCAATACTCAATCTTCAGTCCTCAATCCTCAATCTTCAATCATCAATATTCAATCTTCAATCCTCAATCCTCAATCCTCAATCCTCAATCCTCAACCCTCAATGTTCAATCCGCAATACCCAATCCACAATCTTCAATCCTCAATCCCCAATCCTCAATCCTCAATCCTCAATCCTCAGTCCTCAATCCTCATTCTTCAATCCTCAATACCAAATCCTCAATCTTCAATCCTCAATCCTCAATCCTAAATTCTCAATCCTCAATCCTCGATCCTCAGACCTCAAACATCAATACTCAACCCTCAGTCCTCGTCCTCAATCCACAACCCTCAATCGTCAATCTTCAATCTTCAATCATCAATATACGATCCTCAATCCTCAATCCTCAATCCTCAATCCTCAATCTTCAATCCTCATTCTTCAATCCTCAATACCCATTACTCAATCTTCAATCTTCAATCCTCAATCCTCAATCCTCAATTCTCAATCCTCAATCCCCAGTCCTCAGTCCTCAAACCTCAATCCTAAACCCTCAGCCCTCATCGTCAATCCTCAATCTTCAATCCTCAATCCTCAATCTTCAATGCTCAATACTCAATCTTCAATCATCAATCTTCAATCCTCTATCCTCAGTCCTCAATACTCAATCTTCAATCCTCGATCCTCAATCCTCAATCCTCAATCCTCTATCCTCAATCCTCGATGCTCAATCTTCAATCCACAGTCCCAAATCCTCAATCTTCAATCCTCAATCATCAGCCCTCAATCATCAATCCTCATTACTCAATCTTCAATCCTCAATTCTCAATCCTCAATCCTCAATCCTCATTCTTCAATCCTCAATACCTAATCCTCAATCTTCAATCCTCAGTCCTCAATCCACAATTCTCAATCCTCAATCCTCAATCTTCAATCCTCAATACTCAAAACCCATTACTCAATCTTCAATCTTCAATCCTCAATCCTCAATCCTCTATTCTCAATTCTCAATCCTCAATCCCCAGTCCTCAGTCCTCAAACCTCAATCCTCAACCCTCAGCCCTCATCGTCAATCCTCAATCTTCAATCCTCAATCCTCAATCTTCAATGCTCAATACTCAATCTTCAATCATCAATCTTCAATCCTCAATCCTCAGTCCTCAATACTCAATCTTCAATCCTCGATCCTCAATCCTCAATCCTCAGTCCTCGTCCTCAATCCACAACCCTCAATCGTCAATCTTCAATCTTCAATCATCAATATACAGTCCTCAATCCTCAATCCTCAATCCTCAATCCTCAATCTTCAATCCACATTCTTCAATCCTCAATACCCATTACTCAATCTTCAATCTTCAATCCTCAATCCTCAATCCTCAATTCTCAATCCTCAATCCCCAGTCCTCAGTCCTCAAACCTCAATCCTCAACCCTCAGCCCTCATCGTCAATCCTCAATCTTCAAACCTCAATCCTCAATCTTCAATGCTCAATACTCAATCTTCAATCATCAATCTTCAATCCTCAATCCTCAGTCGTCAATACTCAATCTTCAATCCTCGATCCTCAATTCTCAATCCGCAATCCTCGATCCTCAATCTTCAATCCACAGTCCCAAATCCTCAATCTTCAATCCTCAATCCTCAGCCCTCAATCATCAATCCTCATTACTCAATCTTCAATCCTCAATTCTCAATCCTCAATCCTCAATCCTCATTCTTCAATCCTCAATACCTAATCCTCAATCTTCAATCCTCAATCCTCAATCCACAATTCTCAATCCTCAATCCTCAATCTTCAATCCTCAATACTCAATCGTCAATCCTCAATCCTCAGTCCTCAATCCTCAATCCTCAGTGTTCAATCCGCGATACCCAATCCTCAATGTTCAATCCTCAATCCTCAATCCTCAATCCTCAATGCTCAATCATCAATCCCCAATCCTCAATCCTCAGTCCTCAAACCTCAATCCTCAACCCTCAGCCCTCATCGTCAATCCTCAACCTTCAATCCTCAATCCTCAATCTTCAATGCTCAATACTCAACCTTCAACCCACAATCCTCAATTCTCAATCCTCAATCCTCAATCATCAATCCTCTGTCCCCAAACCTCAATCCTCAATCTTCAATCCTCAAAGCTCAATCTTCAATCCTCGATCCTCAATACTCAATCCTCAATCCTCAATCCTCAATCGTCAGTCTTCAATCCTAAATACTCAATCTTCAATCCTCAATCCTCAATCCTCAATCCTCAATACTCATTCCTCAATCCTCAATACCCAATCCTCAATCTTCAGTCCTCAATCCTCAATCCTCAATTCTCAATCCTCAATCCTCAGTCCTCAGTCCTCAAACCTCAATCCTCAACCCTCAATCCTCAATCTTCAATCCTCGATACTCAATCTTCAATCCTCAATACTCAGTCCTCAAACCTCAATTCTGAATCCTAAATCCTGAATCCTCAATCTTCGGCCCTCAGTCCTCAACAGTCAGTTGTCAATACTCAATCCTCAATAGAATATCCTCAATTCACAGTTTTCAATACACAATACTCAATCTGCAATCTTCAAACCTCTATCCACAAACATCAATTCTCATCACTCAACCCTCAACGCTCAGTCCTCAATGTTCAATCCTCAACCCTCAATCCTCAATCCTCAATCGTCAACCTTCAATTCTCAATACTCAATCCTCAATACTCAATCTTCGATCCTCAATCCTCAATCCTCAATCCTCAATCCTCAATCCTCAATCCTCAACCCTCAATGTTCAATCCGCAATACCCAATCCACAATCTTCAATCCTCAATCCCCAATCCTCAATCCTCAATCCTCAATCCTCAGTCCTCAATCCTCATTCTTCAATCCTCAATACCAAATCCTCAATCTTCAATCCTCAATCCTCAATCCTAAATTCTCAATCCTCAATCCTCGATCCTCAGACCTCAAACATCAATACTCAACCCTCAGTCCTCGTCCTCAATCCACAACCCTCAATCCTCAATCCTCAATCTTCAATCATCAATATACAATCCTCAATCCTCAATCCTCAATCCTCAATCCTCAATCTTCAATCCTCATTCTTCAATCCTCAATACCCATTACTCAATCTTCAATCTTCAATACTCAATCCTCAATCCTCAATTCTCAATCCTCAATCCCCAGTCCTCAGTCCTTAAACCTCAATCCTCAACCCTCAGCCCTCATCGTCAATCCTCAATCTTCAATCCTCAATCCTCAGTCTTCAATGCTCAATACTCAATCTTCAATCATCCATCTTCAATCCTCAATCCTCAGTCCTCAATACTCAATCTTCAATCCTCGATCCTCAATCCTCAATCCTCAATCCTCAATCCTCAATCCTCGATCCTCAATCTTCAATCCACAGAGCCAAATCCTCAATCTTCAATCCTCAATCCTCAATCCTCAATCCTCAATGTTCAATCCGCGATATCCAATCCTCAATATTCAATCCTCAATCCTCAATCCTCAATCCTCAATGCTCAATCATCAATCCCCAATCCTCAATCCTCAGTCCTCAAACCTCAATCCTCAACCCTCAGCCCTCATCGTCAATCCTCAATCTTCAATCCTCAATCCTCAATCTTCAATGCTCAATACTCAACCTTCAATCCACAATCCTCAATTCTCAATCCTCAATCCTCAATCATTAATCCTCAATCCTCAATCCTCAATCCTCAATCGTCAGTCTTCAATCCTCAATACTCAATCTTCAATCCTCAATCCTCAATCCTCAATCCTCAATCCTCATTCTTCAATCCTCAATACCCAATCCTCAATCCTCAATCTTTAATCCTCAAGCCTCAATCCTCAATTCTCAATCCTCAATCCTCAGTACTCAGTCCTCAAACCTCAATCCTCAACCCTCATCCCGCATCCACAATCCTCAATCCTCAATCTTCAATCCTCAATCCTCAGTCCTCAATACTCAACCTTCAATCCTCGATCCTCAATCCTCAATCCTCAATCCTCAATCCGCGATCCTCAATCTTCAATCCTCAGTCCCAAATACTCAATCTTCTATCCTCAATCCTCAACCCTCAATCGTCAATCCTCATTACTCAATCTTGGATCCTCAATCCTCAATCCTCAATCCTCAATCCTCATTCTTCAATCCTCAATACCCAATCCTCAATCTTCAATCCTCAATCCTCAATCCACAATTCTCAATCCTCAATCCTCAATCCTCAGACCTCAAACATCAATACACAACCCTCAGTCCTTGTCCTCAATCCACAACCCTCAATCCTCAATCCTCAATCTTCAATCATCAATATTCAATCTTCAATCCTCAATCCTCAATCCTCAATCCTCAATCCTCAACCCTCAATGTTCAATCCGCAATACCCAATCCTCAATGTTCAATCCTCAATCCTCAATCCTCAATCCTCAATCCTCAATCGACAATCTTCATTCCTCAATCCTCAGTCCTCAATACTCAATCTTCAATCCACAATCCACAATTCTCAATCATCAGTCTTCAATCCTCAATACTCAATCTTCAATCCTCAATCCTCAAATCACAATCCTCAATCATCATTCTTCAATCCTCAATACCCAATCCTCAATCCTCAATCTTTAATCCTCAATCCTCAATCCTCAATTCTCAATCCTCAATCCTCAGTCCTCAGTCCTCAAACCTCAATCCTCAACCCTCATCCCTCATCCACAATCCTCAATCCTGAATCTTCAATCCTCAATCCTCAGTCCTCAATACTCAATCTTCAATCCTCGATCCTCAATCCTCAATACTCAATCATCAATCCTCGATCCTCAATCTTCAATCCTCGGTCCCAAATCCTCAATCTTCAATCCTCAATCCTCAACCATCAATCTTCAATCCTCATTACTCAATCTTCAATCCTCAATTCTCAATCCTCAATCCTCGATCTTCAATCCTCAATCCTCAATCCACAATTCTCAATCCTCAATCCTCAATCCTCAGACCTCAAACATCAATACACAACCCTCAGTCCTTGTCCTCAATCCACAACCCTCAATCCTCAATCCTCAATCTTCAATCATCAATATTCAATCTTCAATCCGCAATCCTCAATCCTCAATCCTCAATCCTGAACCCTCAATGTTCAATCCGCAATTCCCAATCCTCAATCTTCAATCCTCAATACTCAATCCTCAATCCTCAATTCTCAATCCTCAATCCTCAATTCTCAATCCTCAATCCCCAGTCCTCAGTCCTCAAACCTCAATCCTCAACCCTCAGCCCTCATCGTCAATCCTCAATCTTCAATCCTCAATCCTCAATCTTCAATGCTCAATACTCAATCTTCGATCATCAATCTTCAATCCTCAATCCTCAGTCCTCAATACTCAATCTTCAATCCTCGATTCTCAATCCTCAATCCTCAATCCTCAATCCTCAATCCTCGATCCTCAATCTTCAATCCACAGTCCCAAATCCTCAATCTTCAATCCTCAATCCTCAGCCCTCAATCATCAATCCTCATTACTCAATCTTCAATCCTCAATTCTCAATCCTCAATCCTCAATCCTCATTATTCAATCCTCAATACCCAATCCACAATCTTCAATCCTCAATCCTCAATCCACAATTCTGAATCCTCAATCCTCAATCTTCAATCCTCAATACTCAATCGTCAATCCTCAATCCTCAATCCTCAATCCTCAATCCTCAATGTTCAATCCGCGATACCCAATCCTCAATGTTCAATCCTCAATCCTCAATCCTCAATACTCAATACTCAATCATCAATCCCCAATCCTCAATCCTCAGTCCTCAAACCTCAATCCTCAACCCTCAGCCCTCATCGTCAATCCTCAATCTTCAATCCTCAATCCTCAATCTTCAATGCTCAATACTCAACCTTCAATCCACAATCCTCAATTCTCAATCCTCAATCCTCAATCATCAATCCTCAATCCTCAATCCTCAATCCTCAATCGTCAGTCTTCAATCCTCAATACAACAATCTTCAATCCTCAATCCTCAATCCTCAATCCTCAATCCTCATTCTTCAATCCTCAATACCCAATCCTCAATCCTCAATCTTTAATCCTCAAGCCTCAATCCTCAATTCTCAATCCTCAATCCTCAGTCCTCAGTCCTCAAACCTCAGTCCTCAACCCTCATCCCGCATCCACAATCCTCAATCCTCAATCTTCAATCCTCAATCCTCAGTCCTCAATACTCAACCTTCAATCCTCGACCCTCAATCCTCAATCCTCAATACTCAATCCTCGATCCTCTATCTTCAATCCTCAGTCCCAAATCCTCAATCTTCAATCCTCAATCCTCAACCCTCAATCGTCAATCCTCATTACTCAATCTTGAATCCTCAATCCTCAATCCTCAATCCTCAATCCTCATTCTTCAATCCTCAATACCCAATCCTCAATCTTCAATCCTCAATCCTCAATCCACAATTCTCAATCCTCAATCCTCAATCCTCAGACCTCAAACATCAATACACAACCCTCAGTCCTTGTCCTCAATCCACAACCCTCAATCCTCAATCCTCAATCTTCAATCATCAATATTCAATCTTCAATCCTCAATCCTCAATCCTCAATCCTCAATCCTCAACCCTCAATGTTCAATCCGCAATACCCAATCCTCAATGTTCAATCCTCAATCCTCAATCCTCAATCCTCAATCCTCAATCCTCAATCTTCAATCCTCAATCCTCAGTCCTCAATACTCAATCTTCAATCCACAATCCTCAATCCTCAATCATCAGTCTTCAATCGTCAATACTCAATCTTCAATCCTCAATCCTCAGTCCTCAGTCCTCAATACTCAATCTTCAATCCTCGATCCTCAATCCTCAATCCTCAATCCTCAATCCTCGATCCTCAATCTTCAATGCTCAGTCCCAAATCCTCAATCTTCAATCCTCAATCCTCAACCATCAATCTTCAATCCTCATTACTCAATCTCCAATCCTCAATTCTCAATCCTCAATCCTCAATCTTCAATCCTCAATCCTCAATCCACAATTCTCAATCCTCAATCCTCAATCCTCAGACCTCAAACATCAATACACAACCCTCAGTCCTTGTCCTCAATCCACAACCCTCAATCCTCAATCCTCAATCTTCAATCATCAATATTCAATCTTCAATCCTCAATCCTCAATCCACAATACTCAATCCTGAACCCTCAATGTTCAATCCGCAATTCCCAATCCTCAATCTTCAATCCTCAATCCTCAATCCTCAATCCTCAATCCTCAATCCTCAATCCTCAATCCTCAATCCTCAATCCTCAATCCTCAGTCCCAAAACCTCAACCCTCAATCTTCAATCCTCAAAGCTCAATTTTCGATCCTCGATCCTCAATACTCAATCCTCAATCCTCGATCCTCAATCGTCAGCCTTCAATCCTCAATACTCAATCTTCAATCCTCAATCCTCAATCCTCAATCCTCAATCCTCATTCCTCAATCCTCAATACCCAATCCTCAATCTTCAGTCCTCAATCCTCAATCCTCAATTCTCAATCCTCAATCCTCAGTCCTCAGTCCTCAAACCTCAATCCTCAACCCTCAGCCCTCATCCTCAATCCTCAATCCTCAACCCTCAATCCTCAATCTTCAATCCTCGATACTCAATCTTCAATCCTCAATCCTCAGTCCTCAAACCTCAATTCTGAATCCTCAATCCTGAGTCCTCAATCTTCGGCCCTCAGTCCTCAACAATCAGTTGTCAATCCTCAATCCTCAATAGAATATCCTCAATTCACAGTTTTCAATACACAATACTCAATCTGCAATCTTCAAACCTCTATCCACAAACATCAATTCTCATCACTCAACCCTCAACGCTCATTCCTCAGTGTTCAATCCTCAATCCTCAATCCTCAATCCTCAATCGTCAACCTTCAATTCTCAATACTCAATCCTCAATACTCAATCTTCGATCCTCAATCCTCAATCCTCAATCCTCAATCCTCAATCTTCAAGCCTCAAAACTCAATCTTCAATCCTCGATCCTCAATACTCAATCCTCAATCCTCAACCCTCAGCCCTCATCCTCAATCCTCAATCCTCAACCCTCAGTCCTCAATCTTCAATCCTCGATACTCAATCTTCAATCCTCAATCCTCAGTCCTCAAACCTCAATTCTGAATCCTCAATCCTGAATCCTCAATCTTCGGCCCTCAGTCCTCAACAGTCAGTTGTCAATCCTCAATCCTCAATAGAATATCCTCAATTCACAGTTTTCAATACACAATACTCAATCTGCAATCTTCAAACCTCTATCCACAAACATCAATTCTCATCACTCAACCCTCAACGCTCAGTCCTCAATGTTCAATCCTCAATCCTCAATCCTCAATCCTCAATCGTCAACCTTCAATTCTCAATACTCAATCCTCAATACTCAATCTTCGATCCTCAATCCTCAATCCTCAATCCTCAATCCTCAACCTTCAATCCTCAAAACTCAATCTTCAATCCTCGATCCTCAATACTCAATCCTCAATCCTCAATCCTCAATCGTCAGTCTTCAATCCTCAATACTCAATCTTCAAGCATCAATCCTCAATCCTCAATCCTCAATCCTCATTCATCAATCCTCAATACCCAATCCTCAATCTTCAATCCTCAATCCTCAATCCTCAATTCTCAATCCTCAGTCCTCAGTCCTCAGTCCTCAAACCTCAATCCTCAACCCTCAGCCCTCATCCTCAATCCTCAATCCTCAACCCTCAATCCTCAATCTTCAATCCTCGATACTCAATCTTCAATCCTCCATCCTCAGTCCTCAAACCTCAATTCTGAATCCTCAATCCTGAATCCTCAATCTTCGGCCCTCAGTCCTCAACATTCAGTTGTCAATCCTCAATCCTCAATAGAATATCCTCAATTCACAGTTTTCAATACACAATACTCAATCTGCAATCTTCAAACCTCTATCCACAAACATAAATTCTCATAACTCAACCCTCAACGCTCAGTCCTCAATGTTCAATCCTCAATCCTCAATCCTCAATCCTCAATCGTCAACCTTCAATTCTCAATACTCAATCTTCAGTCCTCAATCCTCAATCTTCAATCATCAATATTCAATCTTCAATCCTCAATCCTCAATCCTCAATCCTCAATCCTCAACCCTCAATGTTCAATCCGCAATACCCAATCCACAATCTTCAATCCTCAATCCCCGATCCTCAATCCTCAATCCTCAATCCTCAGTCCTCAATCCTCATTCTTCAATCCTCAATACCAAATCCTCAATCTTCAATCCTCAATCCTCAATCCTAAATTCTCAATCCTCAATCCTCGATCCTCAGACCTCAAACATCAATACTCAACCCTCAGTCCTCGTCCTCAATCCACAACCCTCAATCGTCAATCTTCAATCTTCAATCATCAATATACAATCCTCAATCCTCAATCCTCAATCCTCAATCCTCAGTGTTCAATCCGCGATACCCAATCCTCAATGTTCAATCCTCAGTCCTCAATCCTCAATCCTCAATGCTCAATCATCAATCCCCAATCCTCAATCCTCTGTCCTCAAACCTCAATCCTCAACCCTCAGCCCTCATCGTCAATCCTCAATCTTCAATCCTCAATCCTCAATCTTCAATGCTCAATACTCAACCTTCAACCCACAATCCTCAATTCTCAATCCTCAATCCTCAATCATCAATCCTCAGTCCCCAAACCTCAATCCTCAATCTTCAATCCTCAAAGCTCAATCTTCAATCCTCGATCCTCAATACTCAATCCTCAATCCTCAATCCTCAATCGTCAGTCTTCAATCCTCAATACTCAATCTTCAATCCTCAATCCTCAATTCTCAATCCTCAATCCTCATTCCTCAATCCTCAATACCCAATCCTCAATCTTCAGTCCTCAATCCTCAATCCTCAATTCTCAATCCTCAATCCTCTGTCCTCAGTCCTCAAACCTCAATCCTAAACCCTCAGCCCTCATCCTCAATCCTCAATCCTCAACACTCAATCCTAAATCTTCAATCCTCGATACTCAATCTTCAATCCTCAATCCTCAGTCCTCAAACCTCAATTCTGAATCCTCAATCCTGAATCCTCAATCTTCGGCCCT
Organism: Calliopsis andreniformis; assembly: GCF_051401765.1. Taxonomy (NCBI): domain Eukaryota; kingdom Metazoa; phylum Arthropoda; class Insecta; order Hymenoptera; family Andrenidae; genus Calliopsis; species Calliopsis andreniformis. The sequence goes on from NW_027480452.1 coordinate 4,756,655, forward strand.
CAGTCCTCAACAATCAGTTGTCAATCCTCAATCCTCAATAGAATATCCTCAATTCACAGTTTTCAATACACAATACTCAATCTGCAATCTTCAAACCTCTATCCACAAACATCAATTCTCATCACTCAACCCTCAACCCTCAGTCCTCAATGTTCAATCCTCAATCCTCAATCCTCAATCCTCAATCGTCAACCTTCAATTCTCAATACTCAATCCTCAATACACAATCTTCGATCCTCAATCCTCAAACCTCAATCCTCAATCCTCAATCTTCAATCCTCAAAACTCAATCTTCAATCCTCGATCCTCAATACTCAATCCTCAATCCTCAATCCTCAATCGTCAGTCTTCAATCCTCAATACTCAATCTTCAAACATCAATCCTCAATCCTCAATCCTCAATCCTCATTCATCAATCCTCAATACCCAATCCTCAATCTTCAATCCTCAATCCTCAGTCCTCAGTCCTCAGTCCTCAAACCTCAATCCTCAACCCTCAGCCCTCATCCTCAATCCTCAATCCTCAACCCTCAATCCTCAATCTTCAATCCTCGATACTCAATCTTCAATCCTCAATACTCAGTCCTCAAACCTCAATTCTGAATCCTCAATCCTGAATCCTCAATCTTCGGCCCTCAGTCCTCAACAGTCAGTTGTCAATCCTCAATCCTCAATAGAATATCCTCAATTCACAGTTTTCAATACACAATACTCAATCTGCAATCTTCAAACCTCTATCCACAAACATCAATTCTCATCACTCAACCCTCAACGCTCAGTCCTCAATGTTCAATCCTCAATCCTCAATCCTCAATCCTCAATCGTCAACCTTCAATTCTCAATACTCAATCCTCAATACTCAATCTTCGATCCTCAATCCTCAATCCTCAATCCTCAATCCTCAATCCTCAATCCTCAACCCTCAATGTTCAATCCGCAATACCCAATCCACAATCTTCAATCCTCAATCCCCAATCCTCAATCCTCAATCCTCAATCCTCAGTCCTCAATCATCATTCTTCAATCCTCAATACCAAATCCTCAATCTTCAATCCTCAATCCTCAATCCTAAATTCTCAATCCTCAATCCTCGATCCTCAGACCTCAAACATCAATACTCAACCCTCAGTCCTCGTCCTCAATCCACAACCCTCAATCCTCAATCCTCAATCTTCAATCATCAATATACAATACTCAATCCTCAATCCTCAATCCTCAATCCTCAAACTTCAATCCTCATTCTTCAATCCTCAATACCCATAACTCAATCTTCAATCTTCAATACTCAATCCTCAATCCTCAATTCTCAATCCTCAATCCCCAGTCCTCAGTCCTCAAACCTCAATCCTCAACCCTCAGCCCTCATCGTCAATCCTCAATCTTCAATCCTCAATCCTCAATCTTCAATGCTCAATACTCAATCTTCAATCATCAATCTTCAATCCTCAATCCTCAGTCCTCAATACTCAATCTTCAATCCTCGATTCTCAATCCTCAATCCTCAATCCTCAATCCTCAACCCTCGATCCTCAATCTTCAATCCACAGTCCCAAATCCTCAATCTTCAATCCTCAATCCTCAGCCCTCAATCATCAATCCTCATTACTCAATCTTCAATCCTCAATTCTCAATCCTCAATCCTCAATCCTCATTATTCAATCCTCAATACCCAATCCACAATCTTCAATCCTCAATCCTCAATCCACAATTCTCAATCCTCAATCCTCAATCTTCAATCCTCAATACTCAATCGTCAATCCTCAATCCTCAATCCTCAATCCTCAATCCTCAATGTTCAATCCGCGATACCCAATCCTCAATGTTCAATCCTCAATCCTCAATCCTCAATCCTCAATGCTCAATCATCAATCCCCAATCCTCAATCCTCAGTCCTCAAACCTCAATCCTCAACCCTCAGCCCTCATCGTCAATCCTCAATCTTCAATCCTCAATCCTCAATCTTCAATGCTCAATACTCAACCTTCAATCCACAATCCTCAATTCTCAATCCTCAATCCTCAATCATCAATCCTCAATCCTCAATCCTCAATCCTCAATCGTCAGTCTTCAATCCTCAATACTCTATCTTCAATCCTCAATCCTCAATCCTCAATCCTCAATCCTCATTCTTCAATCCTCAATACCCAATCCTCAATGTTCAATCCTCAATCCTCAATCCTCAATCCTCAATCCTCAATCCTCAATCTTCAATCCTCAACCCTCAGTCCTCAATACTCAATCTTCAATCCACAATCCTCAATCCTCAATCATCAGACTTCAATCGTCAATACTCAATCTTCAATCCTCAATCCTCAGTCCTTAGTCCTCAATACTCAATCTTCAATCCTCGATCCTCAATCCTCAATCCTCAATCCTCAATCCTCGATCTTCAATCTTCAATCCTCAGTCCCAAATCCTCAATCTTAAATCCTCAATCCTCAACCATCAATCTTCAATCCTCATTACTCAATCTCCAATCCTCAATACTCAATCCTCAATCCTCAATCTTCAATCCTCAATCCTCAATCCACAATTCTCAATCCTCAATCCTCAATCCTCAGACCTCAAACATCAATACACAACCCTCAGTCCTTGTCCTCAATCCACAACCCTCAATCCTCAATCCTCAATCTTCAATCATCAATATTCAATCTTCAATCCTCAATCCTCAATCCTCAATCCTCAATCCTGAACCCTCAATGTTCAATCCGCAATTCCCAATCCTCAATCTTCAATCCTCAATCCTCAATCCTCAATCCTCAATCCTCAATCCTCAATCCTCAATCCTCAATCCTCAATCCTCAGTCCCAAAACCTCAACCCTCAATCTTCAATCCTCAAAGCTCAATTTTCAATCCTCGATCCTCAATACTCAATCCTCAATCCTCGATCCTCAATCGTCAGCCTTCAATCCTCAATACTCAATCTTCAATCCTCAATCCTCAATCCTCAATCCTCAATCCTCATTCCTCAATCCTCAATACCCAATCCTCAATCTTCAGTCCTCAATCCTCAATCCTCAATTCTCAATCCTCAATCCTCAGTCCTCAGTCCTCAAACCTCAATCCTCAACCCTCAGCCCTCATCCTCAATCCTCAATCCTCAACCCTCAATCCTCAATCTTCAATCCTCGATACTCAATCTTCAATCCTCAATCCTCAGTCCTCAAACCTCAATTCTGAATCCTCAATCCTGAGTCCTCAATCTTCGGCACTCAGTCCTCAACAATCAGTTGTCAATCCTCAATCCTCAATAGAATATCCTCAATTCACAGTTTTCAATACACAATACTCAATCTGCAATCTTCAAACCTCTATCCACAAACATCAATTCTCATCACTCAACCCTCAACGCTCAGTCCTCAATGTTCAATCCTCAATCCTCAATCCTCAATCCTCAATCGTCAACCTTCAATTCTCAATACTCAATCCTCAATACTCAATCTTCGATCCTCAATCCTCAATCCTCAGTCCTCAATCCTCAATCTTCAAGCCTCAAAACTCAATCTTCAATCCTCGATCCTCAATACTCAATCCTCAATCCTCAATCCTCAATCGTCAGTCTTCAATCCTCAATACTCAATCTTCAAGCATCAATCCTCAATCCTCAATCCTCAATCCTCATTCATCAATCCTCAATACCCAATCCTCAATCTTCAATCCTCAATCCTCAGTCCTCAATTCTCAATCCTCAGTCCTCAGTCCTCAGTCCTCAAACCTCAATCCTCAACCCTCAGCCCTCATCCTCAATCCTCAATCCTCAACCCTCAATCCTCAATCTTCAATCCTCGATACTCAATCTTCAATCCTCCATCCTCAGTCCTCAAACCTCAATTCTGAATCCTCAATCCTGAATCCTCAATCTTCGGCCCTCAGTCCTCAACATTCAGTTGTCAATCCTCCATCCTCAATAGAATATCCTCAATTCACAGCTTTCAATACACAATACTCAATCTGCAATCTTCAAACCTCTATCCACAAACATAAATTCTCATAACTCAACCCTCAACGCTCAGTCCTCAATGTTCAATCCTCAATCCTCAATCCTCAATCCTCAATCGTCAACCTTCAATTCTCAATACTCAACCTTCAGTCCTCAATCCTCAATCTTCAATCATCAATATTCAATCTTCAATCCTCAATCCTCAATCCTCAATCCTCAATCCTCAACCCTCAATGTTCAATCCGCAATACCCAATCCACAATCTTCAATCCTCAATCCCCGATCCTCAATCCTCAATCCTCAATCCTCAGTCCTCAATCCTCATTCTTCAATCCTCGATACCAAATCCTCAATCTTCAATCCTCAATCCTCAATCCTAAATTCTCAATCCTCAATCCTCGATCCTCAGACCTCAAACATCAATACTCAACCCTCAGTCCTCGTCCTCAATCCACATCCCTCAATCGTCAATCTTCAATCTTCAATCATCAATATACAATCCTCAATCCTCAATCCTCAATCCTCAATCCTCAGTGTTCAATCCGCGATACCCAATCCTCAATGTTCAATCCTCAATCCTCAATCCTCAATCCTCAATGCTCAATCATCAATCCCCAATCCTCAATCCTCTGTCCTCAAACCTCAATCCTCAACCCTCAGCCCTCATCGTCAATCCTCAATCTTCAATCCTCAATCCTCAATCTTCAATGCTCAATACTCAACCTTCAACCCACAATTCTCAATTCTCAATCCTCAATCGTCAATCATCAATCCTCAGTCCCCAAACCTCAATCCTCAATCTTCAATCCTCAAAGCTCAATCTTCAATCCTCGATCCTCAATACTCAATCCTCAATCCTCAATCCTCAATCGTCAGTCTTCAATCCTCAATACTCAATCTTCAATCCTCAATCCTCAATCCTCAATCCTCAATCCTCATTCCTCAATCCTCAATACCCAATCCTCAATCTTCAGTCCTCAATCCTCAATCCTCAATTCTCAATCCTCAATCCTCTGTCCTCAGTCCTCAAACCTCAATCCTCAACCCTCAGCCCTCATCCTCAATCCTCAATCCTCAACCCTCAATCCTCAATCTTCAATCCTCGATACTCAATCTTCAATCCTCAATACTCAGTCCTCAAACCTCAATTCTGAATCCTCAATCCTGAATCCTCAATCTTCGGCCCTCAGTCCTCAACATTCAGTTGTCAATCCTCAATCCTCAATAGAATATCCTCAATTCACAGTTTTCAATACACAATACTCAATCTGCAATCTTCAAACCTCTATCCACAAACATCAATTCTCATCACTCAACCCTCAACGCTCAGTCCTCAATGTTCAATCCTCAATCCTCAATCCTCAATCCTCAACCGTCAACCTTCAATTCTCAATACTCAATCCTCAATACTCAATCTTCGATCCTCAATCCTCAATCCTCAATCCTCAATCCTCAACCCTCAATCCTCAACCCTCAATGTTCAATCCGCAATACCCAATCCACAATCTTCAGTCCTCAATCCCCAATCCTCAATCCTCAATCCTCAATCCTCAGTCCTCAATCCTCATTCTTCAATCCTCAATACCAAATCCTCTATCTTCAATCCTCAATCCTCAATCCTAAATTCTCAATCCTCAATCCTCGATCCTCAGACCTCAAACATCAATACTCAACCCTCAGTCCTCGTCCTCAATCCACAACCCTCAATCCTCAATCCTCAATCTTCAATCATCAATATACAATCCTCAATCCTCAATCCTCAATCCTCAATCCTCAATCTTCAATCCTCATTCTTCAACCCTCAATACCCATTACTCAATCTTCAATCTTCAATACTCAATCCTCAATCCTCAATTCTCAATCCTCAATCCCCAGTCCTCAGTCCTCAAACCTCAATCCACAACCCTCAGCCCTCATCGTCAATCCTCAATCTTCAATCCTCAATCCTCAATCTTCAATGCTCAATACTCAATCTTCAATCATCAATCTTCAATCCTCAATCCTCAGTCCTCAATACTCAATCTTCAATCCTCGATCCTCAATCCTCAATCCTCAATCCTCAATCCTCAACCCTCGATCCTCAATCTTCAATCCACAGTCCCAAATCCTCAATCTTCAACCCTCAATCCTCAGCCCTCAATCATCAATCCTCATTACTCAATCTTCAATCCTCAATTCTCAATCCTCAATCCTCAATCCTCATTATTCAATCCTCAATACCCAATCCACAATCTTCAATCCTCAATCCTCAATCCACAATTCTCAATCCTCAATCCTCAATCTTCAATCCTCAATACTCAATCGTCAATCCTCAATCCTCAATCCTCAATCCTCAATCCTCAATGTTCAATCCGCGATACCCAATCCTCAATGTTCAATCCTCAATCCTCAATCCTCAATCCTCAATGCTCAATCATCAATCCCCAATCCTCAATCCTCAGTCCTCAAACCTCAATCCTCAACCCTCAGCCCTCATCGTCAATCCTCAATCTTCAATCCTCAATCCTCAATCTTCAATGCTCAATACTCAACCTTCAATCCACAATCCTCAATTCTCAATCCTCAATCCTCAATCATCAATCCTCAATCCTCAATCCTCAATCCTCAATCGTCAGTCTTCAATCCTCAATACTCAATCTTCAATCCTCAATCCTCAATCCTCAATCCTCAATCCTCATTCTTCAATCCTCAATACCCAATCCTCAATCCTCAATCTTTAATCCTCAAGCCTCAATCCTCAATTCTCAATCCTCAATCCTCAGTCCTCAGTCCTCAAACCTCAATCCTCAACCCTCATCCCGCATCCACAATCCTCAATCCTCAATCTTCAATGCTCAATCCTCAGTCCTCAATACTCAACCTTCAATCCTCGATCCTCAATCCTCAATCCTCAATCCTCAATCCTCGATCCTCAATCTTCAATCCTCAGTCCCAAATTGTCAATCTTCAATCCTCAATCCTCAACCCTCAATCGTCATTCCTCATTACTCAATCTTGAATCCTCAATCCTCAATCCTCAATCCTCAATCCTCATTCTTCAATCCTCAATACCCAATCCTCAATCTTCAATCCTCAATCCTCAATCCACAATTCTCAATCCTCAATCCTCAATCCTCAGACCTCAAACATCAATACACAACCCTCAGTCCTTGTCCTCAATCCACAACCCTCAATCCTCAATCCTCAATCTTCAACCATCAATATTCAATCTTCAATCCTCAATCCACAATCCTCAATCCTCAATCCTCAATCCTCAATGTTCAATCCGCAATACCCAATCCTCAATGTTCAATCCTCAATCCTCAATCTTCAATCCTCAATCCTCAATCCTCAATCGTCAGTCTTCAATCCTCAATACTCAATCTTCAATCCTCAATCCTCAATCCTCAATCCTCAATCCTCATTCCTCAATCCTCAATAGCCAATCCTCAATCTTCAGTCCTCAATCCTCAATCCTCAATACTCAATCCTCAATCCTCAGTCCTCAGTCCTCAAACCTCAATCCTCATTACTCAATCTTCAATCCTCAATTCTCAATCCTCAATCCTCAGTCCTCATTATTCAATCCTAAATACCCAATCCACAATCTTCAATCCTCAATCCTCAATCCACAATTCTCAATCCTCAATCCTCAATCTTCAATCCTCAGTACTCAATCGTCAATCCTCAATCCTCAATCCTCAATCCTCAATCGTCAACCTTCAATTCTCAATACTCAATCCTCAATACTCAATCTTCGATCCTCAATCCTCAATCCTCAATCCTCAATCCTCAATCCTCAATCCTCAACCCTCAATGTTCAATCCGCAATACCCAATCCACAATCTTCAATCCTCAATCCCCAATCCTCAATCCTCAATCCTCAATCCTCAGTCCTCAATCCTCATTCTTCAATCCTCAATACCCAATCCTCAATCTTCAATCCTCAATCCTCAATCCACAATTCTCAATCCTCAATCCACAATCCTCAGACCTCAAACATCAATACACAACCCTCAGTCCTTGTCCTGAATCCACAACCCTCAATCCTCAATCCTCAATCTTCAATCATCAATATTCAATCTTCAATCCTCAATCCTCAATCCTCAATCCTCAATCCTCAACCCTCAATGTTCAATCCGCAATACCCAATCCTCAATGTTCAATCCTCAATCCTCAATCCTCAATCCTCAGTCCTCAATCCTCAATCTTCAATCCTCAATCCTCAGTCCTCAATACTCAATCTTCAATCCACAATCCTCAATCCTCAATCATCAGTCTTCAATCCTCAATACTCAATCTTCAATCCTCAATCCTCAAACCACAAACCTCAATCCTCATTCTTCAATCCTCAATACCCAATCCTCAATCCTCAATCTTTAATCCTCAATCCTCAATCCTCAATTCTCAATCCTCAATCCTCAGTCCTCAGTCTTCAAACCTCAATCCTCAACCCTCATCCCTCATCCACAATCCTCAATCCTCAATCTTCAATCCTCAATCCTCAGTCCTCAATACTCAATCTTCAATCCTCGATCCTCAATACTCAATCCTCAATTCTCAATCCTCGATCCTCAATCTTCAATCCTCAGTCCCAAATCCTCAATCTTCAATCCTCAATCCTCAATCCTCAATCTTCAATCATCAATATTCAATCTTCAATCCTCAATCCTCAATCCTCAATCCTCAATACTGAACACTCAATGTTCAATCCGCAATTCCCAATCCTCAATCTTCAATCCTCAATCCTCAATCCTCAATCCTCAATCCTCAATCCTCAATCCTCAATCCTCAATCCTCAATCCTCAGTCCCCAAACCTCAACCCTCAATCTTCAATCCTCAAAGCTCAATCTTCAATCCTCGATCCTCAATACTCAATCCTCAATCCTCAATCCTCAATCGTCAGTCTTCAATCCTCAATACTCAATCTTCAATCCTCAATCCTCAATCCTCAATCCTCAATCCTCATTCCTCAATCCTCAATACCCAATCCTCAATCTTCAGTCCTCAATCCTCAATCCTCAATTCTCAATCCTCAATCCTCAGTCCTCAGTCCTCAAACCTCAATCCTCATTACTCAATCTTCAATCCTCAATTCTCAATCCTCAATCCTCAATCCTCATTATTCAATCCTCAATACCCAATCCACAATCTTCAATCCTCAATCCTCAATCCACAATTCTCAATCCTCAATCCTCAATCTTCAATCCTCAATACTCAATCGTCAATCCTCAATCCTCAATCCTCAATCCTCAATCGTCAACCTTCAATTCTCAATACTCAATCCTCAATACTCAATCTTCGATCCTCAATCCTCAATCCTCAATCCTCAATCCTCAATCCTCAATCCTCAACCCTCAATGTTCAATCCGCAATACCCAATCCACAATCTTCAATCCTCAATCCCCAATCCTCAATCCTCAATCCTCAATCCTCAGTCCTCAATCCTCATTCTTCAATCCTCAATACCAAATCCTCAATCTTCAATCCTCAATCCTCAATCTTAAATTCTCAATCCTCAATCCTCGATCCTCAGACCTCAAACATCAATACTCAACCCTCAGTCCTCGTCCTCAATCCACAACCCTCAATCCTCAATCCTCAATCTTCAATCATCAATATACAATCCTCAATCCTCAATCCTCAATCCTCAATCTTCAATCCTCATTCTTCAATCCTCAATACCCATTACTCAATCTTCAATCTTCAATACTCAATCCTCAATCCTCAATTCTCAATCCTCAATCCCCAGTCCTCAGTCCTCAAACCTCAATCCTCAACCCTCAGCCCTCATCGTCAATCCTCAATCTTCAATCCTCAATCCTCAATCTTCAATGCTCAATACTCAATCTTCAATCATCAATCTTCAATCCTCAATCCTCAGTCCTCAATACTCAATCTTCAATCCTCGATCCTCAATCCTCAATCCTCAATCCTCAATCCTCAATCCTCAACCCTCGATCCTCAATCTTCAATCCACAGTCCCAAATCCTCAATCTTCAACCCTCAATCCTCAGCCCTCAATCATCAATCCTCATTACTCAATCTTCAATCCTCAATTCTCAATCCTCAATCCTCAATCCTCATTATTCAATCCTCAATACCCAATCCACAATCTTCAATCCTCAATCCTCAATCCACAATTCTCAATCCTCAATCCTCAATCTTCAATCCTCAATACTCAATCGTCAATCCTCAATCCTCAATCCTCAATCCTCAATCCTCAATGTTCAATCCGCGATACCCAATCCTCAATGTTCAATCCTCAATCCTCAATCCTCAATCCTCAATCCTCAATCCTCAACCTTCAATCCTCAGTCCTCAATCCTCAATCCTCAATCCTCAATCCTCAATCTTCAATCCTCAACACTCAATATTCAATCCCCAATCCTCAATCTTCAATACTCAATACTCAATCTTCAACCCTCAATCCTCAATACTCAATCCTCAATCCTCATTCTTCAATCCTCAATACCCAATCCTCAATCATCAATCCTCAATCCTCAATTCGCTATCCTCAATCCTCAATCCTCAGACCTCAAGCATCAATACTCAACCCACAGTCCTCGTCCTCAACCCAAAACCCTCAATCCACAATCCTCAATCTTCATTCATCAATATTCAACTTTCAATCCTCAATCCTCAATCCTCAACGTTCAATCCTCAATACCCAATCCTCAATCTTCAATCTTCAATCCTCAGTCCTCAATCCTCAATCCTCAATCCTCAATCCTCTGTCCTCAAACCTCAATCCTGAATCCTCAACCATGAATCCTCAATCTTCAGCCCTCAGTCCTCAACAATCAGTTGTCAATACTCAATCCTCAATAGAATATGATCAATTCACAGTTTTCAATACTCAATACTCAATCTGCAATCTTCAAAGCTCTATCCGCAAACATCAATCCTCATCACTCAACCCTCAACACTCAGTCCCCAATCCTCAATATTCAATCCTCAACCTTCAATCCTCAATACTCAATCTTCAATCCTCAATCCTCAAACCTCAATCCTCAATTCTCAATCCTCAATCCTCAATCTCAATCCTCAATCCTCCATCCCCAATCGTCAATCTTCAATCCTCAATACTCAATCTTCAATCCTCAATCCTCAATCCTCAATCCTCAATCTTCATTCTTCAATCCTCAATACCCAATCCTCAATATTCAAACCTCAATCCTCGATCCTCAATCCTCAATCCTCAATCCTCAATCCAATATCCTCAAACCACAATCCTCAACCGTCAGTCCTCGTCCTCAAACCTCAACCCTCAATTCTCAATCCTCAATCTTTAATCATCAATACTCAATCTTCAATCCTCAATCCTCAATCCTCAACCCTCAATCCTCAGTCCTCAAACCTCAATCCCGAATCCTCAACCCTGAATCCTCAATCTTCAGCCCTCAGTCCTCAACAATCAGTTGTCAATACTCAATCCTCAATAGAATATGATCAATTCACAGTTTTCAATACTCAATACTCAATCTGCAATCTTCAAATCTCTATCCACAAACATCAATTCTCATCACTCAAACCTCAACACTCAGTCCCCAATCCTCAATCTTCAATCCACATTCCTCAATCCTCAATCCTCAGTCCTCAATAATCAATCCTCAATACTCAATCTTCAATCCTCAACCCTCAATCCTCAACCGTCAATCCTCAATCCTCAATCGTCAGTCTTCTAACCTCAATACCCAATCTTCAATCCTCAATCCCCAATCCTCAATCCTCAATCCTCATTCTTCAATCCTCAATACCCAATCCTCAATTCTCAATCCTCAATCCGCAGTCCTTAGTACTCAAACCTCAATCCTCAACCCTCAGCCCTCATCCTCAATCCTCAATCATCAATCCTCAATCTTCGATATTCAATCCTCAATACTCAATCTTCAATCCTCAATCCTCGGTCCTCAAACCTCTATTCTGAATCCTCCTTCCTGAATCATCAATCTTCAGCACTCAGTCCTCAACAATCAGTTGTCAATCCTCAATCCTCAATAGAATATCCTCCATTCACAATTTTCAATCCTCAATCCTCAATCCTCAATCCTCAATCTTCAATCCTCAGCTCCAAATATTCAATCTTCAATCCTCAATCTTCAATCCTCAATCTTCAATCCTCAGTACTCAATCTTCAATCCTCAATACTCAATCCACAATCCTCAGTCCTCAAACCCCAATCCCGAATCCTCAATCCTTAATCCTCAACCTTCAGCCCTCAGTCCTCAACAATCAGTTGTCAATCCTCAATCCTCAATAGAATATCATCAATTCACAGCTTTCAATACTCAATACTCGATCTGCAATCTTCAAATCTCTATCCACAAACATCAATTCTCATCACTCAAACCTCAACACTCAGTCCCCAATCCTCAATCTTCAATCCTCAATCCTCAATCCTCAATCCTCAGTCCTCAATCTTCAATTCTCAATACTCAATCTTCAATCCTCAGTCCTCAATCCTCAATCCTCAATCCTTAATCCTCAATCCTCAATCCTCATTCTTCAATCCTCAATACTCAATCCTCAATACTCAATCTTCAATCCTCTACCGTCAGTCCTCGTCCTCAAACCTCAACCCTCAATCCTCAATCCTCAATCTTCAATCATCAATGCTCAATCCTCAATCTTCAACCCTCAACCATCAATCCTCAATACGTAACCATCAATCCTCAATTCTCAATACTCAATAGAATATCCTGAATTCTCATGGTACAATACTCAATCCACAATATTCAATAATCAACTCTCAATCCACAAACATCAATTCTCATCACTCAACCCTCAACACTCAGTCCTCAATCTCCGATCCTCAATCCCCTATCCTCAATCTTCAATCCTCAATACTCAATCTTCAATCCTCAGTCCTCAATTCTCAATCCTCAATCCTCAATCCTCAATCCTCAATCCTCAATCCTCATTCCTCAACCCTCAATCCTCAGTCCTCAAACCTCAATCCCGAATCCTCAATCCTGAATCCTCAATCATCGGCCCTCAGTCCTCAACAGTCAGTTGTCAATCCTCAATCCTCAATAGAATATCCTCAATTCACAGTTTTCAATACACAATACTCAATCTGCAATCTTCAAACCTCTATCCACAGACATAAATTCTCATAACTCAAACCTCAACGCTCAGTCCTCAATGTTCAATCCTCAATCCTCAATCCTCAATCCTCAATCCTCAATCTTCAATACTCAATACTCAATCTTCAATCCTCAATCCTCAATACTCAATCCTCAATCCTCATTCTTCAATCCTCAATACCCAATCCTCAATCTTCAATCCTCAATCCTCAATTCGCTAACCTCAATCCTCAATCCTCAGACCTCAAGCATCAATACTCAACCCACAGTCCTCGTCCTCAACCCACAACCCTCAATCCACAATCCTCAATCTTCATTCATCAATATTCAACTTTCAATCCTCAATCCTCAATCCTCAATCCTCAACGTTCAATCCTCAATACCCAATCCTCAATCTTCAATCCTCAATCCTCAGTCCTCAGTCCTCAATCCTCAATCCTCAATCCTCAATCCTCTGCCCTCAAACCTCAATCCTGAATCCTCAACCATGAATCCTCAATCTTCAGCCCTCAGTCCTCAACAATCAGTTGTCAATCCTCAATCCTCAATAGAATATCATCAATTCACAGCTTTCAATACTCAATACTCACTCTGCAATCTTCAAATCTCTATCCACAAACATCAATCCTCATCACTCAACCCTCAACACTCAGTCCCCAATCCTCAATATTCAATCCTCAACCTTCAATCCTCAATACTCAATCGTCAATCTTCAATCCTCAATACTCAATCTTCAATCCTCAATACTCAACCCTCAATCCTCAATCTTCATTCTTCAATCCTCAATACCCAATCCTCAATATTCAAACCTCAATCCTCGATCCTCAATCCTCAATCCTCAATCCTCAATCCTCAATCCTCAAACCTCAATCCTCAACCGTCAGTCCTCGTCCTCAAACCTCAACCCTCAATCCTTAATCCTCAATCTTCAATCATCAATACTCAATCTTCAATCCTCACTAATCAATCCTCAATCTTCAATCCTCAATCCTCAATAATCAACGCACAACCCTCAACCATCAATTCTCCATACTCAACCATCAATCCTCAAATCTCAATACTCAATAGAATATCCTGAATTCTCATGGTTCAATACTCAATCCACAATTTCAATAATCAAATCTCAATCCTCAAACATCAATTCTCAACACTCAATCCTCAACACTCGGTCCTCTCTCTTCAATCCTCCATCCTCAATCCTCTATCCTCAAGCGTCAATCTTCAATCTTCCATCCTCCATACTCAATCTTCAATCCTCAATCCTCAATCATCAATCCTCAATCCTCAATCCTCAGTCATCAGTCCTCAATCTTCAATACTCAATCCTCAATCCTCAATCCTCAAACCTCTATCCTCAATCCTCATTCCTCAAACCTCAATCCTCAGCCCTCAGTCCTCATCCTCAATTCTCAATTCTCAATCCTCAAACTTCAATCCTCAATCTTCAATCCTCAATCCTCAATCCTCAATCCTCAATCCTCAATCTTCAATCCTCAATCCTCAATCCTCAATCTTCAATCCTCAACCGTCTGTCCTGGTCCTCAATTCTCAACCCTCAATCCTCAATCCTCAATCTTCAATCATCAATACTCAATCCTCAACCGTCTGTCCTCGTCCTCAATCCTCAATCCTCATACCTCAATCCTCAACCGGCAGTCCTCGTACTCAATCCTCAACTATGTACACTCAATCCTCAATATTCAATCATCAATACTCAGTCTTCAATCCTCAATACTCAATCCTCAATCCTCAATCCTCAATCCTCAATCCTCAGTCCTCAAACCTCAATCCAGAATCTTCAATCCTGAATCCGCAATCTTCAGACCTCAGTCCTCAAGAATCAGTTGTCAATTCTCAATTCTCAATACAATATCATCAATTAACAGTTTTCAATACTCAATAGTCAATCTGCAATCTTCAAATCTCTATCCAGAAACATCAATTCTCATCACTGAACCCTCAACACTCAGTCCCCAATCCTCAATCTTCAATCCTCAATCCTCAATCCTCAATCCTCAATCCTCAATCTTCAATCCTCAATACCCAATCTTCAATCCTCAATCCCCAATCCTCAATCCTCAATCCTCATTCTTCAATCCTCAATACCCAATCCTCAATTCTCAAACCTCAATCCTCAGTCCTTAGTCCTCAAACCTCAATCCTCAACACTCAGCCCTCATCCTCAACCCTCAATCATCAATCCTAAATATTCGATATTCAATCCTCAATACTCAATACTCAATCTTCAATCCTCAGTACTCAATCTTCAATCCTCAATACTCAATCCTCAATCCTCAGTCCTCAAACCCCAATCCCGAATCCTCAATCCTTAATCCTCAACCTTCAGCCCTCAGTCCTCAACAATCAGTTGTCAATCCTCAATCCTCAATAGAATATCATCAATTCACAGCTTTCAATACTCAATACTCGATCTGCAATCTTCAAATCTCTATCCACAAACATCAATTCTCATCACTCAAACCTCAACACTCAGTCCCCAATCCTCAATCTTCAATCCACAATCCTCAATCCTCAATCCTCAGTCCTCAATCTTCAATTCTCAATACTCAATCTTCAATCCTCAGTCCTCAATCCTCAATCCTCACTCCTCAATCCTCAATCCTCAATCCTCATTCCTCAAACCTCAATCGTCACCCCACAGTTCTCATCCTCATTTCTCAATTCTCAATCCTCAATCCTCTGTCCACAATCCTCAATCCTCAATCTCCAATGCTCAATACTCAACCTTCAATCCACAATCCTCAATTCTCAATCCTCAATCCTCAATCCTCAATCCTCAATACCAAATCCTCAATCTTCAATCCTCAATCCTCAATCCTCAATTCTCGATCCTCAATCCTCGATCCTCAGACCTCAAGCATTAATACTCAACCCTCACTCGTCGTCCTCAATCCACAACCCTCAATCCTCAATCCTCAATCTTCAATCCTCAATACTCAATCGTCAATCCTCAATCCTCAATCCTCAATCCACAATCTTCAATCCTCAATCATCAGTCTTCAATCCTCAATACTCAATCTTCAATCCTCAATCCTCAATCCTCAATCCTCAATCCTCAATCCTCATTCTTCAATCCTCAATACCCAATCCTCAATCCTCAATCTTTAATCCTCAAACCTCAATCCTCAATTCTCAATCCTCAATCCTCAGTCCTCAGTCCTCAAACCTCAATCCTCAACCCTCATCCCTCATCCACAATCCTCAATCCTCAATCTTCAATCCTCAATCCTCAGTCCTCAATAATAAATCTTCAATCCTCGATCCTCAATCCTCAATCCTCAATCCTCAATCCTCGATCCTCAATCTTCAATCCTCAGTCCCAAATCCTCAATCTTCAATCCTCAATCCTCAACCATCAATCTTCAATCCTCATTACTCAATCTTCAATCCTCAATTCTCACTCCTCAATCCTCAATCTTCAATCCTCAATCCTCAATCCACAATTCTCAATCCTCAATCCTCAATCCTCAGACCTCAAACATCAATACACAACCCTCAGTCCTTGTCCTCAATCCACAACCCTCAATCATCAATCCTCAATCTTCAATCATCAATATTCAATCTTCAATCCTCAATCCTCAATCCTCAATCCTCAATCCTCAACCCTCAACGTTCAATCCGCAATTCCCAATCCTCAATCTTCAATCCTCAGTCCTCAATCCTCAATCCTCAATCCTCAATCCTCAATCCTCAATCCTCAATCCTCAATCCTCAATCCTCAATCCTCAATCCTCAATCGTCAATCTTCAATCCTCAAAACTCAATCTTCAATCCTCGATCCTCAATACTCAATCCTCAATCCTCAATCCTCAATCGTCAGTCTTCAATCCTCAATACTCAATCTTCAAACATCAATCCTCAATCCTCAATCCTCAACCCTCATTCATCAATCCTCAATACCCAATCCTCAATCTTCAATCCTCAATCCTCAATCCTCAATTCTCAATCCTCAGTCCTCAGTCCTCAGTCCTCAAACCTCAATCCTCAACCCTCAGCCCTCATCCTCAATCCTCAATCCTCAACCCTCAATCCTCAATCTTCAATCCTCGATACTCAATCTTCAATCCTCAATCCTCAGTCCTCAAACCTCAATTCTGAATCCTCAATCCTGAATCCTCAATCTTCGGCCCTCAGTCCTCAACAGTCAGTTGTCAATCCTCAATCCTCAATAGAATATCCTCAATTCACAGTTTTCAGTACACAATACTCAATCTGCAATCTTCAAACCTCTATCCACAAACATCAATTCTCATCACTCAACCCTCAACGCTCAGTCCTCAATGTTCAATCCTCAATCCTCAATCTGCAATCCTCAATCGTCAACCTTCAATTCTCAATACTCAATCCTCAATACTCAATCTTCGATCCTCAATCCTCAATCCTCAATCCTCAATCCTCAACCTTCAATCCTCAAAACTCAATCTTCAATCCTCGATCCTCAATACTCAATCCTCAATCCTCAATCCTCAATCCTCAATCGTCAGTCTTCAATCCTCAATACTCAATCTTCAAACATCAATCCTCAATCCTCAATCTTCAATCCTCATTCATCAATCCTCAATACCCAATCCTCAATCTTCAATCCTCAATCCTCAATCCTCAATTCTCAATCCTCAGTCCTCAGTCCTCAGTCCTCAAACCTCAATCCTCAACCCTCAGCCCTCATCCTCAATCCTCAATCCTCAACCCTCAATCCTCAATCTTCAATCCTCGATACTCAATCTTCAATCCTCAATCCTCAGTCCTCAAACCTCAATTCTGAATCCTCAATCCTGAATCCTCAATCTTCGGCCCTCAGTCCTCAACAGTCAGTTGTCAATCCTCAATCCTCAATAGAATATCCTCAATTCACAGTCTTCAATACACAATACTCAATCTGCAATCTTCAAACCTCTATCCACAAACATAAATTCTCATAACTCAACCCTCAACGCTCAGTCCTCAATGTTCAATCCTCAATCCTCAATCCTCAATCCTCAATCGTCAACCTTCAATTCTCAATACTCAATCTTCAGTCCTCAATCCTCAATCTTCAATCATCAATATTCAATCTTCAATCCTCAATCCTCAATCCTCAATCCTCAATCCTCAACCCTCAATGTTCAATCCGCAATAGCCAATCCACAATCTTCAATCCTCAATCCCCAATCCTCAATCCTCAATCCTCAATCCTCAGTCCTCAATCCTCATTCTTCAATCCTCAATACCAAATCCTCAATCTTCAATCCTCAATGTTCAATCCGCGATTCCCAGTCCTCAATGTTCAATCCTCAATCCTCAATCCTCAATCCTCAATCCTCAATCCTCAATCCTCAATCCTCAATCCTCAATCCTCAGTCCCCAAACCTCAATCCTCAATCTTCAATCCTCAAAACTCAATCTGCAATCCTCGATCCTCAATACTCAATCCTCAATCCTCAATCCTCAATCGTCAGTCTTCAATCCTCAATACTCGATCTTCAGTCCTCCATCCTCAATCCTCAATCCTCAATCCTCATTCCTCAATCCTCAATACCCAATCCTAAATATTCAATCCTCAATCTTCAATCCTCAATTCTCAATCCTCAATCCTCAGTCCCCAATCCTCAAACCTCAATCCTCAACCGTCTGTCCTCGTCCTCAAACCTCAACCCTCAATTCTCAATCCTCAATCTTCAATCATCAATACTCAATCTTCAATCCTCAATAATCAATCCTCAATCCTCAATTCTCAATCCTCAATAATCAACGCACAACTCTCAACCATCAATCCTCAATCCTCAATCCTCAACCTTCAATCCTCAATCCTCAATCCTCAATCCTCAATCCTCAATCCTCAATCCTCAGTCCTCAACCTTCAATCCTCAATCCTCAATCATCAATCCTCAATCCTCAATCTTCAATCCTCAACACTCAATCTTCAATCCTCAATCCTCAATCTTCAATACTCAATACTCAATCTTCAACCCTCAATCCTCAATACTCAATCCTCAATCCTCATTCTTCAATCCTCAATACCCAATCCTCAATCATCAATCCTCAATCCTCAATTCGCTATCCTCAATCCTCAATCCTCAGACCTCAAGCATCAATACTCAACCCTCAGTCCTCGTCCTCAACCCACAACCCACAATCCACAATCCTCAATCTTCATTCATCAATATTCAACTTTCAATCCTCAATCCTCAATCCTCAATCCTCAATCCTCAACGTTCAATCCTCAATACCCAATCCTCAATCTTCAATCTTCGATCCTCAGTCCTCAATCCTCAATCCTCAATCCTCAATCCTCTGTCCTCAAACCTCAATCCTGAATCCTCAACCATGAATCCTCCATCTTCAGCCCTCAGTCCTCAACAATCAGTTGTCAATCCTCAATCCTCAATAGAATATCATCAATTCACAGTTTTCAATACTCAGTACTCAATCTGCAATCTCCAAATCTCTATCCGCAAACATCAATCCTCATCACTCAACCCTCAACACTCAGTCCCCAATCCTCAATATTCAATCCTCAACCTTCAATCCTCAATACTCAATCTTCAATCCTCAATCCTCAAACCTCAATCCTCAATCCTCAATCCTCAATCCTCATCTTCAATCCTCAATTCTCCATCCCCAATCGTCAATCTTCATTCCTCAATACTCAATCTTCAATCCTCAATCCTCAATCCTCAATCCTCAATCTTCATTCTTCAATCCTCAATACCCAATCCTCAATATTCAAACCTCAATCCTCGATCCTCAATCCTCAATCCTCAATCCTCAATCCTCAATCCTCAAACCTCAATCCTCAACCGTCAGTCCTCTTCCTCAAACCTCAACCCTCAGTTCTCAATCCTCAATCTTCAATCATCAATACTCAATCTTCAATCCTTAATCCTCAATCCTCAACCCTCAATCCTCAGTCCTCAAACCTCAATCCCGAATCGTCAACACTGAGTCCTCAATCTTCAGCCCTCAGTCCTCAACAATCAGTTGTCAATACTCAATCCTCAATAGAATATGATCAATTCACAGTTTTCAATACTCAATACTCAATCTGCAATCTTCAAATCTCTATCCACAAACATCAATTCTCATCACTCAAACCTCAACACTCAGTACCCAATCCTAAATCTTCAATCCACATTCCTCAATCCTCAATCCTCAGTCCTCAATAATCAATCCTCAATACTCAATCTTCAATCCTCAACCCTCAATCCTCAATCGTCAATCCTCAATCCTCAATCCTCAATCCTCATTCTTCAATCCTCAATACCCAATCCTCAATTCTCAATCCTCAATCCTCAGTCGTTAGTCCTCAAACCTCAATCCTCAACCCTCAGCCCTCATCCTCAATCCTCAATCATCAATCCTCAATCTTCGATATTCAATCCTCAATACTCAATCTTCAATCCTCAATCCTCGGTCCATAAACCTGTATTCTGAATCCTCCTTCCTGAATCATCAATCTTCAGCACTCAGTCCTCAACAATCAGTTGTCAATCCTCAATCCTCAATAGAATATCTTCCATTCACAGTTTTCAATCCTCAATCCTCAATTCTCAATCCTCAGTCTTCAGTCCTCAATCCTCAATCCTCAGTCCTCAATCTTCAATCCTCAATCCTCAGCCGTCAACCTTCAATCCTAAATACTCAATCCTCAATACTCAATCTTCGATCCTCAATCCTCAATCCTCAATCCTCAATCCTCAACCTTCAATCCTCAAAACTCAATCTTCAATCCTCGATCCTCAATACTCAATCCTCAATCCTCAATCCTCAATCCTCAATCGTCAGTCTTCAATCCTCAATACTCAATCTTCAAACATCAATCCTCAATCCTCAATCTTCAATCCTCATTCATCAATCCTCAATACCCAATCCTCAATCTTCAATCCTCAATCCTCAATCCTCAATTCTCAATCCTCAGTCCTCAGTCCTCAGTCCTCAAACCTCAATCCTCAACCCTCAGCCCTCATCCTCAATCCTCAATCCTCAACCCTCAATCCTCAATCTTCAATCCTCGATACTCAATCTTCAATCCTCAATCCTCAGTCCTCAAACCTCAATTCTGAATCCTCAATCCTGAATCCTCAATCTTCGGCCCTCAGTCCTCAACAGTCAGTTGTCAATCCTCAATCCTCAATAGAATATCATCAATTCACAGTTTTCAATACTCAGTACTCAATCTGCAATCTCCAAATCTCTATCCGCAAACATCAATCCTCATCACTCAACCCTCAACACTCAGTCCCCAATCCTCAATATTCAATCCTCAACCTTCAATCCTCAATACTCAATCTTCAATCCTCAATCCTCAAACCTCAATCCTCAATCCTCAATCCTCAATCCTCATCTTCAATCCTCAATTCTCCATCCCCAATCGTCAATCTTCATTCCTCAATACTCAATCTTCAATCCTCAATCCTCAATCCTCAATCCTCAATCTTCATTCTTCAATCCTCAATACCCAATCCTCAATATTCAAACCTCAATCCTCGATCCTCAATCCTCAATCCTCAATCCTCAATCCTCAATCCTCAAACCTCAATCCTCAACCGTCAGTCCTCTTCCTCAAACCTCAACCCTCAGTTCTCAATCCTCAATCTTCAATCATCAATACTCAATCTTCAATCCTTAATCCTCAATCCTCAACCCTCAATCCTCAGTCCTCAAACCTCAATCCCGAATCGTCAACACTGAGTCCTCAATCTTCAGCCCTCAGTCCTCAACAATCAGTTGTCAATACTCAATCCTCAATAGAATATGATCAATTCACAGTTTTCAATACTCAATACTCAATCTGCAATCTTCAAATCTCTATCCACAAACATCAATTCTCATCACTCAAACCTCAACACTCAGTACCCAATCCTAAATCTTCAATCCACATTCCTCAATCCTCAATCCTCAGTCCTCAATAATCAATCCTCAATACTCAATCTTCAATCCTCAACCCTCAATCCTCAATCGTCAATCCTCAATCCTCAATCCTCAATCCTCATTCTTCAATCCTCAATACCCAATCCTCAATTCTCAATCCTCAATCCTCAGTCGTTAGTCCTCAAACCTCAATCCTCAACCCTCAGCCCTCATCCTCAATCCTCAATCATCAATCCTCAATCTTCGATATTCAATCCTCAATACTCAATCTTCAATCCTCAATCCTCGGTCCATAAACCTGTATTCTGAATCCTCCTTCCTGAATCATCAATCTTCAGCACTCAGTCCTCAACAATCAGTTGTCAATCCTCAATCCTCAATAGAATATCTTCCATTCACAGTTTTCAATCCTCAATCCTCAATTCTCAATCCTCAGTCTTCAGTCCTCAATCCTCAATCCTCAGTCCTCAATCTTCAATCCTCAATCCTCAGCCGTCAACCTTCAATCCTAAATACTCAATCCTCAATACTCAATCTTCGATCCTCAATCCTCAATCCTCAATCCTCAATCCTCAACCTTCAATCCTCAAAACTCAATCTTCAATCCTCGATCCTCAATACTCAATCCTCAATCCTCAATCCTCAATCCTCAATCGTCAGTCTTCAATCCTCAATACTCAATCTTCAAACATCAATCCTCAATCCTCAATCTTCAATCCTCATTCATCAATCCTCAATACCCAATCCTCAATCTTCAATCCTCAATCCTCAATCCTCAATTCTCAATCCTCAGTCCTCAGTCCTCAGTCCTCAAACCTCAATCCTCAACCCTCAGCCCTCATCCTCAATCCTCAATCCTCAACCCTCAATCCTCAATCTTCAATCCTCGATACTCAATCTTCAATCCTCAATCCTCAGTCCTCAAACCTCAATTCTGAATCCTCAATCCTGAATCCTCAATCTTCGGCCCTCAGTCCTCAACAGTCAGTTGTCAATCCTCAATCCTCAATAGAATATCCTCAATTCACAGTCTTCAATACACAATACTCAATCTGCAATCTTCAAACCTCTATCCACAAACATAAATTCTCATAAATCAACCCTCAACGCTCAGTCCTCAATGTTCAATCCTCAATCCTCAATCCTCAATCCTCAATCGTCAACCTTCAATTCTCAATACTCAATCTTCAGTCCTCAATCCTGAATCTTCAATCATCAATATTCAATCTTCAATCCTCAATCCTCAATCCTCAATCCTCAATCCTCAACCCTCAATGTTCAATCCGCAATAGCCAATCCACAATCTTCAATCCTCAATCCCCAATCCTCAATCCTCAATCCTCAATCCTCAGTCCTCAATCCTCATTCTTCAATCCTCAATACCAAATCCTCAATCTTCAATCCTCAATGTTCAATCCGCGATTCCCAGTCCTCAATGTTCAATCCTCAATCCTCAATCCTCAATCCTCAATCCTCAATCCTCAATCCTCAATCCTCAATCCTCAATCCTCAGTCCCCAAACCTCAATCCTCAATCTTCAATCCTCAAAACTCAATCTGCAATCCTCGATCCTCAATACTCAATCCTCAATCCTCAATCCTCAATCGTCAGTCTTCAATCCTCAATACTCGATCTTCAGTCCTCCATCCTCAATCCTCAATCCTCAATCCTCATTCCTCAATCCTCAATACCCAATCCTAAATATTCAATCCTCAATCTTCAATCCTCAATTCTCAATCCTCAATCCTCAGTCCTCAATCCTCAAACCTCAATCCTCAACCGTCAGTCCTCGTCCTCAAACCTCAACCCTCAATTCTCAATCCTCAATCTTCAATCATCAATACTCAATCTTCAATCCTCAATAATCAATACTCAATCCTCAATTCTCAATCCTCAATAATCAACGCACAACTCTCAACCATCAATCCTCAATCCTCAATCCTCAACCTTCAATCCTCAATCCTCAATCCTCAATCCTCAATCCTCAATCCTCAGTCCTCAACCTTCAATCCTCAATCCTCAATCATCTATCCTCAATCCTCAATCTTCAATCCTCAACACTCAATCTTCAATCCTCAATCCTCAATCTTCAATACTCAATACTCAATCTTCAACCCTCAATCCTCAATACTCAATCCTCAATCCTCATTCTTCAATCCTCAATACCCAATCCTCAATCATCAATCCTCAATCCTCAATTCGCTATCCTCAATCCTCAATCCTCAGACCTCAAGCATCAATACTCAACCCTCAGTCCTCGTCCTCAACCCACAACCCACAATCCACAATCCTCAATCTTCATTCATCAATATTCAACTTTCAATCCTCAATCCTCAATCCTCAATCCTCAATCCTCAATCCTCAACGTTCAATCCTCAATACCCAATCCTCAATCTTCAATCTTCAATCCTCAGTCCTCAATCCTCAATCCTCAATCCTCAATCCTCTGTCCTCAAACCTCAATCCTCAATCCTCAGTCCTCAACCTTCAATCCTCAATCCTCAATCATCAATCCTCAATCCTCAATCTTCAATCCTCAACACTCAATCTTCAATCCTCAATCCTCAATCTTCAATACTCAATACTCAACCTTCAACCCTCAATCCTCAATACTCAATCCTCAATCCTCATTCTTCAATCCTCAATACCCAATCCTCAATCATCAATCCTCAATCCTCAATTCGCTATCCTCAATCCTCAATCCTCAGACCTCAAGCATCAATACTCAACCCTCAGTCCTCGTCCTCAACCCACAACCCACAATCCACAATCCTCAATCTTCATTCATCAATATTCAACTTTCAATCCTCAATCCTCAATCCTCAATCCTCAATCCTCAATCCTCAACGTTCAATCCTCAATACCCAATCCTCAATCTTCAATCTTCGATCCTCAGTCCTCAATCCTCAATCCTCAATCCTCAATCCTCTGTCCTCAAACCTCAATCCTGAATCCTCAACCATGAATCCTCCATCTTCAGCCCTCAGTCCTCAACAATCAGTTGTCAATCCTCAATCCTCAATAGAATATCATCAATTCACAGTTTTCAATACTCAGTACTCAATCTGCAATCTCCAAATCTCTATCCGCAAACATCAATCCTCATCACTCAACCCTCAACACTCAGTCCCCAATCCTCAATATTCAATCCTCAACCTTCAATCCTCAATACTCAATCTTCAATCCTCAATCCTCAAACCTCAATCCTCAATCCTCAATCCTCAATC
This sequence comes from Calliopsis andreniformis, assembly GCF_051401765.1. NCBI lineage: Eukaryota > Metazoa > Arthropoda > Insecta > Hymenoptera > Andrenidae > Calliopsis > Calliopsis andreniformis. Next base: position 4,781,760 of record NW_027480452.1, read on the forward strand.
CTCATCTTCAATCCTCAATTCTCCATCCCCAATCGTCAATCTTCATTCCTCAATACTCAATCTTCAATCCTCAATCCTCAATCCTCAATCCTCAATCTTCATTCTTCAATCCTCAATACCCAATCCTCAATATTCAAACCTCAATCCTCGATCCTCAATCCTCAATCCTCAATCCTCAATCCTCAATCCTCAAACCTCAATCCTCAACCGTCAGTCCTCTTCCTCAAACCTCAACCCTCAGTTCTCAATCCTCAATCTTCAATCATCAATACTCAATCTTCAATCCTTAATCCTCAATCCTCAACCCTCAATCCTCAGTCCTCAAACCTCAATCCCGAATCCTCAACACTGAGTCCTCAATCTTCAGCCCTCAGTCCTCAACAATCAGTTGTCAATACTCAATCCTCAATAGAATATGATCAATTCACAGTTTTCAATACTCAATACTCAATCTGCAATCTTCAAATCTCTATCCACAAACATCAATTCTCATCACTCAAACCTCAACACTCAGTCCCCAATCCTAAATCTTCAATCCACATTCCTCAATCCTCAATCCTCAGTCCTCAATAATCAATCCTCAATACTCAATCTTCAATCCTCAACCCTCAATCCTCAATCGTCAATCCTCAATCCTCAATCGTCAGTCTTCTATCCTCAATACCCAATCTTCAATCCTCAATCCCCAATCCTCAATCCTCAATCCTCATTCTTCAATCCTCAATACCCAATCCTCAATTCTCAATCCTCAATCCTCAGTCGTTAGTCCTCAAACCTCAATCCTCAACCCTCAGCCCTCATCCTCAATCCTCAATCATCAATCCTCAATCTTCGATATTCAATCCTCAATACTCAATCTTCAATCCTCAATCCTCGGTCCATAAACCTGTATTCTGAATCCTCCTTCCTGAATCATCAATCTTCAGCACTCAGTCCTCAACAATCAGTTGTCAATCCTCAATCCTCAATAGAATATCTTCCATTCACAGTTTTCAATCCTCAATCCTCAATTCTCAATCCTCAGTCTTCAGTCCTCAGCTCCAAATATTCAATCTTCAATCCTCAATCTTCAATCCTCAATCTTCAATCCTCAGTACTCAGTCTTCAATCCTCAATACTCAATCCTCAATCCTCAGTCCTCAAACCCCAATCCCGAATCCTCAATCCTTAATCCTCAACCTTCAGCCCTCAGTCCTCAACAATCAGTTGTCAATCCTCAATCCTCAATAGAATATCATCAATTCACAGCTTTCAATACTCAATACTCGATCTGCAATCTTCAAATCTCTATCCACAAACATCAATTCTCATCACTCAAACCTCAACACTCAGTCCCCAATCCTCAATCTTCAATCCTCAATCCTCAATCCTCAATCCTCAGTCCTCAATCTTCAATTCTCAATACTCAATCCTCAATCCTCAGTCCACAATCCTCAATCCTCAATCCTCAGTCCTCAATCTTCAATCCTCAATCCTCAGCCGTCAACCTTCAATCCTAAATACTCAATCCTCAATACTCAATCTTCGATCCTCAATCCTCAATCCTCAATCCTCAATCCTCAACCTTCAATCCTCAAAACTCAATCTTCAATCCTCGATCCTCAATACTCAATCCTCAATCCTCAATCCTCAATCCTCAATCGTCAGTCTTCAATCCTCAATACTCAATCTTCAAACATCAATCCTCAATCCTCAATCTTCAATCCTCATTCATCAATCCTCAATACCCAATCCTCAATCTTCAATCCTCAATCCTCAATCCTCAATTCTCAATCCTCAGTCCTCAGTCCTCAGTCCTCAAACCTCAATCCTCAACCCTCAGCCCTCATCCTCAATCCTCAATCCTCAACCCTCAATCCTCAATCTTCAATCCTCGATACTCAATCTTCAATCCTCAATCCTCAGTCCTCAAACCTCAATTCTGAATCCTCAATCCTGAATCCTCAATCTTCGGCCCTCAGTCCTCAACAGTCAGTTGTCAATCCTCAATCCTCAATAGAATATCCTCAATTCACAGTCTTCAATACACAATACTCAATCTGCAATCTTCAAACCTCTATCCACAAACATAAATTCTCATAACTCAACCCTCAACGCTCAGTCCTCAATGTTCAATCCTCAATCCTCAATCCTCAATCCTCAATCGTCAACCCTCAATTCTCAATACTCAATCTTCAGTCCTCAATCCTCAATCTTCAATCATCAATATTCAATCTTCAATCCTCAATCCTCAATCCTCAATCCTCAATCCTCAACCCTCAATGTTCAATCCGCAATAGCCAATCCACAATCTTCAATCCTCAATCCCCAATCCTCAATCCTCAATCCTCAATCCTCAGTCCTCAATCCTCATTCTTCAATCCTCAATACCAAATCCTCAATCTTCAATCCTCAATGTTCAATCCGCGATTCCCAGTCCTCAATGTTCAATCCTCAATCCTCAATCCTCAATCCTCAATCCTCAATCCTCAATCTTCAATCCTCAAAACTCAATCTGCAATCCTCGATCCTCAATACTCAATCCTCAATCCTCAATCCTCAATCGTCAGTCTTCAATCCTCAATACTCGATCTTCAGTCCTCCATCCTCAATCCTCAATCCTCAATCCTCATTCCTCAATCCTCAATACCCAATCCTAAATATTCAATCCTCAATCTTCAATCCTCAATTCTCAATCCTCAATCCTCAGTCCTCAATCCTCAAACCTCAATCCTCAACCGTCAGTCCTCGTCCTCAAACCTCAACCCTCAATTCTCAATCCTCAATCTTCAATCATCAATACTCAATCTTCAATCCTCAATAATCAATCCTCAATCCTCAATTCTCAATCCTCAATAATCAACGCACAACTCTCAACCATCAATCCTCAATCCTCAATCCTCAACCTTCAATCCTCAATCCTCAATCCTCAATCCTCAATCCTCAATCCTCAGTCCTCAACCTTCAATCCTCAATCCTCAATCATCAATCCTCAATCCTCAATCTTCAATCCTCAACACTCAATCTTCAATCCTCAATCCTCAATCTTCAATACTCAATACTCAATCTTCAACCCTCAATCCTCAATACTCAATCCGCAATCCTCATTCTTCAATCCTCAATACCCAATCCTCAATCATCAATCCTCAATCCTCAATTCGCTATCCTCAATCCTCAATCCTCAGACCTCAAGCATCAATACTCAACCCTCAGTCCTCGTCCTCAACCCACAACCCACAATCCACAATCCTCAATCTTCATTCATCAATATTCAACTTTCAATCCTCAATCCTCAATCCTCAATCCTCAATCCTCAATCCTCAACGTTCAATCCTCAATACCCAATCCTCAATCTTCAATCTTCAATCCTCAGTCCTCAATCCTCAATCCTCAATCCTCAATCCTCTGTCCTCAAACCTCAATCCTGAATCCTCAACCATGAATCCTCCATCTTCAGCCCTCAGTCCTCAACAATCAGTTGTCAATCCTCAATCCTCAATAGAATATCATCAATTCACAGGTTTCAATACTCAGTACTCAATCTGCAATCTCCAAATCTCTATCCGCAAACATCAATCCTCATCACTCAACCCTCAACACTCAGTCCCCAATCCTCAATATTCAATCCTCAACCTTCAATCCTCAATACTCAATCTTCAATCCTCAATCCTCAAACCTCAATCCTCAATCCTCAATCCTCAATCCTCATCTTCAATCCTCAATTCTCCATCCCCAATCGTCAATCTTCATTCCTCAATACTCAATCTTCAATCCTCAATCCTCAATCCTCAATCCTCAATCTTCATTCTTCAATCCTCAATACCCAATCCTCAATATTCAAACCTCAATCCTCGATCCTCAATCCTCAATCCTCAATCCTCAATCCTCAATCCTCAAACCTCAATCCTCAACCGTCAGTCCTCTTCCTCAAACCTCAACCCTCAGTTCTCAATCCTCAATCTTCAATCATCAATACTCAATCTTCAATCCTTAATCCTCAATCCTCAACCCTCAATCCTCAGTCCTCAAACCTCAATCCCGAATCCTCAACACTGAGTCCTCAATCTTCAGCCCTCAGTCCTCAACAATCAGTTGTCAATACTCAATCCTCAATAGAATATGATCAATTCACAGTTTTCAATACTCAATACTCAATCTGCAATCTTCAAATCTCTATCCACAAACATCAATTCTCATCACTCAAACCTCAACACTCAGTCCCCAATCCCAAATCTTCAATCCACATTCCTCAATCCTCAATCCTCAGTCCTCAATAATCAATCCTCAATACTCAATCTTCAATCCTCAACCCTCAATCCTCAATCGTCAATCCTCAATCCTCAATCGTCAGTCTTCTATCCTCAATACCCAATCTTCAATCCTCAATCCCCAATCCTCAATCCTCAATCCTCATTCTTCAATCCTCAATACCCAATCCTCAATTCTCAATCCTCAATCCTCAGTCGTTAGTCCTCAAACCTCAATCCTCAACCCTCAGCCCTCATCCTCAATCCTCAATCATCAATCCTCAATCTTCGATATTCAATCCTCAATACTCAATCTTCAATCCTCAATCCTCGGTCCATAAACCTGTATTCTGAATCCTCCTTCCTGAATCATCAATCTTCAGCACTCAGTCCTCAACAATCAGTTGTCAATCCTCAATCCTCAATAGAATATCTTCCATTCACAGTTTTCAATCCTCAATCCTCAATTCTCAATCCTCAGTCTTCAGTCCTCAGCTCCAAATATTCAATCTTCAATCCTCAATCTTCAATCCTCAATCTTCAATCCTCAGTACCCAATCCTCAATACTCAATCTTCAATCCTCAACCGACAGTCCTCGTCCTCAAACCTCAACCCTCAATCCTCAATCCTCAATCTTCAATCATCAATGCTCAATCCTCAATCTTCAACCCTCAACCATCAATCCTCAATCCTCAGTCCTCAATCTTCAATTCTCAATACTCAATCTTCAATCCTCAGTCCTCAATCCTCAATCCTCAATCCTTAATCCTCAATCCTCATTCTTCAATCCTCAATACCCAATCCTCAATCATCAATCCTCAATCCTCAATTCGCTATCCTCAATCCTCAATCCTCAGACCTCAAGCATCAATACTCAACCCTCAGTCCTCGTCCTCAACCCACAACCCACAATCCACAATCCTCAATCTTCATTCATCAATATTCAACTTTCAATCCTCAATCCTCAATCCTCAATCCTCAATCCTCAATCCTCAACGTTCAATCCTCAATACCCAATCCTCAATCTTCAATCTTCAATCCTCAGTCCTCAATCCTCAATCCTCAATCCTCAATCCTCTGTCCTCAAACCTCAATCCTGAATCCTCAACCATGAATCCTCCATCTTCAGCCCTCAGTCCTCAACAATCAGTTGTCAATCCTCAATCCTCAATAGAATATCATCAATTCACAGGTTTCAATACTCAGTACTCAATCTGCAATCTCCAAATCTCTATCCGCAAACATCAATCCTCATCACTCAACCCTCAACACTCAGTCCCCAATCCTCAATATTCAATCCTCAACCTTCAATCCTCAATACTCAATCTTCAATCCTCAATCCTCAAACCTCAATCCTCAATCCTCAATCCTCAATCCTCATCTTCAATCCTCAATTCTCCATCCCCAATCGTCAATCTTCATTCCTCAATACTCAATCTTCAATCCTCAATCCTCAATCCTCAATCCTCAATCTTCATTCTTCAATCCTCAATACCCAATCCTCAATATTCAAACCTCAATCCTCGATCCTCAATCCTCAATCCTCAATCCTCAATCCTCAATCCTCAAACCTCAATCCTCAACCGTCAGTCCTCTTCCTCAAACCTCAACCCTCAGTTCTCAATCCTCAATCTTCAATCATCAATACTCAATCTTCAATCCTTAATCCTCAATCCTCAACCCTCAATCCTCAGTCCTCAAACCTCAATCCCGAATCCTCAACACTGAGTCCTCAATCTTCAGCCCTCAGTCCTCAACAATCAGTTGTCAATACTCAATCCTCAATAGAATATGATCAATTCACAGTTTTCAATACTCAATACTCAATCTGCAATCTTCAAATCTCTATCCACAAACATCAATTCTCATCACTCAAACCTCAACACTCAGTCCCCAATCCCAAATCTTCAATCCACATTCATCAATCCTCAATCCTCAGTCCTCAATAATCAATCCTCAATACTCAATCTTCAATCCTCAACCCTCAATCCTCAATCGTCAATCCTCAATCCTCAATCGTCAGTCTTCTATCCTCAATACCCAATCTTCAATCCTCAATCCCCAATCCTCAATCCTCAATCCTCATTCTTCAATCCTCAATACCCAATCCTCAATTCTCAATCCTCAATCCTCAGTCGTTAGTCCTCAAACCTCAATCCTCAACCCTCAGCCCTCATCCTCAATCCTCAATCATCAATCCTCAATCTTCGATATTCAATCCTCAATACTCAATCTTCAATCCTCAATCCTCGGTCCATAAACCTGTATTCTGAATCCTCCTTCCTGAATCATCAATCTTCAGCACTCAGTCCTCAACAATCAGTTGTCAATCCTCAATCCTCAATAGAATATCTTCCATTCACAGTTTTCAATCCTCAATCCTCAATTCTCAATCCTCAGTCTTCAGTCCTCAGCTCCAAATATTCAATCTTCAATCCTCAATCTTCAATCCTCAATCTTCAATCCTCAGTACCCAATCCTCAATACTCAATCTTCAATCCTCAACCGACAGTCCTCGTCCTCAAACCTCAACCCTCAATCCTCAATCCTCAATCTTCAATCATCAATGCTCAATCCTCAATCTTCAACCCTCAACCATCAATCCTCAATCCTCAGTCCTCAATCTTCAATTCTCAATACTCAATCTTCAATCCTCAGTCCTCAATCCTCAATCCTCAATCCTTAATCCTCAATCCTCAATCCTCATTCTTCAATCCTCAATACCCAATCCTCAATACTCAATCTTCAATCCTCAACCGACAGTCCTCGTCCTCAAACCTCAACCCTCAATCCTCAATCCTCAATCTTCAATCATCAATGCTCAATCCTCAATCTTCAACCCTCAACCATCAATCCTCAATACGTAACCATCAATCCTGAATTCTCAATACTCAATAGAATATCCTGAATTCTCATGGTTCAATACTCAATCCACAATATTCAATAATCAAATCTCAATCCACAAACATCAATTCTCATCACTCAACCCTCAACACTCAGTCCTCCATCTCCGATCCTCAATCCCCTATCCTCAATCTTCAATCCTCAATACTCAATCTTCAATCCTCAGTCCTCAATTCTCAATCCTCAATCCTCAATCCTCAATCCTCAATCCTCATTCCTCAAACCTCAATCGTCAACCCACAGTTCTCATCCTCATTTCTCAATTCTCAATCCTCAATCCTCAGTCCACAATCCTCAATCCTCAATCCTCAGTCCTCAATCTTCAATCCTCAATCCTCAGCCGTCAACCTTCAATCCTAAATACTCAACCGTCAATCCTCAATCCTCAATTCTCAATACTCAATTCTCAATCCTCAATCGTCAATCCTCAATCCCCAATCCTCAGTCTTCAATCCTCAATCCTTAAACCTCAATCCTCAATTCTCAATTCTCAATACTCAATCCTCAATCGTCAATCCTCAATCCTCAATCCTCAATCCTCAATCCTCAATCTTCAATCCTCAATACTCAACCTTCAATCCTCAATCCTCAATCCTCAATCCTGAATCCTCAATCCTCAATCCTCAATATTCAACGCACACCCCTCAACCATCAATCCTCAATACTCAATCATCAATGATCAATTCTCAATTCTCAATAGAATATCCTGAATTCTCATGGTTCAATACTCAATACACAATGATCAATAATCAAATCTCAATCCTCAAACATCAATTCTCATCACTCAATCCTCAACACTCAGTCCTCTCTCTTCATTCCTCCATTCTCAATCCTCAATCCTCAAGCGTCAATCCTCAATCCTCAAGCCTCAACCCTCAATCCTCAGTCCTCATACCTCAATCCCGAATCCTCAATCCTGAATCCTCAATCTTCAGCCCTCAGTCCTCAGCAATCAATTGTCAATCCTGAATCCTCAATAGAATATCCTCAATTCACAGTTTTCAATACTCAATCCCCATTCTTCAATCTTCAAATCTCAATCCACAAACATCAATTCTCATCACTCAACCCTCAACACTCAGTCCTCAATCTTCAATCCTCAATCCTCAATCCTCAATCTTCAATCCTCAATACTCAATCTTCAATCATCAGTCCTCAATTCTCAGTACTCAATCCTCAATCCTCAATCCTCAATCCTCAATCCTCAATCCTCAATCCTCAATCCTCAATCTTCATTCATCAGTATTCAACTTTTAATCCTCAATCCTCAACCCTCAACGTTCGAACCTAAATACTCAATCCTCAATGTTCAATACTCAATCCTCAGTCCTCAATCCTCAATCCTCAATCCTCAATCCCCTGTCCTCAAACCTCAATCCTGAATCCTCAACCCTGAATCCACAACCTTCAGCCCTCAGGCCTCAACAATCAGTTGTCAATCCTCAATCCTCAATAGAATATCATCAATTCACAGTTTTCAATACTCAATACTCAATCTGCAATCTTCAAATCTCTATCCACAAACATCAATCCTCATCACTCAACCCTCAACACTTAGTCCCCAATCCTCAATATTCAATCCTCAACCTTCAATCCTCAATACTCAATCTTCAATCCTCAATCCTCGGTCCTCAATCCTCAACCTCAATCCTCAATCCTCCATCCTCAATCGTCAATCTTCAATCCTCAATACTCAATCTTCAATCCTCAATCCTCAATCCTCAATGCTCAATCTTCATTCTTCAATCCTCAATACCCAATCGTCAATATTCAAACCTCAATCCTCAATCCTCAACCCTCAATCCTCAGTCCTCAAACCTCAATCCCGAATCCTCAATAGTGAATCCTCTATCTTCAGCCCTCAGTCCTCAACAACCAATTGTCGATCCTCAATCCTCAATAGAATATCCTCAACTCACAGTTTTCAATACTCAATCCCCATTCTGCAATCTTCAAATCTCAATCCACAAATATCAATTCTCATAACTCAACCCTCAACACTCAGTCCTCAATCTTCAATCCTCAATCCTCAATACCTAATCTTCAATCCGCGATACTCAATCTTCAATCATCAATCCTCAATTCTCAATCCTCAATCCTCAATCCTCAATACTCAATCTTCAATCCTCAATCCTCAATCCTCAATCCTCAGTCCTCATTCTTCAATCCTCAATCTTCATACATCTATACTCAATCTTCAATCCTCAATCCTCAATCTTCAATCCTCAATCCTCAATTCTCACTCCTCGATACTCAATCCTCAATCGTCAATCCTCAATCCGCAATCCTCAATCTTCAATCCTCAATCCTCAATCCTCACTCCTCAATCCTCAATCTTCAATCCTCAACACTCAATCTTCAATCCTCAATCCTCAATCCTCAATCCTCAATGCTCAATCCTCAATCCTCAGTCCTCAATCCTCAACCATCAATCTTCAATTCTCAATACTCAATCTGCAATCCTCAATCCTCAATCCTCAATCCTCAATCCTCATTCTTCAATCCTCAATACCCAATCCTCAATACCCAATCCTCAATCTTCAATCCTCAATCCTCAATCCTCAATTCTCAATCCTCAATCCTTAATCCACAGACCTCAATCCTCAATCATCAATCCTCAATACTCAATCTTCAATCCTCAATCCCCAATCCTCAATCCTCAATCCTCATTCTTCAATCCTCAACACCCAATCCTCAATCTTCAATCCTCAATCCTCAATCCTCATTTCTCAATCCTCAATCCTCAATCCTCAGACCTCAAACATCAATATTCAACCCTCAGTCTTCGTCCGCAATCCACAACCCTCAATCCTCAATCCTCGATCTTCAATCATCAATATTCAATCTTCAATCCTCAATCCTCAATCCTCAACCCTCAATCATCAATCCTCAACCTTCAATCCTCAATCCTCAATCCTCAATCCTCAATCCTCAATCCTCAATCCTCAATCTTCAATCCTTAACACTCAATATTCAATCTTCAATCCTCAATCTTCAATACTCAATACTCAATCTTCAATCCTCAATCCTCAATACTCAATCCTCGATCCTCATTCTTCAATCCTCAATACCCAATCCTCAATATTCAATCCTCAATCCTCAATTCGCTAACCTCAATCCTCAATCCTCAGACCTCAAGCATCAATACTCAACCCTCAGTCCTCGTCCTCAACCCACAACCCTCGATCCACAATCCTCAAACTTCATTCATCAATATTCAACTTTCAATCCTCAATCCTCAATCCTCAATCCTCAATCCTCAATCCTCAACGTTCAATCCTCAATACCCAATCCTCAATCTTAAATCCTCAATCCTCAGTCCTCAATCCTCAATCCTCAATCCTCAATCCTCTGCCCTCAAACCTCAATCCTGATTCCTCAACCATGAATCCTCAGTCTTCAGCCCTCAGTCCTCAACAATCAGTTGTCAATCCTCAATCCTCAATAGAATATCATCAATTCACAGTTTTCAATACTCAATACTCACTCTGCAATCTTCAAATCTCTATCCACAAACATCAATCCTCATCACTCAACCCTCAACACTCAGTCCCCAATCCTCAATATTAAATCCTCAACCTTCAATCCTCAATACTCAATCGTCAATCTTCAATCCTCAATCTTCATTCTTCAATCCTCAATACCCAATCCTCAATATTCAAACCTCAATCCTCGATCCTCAATCCTCAATCCTCAATCCTCAATCCTCAATCCTCAAACCTAAATCCTCATCCGTCAGTCCTCGTCCTCAAACCTCAACCCTCAATCCTTAATCCTCAATCTTCAATCATCAATACTCAATCTTCAATCCTCACTAATCAATCCTCAATCTTCAATCCTCAATCCTCAATAATCAACGCACAACCCTCAACCATGAATTCTCCATACTCAACCATCAATCCTCAAATCTCAATACTCAATAGAATATCCTGAATTCTCATGGTTCAATACTCAATCCACAGTTTCAATAATCAAATCTCAATCCTCAAACATCAATTCTCAACACTCAATCCTCAACACTCGGTCCTCTCTCTTCAATCCTCCATCCTCAATCCTCTATCCTCAAGCGTCAATCCTCAATCTTCCATCCTCCATACTCAATCTTCAATCCTCAATCCTCAATCATCAATCCTCAATCCTCAATCCTCAGTCATCAGTCCTCAATCTTCAATACTCAATCCTCAATCCTCAATCCTCAATCCTCAATCTTCAATCCTCAATACCCAATCTTCAATCCTCAATCCCCAATCCTCAATCCTCAATCCTCATTCTTCAATCCTCAATCCTCAACGTTCAATCCTCAATACCCAATCCTCAATCTTAAATCCTCAACCCTCAGTCCTCAATCCTCAATCCTCAATCCTCAATCCTCTGCCCTCAAACCTCAATCCTGATTCCTCAACCATGAATCCTCAATCTTCAGCCCTCAGTCCTCAACAATCAGTTGTCAATCCTCAATCCTCAATAGAATATCATCAATTCACAGTTTTCAATACTCAATACTCACTCTGCAATCTTCAAATCTCTATCCACAAACATCAATCCTCATCACTCAACCCTCAACACTCAGTCCCCAATCCTCAATATTCAATCCTCAACCTTCAATCCTCAATACTCAATCGTCAATCTTCAATCCTCAATCTTCATTCTTCAATCCTCAATACCCAATCCTCAATATTCAAACCTCAATCCTCGATCCTCAATCCTCAATCCTCAATCCTCAATCCTCAATCCTCAAACCTAAATCCTCATCCGTCAGTCCTCGTCCTCAAACCTCAACCCTCAATCCTTAATCCTCAATCTTCAATCATCAATACTCAATCTTCAATCCTCACTAATCAATCCTCAATCTTCAATCCTCAATCCTCAATAATCAACGCACAACCCTCAACCATGAATCCTCCATACTCAACCATCAATCCTCAAATCTCAATACTCAATAGAATATCCTGAATTCTCATGGTTCAATACTCAATCCACAGTTTCAATAATCAAATCTCAATCCTCAAACATCAATTCTCAACACTCAATCCTCAACACTCGGTCCTCTCTCTTCAATCCTCCATCCTCAATCCTCTATCCTCAAGCGTCAATCCTCAATCTTCCATCCTCCATACTCAATCTTCAATCCTCAATCCTCAATCATCAATCCTCAATCCTCAATCCTCAGTCATCAGTCCTCAATCTTCAATACTCAATCCTCAATCCTCAATCCTCAATCCTCTATCCTCAATCCTCATTCCTCAAACCTCAATCCTCAGCCCTCAGTCCTCATCCTCAATTCTCAATTCTCAATCCTCAAACTTCAATCCTCAATCTTCAATCCTCAATCCTCAATCCTCAACCCTCAATCCTCAATCTTCAATCCTCAATCCTCAATCCTCAATCTTCAATCCTCAACCGTCGGTCCTGGTCCTCAATTCTCAACCCTCAATCCTCAATCCTCAATCTTCAATCATCAATACTCAATCCTCAACCGTCGGTCCTCGTCCTCAATCCTCAATCCTCATACCTCAATCCTCAACCGCCAGTCCTCGTACTCAATCCTCAACTATGAATCCTCAATCCTCAATATTCAATCATCAATACTCAGTCTTCAATCCTCAATACTCAATCCTCAATCCTCAATCCTCAATCCTCAATCCTCAGTCCTCAAACCTCAATCCAGAATCTTCAATCCTGAATCCGCAATCTTCAGACCTCAGTCCTCAACAATCAGTTGTCAATTCTCAATTCTCAATACAATATCATCAATTCACAGTTTTCAATACTCAATAGTCAATCTGCAATCTTCAAATCTCTATCCAGAAACATCAATTCTCATCACTGAACCCTCAACACTCAGTCCCCAATCCTCAATCTTCAATCCTCAATCCTCAATCCTCAATCCTCAATCCTCAATCTTCAATCCTCAATACCCAATCTTCAATCCTCAATCCCCAATCCTCAATCCTCAATCCTCATTCTTCAATCCTCAATACCCAATCCTCAATTCTCAATCCTCAATCCTCAGTCGTTAGTCCTCAAACCACAATCCTCAACCCTCAGCCCTCATTCTGAATCCTCAATCATCAATCCTCAATCTTCGATATTCAATCCTCAATACTCAATCTTCAATCCTCAATCCTCGGTCCTCAAACCTCTATTCTGAATCCTCCTTCCTGAATCATCAATCTTCAGCACTCAGTCCTCAACAGTCAGTTGTCAATCCTCAATCCTCAATAGAATATCTTCCATTCACAGTTTTCAAACCTCAATCATCAATCCTCAATCCTCAATCTTCAATCCTCAGCTCCAAATACTCAATCTTCAATCCTCAATCTTCAATCCCCAATCTTCAATCCTCAGTACTCAGTCTTCAATCCTCAATACTCAATCCTCAATCCTCAGACCTCAAACCCCAATCCCGAATCCTCAATCCTTAATCCTCAACCTTCAGCCCTCAGTCCTCAACAATCAGTTGTCAATCCTCAATCCTCAATAGAATATCATCAATTCACAGCTTTTAATACTCAATACTCGATCAGCAATCTTCAAATCTCTATCCACAAACATCAATTCTCATCACTCAAACCTCAACACTTAGTCCCCAATCCTCAATCTTCAATCCTCAATCCTCAATCCTCAATCCTCAGTCCTCAATCTTCAATTCTCAATACTCAATCTTCAATCCTCAGTCCTCAATCCTCAATCCTCAATCCTTAATCCTCAATCCTCAATCCTCATTCTTCAATCCTCAATACCCAATCCTCAATACTCAATCTTCAATCCTCAACCTCAATCCTCAATCCTCCATCCTCAATCGTCAATCTTCAATCCTCAATACTCAATCTTCAATCCTCAACCCTCAATCCTCAATACTCAATCTTCATTCTTCAATCCTCAATACCCAATCGTCAATATTCAAACCTCAATCCTCGATCCTCAATCCTCAATCCTCAATCCTCAATCCTCAATCCTGAAACCTCAATCCTCAACCGTCAGTCCTCGTCCTCAAACCTCAACCCTCAATCCTCAATCCTCAATCTTCAATCATCAATACTCAATCATCAATCCTCAATAATCAATCCTCAATCCTCAATCCTCAATCCTCAATAATCAACGCACAACCCTCAACCATCAATCCTCAATACTCAACCATCAATCCTCAAATCTCAATACTCAATAGAGTATCCTGAATTCTCATGTTTCAATACTCAATCCACAATATTCAATAATCAAATCTCAATCGTCAATCATCAATTCTCAACACTCAATCCTCAACACTCAGTCCTCTCTCTTCAATCGACCATCCTCAATCCTCAATCCTCAAGCGTCAATCCTCAATCCTCAATCCTCAACCCTCAATCCTCAGTCCTCAAACCTCAATCCCGAATCCTCAATCCTGAATCCTCTATCTTCAGCCCTCAGTCCTCAACAATCAATTGTCGATCCTCAATCCTCAATAGAATATCCTCAACTCACAGTTTTCAATACTCAATCCCCATTCTTCAATCTTCAAATCTCAATCCACAAATATCAATTCTCATAACTCAACCCTCAACACTCAGTCCTCAATCTTCAATCCTCAATCCTCAATACCTAATCTTCAATCCGCGATACTCAATCTTCAATCATCAATCCTCAATTCTCAATCCTCAATCCTCAATCCTCAATCCTCAACCCTCAATCCTCAATCCTCAATCCTCAATAATCAACGCACAATCCTCAACCATCAATCCTCAATACTCAGCCATCAATCCTCAATTCTCAATACTCAATAGTATATCCTGTATTCTCATGGTTCAATACTCAATCCACAATATTCAATAATCAAATCTCAATCCACAAACATCAATTCTCATCACTCAACCCTCAACACTCAGTCCTCCATCTCCGATCCTCAATCCCCTATCCTCAATCTTCAATCCTCAGTACTCAATCTTCAATCCTCAGTCCTCAATTCTCAATCCTCAATCCTCAATCCTCAATCCTCAATCCTCATTCCCCAAACCTCAATCGTCAACCCACAGTTCTCATCCTCATTTCTCAATTCTCAATCCTCAATCCTCAGTCCACAATCCTCAATCCTCAATCCTCAGTCCTCAATCTTCAATCCTCAATCCTCAGCCGTCAACCTTCAATCCTAAATACTCAACCTTCAATCCTCAATCCTCAATTCTCAATACTCAATTCTCAATCCTCAATCGTCAATCCTCAATCCCCAATCCTCAGTCTTCAATCCTCAATCCTTAATCCTCAATCCTCAATTCTCAATCCTCAATACTCAATCCTCAATCGTCAATCCTCAATCCTCAATCCTCAATCCTCAATCCTCAATCTTCAATCCTCAATACTCAATCTTCAATCCTCAATCCTCAATCCTCAATCCTGAATACTCAATCCTCAATCCTCAATATTCAACGCACACCCCTCAACAATCAATCCTCAATACTCAATCATCAATAATCAATTCTCAATTCTCAATAGAATATCCTGAATTCTCATGGTTCAATACTCAATACACAATGATCAATAATCAAATCTCAATCCTCAAACATCAATTCTCATCACTCAATCCTCAACACTCAGTCCTCTCTCTTCAATCCTCCATCCTGAATCCTCATTCCTCAAGCGTCAATCCTCAATCCTCAATCCTCAACCCTCAATCCTCAGTCCTCAAACCTCAATCCCGAATCCTCAATCCTGAATCCTCAATCTTCAGCCCTCAGTCCTCAACAATCAATTGTCAATCCTGAATCCTCAATAGAATATCCTCAATTCACAGTTTTCAATACTCAATCCCCATTCTTCAATCTTCAAATCTCAATCCACAAACATCAATTCTCATCACTCAACCCTCAACACTCAGTCCTCAGTCTTCAATCCTCAATCCTCAATCCTCAATCTTCAATCCTCAATACTCAATCTTCAATCATCAGTCCTCAATTCTCAGTACTCAATCCTCAGTCCTCAATCCTCAATCTTCATTCATCAATATTCAACTCTTAATCCTCAATCCTCAACCCTCAACGTTCAAACCTAAATACTCAATCCTCAATCTTCAATCTTCAATCCTCAGTCCTCAATCCTCAATCCTCAATCCTCAATCATCTGTCCTCAAACCTCAATCCTGAATCCTCAACCCTGAATCCTCAACCTTCAGCCCTCAGGCCTCAACAATCAGTTGTCAATCCTCAATCCTCAATAGAATATCATCAATTCACAGTTTTCAATACTCAATACTCAATCTGCAATCTTCAAATCTCTATCCACAAACATCAATCCTCATCACTCAACCCTCAACACTCAGTCCCCTATCCTCAATATTCAATCCTCAACCTTCAATCCTCAATACTCAATCTTCAATCCTCAATCCTCAATCCTCAATCCTCAACCTCAATCCTCAATCCTCCATCCTCAATCGTCAATCTTCAATCCTCAATACTCAATCTTCAATCCTCAACCCTCAATCCTCAATACTCAATCTTCATTCTTCAATCCTCAATACCCAATCGTCAATATTCAAACCTCAATCCTCGATCCTCAATCCTCAATCCTCAATCCTCAATCCTCAATCCTGAAACCTCAATCCTCAACCGTCAGTCCTCGTCCTCAAACCTCAACCCTCAATCCTCAATCCTCAATCTTCAATCATCAATACTCAATCATCAATCCTCAATAATCAATCCTCAATCCTCAATCCTCAATCCTCAATAATCAACGCACAACCCTCAACCATCAATCCTCAATACTCAACCATCAATCCTCAAATCTCAATACCCAATAGAGTATCCTGAATTCTCATGTTTCAATACTCAATCCACAATATTCAATAATCAAATCTCAATCCTCAATCATCAATTCTCAACACTCAATCCTCAACACTCAGTCCTCTCTCTTCAATCGACCATCCTCAATCCTCAATCCTCAAGCGTCAATCCTCAATCCTCAATCCTCAACCCTCAATCCTCAGTCCTCAAACCTCAATCCCGAATCCTCAATCCTGAATCCTCTATCTTCAGCCCTCAGTCCTCAACAATCAATTGTCGATCCTCAATCCTCAATAGAATATCCTCAACTCACAGTTTTCAATACTCAATCCCCATTCTTCAATCTTCAAATCTCAATCCACAAATATCAATTCTCATAACTCAACCCTCAACACTCAGTCCTCAATCTTCAATCCTCGATCCTCAATACCTAATCTTCAATCCGCGATACTCAATCTTCAATCATCAATCCTCAATTCTCAATCCTCAATCCTCAATCCTCAATCCTCAACCCTCAATCCTCAATCCTCAATCCTCAATAATCAACGCACAATCCTCAACCATCAATCCTCAATACTCAGCCATCAATCCTCAATTCTCAATACTCAATAGTATATCCTGTATTCTCATGGTTCAATACTCAATCCACAATATTCAATAATCAATTCTCAATCCACAAACATCAATTCTCATCACTCAACCCTCAACACTCAGTCCTCCATCTCCGATCCTCAATACCCTATCCTCAATCTTCAATCCTCAATACTCAATCTTCAATCCTCAGTCCTCAATTCTCAATCCTCAATCCTCAATCCTCAATCCTCAATCCTCATTCCTCAAACCTCAATCGTCAACCCACAGTTCTCATCCTCATTTCTCAATTCTCAATCCTCAATCCTCAGTCGACAATCCTCAATCCTCAATCCTCAGTCCTCAATCTTCAATCCTCAATACTCAATCTTCAATCCTCAATCCTCAATCCTCAATCCTGAATCCTCAATCCTCAATCCTCAATATTCAACGCACACCCCTCAACCATCAATCCTCAATACTCAATCATCAATGATCAATTCTCAATTCTCAATAGAATATCCTGAATTCTCATGGTTCAATACTCAATACACAATGATCAATAATCAAATCTCAATCCTCAAACATCAATTCTCATCACTCAATCCTCAACACTCAGTCCTCTCTCTTCAATCCTCCATCCTCAATCCTCAATCCTCAAGCGTCAATCCTCAATCCTCAAGCCTCAACCCTCAATCCTCAGTCCTCAAACCTCAATCCCGAATCCTCAATCCTGAATCCTCAATCTTCAGCCCTCAGTCCTCAGCAATCAATGGTCAATCCTGAATCCTCAATAGAATATCCTCAAATCACAGTTTTCAATACTCAATCCCCATTCTTCAATCTTCAAATCTCAATCCACAAACATCAATTCTCATCACTCAACCCTCAACACTCAGTCCTCAATCTTCAATCCTCAATCCTCAATCCTCAATCTTCAATCCTCAATCCTCAATCCTCAATCCTCAATCCTCAGTCCTCATTCTTCAATCCTCAATCTTCATACATCTATACTCAATCTTCAATCCTCAATCCTCAATCTTCAATCCTCAATCCTCAATTCTCACTCCTCGATACTCAATCCTCAATCGTCAATCCTCAATCCGCAATCCTCAATCTTCAATCCTCAATCCTCAATCCTCACTCCTCAATCCTCATTCTTCAATCCTCAATACCCAATCCTCAATCATCAATCCTCAATCCTCCATTCGCTATCCTCAATCCTCAATCCTCAGACCTCAAGCATCAATACTCAACCCGCAGTCCTCGTCCTCAACCCACAACCCTCAATCCACAATCCTCAATCTTCATTCATCAATATTCAACTTTCAATCCTCAATCCTCAATCCTCAATCCTCAATCCTCAATCCTCAACGTTCAATCCTCAATACCCAATCCTCAATCTTAAATCTTCAATCCTCAGTCCTCAATCCTCAATCCTCAAACCTCAATCCTCTGTCCTCAAACCTCAATCCTGAATCCTCAACCATGAATCCTCAATCTTCAGCCCTCAGTCCTCAACAATCAGTTGTCAATCCTCAATCCTCAATAGAATATCATCAATTCACAGTTTTCAATACTCAGTACTCAATCTGCAATCTTCAAATCTCTATCCGCAAACATCAATCCTCATCACTCAACCCTCAACACTCAGTCCCCAATCCTCAATATTCAATCCTCAACCTTCAATCCTCAATACTCAATCTTCAATCCTCAATCCTCAAACCTCAATCCTCAATCCTCAATCCTCAATCCTCAACCTCAATCCTCAATCCTCCATCCCCAATCGTCTATCTTCAATCCTCAATACTCAATCTTCAATCCTCAATCCTCAATCCTCAATCCTCGATATTCATTCTTCAATCCTCAATACCCAATCCTCAATATTCAAACCTCAATCCTCGATCCTCAATCCTCAATCCTCAATCCTCAATCCTCAATCCTCAAACCTCAATCCTCAACCGTCAGTCCTCGTCCTCAAACCTCAACCCTCAATTCTCAATCCTCAATCTTCAATCATCAATACTCAATCTTCAATCCTCAATCCTCAATCCTCAACCCTCAATCCTCAGTCCTCAAACCTCAATCCCGAATCCTCAACCCTGAATCCTCAATCTTCAGCCCTCAGTCCTCAACAATCAGTTGTCAATACTCAATCCTCAATAGAATATGATCAACTCACAGTTTTCAATACTCAATACTCAATCTGCAATCTTCAAATCTCTATCCACAAACATCAATTCTCATCACTCAAACCTCAACACTCAGTCCCCAATCCTCAATCTTCAATCCACATTCCTCAATCCTCAATCCTCAGTCCTCAATAATCAATCCTCAATGCTCAATCTTCAATCCTCAACCCTCAATCCTCAATCGTCAATCCTCAATCCTCAATCGTCATTCTTCTATCCTCAATACCCAATCTTCAATCCTCAATCCCCAATCCTCAATCCTCAATCCTCATTCTTCAATCCTCAATACCCAATCCTCAATTCTCAATCCTCAATCCTCAGTCGTTAGTCCTCAAACCTCAATCCTCAACCCTCAGCCCTCATCCTCAATCCTCAATCATCAATCCTCAATCTTCGATATTCAATCCTCAATACTCAATCTTCAATCCTCAATCCTCGGTCCTCAAACCTCTATTCTGAATCCTCCTTCCTGAATCATCAATCTTCAGCACTCAGTCCTCAACAATCAGTTGTCAATCCTCAATCCTCAATAGAATATCATCAATTCACAGCTTTTAATACTCAATACTCGATCAGCAATCTTCAAATCTCTATCCACAAACATCAATTCTCATCACTCAAACCTCAACACTCAGTCCCCAATCCTCAATCTTCTATCCTCAATCCTCAATCCTCAATCCTCAGTCCTCAATCTTCAATTCTCAATACTCAATCTTCAATCCTCAGTCCTCAATCCTCAATCCTCAATCCTTAATCCTCAATCCTCAATCCTCATTCTTCAATCCTCAATACCCAATCCTCAATACTCAATCTTCAATCCTCAACCGTCAGTCCTCGTCCTCAAACCTCAACCCTCAATCCTCAATCCTCAATCTTCAATCATCAATGCTCAATCCTCAATCTTCAACCCTCAACCATCAATCCTCAATACGTAACCATCAATCCTCAATTCTCAATACTCAATAGAATATCCTGAATTCTCATGGTTCAATACTCAATCCACAATATTCAATAATCAAATCTCAATCCACAAACATCAATTCTCATCACTCAACCCTCAACACTCAGTCCTCCATCTCCGATCCTCAATCCCCTATCCTCAATCTTCAATCCTCAATACTCAATCTTCAATCGTCAGTCCTCAATTCTCAATCCTCAATCCTCAATCCTCAATCCTCAATCCTCATTCCTCAAACCTCAATCGTCAACCCACAGTTCTCATCCTCATTTCTCAATTCTCAATCCTCAATCCTCAGTCCACAATCCTCAATCCTCAATCCACAGTCCTCAATCTTCAATCCTCAATCCTCAGCCGTCAACCTTCAATCCTAAATACTCAACCTTCAATCCTCAATCCTCAATTCTCAATACTCAATTCTCAATCCTCAATCGTCAATCCTCAATCCCCAATCCTCAGTCTTCAATCCTCAATCCTTAATCCTCAATCCTCAATTCTCAATCCTCAATACTCAATCCTCAATCGTCAATCCTCAATCCTCAATCCTCAATCCTCAATCCTCAATACTCCATCTTCAATCCTCAATCCTCAATCCTCAATCCTGAATACTCAATCCTCAATCCTCAATATTCAACGCACACCCCTCAACAATCAATCCTCAATACTCAATCATCAATAATCAATTCTCAATTCTCAATAGAATATCCTGAATTCTCATGGTTCAATACTCAATACACAATGATCAATAATCAAATCTCAATCCTCAAACATCAATTCTCATCACTCAATCCTCAACACTCAGTCCTCTCTCTTCAATCCTCCATCCTCAATCCTCATTCCTCAAGCGTCAATCCTCAATCCTCAATCCTCAACCCTCAATCCTCAGTCCTCAAACCTCAATCCCGAATCCTCAATCCTGAATCCTCAATCTTCAGCCCTCAGTCCTCAACAATCAATTGTCAATCCTGAATCCTCAATAGAATATCCTCAATTCACAGTTTTCAATACTCAATCCCCATTCTTCAATCTTCAAATCTCAATCCACAAACATCAATTCTCATCACTCAACCCTCAACACTCAGTCCTCAGTCTTCAATCCTCAATCCTCAATCCTCAATCTTCAATCCTCAATACTCAATCTTCAATCATCAGTCCTCAATTCTCAGTACTCAATCCTCAGTCCTCAATCCTCAATCTTCATTCATCAATATTCAACTCTTAATCCTCAATCCTCAACCCTCAACGTTCAAACCTAAATACTCAATCCTCAATCTTCAATCTTCAATCCTCAGTCCTCAATCCTCAATCCTCAATCCTCAATCATCTGTCCTCAAACCTCAATCCTGAATCGTCAACCCTGAATCCTCAACCTTCAGCCCTCAGGCCTCAACAATCAGTTGTCAATCCTCAATCCTCAATAGAATATCATCAATTCACAGTTTTCAATACTCAATACTCAATCTGCAATCTTCAAATCTCTATCCACAAACATCAATCCTCATCACTCAACTCTCAACACTCAGTCCCCAATCCTCAGTATTCAATCCTCAACCTTCAATCCTCAATACTCAATCTTCAATCCTCAATCCTCAATCCTCAATCCTCAACCTCAATCCTCAATCCTCCATCCTCAATCGTCAATCTTCAATCCTCAATACTCAATCTTCAATCCTCAACCCTCAATCCTCAATACTCAATCTTCATTCTTCAATCCTCAATACCCAATCGTCAATATTCAAACCTCCATCCTCGATCCTCAATCCTCAATCCTCAATCCTCAATCCTCAATCCTGAAACCTCAATCCTCAACCGTCAGTCCTCGTCCTCAAACCTCAACCCTCAATCCTCAATCCTCAATCTTCAATCATCAATACTCAATCTTCAATCCTCAATAATCAATCCTCAATCCTCAATCCTCAATCCTCAATAATCAACGCACAATTCTCAACCATCAATCCTCAATACTCAACCATCAATCCTCAAATCTCAATACTCAATAGAGTATCCTGAATTCTCATGTTTCAATACTCAATCCACAATATTCAATAATCAAATCTCAATCCTCAATCATCAATTCTCAACACTCAATCCTCAACACTCAGTCCTCTCTCTTCAATCGACCATCCTCAATCCTCAATCCTCAAGCGTCAATCCTCAATCCTCAATCCTCAACCCTCAATCCTCAGTCCTCAAACCTCAATCCCGAATCCTCAATCCTGAATCCTCTATCTTCAGCCCTCAGTCCTCAACAATCAATTGTCGATCCTCAATCCTCAATAGAATATCCTCAACTCACAGTTTTCAATACTCAATCCCCATTCTTCAATCTTCAAATCTCAATCCACAAATATCAATTCTCATAACTCAACCCTCAACACTCAGTCCTCAATCTTCAATCCTCAATCCTCAATACCTAATCTTCAATCCGCGATACTCAATCTTCAATCATCAATCCTCAATTCTCAATCCTCAATCCTCAATCCTCAATCCTCAACACTCAATCCTCAATCCTCAATCCTCAATAATCAACGCACAACCCTCAACCATCAATCCTCAATACTCAACCATCAATCCTCAATTCTCAATACTCAATAGTATATCCTGTATTCTCATGGTTCAGTACTCAGTCCACAATATTCAATAATCAAATCTCAATCCTCAAACATCAATTCTCAATACTAAATCCTCAACACTCAGTCCTCTCTCTCCAATCCTCTATCCTCAATCCTCAATCCTCAAGCGTCAATCCTCAATCCTCAATCCTCAACCCTCAATCCTCGGTCCTCAAACCTCAATCCCGAATCCTCAATCCTGAATCCTCAACATTCAGCCCTCAGTCCTGAACAATCAGTTGTCAATCCTCAATCCTCAATAGCATATCATCAATTCACAGTTTTCAATACTCAATACTCAATCTGCAATCCTGAAATCTCTATCCACAATCATCAATTCTCATCACTCAAACCTCAACACTCAGTCCCCAATCCTCAATCTTCAATCCTCAATCCTCAATCCTCAATCCACAGTCCTCAATCTTCAATCCTCAATACTCAATCTTCAATCCGCAATCCTCAATTCTCAATTCTAAATCCTCAATCCTCAATCCTCAGACCTCAAACATCAATATTCAACCCTCAGTCCTCGTCCTCAATCCACAACCCTCAATCCACAATCCTCGATCTTCAATCATCAATATTCAATCTTCAATCCTCAATCCTCAATCCTCAATCCTCAATCCTCAATCCTCAACCTTTAATCCTCAACACACAATCTTCAATCCTCAATCCTCAATCTTCAATGCTCAATAGTCAATCTTCAATCCTCAATACTCAATCCTCAATCCTCATTCTTCAATCCTCTATGCCCAATCCTCAATCTTCAATCCTCAATCATCAATTCGCTATCCTCAATCCTCAATCCTCACACTTCAAGCATCAATACTCAACCCTGAGTCGTCGTCCTCAACCCACAACCCTCAATCAACAATCCTCAATCTTCATTCATCAATATTCAACTTTCAATCCTCAATCCTCAACCCTCAATCCTCAATCCTCAATCCCCAACGTTCAATCCTAAATACCCAATCCTCAATCTTCAATCCTCAATCCTCAGTCCTCAATCCTCAATCCTCAATCCTCAATCCTCTGTCCTCAAACCTCAATCCTGTATCCTCAATACTGAATCCTCAATCTTCAGCCCTCAGTCCTCAACAATCAGTTGTCAAACCTCAATCCTCAATAAAATGTCATCAATTCACAGTTTTCAATACTCAATACTCAATCTGCAATCTTCAAATCTCTATCCACAAACATCAATTCTCATCACTCATCCCTCAACACTCAGTCCCCAATCCTCAATATTCAATCCTCAATCCTCAATCCTCAATCCACAATCCTCAACCTTCAATCCTCAATACTCAATCTTCAATCCTCAATCCTCAATCCTCAATCCTCAAATCTCAATCCTCGATCGCCAACCATCAATCCTCAATAGTCAATCTTCAATCCTCAATCCTCAATCCTCAGTCCTCATTCTTCAATCCTCAATCTTCAAACATCTATACTCAATCTTCAATCCTCAATCCTCAATCTTCAATCCTCAATCCTCAATTCTCACTCCTCGATACTCAATCCTCAATCGTCAATCGTCAATCCGCAATCCTCAATCTTCAATCCACAATCCTCAATCCTCACACCTCAATCCTCAATCTTCAATCCTCAACACTCAATCTTCAATCCTCAATCCTCAATCCTCAATCCTCAATGCTCAATCCTCAATCCTCAGTCCTCAATCCTCAACCCTCAATCTCCAATTATCAATACTCAATTTGCAATCCTCAATCCTCAATCCTCAATCCTCAATCCTCAATCCTCAATTCTCAATCCTCAATCCTCAGTCCTCAGTCCTCAAACCTCAATCCTCAACCCTCATCCCTCATCCACAATCCTCAATCCTCAATCTTCAGTCCTCAATCCTCAGTCCTCAATACTCAATCTTCAATCCTCGATCCTCAATCCTCAATCCTCAATCCTCAATCCTCGATCCTCAATCTTCAATCCTCAATTCTCAATCCTCAATCCTCAATCCTCATTCTTCATTCCTCAATACCCAATCCTCAATCTTCAATCCTCAATCCTCAATCCACAATTCTCAATCCTCAATCCTCAATCCTCAGACATCAAACATCAATACACGACCCTCAGTCCTTGTCCTCAATCCACAACCCTCAATCCTCAATCCTCAATCTTCAATCATCAATATTCAATCTTCAATCCTCAATCCTCAATCCTCAATCCTCAATCCTCAACCCTCAATGTTCAATCCGCAATACACAATCCTCAATGTTCAATCCTCAATCCTCAATCCTCAATCCTCAATCCTCAATCCTCAATCCTCAATCCTCAATCCTCAATCCTCAGTCCTCAATACTCAATCTTCCATCCTCGATCCTCAATCCTCAATCCTCAATACTCAATCCTCGATCCTCAATCTTCAATCCTCAGTCCCAAATCCTCAATCTTCAATCCTCAATACCCAATCCTCAATCTTCAATCCACAATCCTCAATCCACAATTCTCAATCCTCAATCCTCAATCCTCAGTCCTGAAACATCAATACAAAACCCTCAGTCGTTGTCCTCAATCCACAACCCTCAATCCTCAATCCTCAATCTTCAATCATCAATATTCAATCTTCAATCCTCAATCCTCAATCCTAGATCCTCAATCCTCAACCCTCAATGTTCAATCCGCAATACCCAATCCACAATCTTCAATCCTCAATCCCCAATCCTCAATCCTCAATCCTCAATCCTCAATCCTCAATCCTCAATACCAAATCCTCAATCTTCAATCCTCAATCCTCAATCCTCAATTCTCGATCCTCAATCCTCGATCCTCAGACCTCAAGCATTAATACTCAACCCTCACTCGGTGTCCTCAATCCACAACCCTCAATCCTCAATCCTCAATCTTCAATCATCAATATACATTCTTCAGTCCTCAATCCTCAATACTCAATCCTCAATCCTCAATCCTCAATGTTCAATCCGCGATACCCAATCCTCAATGTTCAATCCTCAATCCTCAGTCCTCAATCCTCAATCCTCAATCCTCAATCCTCAATCCTCAATCCTCAATCCTCAGTCCCCAAACCTCAATCCTCAATCTTCCGTCCTCATTCTTCAATCCTCAATCTTCAAACATCTATACTCAATCTTCAATCCTCAATCCTCAATCTTCAATCCTCAATCCTCAATTCTCACTCCTCGATACTCAATCCTCAATCGTCAATCCTCAATCCGCAATCCTCAATCTTCAATCCTCAATCCCCAATCCTCACTCCTCAATCCTCAATCTTCAATCCTCAACACTCAATCTTCAATCCTCAATCCTCAATCCTCAATCCTCAATGCTCAATCCTCAATCCTCAGTCCTCAATCCTCAACCCTCAATCTTCAATTCTCAATACTCAATCTGCAATCCTCAATCCTCAATCCTCAATCCTCAATCCTCATTCTTCAATCCTCAATACCCAATCCTCATTACCCAATCCTCAATCTTCAATCCTCAATCCTCAATCCTCAATTCTCAATCCTCAATCCTTAATCCACAGGCCTCAATCCTCAATAATCAATCCTCAATACTCAATCTTCAATCCTCAATCCTCAATTCGCTAACCTCAATCCTCAATCCTCAGACCTCAAGCATCAATACTCAACCCTCAGTCCTCGTCCTCAACCCACAACCCTCAATCCACAATCCTCAATCTTCATTCATCAATATTCAACTTTCAATCCTCAATCCTCAATCCTCAATCCTCAATCCTCAATCCTCATTCCTCAAACCTCAATCGTCAACCCACAGTTCTCATCCTCATTTCTCAATTCTCAATCCTCAATCCTCAGTCCACAATCCTCAATCCTCAATTGCCAATGCTCAATACTCAACCTTCAATCCACAATCCTCAATTCTCAATCCTCAATCCTCAATCCTCAATCCTCAATCCTTCAATCCTCAATCCTCAATCCTCAGCCTTCAATCCTCAATACTCATTCTTCAATCCTCAATCCTCAATCCTCAATCCTCAATCCTCAATCATCAATCCTCAATCTTCGATATTCAATCCTCAATACTCAATCCTCAATCCTCAATCCTCGGTCCTCAAACCTCTATTCTGAATCCTCCTTCCTGAATCATCAATCTTCAGCACTCAGTCCTCAACAATCAGTTGTCAATCCTCAATCCTCAATAGAATATCCTCCATTCACAGTTTTCAATCCTCAATCCTCAATCCTCAATCCTCAATGTTCAATCCTCAATCCTCAATCCTCAATCCTCAATCCTCAACCCTCAATCCTCAGTCCCCAAACCTCAATCCTCAACCTTCAATCCTCAAAACTCAATCTTCAATCCTCGATCCTCAAAACTCAATCCTCAATCCTCAATCCTCAATCGTCAGTCTTCAATCCTCAATACTCAATCTTCAATCCTCAATCCTCAATCCTCAATCCTCAATCCTCATTCCTCAATCCTCAATACCCAATCCTCAATCTTCAGTCCTCAATCCTCAATCTTCAATCATCAATATTCAATCTTCAATCCTCAATCCTCAATCCTCAATCCTCAATCCTCAATCCTCAACGTTCAATCCGCAATACCCAATGCACAATCTTCAATCCTCAATCCCCAATCCTCAATCCTCAATCCTCAATCCTCAGTCCTCAATCCTCATTCTTCAGTCCTCAATACCAAATCCTCAGTCTTCAATCCTCAATCCTCAATCCGCAATTCTCCATCCTCAATCCTCGATCCTCAGACCTCAAACAATAATACTCAACCCTCACTCCTCGTCCTCAATCCACAACCCTCAATCCTCAATCCTCAATCTTCAATCATCAATATACATTCTTCAGTCCTCAATCCTCAATACTCAATCCTCAATCCTCAATCCTCAATGTTCAATCCGCGATACCCAATCCTCAATGTTCAATCCTCAATCCTCAGTCCTCAATCCTCAATCCTCAATCCTCAATCCTCAATCCTCAATCCTCAATCCTCAGTCCCCAAACCTCAATCCTCAATCTTCAATCCTCAAAATTCAATCTGCAATCCTCGATCCTCAATACTCAATCCTCAATCCTCAATCCTCAATCGTCAGTCTTCAATCCTCAATACTCAATCTTCAATCCTCAATCCTCAATCCTCAATCCTCAACCCTCATTCCTCAATCCTCAATACCCAATCCTAAATCTTCAATCCTCAAGCCTCAATCCTCAATTCTCAATCCTCAATCCTCTGTCCTCAGTCCTCAAACCTCAATCCTCAACCCTCAGACCTCATCCTCAATCCTCAATCCTCAACCCTCAATCCTCAATCTTCAATCCTCGATACTCAATCTTCAATCATCAATCCTCAGTCCTCAAACCTCAATTCTGATTCCTCAATCCTGAATACTCAATCTTCGGCCCTCAGTCCTCAACAATCAATCGTCAATACTCAACCCTCAATAGAATATCCTCAATTCACAGTTTTCAATAATCAATCCCCATTCTTCAATCTTCAAACCTCAATCCACAAACAACAATTCCCATCACTCAACCCTCAACACTCAGTACTCAATCTTCAATCCTCAACCCTCAATCCTCAACCTTCAATCCTCAATACTCAATCTTCAATCCTCAATCCTCAATTCTCAATCCTCAATACTCAATCCTCAATCGTCAATCCTCAATCCCCAATTCTCAATCTTCAATCCTCAAACCTCAATCCTCAATCCCCAATCCTCAATCTTCAATCCTCAATACTCAATCGTCAATCCTCAATCCCCAATCCTCAATCCTCAATCCTCAATGTTCAATCCGCGATACCCAATCCTCAACGTTCAATCCTCAATCCTCAATCCTCAATCCTCAATCCTCAATCATCAATCCTCAATCCTCAATGTTCAATCCTCAACACCCAATCCTCAATCTTCAATCCTCAATCCTCAATCCTCAATCCCCAATTCTCAATCCTCAATCCTCAGTCCTCAGACCTCAAACATCAACATTCAACCCTCAGTCCTCGTCCTCAATCCACAACCCTCAATCCTCAATCCTCGATCTTCAATCATCAATATTCAATCTTCAATCCTCAATCCTCAATCCTCAATCCTCAATCCTCAATCCTCAATCCACAACCTTCAATCCTCAATCCTCAATCCTCAATCCTCAATTCTCAATCCTCAATCCTCAATCCTCAATCCTCAACCTTCAATCCTCAATCCTCAATCCTCAATCCTCAATCCTCAATCTTCAATCCTCAACACTCAATCTTCAATCCTCAATCCTCAATCTTCAATACTCAATACTCAATCTTCAACCCTCAATCCTCAATACTCAATCCTCAATCCTCATTCTTCAATCCTCAATACCCAATCCTCAATCATCAATCCTCAATCCTCAATTCGCTATCCTCAATCCTCAATCCTCAGACCTCAAGCATCAATACTCAACCCTCAGTCCTCGTCCTCAACCCACAACCCTCAATCCACAATCCTCAATCTTTATTCATCAATATTCAACTTTCAATCCTAAATCCTCAATCCTCAATCCTCAGTCCTTAGTCCTCAAACCTCAATCCTCAACCCTCAGCCCTCATCCTCAATCCTCAATCATCAATCCTCAATCTTCGATATTCAATCCTCAATACTCAATCCTCAATCCTCAATCCTCGGTCCTCAAACCTCTATTCTGAATCCTCCTTCCTGAATCATCAATCTTCAGCACTCAGTCCTCAACAATCAGTTGTCAATCCTCAATCCTCAATAGAATATCCTCCATTCACAGTTTTCAATCCTCAATCCTCAATCCTCAATCCTCAATATTCAATCCTAAGCTCCAAATATTCAATCTTCAATCCTCAATCTTCAATCCTCAATCTTCAATCCTCAGTACTCAATCTTCAATCCTCAATACTCAATCCTCAATCCTCAGTCCTCAAACCCC
Source organism: Calliopsis andreniformis (assembly GCF_051401765.1). Lineage (NCBI taxonomy): Eukaryota > Metazoa > Arthropoda > Insecta > Hymenoptera > Andrenidae > Calliopsis > Calliopsis andreniformis. The sequence goes on from NW_027480452.1 coordinate 4,811,850, forward strand.
AATCCCGAATCCTCAATCCTTAATCCTCAACCTTCAGCCCTCAGTCCTCAACAATCAGTTGTCAATCCTCAATCCTCAATAGAATATCATTAATTCACAGTTTCAATACTCAATACTCGATCTGCAATCTTCAAATCTCTATCCACAAACATCAATTCTCATCACTCAAACCTCAACACTCAGTCCCCAATCCTCAATCTTCAATCCTCAATCCTCAATCCTCAATTCTCAGTCCTCAATCTTCAATTCTCAATACTCAATCTTCAATCCTCAGACCTCAATCCTCAATCCTCAATCCTTAATCCTCAATCCTCAATCCTCATTCTTCAATCCTCAATACCCAATCCTCAATACTCAATCTTCAATCCTCAACCGTCAGTCCTCGTCCTCAAACCTCAACCCTCAATCCTCAATCCTCAATCTTCAATCATCAATGCTCAATCCTCAATCTTCAACCCTCAACCATCAATCCTCAATACGTAACCATCAGTCCTCAATTCTCAATACTCAATAGAATATCCTGAATTCTCATGGTTCAATACTCAATCCACAATATTCAATAATCAAATCTCAATCCACAAACATCAATTCTCATCACTCAACCCTCAACACTCAGTCCTCAATCTCCGATCCTCAATCCCCTATCCTCAATCTTCAATCCTCAATTCTCAGTCCTCAATCCTCAATCCTCAATCCTCAATCCTCATTCTTCAATCCTCAATACCCAATCCTCAGTCCTCAATCTTTAATCCTCAATCCTCAATCCTCAATTCTCAATCCTCAATCCTCAGTCCTCAGTCCTCAAACCTCAATCCTCAACCCTCATCCCTCATCCACAATCCTCAATCCTCAATCTTCAATCCTCAATCCTCAGTCCTCAATACTCAATCTTCAATCCTCGATCCTCAATCCTCAATCCTCGATCCTCAATCTTCAATCCTCAGTACCAAATCCTCAATCTTCAATCCTCAATCCTCAACCCTCAATCTTCAATCCTCATTACTCAATCTTCAATCCTCAATTCTCAATCCTCAATCCTCAATCCTCATTCTTCAATCCTCAATACCCAATCCTCAATCTTCAATCCTCAATCCTCAATCCACAATTCTCAATCCTCAATCCTCAATCCTCAGACCTCAAACATCAATGCACGACCCTCAGTCCTTGTCCTCAATCAACAACCCTCAATCCTCAATCCTCAATCTTCAATCATCAATATTCAATCTTCAATCCTCAATCCTCAATCCTCAATCCTCAATCCTCAATCCTCAATCCTCAATCCTCTGTCCTCAAACCTCAATCCTGTATCCTCAATACTGAATCCTCAATCTTCAGCCCTCAGTCCTGAACAATCAGTTATCAAACCTCAATCCTCACTAGAATGTCATCAATTCACAGTTTTCAATACTCAATACTCAATCTGCAATCTTCAAATCTCTATCCACAAACATCAATTCTCATCACTCATCCCTCAACACTCAGTCCCCAATCCTCAATATTCAATCCTCAATCCTCAATCCTCAATCCACAATCCTCAACCTTCAATCCTCAATACTCAATCTTCAATCCTCAATCCTCAATCCTCAATCCTCAAATCTCAATCCTCGATCGCCAACCATCAATCCTCAATACTCAATCTTCAATCCTCAATCCTCAATCCTCAGTCCTCATTCTTCAATCCTCTATCTTCAAACATCTATACTCAATCTTCAATCCTCAATCCTCAATCTTCAATCCTCAATCCTCAATTCTCACTCCTCGATACTCAATCCTCAATCGTCAATCCTCAATCCGCAATCCTCAATCTTCAATCCACAATCCTCAATCCTCACACCTCAATCCTCAATCTTCAATCCTCAACACTCAATCTTCAATCCTCAATCCTCAATCCTCAATCCTCAATGCTCAATCCTCAATCCTCAGTCCTCAATCCTCAACCCTCAGTCTCCAATTATCAATACTCAATTTGCAATCCTCAATCCTCAATCCTCAATCCTCAATCCTCAATCCTCAATTCTCAATCCTCAATCCTCAGTCCTCAGTCCTCAAACCTCAATCCTCAACCCTCATCCCTCATCCACAATCCTCAATCCTCAATCTTCAGTCCTCAATCCTCAGTCCTCAATACTCAATCTTCAATCCTCGATCCTCAATCCGCAATCCTCAATCCTCAATCCTCGATCCTCAATCTTCAATCCTCAATTCTCAATCCTCAATCCACAATCCTCATTCTTCAATCCTCAATACCCAATCCTCAATCTTCAATCCTCAATCCTCAATCCACAATTCTCAATCCTCAATCCTCAATCCTCAGACCTCAAACATCAATACACGACCCTCAGTCCTTGTCCTCAATCCACAACCCTCAATCCTCAATCCTCAATCTTCAATCATCAATATTCAATCTTCAATCCTCAATCCTCAATCCTCAATCCTCAATCCTCAACCCTCAATGTTTAATCCGCAATACACAATCCTCAATCCTCAATCCTCAATCCTCAATCCTCAATCCTCAATCCTCAATCCTCAATCCTCAATCCTCAATCCTCAGTCCTCAATACTCAATCTTCAATCCTCGATCCTCAATCCTCAATCCTCAATACTCAATCCTCGATCCTCAATCTTCAATCCTCAGTCCCAAATCCTCAATCTTCAATCCTCAATCTTCAGCCCTCCATCTTCAATCCTCATTACTCAATCTTCAATCCTCAATTCTCAATCCTCTATCCTCAATCCTCATTCTTCAATCCTCAATACCCAATCCTCAATCTTCAATCCACAATCCTCAATCCACAATTCTCAATCCTCAATCCTCAATCCTCAGTCCTGAAACATCAATACACAACCCTCAGTCGTTGTCCTCAATCCACAACCCTCAATCCTCAATCCTCAACCTTCAATCATCAATATTCAATCTTCAATCCTCAATCCTCAATCCTCAATCCTCAATCCTCAACCCTCAATGTTCAATCCGCAATACCCAATCCACAATCTTCAATCCTCAATCCCCAATCCTCAATCCTCAATCCTCAATCCTCAATCCTCAATCCTCAATACCAAATCCTCAATCTTCAATCCCCAATCCTCAATCCTCAATTCTCGATCCTCAATCCTCGATCCTCAGACCTCAAGCATTAATACTCAACCCTCACTCGGTGTCCTCAATCCACAACCCTCAATCCTCAATCCTCAATCTTCAATCATCAATATACATTCTTCAGTCCTCAATCCTCAATCCTCAATCCTCAATCCTCAATCCTCAATCCTCAATCCTCAGTCCCCAAACCTCAATCCTCAATCTTCAACCCTCAAAATTCAATCTGCAATCCTCGATCCTCAATACTCAATCCTCAATCCTCAATCCTCAATCCTTAATCCTCAATCCTCAATCCTCATTCTTCAATCCTCAATACCCAATCCTCAATACTCAATCTTCAATCCTCAACCGTCAGTCCTCGTCCTCAAACCTCAACCCTCAATCCTCAATCCTCAATCTTCAATCATCAATGCTCAATCCTCAATCTTCAACCCTCAACCATCAATCCTCAATACGTAACCATCAGTCCTCAATTCTCAATACTCAATAGAATATCCTGAATTCTCATGGTTCAATACTCAATCCACAATATTCAATAATCAAATCTCAATCCACAAACATCAATTCTCATCACTCAACCCTCAACACTCAGTCCTCAATCTCCGATCCTCAATCCCCTATCCTCAATCTTCAATCCTCAATTCTCAGTCCTCAATCCTCAATCCTCAATCCTCAATCCTCATTCTTCAATCCTCAATACCCAATCCTCAGTCCTCAATCTTTAATCCTCAATCCTCAATCCTCAATTCTCAATCCTCAATCCTCAGTCCTCAGTCCTCAAACCTCAATCCTCAACCCTCATCCCTCATCCACAATCCTCAATCCTCAATCTTCAATCCTCAATCCTCAGTCCTCAATACTCAATCTTCAATCCTCGATCCTCAATCCTCAATCCTCGATCCTCAATCTTCAATCCTCAGTACCAAATCCTCAATCTTCAATCCTCAATCCTCAACCCTCAATCTTCAATCCTCATTACTCAATCTTCAATCCTCAATTCTCAATCCTCAATCCTCAATCCTCATTCTTCAATCCTCAATACCCAATCCTCAATCTTCAATCCTCAATCCTCAATCCACAATTCTCAATCCTCAATCCTCAATCCTCAGACCTCAAACATCAATGCACGACCCTCAGTCCTTGTCCTCAATCAACAACCCTCAATCCTCAATCCTCAATCTTCAATCATCAATATTCAATCTTCAATCCTCAATCCTCAATCCTCAATCCTCAATCCTCAATCCTCAATCCTCAATCCTCTGTCCTCAAACCTCAATCCTGTATCCTCAATACTGAATCCTCAATCTTCAGCCCTCAGTCCTGAACAATCAGTTATCAAACCTCAATCCTCACTAGAATGTCATCAATTCACAGTTTTCAATACTCAATACTCAATCTGCAATCTTCAAATCTCTATCCACAAACATCAATTCTCATCACTCATCCCTCAACACTCAGTCCCCAATCCTCAATATTCAATCCTCAATCCTCAATCCTCAATCCACAATCCTCAACCTTCAATCCTCAATACTCAATCTTCAATCCTCAATCCTCAATCCTCAATCCTCAAATCTCAATCCTCGATCGCCAACCATCAATCCTCAATACTCAATCTTCAATCCTCAATCCTCAATCCTCAGTCCTCATTCTTCAATCCTCTATCTTCAAACATCTATACTCAATCTTCAATCCTCAATCCTCAATCTTCAATCCTCAATCCTCAATTCTCACTCCTCGATACTCAATCCTCAATCGTCAATCCTCAATCCGCAATCCTCAATCTTCAATCCACAATCCTCAATCCTCACACCTCAATCCTCAATCTTCAATCCTCAACACTCAATCTTCAATCCTCAATCCTCAATCCTCAATCCTCAATGCTCAATCCTCAATCCTCAGTCCTCAATCCTCAACCCTCAGTCTCCAATTATCAATACTCAATTTGCAATCCTCAATCCTCAATCCTCAATCCTCAATCCTCAATCCTCAATTCTCAATCCTCAATCCTCAGTCCTCAGTCCTCAAACCTCAATCCTCAACCCTCATCCCTCATCCACAATCCTCAATCCTCAATCTTCAGTCCTCAATCCTCAGTCCTCAATACTCAATCTTCAATCCTCGATCCTCAATCCGCAATCCTCAATCCTCAATCCTCGATCCTCAATCTTCAATCCTCAATTCTCAATCCTCAATCCACAATCCTCATTCTTCAATCCTCAATACCCAATCCTCAATCTTCAATCCTCAATCCTCAATCCACAATTCTCAATCCTCAATCCTCAATCCTCAGACCTCAAACATCAATACACGACCCTCAGTCCTTGTCCTCAATCCACAACCCTCAATCCTCAATCCTCAATCTTCAATCATCAATATTCAATCTTCAATCCTCAATCCTCAATCCTCAATCCTCAATCCTCAACCCTCAATGTTTAATCCGCAATACACAATCCTCAATCCTCAATCCTCAATCCTCAATCCTCAATCCTCAATCCTCAATCCTCAATCCTCAATCCTCAATCCTCAGTCCTCAATACTCAATCTTCAATCCTCGATCCTCAATCCTCAATCCTCAATACTCAATCCTCGATCCTCAATCTTCAATCCTCAGTCCCAAATCCTCAATCTTCAATCCTCAATCTTCAGCCCTCCATCTTCAATCCTCATTACTCAATCTTCAATCCTCAATTCTCAATCCTCTATCCTCAATCCTCATTCTTCAATCCTCAATACCCAATCCTCAATCTTCAATCCACAATCCTCAATCCACAATTCTCAATCCTCAATCCTCAATCCTCAGTCCTGAAACATCAATACACAACCCTCAGTCGTTGTCCTCAATCCACAACCCTCAATCCTCAATCCTCAACCTTCAATCATCAATATTCAATCTTCAATCCTCAATCCTCAATCCTCAATCCTCAATCCTCAACCCTCAATGTTCAATCCGCAATACCCAATCCACAATCTTCAATCCTCAATCCCCAATCCTCAATCCTCAATCCTCAATCCTCAATCCTCAATCCTCAATACCAAATCCTCAATCTTCAATCCCCAATCCTCAATCCTCAATTCTCGATCCTCAATCCTCGATCCTCAGACCTCAAGCATTAATACTCAACCCTCACTCGGTGTCCTCAATCCACAACCCTCAATCCTCAATCCTCAATCTTCAATCATCAATATACATTCTTCAGTCCTCAATCCTCAATCCTCAATCCTCAATCCTCAATCCTCAATCCTCAATCCTCAGTCCCCAAACCTCAATCCTCAATCTTCAACCCTCAAAATTCAATCTGCAATCCTCGATCCTCAATACTCAATCCTCAATCCTCAATCCTCAATCGTCAGTCTTCAATCCTCAATACTCAATCTTCAGTCCTCAATCCTCAATCCTCAATCCTCAACCCTCATTCCTCAATCCTCAATACCCAATCCTAAATCTTCAATCCTCAAGCCTCAATCCTCAATTCTCAATCCTCAATCCTCTGTCCTCAGTCCTCAAACCTCAATCCTCAACCCTCAGACCTCATCCTCAATCCTCAATCCTCAACCCTCAATCCTCAATCTTCAATCCTCGATACTCAATCTTCAATCCTCAATCCTCAGTCCTCAAACCTCAATTCTGATCCCTCAATCCTGCATACTCAATCTTCGGCCCTCAGTCCTCAACAATCAATCGTCAATACTCAACCCTCAATAGAATATCCTCAATTCACAGTTTTCAATAATCAATCCCCATTCTTCAATCTTCAAACCTCAATCCACAAACAACAATTCCCATCACTCAACCCTCAACACTCAGTACTCAATCTTCAATCCTCAACCCTCAATCCTCAACCTTCAATCCTCAATACTCAATCTTCAATCCTCAATCCTCAATTCTCAATCCTCAATACTCAATCCTCAATCGTCAATCCTCAATCCCCAATTCTCAATCTTCAATCCTCAAACCTCAATCCTCAATCCCCAATCCTCAATCTTCAATCCTCAATACTCAATCGTCAATCCTCAATCCCCAATCCTCAATCCTCAATCCTCAATGTTCAATCCGCGATACCCAACCCTCAACGTTCAATCCTCAATCCTCAATCCTCAATCCTCAATCCTCAATCATCAATCCTCAATCCTCAATGTTCAATCCTCAACACCCAATCCTCAATCTTCAATCCTCAATCCTCAATCCTCAATCCTCAATTCTCAATCCTCAATCCTCAGTCCTCAGACCTCAAACATCAACATTCAACCCTCAGTCCTCGTCCTCAATCCACAACCCTCAATCCTCAATCCTCGATTTTCAATCATCAATATTCAATCTTCAATCCTCAATCCTCAATCCTCAATCCTCTATCCTCAATCCTCTATCCTCAAGCTTCAATCCTCAATCCTCAGTCCTCAATCCTCAATCCTCAATCCTCAATCCTCAATCCTCAATCCACAACCTTCAATCCTCAATCCTCAATCCTCAATCCTCAATACTCAATCCTCAATCCTCAATCCTCAATCCTCAACCTTCAATCCTCAATCCTCAATCCTCAATCCTCAATCCTCAATCTTCAATCCTCAACACTCAATCTTCAATCCTCAATCCTCAATCTTCAATACTCAATACTCAATCTTCAACCCTGAATCCTCAATACTCAATCCTCAATCCTCATTCTTCAATCCTCAATACCCAATCCTCAATCATCAATCCTCAATCCTCAATTCGCAGTCGTCAATCCTCAATCCTCAGACCTCAAGCATCAATACTCAACCCTCAGTCCTCGTCCTCAACCCACAACCCTCAATCCACAATCCTCAATCTTTATTCATCAATATTCAACTTTCAATCCTAAATCCTCAATCCTCAATCCTCAGTCCTTAGTCCTCAAACCTCAATCCTCAACCCTCAGCCCTCATCCTCAATCCTCAATCATCAATCCTCAATCTTCGATATTCAATCCTCAATACTAAATCTTCAATCCTCAATCCTCGGTCCTCAAACCTCTATTCTGAATCCTCCTTCCTGAATCATCAATCTTCAGCACTCAGTCCTCAACAATCAGTTGTCAATCCTCAATCCTCAATAGAATATCCTCCATTCACAGTTTTCAATCCTCAATCCTCAATCCTCAATCCTCAATATTCAATCCTCAGCTCCAAATATTCAATCTTCAATCCTCAATCTTCAATCCTCAATCTTCAATCCTCAGTACTCAATCTTCAATCCTCAATACTCAATCCTCAATCCTCAGTCCTCAAACCCCAATCCCGAATCCTCAATCCTTAATCCTCAACCTTCAGCCCTCAGTCCTCAACAATCAGTTGTCAATCCTCAATCCTCAATAGAATATCATCAATTCACAGCTTTCAATACTCAATACTCGATCTGCAATCTTCAAATCTCTATCCACAAACATCAATTCTCATCACTCAAACCTCAACACTCAGTCCCCAATCCTCAATCTTCAATCCTCAATCCTCAATCCTCAATTCTCAGTCCTCAATCTTCAATTCTCAATACTCAATCTTCAATCCTCAGTCCTCAATCCTCAATCCTCAATCCTTAATCCTCAATCCTCAATCCTCATTCTTCAATCCTCAATACCCAATCCTCAATACTCAATCTTCAATCCTCAACCGTCAGTCCTCGTCCTCAAACCTCAACCCTCAATCCTCAATCCTCAATCTTCAATCATCAATGCTCAATCCTCAATCTTCAACCCTCAACCATCAATCCTCAATACGTAACCATCAATCCTCAATTCTCAATACTCAATAGAATATCCTGAATTCTCATGGTTCAATACTCAATCCACAATATTCAATAATCAAATCTCAATCCACAAACATCAATTCTCATCACTCAACCCTCAACACTCAGTCCTCAATCTCCGATCCTCAATCCCCTATCCTCAATCTTCAATCCTCAATACTCAATCTTCAATCCTCAGTCCTCAATTCTCAATCCTCAATCCTCAATCCTCAATCCTCAATCCTCATTCCTCAAACCTCAATCGTCAACCCACAGTTCTCATCCTCATTTCTCAATTCTCAATCCTAAATCCTCAGTCCACAATCCTCAATCCTCAATCCTCAGTCCTCAATCTTCAATCCTCAATCCTCAGCTGTCAACCTTCAATCCTAAATACTCAACCTTCAATCCTCAATCCTCATTTCTCAATACTCAATTCTCAATCCTCAATCGTCAATCCTCAATCCCCAGTCCTCAGTCCTCAATCCTCAATCCTTAATCCTCAATCCTCAATTCTCAATCCTCAATACTCAATCCTCAATCGTCAATCCTCAATCCTCAATCCTCAATCCTCAATCCTCAATCTTCAATCCTCAATACTCAATCTTCAATCCTCAATCCTCAATCCTCAATCCTGAATCCTCAATCCTCAATCCTCAATATTCAACACACACCCCTCAACCATCAATCCTCAATACTCAATCATCAATAATCAATTCTCAATTCTCAATAGAATATCCTGAATTCTCATGGTTCAATACTCAATACACAATGATCAATAATCAAATCTCAATCCTCAAACATCAATTCTCATCACTCAATCCTCAACACTCAGTCCTCTCTCTTCAATCCTCCACCCTCAATCATCAATCCTCAAGCGTCAATCCTCAATCCTCAATCCTCAACCCTCAATCCTCAGTCCTCAAACCTCAATCCCGAATCCTCAATCCTGAATCCTCAATCTTCAGCCCTCAGTCCTCAACAATCAATTGTCAATCCTGAATCCTCAATAGAATATCCTCAATTCACAGTTTTCAATACTCAATCCCCACTCTTCAATCTTCAAATCTCAATCCACAAACATCAATTCTCATCACTCAACCCTCAACACTCAGTCCTCAATCTTCAATCCTCAATCCTGAATCCTCAATCTTCAATCCTCAATACTCAATCTTCAATCATCAGTCCTCAATTCTCAGTACTCAATCCTGAATCCTCAATCCTCAATCCTCAATCCTCAATCCTCAATCCTCAATATTCATTCATCAATATTCAACTTTTAATCCTCAATCCTCAACCCTCAACGTTCAAACCTAAATACTCAATCCTCAATCTTCAATCCTCAATACTCAGTCCTCAATCCTCAATCCTCAATCCTCAATCCTCTGTCCTCAAACCACAATCCTGAATCCTCGACCCTGAACCCTCAACCTTCAGCCCTCAGGCCTCAACAATCAGTTGTCAATCCTCAATCCTCAATAGAATATCATCAATTCACAGTTTTCAATACTCAATACTCAATCTGCATTCTTCAAATCTCTATCCACAAACATCAATCCTCATCACTCAACCCTCAACACTCAGTCCCCAATCCTCAATATTCAATCCTCAACCTTCAATCCTCAATACTCAATCTTCAATCCTCAATCCTCAATCCTCAATCCTCAACCTCAATCCTCAATCCTCCATCCTCAATCGTCAATCTTCAATCCTCAATACTCAATCTTCAATCCTCAATCCTCAATCCTCAATGCTCAATCTTCATTCTTCAATCCTCAATACCCAATGGTCAATATTCAAACCTCAATCCTCGACCCTCAATCCTCAATCCTCAATCCTCAATCCTCAATCCTCAATGCTCAATCTTCATTCTTCAATCCTCAATACCCAATCGTCAATATTCAAACCTCAATCCTCGACCCTCAATCCTCAATCCTCAATCCTCAATCCTCAATCCTCAAACCTCAATCCTCAACCGTCAGTCCTCGTCCTCAAACCTCAACCCTCAGTCCTCAATCCTCAATCTTCAATCATCAATACTCAATCTTCAATCCTCAATAATCATTCCTCAATCCTCAATCCTCAATCCTCAATAATCAACACACAACCCTCAACCATCAATCCTCAATACTCAACCATCAATCCTCAAATCTCAATACTCAATAGAGTATCCTGAATTCTCATGTTTCAATACTCAATCCACAATATTCAATAATCAAATCTCAATCCTCAATCATCAATTCTCAACACTCAATCCTCAACACTCAGTCCTCTCTCTTCAATCGACCATCCTCAATCCTCAATCCTCAAGCGTCAATCCTCAATCCTCAATCCTCAACCCTCAATCCTTAGTCCTCAAACCTCCATCCCGAATCCTCAATCCTGAATCGTCTATCTTCAGCCTTCAGTCCTCAACAATCAATTGTCGATCCTCAATCCTCAATAGAATATCCTCAACTCACAGTTTTCAATACTCAATCCCCATTCTTCAATCTTCAAATCTCAATCCACAAATATCAATTCTCATAACTCAACCCTCAACACTCAGTCCTCAATCTTCAATCCTCAATCCTCAATTCTCACTCCTCGATACTCAATCCTCAATCGTCAATCCTCAATCCGCAATCCTCAATCTTCAATCCTCAATCCTCAATCCTCACTCCTCAATCCTCAATCTTCAATCCTCAACACTCAATCTTCAATCCTCAATCCTCAATCCTCAATCCTCAATGCTCAATCCTCAATCCTCAGTCCTCAATCCTCAACCCTCAATCTCCAATTATCAATACTCAATCTGCAATCCTCAATCCTCAATCCTCAATCCTCAATCCTCAATCCTCGATCCTCAATCTTCAATCCTCAATTCTCAATCCTCAATCCTCAATCCTCATTCTTCAATACTCAATACCCAATCCTCAACCATCAATGTTGAATCCGCAATACACAATCCTCAATGTTCAATCCTCAGTGTTCAATCCTCAATCCTCAATCCTCAATCCTCAATCCTCAATCCTCAATCCTCAGTCCTCAATACTCAATCTTCAATCCTCGATCCTCAATCCTCAATCCTCAATACTCAATCCTCGATCCTCAATCTTCAATCCTCAGTCCCAAATCCTCAATCTTCAATCCTCAATCCTCAGCCCTCAATCTTCAATCCTCATTACTCAATCTTCAATCCTCAATTCTCAATCCTCTATCCTCAATCCTCATTCTTCAATCCTCAATACCCAATCCTCAATCTTCAATCCTCAATCCTCAATCCACAATTCTCAATCCTCAATCCTCAATCCTCAGACCTGAAACATCAATACACAACCCTCAGTCGTTGTCCTCAATCCACAACCCTCAATCCTCAATCCTCAATCTTCAATCATCAATATTCGATCTTCAATCCTCAATCCTCAATCCTCAATCCTCAATCCTCAACCCTCAATGTTCAATCCGCAATACCCAATCCACAATCTTCAATCCTCAATCCCCAATCCTCAATCCTCAATCGTCAATCCTCAATCCTCAATCCTCAATACCATATCCTCAATCTTCAATCCTCAATCCTCAATCCTCAATTCTCGATCCTCAATCCTCGATCCTCAGACCTAAAGCATTAATACTCAACCCTCACTCGGTGTCCTCAATCCACAACCCTCAATCCTCAATCCTCAATCTTCAATCATCAATATACATTCTTCAGTCCTCAATCCTCAATACTCAATCCTCAATCCTCAATCCTCAATGTTCAATCCGCGATACCCAATCCTCAATGTTCAATCCTCAATCCTCAGTCCTCAATCCTCAATCCTCAATCCTCAATCCTCAATCGTCAATCCTCAATCCTCAGTCCCCAAACCTCAATCCTCAATCTTCAATCCTCAAAATTCAATCTGCAATTCTCGATCCTCAATACTCAATCCTCAATCCTCAATCGTCAGTCTTCAATCCTCAATACTCAATCTTCAATCCTCAATCCTCAATCCTCAATCCTCAACCCTCATTCCTCAATCCTCAATACCCAATCCTAAATCTTCAATCCTCAAGCCTCAATCCTCAATTCTCAATCCTCAATCCTCAGTCCTCAGTCCTCAAACCTCAATCCTCAACTCTCAGACCTCATCCCCAATCCTCAATCCTCAACCCTCAATCCTCAATCTTCAATCCTCGATACTCAATCTTCAATCCTCAATCCTCAGTCCTCAAACCTCAATTCTGATTCCTCAATCCTGAATACTCAATCTTCGGCCCTCAGTCCTCAACAATCAATCGTCAATACTCAACCCTCAATAGAATATCCTCAATTCACAGTTTTCAATAATCAATCCCCATTCTTCAATCTTCAAACCTCAATCCACAATCAACAATTCCCATCACTCAACCCTCAACACTCAGTACTCAATCTTCAATCCTCAATCCTCAATCCTCAATCTTCAATCCTCAATACTCAATCTTCAATCCTCAATCCTCAATTCTCAATCCTCAATACTCAATCCTCAATCGTCAATCCTCAATCCCTAATTCTCAATCTTCAATCCTCAAACCTCAATCCTCAATCCCCAATCCTCAATCTTCATTCCTCAATACTCAATCGTCAATCCTCAATCCCCAATCCTCAATCCTCAATCCTCAATGTTCAATCCGCGATACCCAATCCTCAACGTTCAATCCTCAATCATCAATCCTCAATCCTCAATGTTCAATCCTCAACACCCAATCCTCAATCTTCAATCCTCAATCCTCAATCCTCAATCCTCAATTCTCAATCCTCAATCCTCAGTCCTCAGACCTCAAACATCAATATTCAACCCTCAGTCCTCGTCCTCAATCCACAACCCTCAATCCTCAATCCTCGATCTTCAATCATCAATATTCAATCTTCAATCCTCAATCCTCAATCCTCAATCCTCTATCCTCAATCCTCTATCCTCAAGCTTCAATCCTCAATCCTCAGTCCTCAATCCTCAATCCTCAATCCTCAATCCTCAATCCTCAATCCTCAACCTTCAATCCTCAATCCTCAATCCTCAACCCTCAATCCTCAATCTTCAATCCTCAACACTCAATCTTCAATCCCCATTCCTCATTCTTCAATACTCAATACTCAATCTTCAATTCTCAATACTCATTCTTCAATCCTCAATACCCAATCCTCAATCATCAATCCTCAATCCTCAATTCGCTATCCTCAATCCTCAACCCTCAGACCTCATGCATCAATACTCAACCCTCAGTCCTCGTCCTCAACCCACAACCCTCAATCCTCAATCCTCGATCTTCAATCATTAATATTCAACCTTCAATCCTCAATCCTCAATCCTCAATCCTCAATCCACAACCTTCAATCCTCAATCCTCAATCCTCAATCCTCAATCCTCAATCCTCAATCCTCAATCCTCAATCCTCAACCTTCAATCCTCAATCCTCAATCCTCAATCCTCAATCCTCAATCTTCAATCCTCAACACTCATTCCTCAATCCTCAATACCCAATCCTAAATCTTCAATCCTCAAGCCTCAATCCTCAATTCTCAATCCTCAATCCTCAGTCCTCAGTCCTCAAACCTCAATCCTCAACCCTCAGACCTCATCCTCAATCCTCAATCCTCAACCCTCAATCCTCAATCTTCAATCCTCGATACTCAATCTTCAATCCTCAATCCTCAATCCTCAATACTCAATCCTCGATCCTCAATCTTCAATCCTCAGTCCCAAATCCTCAATCTTCAATCCTCAATCCTCAGCCCTCAATCTTCAATCCTCATTACTCAATCTTCAATCCTCAATTCTCAATCCTCTATCCTCAATCCTCATTCTTCAATCCTCAATACCCAATCCTCAATCTTCAATCCTCAATCCTCAATCCACAATTCTCAATCCTCAATCCTCAATCCTCAGACCTGAAACATCAATACACAACCCTCAGTCGTTGTCCTCAATCCACAACCCTCAATCCTCAATCCTCAATCTTCAATCATCAATATTCAATCTTCAATCCTCAATCCTCAATCCTCAATCCTCAATCCTCAACCCTCAATGTTCAATCCGCAATACCCAATCCACAATCTTCAATCCTCAATCCCCAATCCTCAATCCTCAATCCTCAATCCTCAATCCTCAATCCTCAATACCATATCCTCAATCTTCAATCCTCAATCCTCAATCCTCAATTCTCGATCCTCAATCCTCGATCCTCAGACCTAAAGCATTAATACTCAACCCTCACTCGGTGTCCTCAATCCACAACCCTCAATCCTCAATCCTCAATCTTCAATCGTCAATATACATTCTTCAGTCCTCAATCCTCAATACTCAATCCTCAATCCTCAATCCTCAATGTTCAATCCGCGATACCCAATCCTCAATGTTCAATCCTCAATCCTCAGTCCTCAATCCTCAATCCTCAATCCTCAATCCTCAATCGTCAATCCTCAATCCTCAGTCCCCAAACCTCAATCCTCAATCTTCAATCCTCAAAATTCAATCTGCAATTCTCGATCCTCAATACTCAATCCTCAATCCTCAATCGTCAGTCTTCAATCCTCAATACTCAATCTTCAATCCTCAATCCTCAATCCTCAATCCTCAACCCTCATTCCTCAATCCTCAATACCCAATCCTAAATCTTCAATCCTCAAGCCTCAATCCTCAATTCTCAATCCTCAATCCTCAGTCCTCAGTCCTCAAACCTCAATCCTCAACTCTCAGACCTCATCCCCAATCCTCAATCCTCAACCCTCAATCCTCAATCTTCAATCCTCGATACTCAATCTTCAATCCTCAATCCTCAGTCCTCAAACCTCAATTCTGATTCCTCAATCCTGAATACTCAATCTTCGGCCCTCAGTCCTCAACAATCAATCGTCAATACTCAACCCTCAATAGAATATCCTCAATTCACAGTTTTCAATAATCAATCCCCATTCTTCAATCTTCAAACCTCAATCCACAATCAACAATTCCCATCACTCAACCCTCAACACTCAGTACTCAATCTTCAATCCTCAATCCTCAATCCTCAATCTTCAATCCTCAATACTCAATCTTCAATCCTCAATCCTCAATTCTCAATCCTCAATACTCAATCCTCAATCGTCAATCCTCAATCCCTAATTCTCAATCTTCAATCCTCAAACCTCAATCCTCAATCCCCAATCCTCAATCTTCATTCCTCAATACTCAATCGTCAATCCTCAATCCCCAATCCTCAATCCTCAATCCTCAATGTTCAATCCGCGATACCCAATCCTCAACGTTCAATCCTCAATCATCAATCCTCAATCCTCAATGTTCAATCCTCAACACCCAATCCTCAATCTTCAATCCTCAATCCTCAATCCTCAATCCTCAATTCTCAATCCTCAATCCTCAGTCCTCAGACCTCAAACATCAATATTCAACCCTCAGTCCTCGTCCTCAATCCACAACCCTCAATCCTCAATCCTCGATCTTCAATCATCAATATTCAATCTTCAATCCTCAATCCTCAATCCTCAATCCTCTATCCTCAATCCTCTATCCTCAAGCTTCAATCCTCAATCCTCAGTCCTCAATCCTCAATCCTCAATCCTCAATCCTCAATCCTCAATCCTCAACCTTCAATCCTCAATCCTCAATCCTCAACCCTCAATCCTCAATCTTCAATCCTCAACACTCAATCTTCAATCCCCAATCCTCATTCTTCAATACTCAATACTCAATCTTCATTTCTCAATACTCATTCTTCAATCCTCAATACCCAATCCTCAATCATCAATCCTCAATCCTCAATTCGCTATCCTCAATCCTCAACCCTCAGACCTCATGCATCAATACTCAACCCTCAGTCCTCGTCCTCAACCCACAACCCTCAATCCTCAATCCTCTATCCTCAATCCTCAATCCTCAACCTTCAATCCTCAATCCTCAATCCTCAACCCTCAATCCTCAATCTTCAATCCTCAACACTCAATCTTCAATCCCCAATCCTCATTCTTCAATACTCAATACTCAATCTTCAATTCTCAATACTCATTCTTCAATCCTCAATACCCAATCCTCAATCATCAATCCTCAATCCTCAATTCGCTATCCTCAATCCTCAACCCTCAGACCTCATGCATCAATACTCAACCCTCAGTCCTCGTCCTCAACCCACAACCCTCAATCCTCAATCCTCGATCTTCAATCATTAATATTCAACCTTCAATCCTCAATCCTCAATCCTCAATCCTCAATCCACAACCTTCAATCCTCAATCCTCAATCCTCAATCCTCAATCCTCAATCCTCAATCCTCAATCCTCAATCCTCAACCTTCAATCCTCAATCCTCAATCCTCAATCCTCAATCCTCAATCTTCAATCCTCAACACTCATTCCTCAATCCTCAATACCCAATCCTAAATCTTCAATCCTCAAGCCTCAATCCTCAATTCTCAATCCTCAATCCTCAGTCCTCAGTCCTCAAACCTCAATCCTCAACCCTCAGACCTCATCCTCAATCCTCAATCCTCAACCCTCAATCCTCAATCTTCAATCCTCGATACTCAATCTTCAATCCTCAATCCTCAGTCCTCAAACCTCAATTCTGATTCCTCAATCCTGAATACTCAATCTTCGGCTCTCAGTCCTCAACAATCAATCGTCAATACTCAACCCTCAATAGAATATCCTCAATTCACAGTTTTCAATAATCAATCCCCATTCTTCAATCTTCAAACCTCAATCCACAAACAACAATTCCCATCACTCAACCCTCAACACTCAGTACTCAATCTTCAATCCTCAATCCTCAATCCTCAATCTTCAATCCTCAATACTCAATCTTCAATCCTCAATCCTCAATTCTCAATCCTCAATACTCAACCCTCAATCGTCAATCCTCAATCCCCAATTCTCAATCCTCAATCCTCAAACCTCAATCCTCAATCCCCAATCCTCAATCTTCAATCCTCAATACTCAATCGTCAATCCTCAATCCCCAATACTCAATCCTCAATCCTCAATGTTCAATCCGCGATACCCAACCCTCAACGTTCAATCCTCAATCCTCAATCCTCAATCCTCAATCCTCAATCATCAATCCTCAATCCTCAATGTTCAATCGTCAACACCCAATCCTCAATCTTCAATCCTCAATCCTCAATCCTCAATCCTCAATTCTCAATCCTCAATCCTCAGTCCTCAGACCTCAAACATCAATATTCAACCCTCAGTCCTCGTCCTCAATCCACAACCCTCAATCCTCAATCCTCGATCTTCAATCATCAATATTCAATCTTCAATCCTCAGTCCTCAATCCTCAATCCTCTATCCTCAATCCTCTATCCTCAAGCTTCAATCCTCAATCCTCAGTCCTCAATCCTCAATCCTCAATCCTCAATCCTCAATCCTCAACCTTCAATCCTCAATCCTCAATCCTCAACCCTCAATCCTCAATCTTCAATCCTCAACACTCAATCTTCAATCCTCAATCCTCATTCTTCAATACTCAATACTCAATCTTCTATTCTCAATACTCATTCTTCAATCCTCAATACCCAATCCTCAATCTTCAATCCTCAATCCTCAATTCGCTATCCTCAATCCTCAACCCTCAGACCTCATGCATCAATACTCAACCCTCAGTCCTCGTCCTCAACCCACAACCCTCAATCCTCAATCCTCGATCTTCAATAATTAATATTCAATCTTCAATCCTCAATCCTCAATCCTCAATCCTCAATCCACAACCTTCAATCCTCAATCCTCAATCCTCAATCCTCAATCCTCAATCCTCAATCCTCAATCCTCAATCCTCAATCCTCAACATTCAATCCTCAATCCTCAATCCTCAATCCTCAATCCTCAATCTTCAATCCTCAACACTCAATCTTCAATCCTCAATCCTCAATCTTCAATACTCAATACTCAATCTTCAACCCTCAATCCTCAATACTCAATCCTCAATCCTCATTCTTCAATCCTCAATACCCAATCCTCAATCATCAATCCTCAATCCTCAATTCGCTATCCTCAATCCTCAATCCTCAGACCTCAAGCATCAATACTCAACCCTCAGTCCTCGTCCTCAACCCACAACCCTCAATCCACAACCCTCAATCTGCATTCATCAATATTCAACTTTCAATCCTAAATCCTCAATCCTCAATCCTCAGTCCTTAGTCCTCAAACCTCAATCCTCAACCCTCAGCCCTCATCCTCAATCCTCAATCATCAATCCTCAATCTTCGATATTCAATCCTCAATACTCAATCTTCAATCCTCAATCCTCGGTCCTCAAACCTCTATTCTGAATCCTCCTTCCTGAATCATCAATCTTCAGCACTCAGTCCTCAACAATCAGTTGTCAATCCTCAATCCTCAATAGAATATCCTCCATTCACAGTTTTCAATCCTCAATCCTCAATCCTCAATCCTCAATCTTCGATCCTCAGCTCCAAATATTCAATCATCAATCCTCAATCTTCAATCCTCAATCTTCAATCCTCAGTACTCAATCTTCAATCCTCAATACTCAATCCTCAATCCTCAGTCCTCAAACCCCAATCCCGAATCCTCAATCCTCAATCCTCAACCTTCAGCCCTCAGTCCTCAACAATCAGTTGTCAATCCTCAATCCTCAATAGAATATCATCAATTCACAGCTTTCAATACTCAATACTCGATCTGCAATCTTCAAATCTCAATCCACAAACATCAATTCTCATCACTCAACCCTCAACACTCAGTCCTCAATCTTGAATCCTCAATCCTCAATCCTCAATCTTCAATCCTCAATACTCAATCTTCAATCATCAGTCCTCAACCTTCAGCCCTCAGGCCTCAACAATTAGTTGTCAATCCTCAATCCTCAATAGAATATCATCAATTCACAGTTTTCAATACTCAATACTCAATCTGCATTCTTCAAATCTCTATCCACAAACATCAATCCTCATCACTCAACCCTCAACACTCAGTCCCCAATCCTCAATATTCAATCCTCAACCTTCAATCCTCAATACTCAATCTTCAATCCTCAATCCTCAATCCTCAATCCTCAACCTCAATCCTCAATCCTCCATCCTCAATCGTCAATCTTCAATCCTCAATACTCAATCTTCAATCCTCAATCCTCAATCCTCAATGCTCAATCTTCATTCTTCAATCCTCAATACCCAATCGTCAATATTCAAACCTCAATCCTCGACCCTCAATCCTCAATCCTCAATCCTCAATCCTCAATCCTCAATGCTCAATCTTCATTCTTCAATCCTCAATACCCAATCGTCAATATTCAAACCTCAATCCTCGACCCTCAATCCTCAATCCTCAATCCTCAATCCTCAATCCTCAATCCTCAAACCTCAATCCTCAACCGTCAGTCCTCGTCCTCAAACCTCAACCCTCAGTCCTCAATCCTCAATCTTCAATCATCAATACTCAATCTTCAATCCTCAATAATCAATCCTCAATCCTCAATCCTCAATCCTCAATAATCAACACACAACCCTCAACCATCAATCCTCAATACTCAACCATCAATCCTCAAATCTCAATACTCAATAGAGTATCCTGAATTCTCATGTTTCAATACTGAATCCACAATATTCAATAATCAAATCTCAATCCTCAATCATCAATTCTCAACACTCAATCCTCAACACTCAGTCCTCTCTCTTCAATCGACAATCCTCAATCCTCAATCCTCAAGCGTCAATCCTCAATCCTCAATCCTCAACCCTCAATCCTTAGTCCTCAAACCTCAATCCCGAATCCTCAATCCTGAATCGTCTATCTTCAGCCCTCAGTCCTCAACAATCAATTGTCGATACTCAATCCTCAATAGAATATCCTCAACTCACAGTTTTCAATACTCAATCCCCATTCTTCAATCTTCAAATCTCAATCCACAAATATCAATTCTCATAACTCAACCCTCAACACTCAGTCCTCAATCTTCAATCCTCAATCCTCAATACCTAATCTTCAATCCGCGATACTCAATCTTCAATCATCAATCCTCAATTCTCAATCCTCAATCCTCAATCCTCAATCCTCAACCCTCAATCCTCAATCCTCAATCCTCTGTCCTCAAACCTCAATCCTGTATCCTCAATACTGAATCCTCAATCTTCAGCCCGCAGTCCTCAACAATCAGTTGTCAAACCTCAATCCTGAATAGAATGTCATCAATTCACAGTTTCCAATACTCAATACTCAACCTGCAATCTTCAAATCTCTATCCACAAACATCAATTCGCATCACTCATCCCTCAACACTCAGTCCCCAATCCTCAATATTCAATCCTCAATCCTCAATCCTCAATCCACAATCCTCAACCTTCAATCCTCGATACTCAATCTTCAATCCTCAATCCTCAATCCTCAACCCTCAAATCTCAATCCTCGATCGCCAACCATCAATCCTCAATACTCAATCTTCAATCCTCAATCCTCAATCCTCAATCCTCAGTCCTCATTCTTCAATCCTCAATCTTCAAACATCTATACTCAATCTTCAATCCTCAATCCTCAATCTTCAATCCTCAATCCTCAATTCTCACTCCTCGATACTCAATCCTCAATCGTCAATCCTCAATCCGCAATCCTCAATCATCAATCCTCAATCCTCAGTCCTCACTCATCAATCCTCAATCTTCAATCCTCAACACTCAATCTTCAATCCTCAATCCTCAATCCTCAATCCTCAATGCTCAATCCTCAATCCTCAGTCCTCAATCCTCAACCCTCAATCTTCAATTCTCAATACTCAATCTGCAATCCTCAATCCTCAATCCTCAATCCTCAATCCTCATTCTTCAATCCTCAATACCCAATCCTCAATACCCAATCCTCAATCTTCAATCCTCAATCCTCAATCCTCAATTCTCAATCCTCAATCCTTAATCCACAGACCTCAATCCTCAATCATCAATCCTCAATACTCAATCTTCAATCCTCAATCCCCAATCCTCAATCCTCAATCCTCAATCCTCAATCCTCAACCCTCAATGTTCAATCCGCAATTCCCAATCCTCAATCTTCAATCCTCAATCCTCAATCCTCAATCCTCAATCCACAATCCTCAATCCTCGGTACTCAATCCTCAATCCTCAATCCTCAATCCTCAATCCTCAATCTTCAATCCTCAAAACTCAATCTTCAATCCTCGATCCTCAATACTCAATCCTCAATCCTCAATCCTCAATCGTCAGTCTTCAATCCTCAATACTCAATCTTCAAACATCAATCCTCAATCCTCAATCCTCAATCCTCATTCATCAATCCTCAATACCCAATCCTCAATCTTCAATCCTCAATCCTCAATCCTCAATCCTCAATCCTCAATCCTCAATCCTCAATCCTCAACCTTCAATCCTCAATCCTCAATCCTCAATCCTCAATCCTCAATCTTCAATCCTCAACACTCAATCTTCAATCCTCAATCCTCAATCTTCAATACTCAATACTCAATCTTCAACCCTCAATCCTCAATACTCAATCCTCAATCCTCATTCTTCAATCCTCAATACCCAATCCTCAATCATCAATCCTCAATCCTCAATTCGCTATCCTCAATCCTCAATCCTCAGACCTCAAGCATCAATACTCAACCCTCAGTCCTCGTCCTCAACCCACAACCCTCAATCCACAACCCTCAATCTTCATTCATCAATATTCAACTTTTAATCCTAAATCCTCAATCCTCAATCCTCAGTCCTTAGTCCTCAAACCTCAATCCTCAACCCTCAGCCCTCATCCTCAATCCTCAATCATCAATCCTCAATCTTCGATATTCAATCCTCAATACTCAATCTTCAATCCTCAATCCTCGGTCCTCAAACCTCTATTCTGAATCCTCCTTCCTGAATCATCAATCTTCAGCACTCAGTCCTCAACAATCAGTTGTCAATCCTCAATCCTCAATAGAATATCCTCCATTCACAGTTTTCAATCCTCAATCCTCAATCCTCAATCCTCAATCTTCAATCCTCAGCTCCAAATATTCAATCATCAATCCTCAATCTTCAATCCTCAATCTTCAATCCTCAGTACTCAATCTTCAATCCTCAATACTCAATCCTCAATCCTCAGTCCTCAAACCCCAATCCCGAATCCTCAATCCTCAATCCTCAACCTTCAGCCCTCAGTCCTCAACAATCAGTTGTCAATCCTCAATCCTCAATAGAATATCATCAATTCACAGCTTTCAATACTCAATACTCGATCTGCAATCTTCAAATCTCTATCCACAAACATCAATTCTCATCACTCAAACCTCAACACTCAGTCCCCAATCCTCAATCTTCAATCCTCAATCCTCAATACTCAATTCTCAGTCCTCAATCTTCAATTCTCAATACTCAATCTTCAATCCTCAGTCCTCAATCCTCAATCCTCAATCCTTAATCCTCAATCCTCAATCCTCATTCTTCAATCCTCAATACCCAATCCTCAATACTCAATCTTCAATCCTCAACCGTCAGTCCTCGTCCTCAAACCTCAACCCTCAATCCTCAATCCTCAATCTTCAATCATCAATGCTCAATCCTCAATCTTCCACCCTCAAACATCAATCCTCAATACGTAACGATCAATCCTCAATTCTCAATACTCAATAGAATATCCTGAATTCTCATGGTTCAATACTCAATCCACAATATTCAATAATCAAATCTCAATCCACAAACATCAATTCTCATCACTCAACCCTCAACACTCAGTCCTCAATCTCCGATCCTCAATCCCCTATCCTCAATCTTCAATCCTCAATACTCAATCTTCAATCCTCAGTCCTCAATTCTCAATCCTCAATCCTCAATCCTCAATCCTCAATCCTCATTCCTCAAACCTCAATCGTCAACCCACAGTTCTCATCCTCATTTCTCAATTCTCAATCCTAAATCCTCAGTCCACAATCCTCAATCCTCAATCCTCAGTCCTCAATCTTCAATCCTCAATCCTCAGCCGTCAACCTTCAATCCTAAATACTCAACCTTCAATCCTCAATCCTCAATTCTCAATACTCAATTCTCAATCCTCAATCGTCAATCCTCAATCCCCAATCCTCAGTCTTCAATCCTCAATCCTTAATCCTCAATCCTCAATTCTCAATCCTCAATACTCAATCCTCAATCGTCAATCCTCAATCCTCAATCCTCAATCCTCAATCCTCAATCTTCAATCCTCAATACTCAATTTTCAATCCTCAATCCTCAATCCTCAATCCTGAATCCTCAATCCTCAATCCTCAATATTCAACACACACCCCTCAACCGTCAATCCTCAATACTCAATCATCAATAATCAATTCTCAATTCTCAATAGAATATCCTGAATTCTCATGGTTCAATACTCAATACACAATGATCAATAATCAAATCTCAATCCTCAAACATCAATTCTCATCACTCAAACCTCAACACTCAGTCCTCTCTCTTCAATCCTCCATCCTCAATCCTCAATCCTCAAGCGTCAATCCTCAATCCTCAATCCTCAACCCTCAATCCTCAGTCCTCAAACCTCAATCCCGAATCCTTCAACCTGAATCCTCAATCTTCAGCCCTCAGTCCTCAACAATCAATTGTCAATCCTGAATCCTCAATAGAATATCCTCAATTCACAGTTTTCAACACTCAATCCCCATTCTTCAATCTTCAAATCTCAATCCACAAATATCAATTCTCATAACTCAACCCTCAACACTCAGTCCTCAATCTTCAATCCTCAATCCTCAATACCTAATCTTCAATCCGCGATACTCAATCTTCAATCATCAATCCTCAATTCTCAATCCTCAATCCTCAATCCTCAATCCTCAACCCTCAATCCTCAATCCTCAATCCTCTGTCCTCAAACCTCAATCCTGTATCCTCAATACTGAATCCTCAATCTTCAGCCCGCAGTCCTCAACAATCAGTTGTCAAACCTCAATCCTGAATAGAATGTCATCAATTCACAGTTTCCAATACTCAATACTCAACCTGCAATCTTCAAATCTCTATCCACAAACATCAATTCGCATCACTCATCCCTCAACACTCAGTCCCCAATCCTCAATATTCAATCCTCAATCCTCAATCCTCAATCCACAATCCTCAACCTTCAATCCTCAATACTCAATCTTCAATCCTCAATCCTCAATCCTCAATCCTCAAATCTCAATCCTCGATCGCCAACCATCAATCCTCAATACTCAATCTTCAATCCTCAATCCTCAATCCTCAATCCTCAGTCCTCATTCTTCAATCCTCAATCTTCAAACATCTATACTCAATCTTCAATCCTCAATCCTCAATCATCAATCTTCAATCCTCAATCCTCAATTCTCACTCCTCGATACTCAATCCTCAATCGTCAATCCTCAATCCGCAATCCTCAATCATCAATCCTCAATCCTCAATCCTCACTCATCAATCCTCAATCTTCAATCCTCAACACTCAATCTTCAATCCTCAATCCTCAATCCTCAATCCTCAATGCTCAATCCTCAATCCTCAGTCCTCAATCCTCAACCCTCAATCTTCAACTCTCAATACTCAATCTGCAATCCTCAATCCTCAATCCTCATTCTTCAATCCTCAATACCCAATCCTCAATACCCAATCCTCAATCTTCAATCCTCAATCCTCAATCCTCACTTCTCAATCCTCAATCCTTAATCCACAGACCTCAATCCTCAATCATCAATCCTCAATACTCAATCTTCAATCCTCAATCCCCAATCCTCAATCCTCAATCCTCATTCTTCAATCCTCAACACCCAATCCTCAATCTTCAATCCTCAATCCTCAATCCTCATTTCTCAATCCTCAATCCTCAATCCTCAGACCTCAAATATCAATATTCAACGCTCAGTCCTCGTCCGCAATCCACAACACTCAATCCTCAATCCTCGATCTTCAATCATCAATATTCAATCTTCAATCCTCAATCCTCAATCCTCAATCCTCAATCATCAATCCTCAACCTTCAATCCTCAATCCTCAATCCTCAATCCTCAATCCTCAATCCTCAATTCTCAATCCTCAATCATCAACCTTCAATCCTCAATCCTCAATCCTCAATCCTCAATCCTGAATCCTCAATCTTCAGTCCTCAACACTCAATATTCAATCCTCAATCCTCAATCTTCAATACTCAATACTCAATCTTCAATCCTCAATCCTCAATACTCAATCCTCAATCCTCATTCTTCAATCCTCAATACCCAATCCTCAATCTTCAATCCTCAATCCTCAATTCGCTAACCTCAATCCTCAATCCTCAGACCTCAAGCATCAATACTCAACCCTCAGTCCTCGTCCTCAACCCACAACCCTCAATCCACAATCCTCAATCTTCATTCTTCAATATTCAACTTTCAATCCTCAATCCTCAATCCTCAATCCTCAATCCTCAATCCTCAACGTTCAATCCTCAATACCCAATCCTCAATCTTCAATCCTCAATCCTCAGTCCTCAATCCTCAATCCTCAATCCTCTGCCCTCAAACCTCAATCCTGAATCCTCAACCATGAATCCTCAATCTTCAGCCCTCAGGCCTCAACAATCAGTTGTCAATCCTCAATCCTCAATAGAATATCATCAATTCACAGTTTTCAATACTCAATACTCACTCTGCAATCTTCAAATCTCTATCCACAAACATCAATCCTCATCACTCAACCCTCAACACTCAGTCCCCAATCCTCAATATTCAATCCTCAACCTTCAATCCTCAATACTCAATCGTCAATCTTCAATCCTCAATACTCAATCTTCAATCCTCAATACTCAACCCTCAATCCTCAATCTTCATTCTTCAATCCTCAATACCCAATCCTCAATATTCAAACCTCAATCCTCGATCCTCAATCCTCAATCCTCAATCCTCAATCCTCAATCCTCAAACCTCAATCCTCAACCGTCAGTCCTCGTCCTCAAACCTCAACCCTCAATCCTTAATCCTCAATCTTCAATCATCAATACTCAATCTTCAATCCACACTAATCAATCCTCAATCTTCAATCCTCAATCCTCAATAATCAACGCACAACACTCATCCATCAATCCTCCATACTCAACCATCAATCCTCAAATCTCAATACTCAATAGAATATCCTGAATTCTCATGGTTCAATACACAATCCACAATTTCAATAATCAAATCTCAATCCTCAAACATCAATTCTCAACACTCAATCCTCAACACTCGGTCCTCTCTCTTCAATCCTCCATCCTCAATCCTCTATCCTCAAGCGTCAATCCTCAATCCTCAATCCTCAATCTTCAATCCTCAACCGTCGGTCCTCGTCCTCAATTCTCAACCCTCAATCCTCAATCCTCAATCTTCAATCATCAATACTCTATCCTCAACCGTCGGTCCTCGTCCTCAATCCTCAATCCTCATACCTCAATCCTCAACCGTCAGTCCTCGTACTCAATCCTCAACTATGAATCCTCAATCCTCAATATTCAATCATCAATACTCAATCTTCAATCCTCAATACTCAATCCTCAATCCTCAATCCTCAATCCTCAATCCTCAGTCCTCAAACCTCAATCCAGAATCTTCAATCCTGAATCCGCAACCTTCAGACCTCAGTCCTCAACAATCAGTTGTCAATTCTCAATTCTCAATACAATATCATCAATTCACAGTTTTCAATACTCAATACTCAATCTGCAATCTTCAAATCTCTATCCAGAAACATCAATTCTCATCACTGAACCCTCAACACTCAGTCCCCAATCCTCAATCTTCAATCCGCAATCCTCAATCCTCAATCCCCAATCCTCAATCTTCAATCCTCAATACCCAATCTTCAATCCTCAATCCCCAATCCTCAATCCTCAATCCTCATTCTTCAATCCTCAATACCCAATCCTCAATTCTCAATCCTCAATCCTCAGTCCTTAGTCAACAAACCTCAATCCTCAACCCTCAGCCCTCATCCTCAATCCTCAATCATCAATCCTAAATCTTCGATATTCAATCCTCAATACTCAATCTTCAATCCTCAATCCTCGGTCCTCAAACCTCTATTCTGAATCCTCCTTCCTGAATCATCAATCTTCAGCACTCAGTCCTCAACAATCAGTTGTCAATCCTCAATCCTCAATAGAATATCCTCCATTCACAGTTTTCAATCCTCAATCCTCAATCCTCAATCCTCAATCTTCAATCCTCAGCTCCAAATATTCAATCTTCAATCCTCAACCTTCAATCCTCAATCTTCAATCCTCAGTACTCAATCTTCAATCCTCAATACTCAATCCTCAATCCTCAATCCTCATTCTTCAATCCCCAATACCCAATCCTCAATCCTCAATCTTTAATCCTCAATCCTCAATCCTCAATTCTCAATCCTCAATCCTCAGTCCTCAGTCCTCAAACCTCAATCCTCAACCCTCAATCCTCAGTCCTCAATCTTCAATTCTCAATACTCAATCTTCAATTCTCAGTCCTCAATCTTCAATCCTCAATCCTCAATCCTCAATCCTCAATCCTCAATCCTCAATCCTCAATCCTCAACCTTCAATCCTCAATCCTCAATCCTCAATCCTCAATCCTCAATCTTCAATCCTCAACACTCAATCTTCAATCCTCAATCCTCAATCTTCAATACTCAATACTCAATCTTCAACCCTCAATCCTCAATACTCAATCCTCAATCCTCATTCTTCAATCCTCAATACCCAATCCTCAATCATCAATCCTCAATCCTCAATTCGCTATCCTCAATCCTCAATCCTCAGACCTCAAGCATCAATACTCAACCCTCAGTCCTCGTCCTCAACCCACAACCCTCAATCCACAACCCTCAATCTTCATTCATCAATATTCAACTTTCAATCCTAAATCCTCAATCCTCAATCCTCAGTCCTTAGTCCTCAAACCTCAATCCTCAACCCTCAGCCCTCATCCTCAATCCTCAATCATCAATCCTCAATCTTCGATATTCAATCCTCAATACTCAATCTTCAATCCTCAATCCTCGGTCCTCAAACCTCTATTCTGAATCCTCCTTCCTGAATCATCAATCTTCAGCACTCAGTCCTCAACAATCAGTTGTCAATCCTCAATCCTCAATAGAATATCCTCCATTCACAGTTTTCAATCCTCAATCCTCAATCCTCAATCCTCAATCTTCAATCCTCAGCTCCAAATATTCAATCATCAATCCTCAATCTTCAATCCTCAATCTTCAATCCTCAGTACTCAATCTTCAATCCTCAATACTCAATCCTCAATCCTCAGTCATCAAACCCCAATCCCGAATCCTCAATCCTCAATCCTCAACCTTCAGCCCTCAGTCCTCAACAATCAGTTGTCAATCCTCAATCCTCAATAGAATATCATCAATTCACAGCTTTCAATACTCAATACTCGATCTGCAATCTTCAAATCTCTATCCACAAACATCAATTCTCATCACTCAAACCTCAACACTCAGTCCCCAATCCTCAATCTTCAATCCTCAATCCTCAATACTCAATTCTCAGTCCTCAATCTTCAATTCTCAATACTCAATCTTCAATCCTCAGTCCTCAATCCTCAATCCTCAATCCTTAATCCTCAATCCTCAATCCTCATTCTTCAATCCTCAATACCCAATCCTCAATACTCAATCTTCAATCCTCAACCGTCAGTCCTCGTCATCAAACCTCAACCCTCAATCCTCAATCCTCAATCTTCAATCATCAATGCTCAATCCTCAATCTTCAACCCTCAAACATCAATCCTCAATACGTAACGATCAATCCTCAATTCTCAATACTCAATAGAATATCCTGAATTCTCATGGTTCAATACTCAATCCACAATATTCAATAATCAAATCTCAATCCACAAACATCAATTCTCATCACTCAACCCTCAACACTCAGTCCTCAATCTCCGATCCTCAATCCCCTATCCTCAATCTTCAATCCTCAATACTCAATCTTCAATCCTCAGTCCTCAATTCTCAATCCTCAATCCTCAATCCTCAATCCTCAATCCTCATTCCTCAAACCTCAATCGTCAACCCACAGTTCTCATCCTCATTTCTCAATTCTCAATCCTAAATCCTCAGTCCACAATCCTCAATCCTCAATCCTCAGTCCTCAATCTTCAATCCTCAATCCTCAGCCGTCAACCTTCAATCCTAAATACTCAACCTTCAATCCTCAATCCTCAATTCTCAATACTCAATTCTCAATCCTCAATCGTCAATCCTCAATCCCCAATCCTCAGTCTTCAATCCTCAATCCTTAATCCTCAATCCTCAATTCTCAATCCTCAATACTCAATCCTCAATCGTCAATCCTCAATCCTCAATCCTCAATCCTCAATCCTCAATCTTCAATCCTCAATACTCAATTTTCAATCCTCAATCCTCAATCCTCAATCCTGAATCCTCAATCCTCAATCCTCAATATTCAACACACACCCCTCAACCATCAATCCTCAATACTCAATCATCAATAATCAATTCTCAATTCTCAATAGAATATCCTGAATTCTCATGGTTCAATACTCAATACACAATGATCAATAATCAAATCTCAATCCTCAAACATCAATTCTCATCACTCAAACCTCAACACTCAGTCCTCTCTCTTCAATCCTCCATCCTCAATCCTCAATCCTCAAGCGTCAATCCTCAATCCTCAATCCTCAACCCTCAATCCTCAGTCCTCAAACCTCAATCCCGAATCCTTCAACCTGAATCCTCAATCTTCAGCCCTCAGTCCTCAACAATCAATTGTCAATCCTGAATCCTCAATAGAATATCCTCAATTCACAGTTTTCAACACTCAATCCCCATTCTTCAATCTTCAAATCTCAATCCACAAACATCAATTCTCATCACTCAACCCCCAACACTCAGTCCTCAATCTTGAATCCTCAATCCTCAATCCTCAATCTTCAATCCTCAATACTCAATCTTCAATCATCAGTCCTCAACCTTCAGCCCTCAGGCCTCAACAATCAGTTGTCAATCCTCAATCCTCAATAGAATATCATCAATTCACAGTTTTCAATACTCAATACTCAATCTGCATTCTTCAAATCTCTATCCACAAACATCAATCCTCATCACTCAACCCTCAACACTCAGTCCCCAATCCTCAATATTCAATCCTCAACCTTCAATCCTCAATACTCAATCTTCAATCCTCAATCCTCAATCCTCAATCCTCAACCTCAATCCTCAATCCTCCATCCTCAATCGTCAATCTTCAATCCTCAATACTCAATCTTCAATCCTCAATCCTCAATCCTCAATGCTCAATCTTCATTCTTCAATCCTCAATACCCAATCGTCAATATTCAAACCTCAATCCTCGACCCTCAATCCTCAATCCTCAATCCTCAATCCTCAATCCTCAATGCTCAATCTTCATTCTTCAATCCTCAATACCCAATCATCAATATTCAAACCTCAATCCTCGACCCTCAATCCTCAATCCTCAATCCTCAATCCTCAATCCTCAATCCTCAAACCTCAATCCTCAACCGTCAGTCCTCGTCCTCAAACCTCAACCCTCAGTCCTCAATCCTCAATCTTCAATCATCAATACTCAATCTTCAATCCTCAATAATCAATCCTCAATCCTCAATCCTCAATCCTCAATAATCAACACACAACCCTCAACCATCAATCCTCAATACTCAACCATCAATCCTCAAATCTCAATACTCAATAGAGTATCCTGAATTCTCATGTTTCAATACTCAATCCACAATATTCAATAATCAAACCTCAATCCTCAATCATCAATTCTCAACACTCAATCCTCAACACTCAGTCCTCTCTCTTCAATCGACAATCCTCAATCCTCAATCCTCAAGCGTCAATCCTCAATCCTCAATCCTCAACCCTCAATCCTTAGTCCTCAAACCTCAATCCCGAATCCTCAATCCTGAATCGTCTATCTTCAGCCCTCAGTCCTCAACAATCAATTGTCGATCCTCAATCCTCAATAGAATATCCTCAACTCACAGTTTTCAATACTCAATCCCCATTCTTCAATCTTCAAATCTCAATCCACAAATATCAATTCTCATAACTCAACCCTCAACACTCAGTCCTCAATCTTCAATCCTCAATCCTCAATACCTAATCTTCAATCCGCGATACTCAATCTTCAATCATCAATCCTCAATTCTCAATCCTCAATCCTCAATCCGCAATCCTCAACCCTCAATCCTCAATCCTCAATCCTCTGTCCTCAAACCTCAATCCTGTATCCTCAATACTGAATCCTCAATCTTCAGCCCGCAGTCCTCAACAATCAGTTGTCAAACCTCAATCCTGAATAGAATGTCATCAATTCACAGTTTCCAATACTCAATACTCAACCTGCAATCTTCAAATCTCTATCCACAAACATCAATTCGCATCACTCATCCCTCAACACTCAGTCCCCAATCCTCAATATTCAATCCTCAATCCTCAATCCTCAATCCACAATCCTCAACCTTCAATCCTCAATACTCAATCTTCAATCCTCAATCCTCAATCCTCAATCCTCAAATCTCAATCCTCGATCGCCAACCATCAATCCTCAATACTCAATCTTCAATCCTCAATCCTCAATCCTCAATCCTCAGTCCTCATTCTTCAATCCTCAATCTTCAAACATCTATACTCAATCTTCAATCCTCAATCCTCAATCTTCAATCCTCAATCCTCAATTCTCACTCATCGATACTCAATCCTCAATCGTCAATCCTCAATCCGCAATCCTCAATCATCAATCCTCAATCCTCAATTCTCACTCATCAATCCTCAATCTTCAATCCTCAACACTCAATCTTCAATCCTCAATCCTCAATCCTCAATCCTCAATGCTCAATCCTCAATCCTCAGTCCTCAATCCTCAACCCTCAATCTTCAATTCTCGATACTCAATCTGCAATCCTCAATCCTCAATCCTCAATCCTCAATCCTCATTCTTCAATCCTCAATACCCAATCCTCAATACCCAATCCTCAATCTTCAATCCTCAATCCTCAATCCTCAATTCTCAATCCTCAATCCTTAATCCACAGACCTCAATCCTCAATCATCAATCCTCAATACTCAATCTTCAATCCTCAATCCCCAATCCTCAATCCTCAATCCTCATTCTTCAATCCTCAACACCCAATCCTCAATCTTCAATCCTCAATCCTCAATCCTCATTTCTCAATCCTCAATCCTCAATCCTCAGACCTCAAATATCAATATTCAACGCTCAGTCCTCGTCCGCAATCCACAACACTCAATCCTCAATCCTCGATCTTCAATCATCAATATTCAATCTTCAATCCTCAATCCTCAATCCTCAATCCTCAATCATCAATCCTCAACCTTCAATCCTCAATCCTCGATCCTCAATCCTCAATCCTCAATCCTCAATTCTCAATCCTCAATCATCAACCTTCAATCCTCAATCCTCAATCCTCAATCCTCAATCCTGAATCCTCAATCTTCAGTCCTCAACACTCAATATTCAATCCTCAATCCTCAATCTTCAATACTCAATACTCAATCTTCAATCCTCAATCCTCAATACTCAATCCTCAATCCTCATTCTTCAATCCTCAATACCCAATCCTCAATCTTCAATCCTCAATCCTCAATTCGCTAACCTCAATCCTCAATCCTCAGACCTCAAGCATCAATACTCAACCCTCAGTCCTCGTCCTCAACCCACAACCCTCAATCCACAATCCTCAATCTTCATTCTTCAATATTCAACTTTCAATCCTCAATCCTCAATCCTCAATCCTCAATCCTCAATCCTCAACGTTCAATCCTCAATACCCAATCCTCAATCTTCAATCCTCAATCCTCAGTCCTCAATCCTCAATCCTCAATCCTCTGCCCTCAAACCTCAATCCTGAATCCTCAACCATGAATCCTCAATCTTCAGCCCTCAGGCCTCAACAATCAGTTGTCAATCCTCAATCCTCAATAGAATATCATCAATTCACAGTTTTCAATACTCAATACTCACTCTGCAATCTTCAAATCTCTATCCACAAACATCAATCCTCATCACTCAACCCTCAACACTCAGTCCCCAATCCTCAATGTTCAATCCTCAACCTTCAATCCTCAATACTCAATCGTCAATCTTCAATCCTCAATTCTCAATCCTCAATCCTCAATCCGCAATCCTCAACCCTCAATCCTCAATCCTCAATCCTCTGTCCTCAAACCTCAATCCTGTATCCTCAATACTGAATCCTCAATCTTCAGCCCGCAGTCCTCAACAATCAGTTGTCAAACCTCAATCCTGAATAGAATGTCATCAATTCACAGTTTCCAATACTCAATACTCAACCTGCAATCTTCAAATCTCTATCCACAAACATCAATTCGCATCACTCATCCCTCAACACTCAGTCCCCAATCCTCAATATTCAATCCTCAATCCTCAATCCTCAATCCACAATCCTCAACCTTCAATCCTCAATACTCAATCTTCAATCCTCAATCCTCAATCCTCAATCCTCAAATCTCAATCCTCGATCGCCAACCATCAATCCTCAATACTCAATCTTCAATCCTCAATCCTCAATCCTCAATCCTCAGTCCTCATTCTTCAATCCTCAATCTTCAAACATCTATACTCAATCTTCAATCCTCAATCCTCAATCTTCAATCCTCAATCCTCAATTCTCACTCATCGATACTCAATCCTCAATCGTCAATCCTCAATCCGCAATCCTCAATCATCAATCCTCAATCCTCAATTCTCACTCATCAATCCTCAATCTTCAATCCTCAACACTCAATCTTCAATCCTCAATCCTCAATCCTCAATCCTCAATGCTCAATCCTCAATCCTCAGTCCTCAATCCTCAACCCTCAATCTTCAATTCTCGATACTCAATCTGCAATCCTCAATCCTCAATCCTCAATCCTCAATCCTCATTCTTCAATCCTCAATACCCAATCCTCAATACCCAATCCTCAATCTTCAATCCTCAATCCTCAATCCTCAATTCTCAATCCTCAATCCTTAATCCACAGACCTCAATCCTCAATCATCAATCCTCAATACTCAATCTTCAATCCTCAATCCCCAATCCTCAATCCTCAATCCTCATTCTTCAATCCTCAACACCCAATCCTCAATCTTCAATCCTCAATCCTCAATCCTCATTTCTCAATCCTCAATCCTCAATCCTCAGACCTCAAATATCAATATTCAACGCTCAGTCCTCGTCCGCAATCCACAACACTCAATCCTCAATCCTCGATCTTCAATCATCAATATTCAATCTTCAATCCTCAATCCTCAATCCTCAATCCTCAATCATCAATCCTCAACCTTCAATCCTCAATCCTCGATCCTCAATCCTCAATCCTCAATCCTCAATTCTCAATCCTCAATCATCAACCTTCAATCCTCAATCCTCAATCCTCAATCCTCAATCCTGAATCCTCAATCTTCAGTCCTCAACACTCAATATTCAATCCTCAATCCTCAATCTTCAATACTCAATACTCAATCTTCAATCCTCAATCCTCAATACTCAATCCTCAATCCTCATTCTTCAATCCTCAATACCCAATCCTCAATCTTCAATCCTCAATCCTCAATTCGCTAACCTCAATCCTCAATCCTCAGACCTCAAGCATCAATACTCAACCCTCAGTCCTCGTCCTCAACCCACAACCCTCAATCCACAATCCTCAATCTTCATTCTTCAATATTCAACTTTCAATCCTCAATCCTCAATCCTCAATCCTCAATCCTCAATCCTCAACGTTCAATCCTCAATACCCAATCCTCAATCTTCAATCCTCAATCCTCAGTCCTCAATCCTCAATCCTCAATCCTCTGCCCTCAAACCTCAATCCTGAATCCTCAACCATGAATCCTCAATCTTCAGCCCTCAGGCCTCAACAATCAGTTGTCAATCCTCAATCCTCAATAGAATATCATCAATTCACAGTTTTCAATACTCAATACTCACTCTGCAATCTTCAAATCTCTATCCACAAACATCAATCCTCATCACTCAACCCTCAACACTCAGTCCCCAATCCTCAATGTTCAATCCTCAACCTTCAATCCTCAATACTCAATCGTCAATCTTCAATCCTCAATACTCAATCTTCAATCCTCAATACTCAACCCTCAATCCTCAATCTTCATTCTTCAATCCTCAATACCCAATCCTCAATATTCAAACCTCAATCCTCGATCCTCAATCCTCAATCCTCAATCCTCAATCCCCAATCCTCAAACCTCAATCCTCAACCGTCAGTCCTCGTCCTCAAACCTCAACCCTCAATCCTTAATCCTCAATCTTCAATCATCAATACTCAATCTTCAATCCTCACTAATCAATCCTCAATCTTCAATCCTCAATCCTCAATAATCAACGCACAACACTCATCCATCAATCCTCCATACTCAACCATCAATCCTCAAATCTCAATACTCAATAGAATATCCTGAATTCTCATGGTTCAATACACAATCCACAATTTCAATAATCAAATCTCAATCCTCAAACATCAATTCTCAACACTCAATCCTCAACACTCGGTGCTCTCTCTTCAATCCTCCATCCTCAATCCTCTATCCTCAAGCGTCAATCCTCAATCCTGAATCCTCAATCTTCAATCCTCAACCGTCGGTCCTCGTCCTCAATTCTCAACCCTCAATCCTCAATCCTCAATCTTCAATCATCAATACTCTATCCTCAACCGTCGGTCCTCGTCCTCAATCCTCAATCCTCATACCTCAATCCTCAACCGTCAGTCCTCGTACTCAATCCTCAACTATGAATCCTCAATCCTCAATATTCAATCATCAATACTCAATCTTCAATCCTCAATACTCAATCCTCAATCCTCAATCCTCAATCCTCAATCCTCAGTCCTCAAACCTCAATCCAGAATCTTCAATCCTGAATCCGCAACCTTCAGACCTCAGTCCTCAACAATCAGTTGTCAATTCTCAATTCTCAATACAATATCATCAATTCACAGTTTTCAATA
The DNA here is from genome assembly GCF_051401765.1 of Calliopsis andreniformis. NCBI lineage: Eukaryota > Metazoa > Arthropoda > Insecta > Hymenoptera > Andrenidae > Calliopsis > Calliopsis andreniformis. The sequence goes on from NW_027480452.1 coordinate 4,848,619, forward strand.
CTCAATACTCAATCTGCAATCTTCAAATCTCTATCCAGAAACATCAATTCTCATCACTGAACCCTCAACACTCAGTCCCCAATCCTCAATCTTCAATCCGCAATCCTCAATCCTCAATCCCCAATCCTCAATCTTCAATCCTCAATACCCAATCTTCAATCCTCAATCCCCAATCCTCAATCCTCAATCCTCATTCTTCAATCCTCAATACCCAATCCTCAATTCTCAATCCTCAATCCTCAGTCCTTAGTCAACAAACCTCAATCCTCAACCCTCAGCCCTCATCCTCAATCCTCAATCATCAATCCTAAATCTTCGATATTCAATCCTCAATACTCAATCTTCAATCCTCAATCCTCGGTCCTCAAACCTCTATTCTGAATCCTCCTTCCTGAATCATCAATCTTCAGCACTCAGTCCTCAACAATCAGTTGTCAATCCTCAATCCTCAATAGAATATCCTCCATTCACAGTTTTCAATCCTCAATCCTCAATCCTCAATCCTCAATCTTCAATCCTCAGCTCCAAATATTCAATCTTCAATCCTCAACCTTCAATCCTCAATCTTCAATCCTCAGTACTCAATCTTCAATCCTCAATACTCAATCCTCAATCCTCAATCCTCATTCTTCAATCCCCAATACCCAATCCTCAATCCTCAATCTTTAATCCTCAATCCTCAATCCTCAATTCTCAATCCTCAATCCTCAGTCCTCAGTCCTCAAACCTCAATCCTCAACCCTCAATCCTCAGTCCTCAATCTTCAATTCTCAATACTCAATCTTCAATTCTCAGTCCTCAATCCTCAATCCTCAATCCTTAATCCTCAATCCTCAATCCTCATTCTTCAATCCTCAATACCCAATCCTCAATACTCAATCTTCAATCTTCAACCGTCAGTCCTCGTCCTCAAACCTCAACCCTCAATCCTCAATCCTCAATCTTCAATCATCAATGCTCAATCCTCAATCTTCAACCCTCAACCATCAATCCTCAATACGTAACCATCAATCCTCAATTCTCAATACACAATAGAATATCCTGAATTCTCATGGTTCAATACTCAATCCACAGTATTCAATAATCAAATCTCAATCCACAAACATCAATTCTCATCACTCAACCCTCAACACTGAGTCCTCAATCTCCGATCCTCAATCCCCTATCCTCAATCTTCAATCCTCAATACTCAATCTTCAATCCTCAGTCCTCAATTCTCAATCCTCAATCCTCAATCCTCAATCCTCAATCCTCATTCCTCAAACCTCAATCGTCAACCCACAGTTCTCATCCTCATTTCTCAATTCTCAATCCTCAATCCTCAGTCCACAATCCTCAATCCTCAATCTCCAATGCTCAATACTCAACCTTCAATCCACAATCCTCAATTCGCAATCCTCAATCCTCAATCCTCAATCCTCAATCCTCAATCCTCAATCCTCAATCCTCATTCTTCAATCCCCAATACCCAATCCTCAATCCTCAATCTTTAATCCTCAATCCTCAATCCTCAATTCTCAATCCTCAATCCTCAGTCCTCAGTCCTCAAACCTCAATCCTCAACCCTCAATCCTCAGTCCTCAATCTTCAATTCTCAATACTCAATCTTCAATCCTCAGTCCTCAATCCTCAATCCTCAATCCTCAATCCTCAACGTTCAATCCTCAATACCCAATCCTCAATCTTCAATCCTCAATCCTCAGTCCTCAATCCTCAATCCTCAATCCTCTGCCCTCAAACCTCAATCCTGAATCCTCAACCATGAATCCTCATTCTTCAATCCCCAATACCCAATCCTCAATCCTCAATCTTTAATCCTCAATCCTCAATCCTCAATTCTCAATCCTCAATCCTCAGTCCTCAGTCCTCAAACCTCAATCCTCAACCCTCAATCCTCAGTCCTCAATCTTCAATTCTCAATACTCAATCTTCAATCCTCAGTCCTCAATCCTCAATCCTCAATCCTTAATCCTCAATCCTCAATCCTCATTCTTCAATCCTCTATACCCAATCCTCAATACTCAATCTTCAATCTTCAACCGTCAGTCCTCGTCCTCAAACCTCAACCCTCAATCCTCAATCCTCAATCTTCAATCATCAATGCTCAATCCTCAATCTTCAACCCTCAACCATCAATCCTCAATACGTAACCATCAATCCTCAATTCTCAATACACAATAGAATATCCTGAATTCTCATGGTTCAATACTCAATCCACAGTATTCAATAATCAAATCTCAGTCCACAAACATCAATACTCATCACTCAACCCTCAACACTGAGTCCTCAATCTCCGATCCTCAATCCCCTATCCTCAATCTTCAATCCTCAATACTCAATCTTCAATCCTCAGTCCTCAATTCTCAATCCTCAATCCTCAATCCTCAATCCTCAATCCTCATTCCTCAAACCTCAATCGTCAACCCACAGTTCTCATCCTCATTTCTCAATTCTCAATCCTCAATCCTCAGTCCACAATACTCAATCCTCAATCTCCAATGCTCAATACTCAACCTTCAATCCACAATCCTCAATTCGCAATCCTCAATCCTCAATCCTCAATCCTCAATCCTCAATCCTCAATCGTCAGTCTTCAATCCTCAATACTCAATCTTCAATCCTCAATCCTCAATCCTCAATCCTCAACCCTCATTCTTCAATCCTCAATACCCAATCCTCAATCCTCTATCTTTAATCCTCAATCCTCAATCCTCAATTCTCAATTCTCAATCCTCAGTCCTCAGTCCTCAAACCTCAATCCTCAACCCTCATCCCTCATCCACAATCCTCAATCCTCAATCTTCAATCCTCAATCCTCAGTCCTCAATACTCAATCTTCAATCCTCGATCCTCAATCCTCAATCCTCAATCCTCAATCCTCGATCCTCAATCTTCAATCCTCAGTCCCAAATCCTCAATCTTCAATCCTCAATCCTCAACCCTCAATCTTCAATCCTCATTACTCAAACTTCAATCCTCAATTCTCAATCCTCAATCCTCAATCCTCATTCTTCAATCCTCAATACCCAATCCTCAATCTTCAATCCTCAATACTCAATCTTCAATCCTCAGTCCTCAATTCTCAATCCTCAATCCTCAATCCTCAATCCTCAATCCTCATTCCTCAAACCTCAATCGTCAACCCACAGTTCTCATCCTCATTTCTCAATTCTCAATCCTCAATCCTCAGTCCACAATCCTCAATCCTCAATCTCCAATGCTCAATCCTCAATCTTCAATCATCAATATTCAATCTTCAATCCTCAATCCTCAATCCTCAATCCTCAACCCTCAATGTTCAATCCGCAATACAAAATCCTCAATGTTCAATCCTCAATCCTCAATCCTCAATCCTCAATCCTCAATCCTCAATCCTCAATCCTCAATCCTCAATCCTCAATCCTCAATCCTCAATCCTCAATCCTCAGTCCTCAATACTCAATCTTCAATCCTCGATCCTCAATCCTCAATCCTCAATCCTCAATCCTCGATCCTCAATCTTCAATCCTCAGTCCCAAATCCTCAATCTTCAATCCTCAATCCTCGATCCTCAATCTTCAATCCTCAGTCCCAAATCCTCAATCTTCAATCCTCAATCCTCAGCCCTCAATCTTCAATCCTCATTACTCAATCTTCAATCCTCAATTCTCAATCCTCTATCCTCAATCCTCATTCTTCAATCCTCAATACCCAATCCTCAATCTTCAATCCTCAATCGTCAATCCACAATTTTCAATCCTCAATCCTCCATCCTCAGACCTCAAACATCAATACACAACCCTCAGTCCTTGTCCTCAATCCACAACCCTCAATCCTCAATCCTCAATCTTCAATCATCAATATTCAATCTTCAATCCTCAATCCTCAATCCTCAATCCTCAACCCTCAATGTTCAATCCGCAATACCCAATCCTCAATGTTCAATCCACAATTCTCAATCATCAATCCTCAATCCTCAATCCTCAATCTTCAATCCTCAATCCTCAGTCCTCAATACTCAGTCTTCAATCCACAATCCTCAATCCTCAATCATCAGTCTTCAATCCTCAATACTCAATCTTCAATCCTCAATCCTCAATCCTCAATCCTCAATCCTCATTCTTCAATCCTCAACACCCAATCCTCAATCCTCAATCTTTAATCCTCAATCCTCAATCCTCAATTCTCAATCCTCAATCCTCAGTCCTCAGTCCTCAAACCTCAATCCTCAACCCTCATCCCTCATCCACAATCCTCAATACTCAATCTTCAATCATCAATCCTCAGTCCTCAATACTCAATCTTCAATCCTCGATCCTCAATCCTCAATCCTCAATCCTCAATCCTCGATCCTCAATCTTCAATCCTCAGTCCCAAATCCTCAATCTTCAATCCTCAATCCTCAGCCCTCAATCTTCAATCCTCATTACTCAATATTCAATCCTCAATTCTCAATCCTCAATCCTCAATCTTCAATCCTCAATCCTCAATCCACAATTCTCAATCCTCAATCCTCAATCCTCAGACCTCAAACATCAATACACAACCCTCAGTCCTTGTCCTCAATCCACAACCCTCAATCCTCAATCCTCAATCTTCAATCATCAATATTCAATCTTCAATCCTCAATCCTCAATCCTCAATCCTCAATCCTCAACCCTCAATGTTCAATCCGCAATTCCCAATCCTCAATCTTCAATCCTCAATCCTCAATCCTCAATCCTCAATCCACAATCCTCACTCCTCGGTCCTCAATCCTCAATCCTCAATCCTCAATCCTCAATCCTCAATCTTCAATCCTCAAAACTCAATCTTCAATCCTCGATCCTCAATACTCAATCCTCAATCCTCAATCCTCAATCGTCAGTCTTCAATCCTCAATACTCAATCTTCAAACATCAATCCTCAATCCTCAATCCTCAATCCTCATTCATCAATCCTCAATACCCAATCCTCAATCTTCAATCCTCAATCCTCAATCCTCAATTCTCAATCCTCAGTCCTCAGTCCTCAGTCCTCAAACCTCAATCCTCAACCCTCAGCCCTCATCCTCAATCCTCTATCCTCAACCCTCAATCCTCAATCTTCAATCCTCGATACTCAATCTTCAATCCTCAATCCTCAGTCCTCAAACCTCAATTCTGAATCCTCAATCCTGAATCCTCTATCTTCGGCCCTCAGTCCACAACAGTCAGTTGTCAATCCTCAATCCTCAGTAGAATATCCTCAATTCACAGTTTTCAATACACAATACTCAAACTGCAATCTTCAAACCTCTATCAACAAACATCGATTCTCATCACTCAACCCTCAACGCTCAGTCCTCAATGTTCAATCCTCAATCCTCAATCCTCAATCCTCAATCCTCAATCCTCAACCCTCAATGTTCAATCCGCAATACCCAATCCACAATCTTCAATCCTCAATCCCCTATCCTCAATCCTCAATCCTCAATCCTCAGTCCTCAATCCTCAATCCTCAATCCTCAATCCTCAATCCTCAGTCCTCAATACTCAATCTTCAATCCTCGATCCTCAATCCTCAATCCTCAATCCTCAATCCTCGATCCTCAATCTTCAATCCTCAGTCCCAAATCCTCAATCTTCAATCCTCAATCCTCAGCCCTCAATCTTCAATCCTCATTACTCAATCTTCAATCCTCAATTCTCAATCCTCTATCCTCAATCCTCATTCTTCAATCCTCAATACCCAATCCTCAATCTTCAATCCTCAATCGTCAATCCACAAGTTTCAATCCTCAATCCTCAATCCTCAGACCTCAAACATCAATACACAACCCTCAGTCCTTGTCCTCAATCCACAACCCTCAATCCTCAATCCTCAATCTTCAATCATCAATATTCAATCTTCAATCCTCAATCCTCAATCCTCAATCCTCAACCCTCAATGTTCAATCCGCAATACCCAATCCTCAATGTTCAATCCTCAATCCTCAATCCTCAATCCTCAATCCTCAATCCTCAATCTTCAATCCTCAATCCTCAGTCCTCAATACTCAATCTTCAATCCACAATCCTCAATCCTCAATCATCAGTCTTCAATCCTCAATACTCAATCTTCTATCCTCAATCCTCAATCCTCAATCCTCAATCCTCATTCTTCAATCCTCAATACCCAATCCTCAATCCTCAATCTTTAATCCTCAATCCTCAATCCTCAATTCTCAATCCTCAATCCTCAGTCCTCAGTCCTCAAACCTCAATCCTCAACCCTCATCCCTCATCCACAATCCTCAATACTCAATCTTCAATCCTCAACCCTCAATGTTCAATCCGCAATACAAAATCCTCAATGTTCAATCCTCAATCCTCAATCCTCAATCCTCAATCCTCAATCCTCAATCCTCAATCCTCAATCCTCAATCCTCAATCCTCAATCCTCAATCCTCAATCCTCAGTCCTCAATACTCAATCTTCAATCCTCGATCCTCAATCCTCAATCCTCAATCCTCAATCCTCGATCCTCAATCTTCAATCCTCAGTCCCAAATCCTCAATCTTCAATCCTCAATCCTCAGCCCTCAATCTTCAATCCTCATTACTCAATCTTCAATCCTCAATTCTCAATCCTCTATCCTCAATCCTCATTCTTCAATCCTCAATACCCAATCCTCAATCTTCAATCCTCAATCGTCAATCCACAATTTTCAATCCTCAATCCTCCATCCTCAGACCTCAAACATCAATACACAACCCTCAGTCCTTGTCCTCAATCCACAACCCTCAATCCTCAATCCTCAATCTTCAATCATCAATATTCAATCTTCAATCCTCAATCCTCAATCCTCAATCCTCAACCCTCAATGTTCAATCCGCAATACCCAATCCTCAATGTTCAATCCACAATCCTCAATCATCAATCCTCAATCCTCAATCCTCAATCTTCAATCCTCAATCCTCAGTCCTCAATACTCAGTCTTCAATCCACAATCCTCAATCCTCAATCATCAGTCTTCAATCCTCAATACTCAATCTTCAATCCTCAATCCTCAATCCTCAATCCTCAATCCTCAGTCTTCAATCCTCAACACCCAATCCTCAATCCTCAATCTTTAATCCTCAATCCTCAATCCTCAATTCTCAATCCTCAATCCTCAGTCCTCAGTCCTCAAACCTCAATCCTCAACCCTCATCCCTCATCCACAATCCTCAATACTCAATCTTCAATCATCAATCCTCAGTCCTCAATACTCAATCTTCAATCCTCGATCGTCAATCCTCAATCCTCAATCCTCAATCCTCGATCCTCAATCTTCAATCCTCAGTCCCAAATCCTCAATCTTCAATCCTCAATCCTCAACCATCAATCTTCAATCCTCATTACTCAATATTCAATCCTCAATTCTCAATCCTCAATCCTCAATCTTCAATCCTCAATCCTCAATCCACAATTCTCAATCCTCAATCCTCAATCCTCAGACCTCAAACATCAATACACAACCCTCAGTCCTTGTCCTCAATCCACAACCCTCAATCCTCAATCCTCAATCTTCAATCATCAATATTCAATCTTCAATCCTCAATCCTCAATCCTCAATCCTCAATCCTCAACCCTCAATGTTCAATCCGCAATTCCCAATCCTCAATCTTCAATCCTCAATCCTCAATCCTCAATCCTCAATCCACAATCCTCACTCCTCGGTCCTCAATCCTCAATCCTCAATCCTCAATCCTCAATCCTCAATCTTCAATCCTCAAAACTCAATCTTCAATCCTCGATCCTCAATACTCAATCCTCAATCCTCAATCCTCAATCGTCAGTCTTCAATCCTCAATACTCAATCTTCAAACATCAATCCTCAATCCTCTATCCTCAATCCTCATTCTTCAATCCTCAATACCCAATCCTCAATCTTCAATCCTCAATCGTCAATCCACAATTTTCAATCCTCAATCCTCCATCCTCAGACCTCAAACATCAATACACAACCCTCAGTCCTTGTCCTCAATCCACAACGCTCAATCCTCAATCCTCAATCTTCAATCATCAATATTCAATCTTCAATCCTCAATCCTCAATCCTCAATCCTCAACCCTCAATGTTCAATCCGCAATACCCAATCCTCAATGTTCAATCCACAATCCTCAATCATCAATCCTCAATCCTCAATCCTCAATCTTCAATCCTCAATCCTCAGTCCTCAATACTCAATCTTCAATCCACAATCCTCAATCCTCAATCATCAGTCTTCAATCCTCAATACTCAATCTTCAATTCTCAATCCTCAATCCTCAATCCTCAATCCTCATTCTTCAATCCTCAACACCCAATCCTCAATCCTCAATCTTTAATCCTCAATCCTCAATCCTCAATTCTCAATCCTCAATCCTCAGTCCTCAGTCCTCAAACCTCAATCCTCAACCCTCATCCCTCATCCACAATCCTCAATACTCAATCTTCAATCATCAATCCTCAGTCCTCAATCCTCAATCCTCAATCCTCAATCTTCAATCCTCAATCCTCAGTCCTCAATACTCAATCTTTAATCCACAATCCTCAATCCTCAATCATCAGTCTTCAATCCTCAATACTCAATCTTCAATTCTCAATCCTCAATCCTCAATCCTCAATCCTCATTCTTCAATCCTCAACACCCAATCCTCAATCCTCAATCTTTAATCCTCAATCCTCAATCCTCAATCCTCAATCCTCGATCCTCAATCTTCAATCCTCAGTCCCAAATCCTCAATCTTCAATCCTCAATCCTCAACCATCAATCTTCAATCCTCATTACTCAATATTCAATCCTCAATTCTCAATCCTCAATCCTCAATCTTCAATCCTCAATCCTCAATCCACAATTCTCAATCCTCAATCCTCAATCCTCAGACCTCAAACATCAATACACAACCCTCAGTCCTTGTCCTCAATCCACAACCCTCAATCCTCAATCCTCAATCTTCAATCATCAATATTCAATCTTCAATCCTCAATCCTCAATCCTCAATCCTCAATCCTCAACCCTCAATGTTCAATCCGCAATTCCCAATCCTCAATCTTCAATCCTCAATCCTCAATCCTCAATCCTCAATCCTCAATCCACAATCCTCAATCCTCGGTCCTCAATCCTCAATCCTCAATCCTCAATCCTCAATCCTCAATCTTCAATCCTCAAAACTCAATCTTCAATCCTCGATCCTCAATACTCAATCCTCAATCCTCAATCCTCAATCGTCAGTCTTCAATCCTCAATACTCAATCTTCAAACATCAATCCTCAATCCTCAATCCTCAATCCTCATTCATCAATCCTCAATACCCAATCCTCAATCTTCAATCCTCAATCCTCAATCCTCAATTCTCAATCCTCAGTCCTCAGTCCTCAGTCCTCAAACCTCAATCCTCAACCCTCAGCCCTCATCCTCAATCCTCTATCCTCAACCCTCAATCCTCAATCTTCAATCCTCGATACTCAATCTTCAATCCTCAATCCTCAGTCCTCAAACCTCAATTCTGAATCCTCAATCCTGAATCCTCTATCTTCGGCCCTCAGTCCACAACAGTCAGTTGTCAATCCTCAATCCTCAATAGAATATCCTCAATTCACAGTTTTCAATACACAATACTCAAACTGCAATCTTCAAACCTCTATCAACAAACATCGATTCTCATCACTCAACCCTCAACGCTCAGTCCTCAAGGTTCAATCCTCAATCCTCAATCCTCAATCCTCAATCCTCAATCCTCAATCCTCAACCCTCAATGTTCAATCCGCAATACCCAATCCACAATCTTCAATCCTCAATCCCCAATCCTCAATCCTCAATCCTCAATCCTCAGTCCTCAATCTTCAATCCTCAATACACAATCATCAATCATCAATCCTCAATCCTCAATTCGCTATCCTCAATCCTCAATCCCCAGACCTCAAGCATCAATACTCAACCCTCAGTCCTCGTCCTCAACCCACAACCCTCAATCCACAATCCTCAATCTTCATTCATCAATATTCAACTTTCAATCCTCAATCCTCAATCCTCAATCCTCAATCCTCAATCCTCAATCCTCAACGTTCAATCCTCAATACCCAATCCTCAATCTTCAATCTTCAATCCTCAGTCCTCAATCCTAAATCCTCAATCCTCAATCCTCTGTCCTCAAACCTCAATCCTGAATCCTCAACCAGGAATCCTCAATCTTCAGCCCTCAGTCCTCAACAATCAGTTGTCAATCCTCAATCCTCAATAGAATATCATCAATTCACAGTTTTCAATACTCAATACTCAATCTGCAATCTTCAAATCTCTATCCACAAACATCAATCCTCATCACTCAACCCTCAACACTCAGTTCCCAATCCTCAATATTCAATCCTCAACCTTCAATCCTCAATACTCAATCTTCAATCCTCAATCCTCAATCCTCAATCCTCAACCTCAATCCTCAATCCTCCATCCTCAATCGTCAATCTTCAATCCTCAATACTCAATCTTCAATCCTCAATCCTCAATCCTCAATGCTCAATCTTCATTCTTCAATCCTCAATACCCAATCGTCAATATTCAAACCTCAATCCTCGATCCTCAATCCTCAATCCTCAATCCTCAATCCTCAATCCTCAAACCTCAATCCTCAACCGTCAGTCCTCGTCCTCAAACCTCAACCCTCAGTCCTCAATCCTCAATCTTCAATCATCAATACTCAATCTTCAATCCTCAATAATCAATCCTCAATCCTCAATCCTCAATCCTCAATAATCAACGCACAACCCTCAACCATCAATCCTCAATACTCAACCATCAATCCTCAAATCTCAACACTCAATAGAGAATCATGAATTCTCATGTTTCAATACTCAATCCACAATATTCAATAATCAAATCTCAATCCTCAATCATCAATTCTCAACACTCAATCCTCATCACTCAGTCCTCTCTCTTCAATCGACCATCCTCAATCCTCTATCCTCAAGCGTCAATCCTCAATCCTCAATCCTCAACCCTCAATCCTTAGCCCTCAAACCTCAATCCCGAATCCTCAATCGTGAATCCTCTATCTTCAGCCGTCAGTCCTCAACAATCAATTGTCGATCCTCAATCCTCAATAGAATATCCTCAACTCACAGTTTTCAATACTCAATCCCCATTCTTCAATCTTCAAATCTCAATCTACAAATATCAATTCTCATAACTCAACCCTCAACACTCAGTCCTCAATCTTCAATCCTCAATCCTCAATACCTAATCTTCAATCCGCGATACTCAATCTTCAATCTTCAATCCTCAATACTCAATCTTCAATCCTCAATACTCAACCCTCAATCCTCAATCTTCATTCTTCAATCCTCAATACCCAATCCTCAATATTCAAACCTCAATCCTCGATCCGCAATCCTCAATCCTCAATCCTCAATCCTCAATCCTCAAACCTCAATCCTCAACCGTCAGTCCTCGTCCTCAAACCTCAACCCTCAATCCTTAATCCTCAATATTCGATCATCAATACTCAATCTTCAATCCTCACTAATCAATCCTCAATCTTCAATCCTCAATTCTCAATAATCAACGCACAACCCTCAACCATCAATCCTCCATACTCAACCATCAATCCTCAAATCTCAATACTCAATAGAATATCCTGAATTCTCATGGTTCAATACTCAATCCACAATTTCAATAATCAAATCTCAATCCTCAAACATCAATCCTCAACACTCAATCCTCAACACTCGGTCCTCTCTGTTCAATCCTCCATCCTCAATCCTCTATCCTCAAGCGTCAATCCTCAATCTTCAATCCTCCATACTCAATCTTCAATCCTCAGTCCTCAATACTCAATCTACAATCCTCGATCCTCAATCCTCAATCCTCAATCCTCAATCCTCGATCCTCAATCTTCAATCCTCAATTCTCAATCCTCTATCCTCAATCCTCATTCTTCAATCCTCAATACCCAATCCTCAATCTTCAATCCTCAATCGTCAATCCACAAGTTTCAATCCTCAATCCTCAATCCTCAGACCTCAAACATCAATACACAACCCTCAGTCCTTGTCCTCAATCCACAACCCTCAATCCTCAATCCTCAATCTTCAATCATCAATATTCAATCTTCAATCCTCAATCCTCAATCCTCAATCCTCAACCCTCAATGTTCAATCCGCAATACCCAATCCTCAATGTTCAATCCTCAATCCTCAATCCTCAATCCTCAATCCTCAATCCTCAATCTTCAATCCTCAATCCTCAGTCCTCAATACTCAATCTTCAATCCACAATCCTCAATCCTCAATCATCAGTCTTCAATCCTCAATACTCAATCTTCAATCCTCAATCCTCAATCCTCAATCCTCAATCCTCATTCTTCAATCCTCAATACCCAATCCTCAATCCTCAATCTTTAATCCTCAATCCTCAATCCTCAATTCTCAATCCTCAATCCTCAGTCCTCAGTCCTCAAACCTCAATCCTCAACCCTCATCCCTCATCCACATTCCTCAATACTCAATCTTCAATCCTCAATCCTCAGTCCTCAATACTCAATCTTCAATCCTCGATCCTCAATCCTCAATCCTCAATCCTCAATCCTCGATCCTCAATCTTCAATCCTCAGTCCCAAATCCTCAATCTTCAATCCTCAATCCTCAACCATCAATCTTCAATCCTCATTACTCAATATTCAATCCTCAATTCTCAATCCTCAATCCTCAATCTTCAATCCTCAATCCTCAATCCACAATTCTCAATCCTCAATCCTCAATCCTCAGACCTCAAACATCAATACACAACCCTCAGTCCTTGTCCTCAATCCACAACCCTCAATCCTCAATCCTCAATCTTCAATCATCAATATTCAATCTTCAATCCTCAATCCTCAATCCTCAATCCTCAATCCTCAACCCTCAATGTTCAATCCGCAATTCCCAATCCTCAATCTTCAATCCTCAATCCTCAATCCTCAATCCTCAATCCTCAATCCTCAATCCTCGGTCCTCAATCCTCAATCCTCAATCTTCAATCCTCAATCCTCAATCTTCAATCCTCAAGACTCAATCTTCAATCCTCGATCCTCAATACTCAATCCTCAATCCTCAATCCTCAATCGTCAGTCTTCAATCCTCAATACTCAATCTTCAAACATCAATCCTCAATCCTCAATCCTCAATCCTCATTCATCAATCCTCAATACCCAATCCTCAATCTTCAATCCTCAATCCTCAATCCTCAATTCTCAATCCTCAGTCCTCAGTCCTCAGTCCTCAAACCTCAATCCTCAACCCTCAGCCCTCATCGTCAATCCTCAATCCTCAACCCTCAGTCCTCAATCTTCAATCCTCGATACTCAATCTTCAATCCTCAATCCTCAGTCCTCAAACCTCAATTCTGAATCCTCAATCCTGAATCCTCTATCTTCGGCCCTCAGTCCTCAACAGTCAGTTGTCAATTCTCAATCCTCAATAGAATATCCTCAATTCACAGTTTTCAATACACAATACTCAAACTGCAATCTTCAAACCTCTATCAACAAACATCGATTCTCATCACTCAACCCTCAACGCTCAGTCCTCAATGTTCAATCCTCAATCCTCAATCCTCAATCCTCAATCCTCAATCCTCAACCCTCAATGTTCAATCCGCGATACCCAGGCCTCAATGTTCAATCCTCAATCCTCAATCCTCAATCCTCAATCCTCAACAATCAACGCACAACTCTCAACCATCAATCCTCAATCCTCAATCCTCAACCTTCAATCCTCAATCCTCAATCCTCAATCCTCAATCCTCAATCCTCAATCCTCAATCCTCAACATTCAATCCTCAATCCTCAATACTCAATCCTCAATCCTCAATCTTCAATCCTCAACACTCAATCTTCAATCCTCAATCCTCAATGTTCAATCCTCAATCCTCAATCCTCAATCCTCAATCCTCAACAATCAACGCACAACTCTCAACGATCAATCCTCAATCCTCTATCCTCAACCTTCAATCCTCAATCCTCAATCCTCAATCCTCAATCCTCAATCCTCAATAATCAATCCTCAACATTCAATCCTCAATCCTCAATCCTCAATCTTCAATCCTCAATACCCAATCATCAATCATCAATCCTCAATCCTCAATTCGCTATCCTCAATCCTCAATCCTCAGACCTCAAGCATCAATACTCAACCCTCAGTCCTCGTCCTCAACCCACAACCCTCAATCCACAATCCTCAATCTTCATTCATCAATATTCAACTTTCAATCCTCAATCCTCAATCCTCAATCCTCAATCCTCAATCCTCAATCCTCAATCCTCAACGTTCAATCCTCAATACCCAATCCTCAATCTTCAATCTTCAATCCTCAGTCCTCAATCCTAAATCCTCAATCCTCAATCCTCTGTCCTCAAACCTCAATCCTGAATCCTCAACCAGGAATCCTCAATCTTCAGCCCTCAGTCCTCAACAATCAGTTGTCAATCCTCAATCCTCAATAGAATATCATCAATTCACAGTTTTCAATACTCAATACTCAATCTGCAATCTTCAAATCTCTATCCACAAACATCAATCCTCATCACTCAACCCTCAACACTCAGTCCCCAATCCTCAATATTCAATCCTCAACCTTCAATCCTCAATACTCAATCTTCAATCCTCAATCCTCAATCCTCAATCCTGAATCCTCAATCCTCAATCCTCAATATTCAACACACACCCCTCAACCATCAATCCTCAATACTCAATCATCAATAATCAATACTCAATTCTCAATAGAATATCCTGAATTCTCATGCTTCAATACTCAATACACAATGATCAATAATCAAATCTCAATCCTCAAACATCAATTCTCATCACTCAAACCTCAACACTCAGTCCTCTCTCTTCAATCCTCCATCCTCAATCCTCAATCCTCAAGCGTCAATCCTCAATCCTCAATCCTCAATCCTCAACCTCAATCCTCAATCCTTCATCCTCAATCGTCAATCTTCAATCCTCAATATTCAATCTTCAATCCTCAATCCTCAATCCTCAATGCTCAATCTTCATTCTTCAATCCTCAATACCCAATCGTCAATATTCAAACCTCAATCCTCGACCCTCAATCCTCAATCCTCAATCCTCAATCCTCAATTATCAATGCTCAATCTTCATTCTTCAATCCTCAATACCCAATCGTCAATATTCAAACCTGAATCCTCGACCCTCAATCCTCAATCCTCAATCCTCAATAGAGTATCCTGAATTCTCATGTTTCAATACTCAATCCACAATATTCAATAATCAAATCTCAATCCTCAATCATCAATTCTCAACACTCAATCCTCAACACTCAGTCCTCTCTCTTCAATCGACAATCCTCAATCCTCAATCCTCAAGCGTCAATCCTCAATCCTCAATCCTCAACCCTCAATCCTTAGTCCTCAAACCTCAATCCCGAATCCTCAATCCTGAATCGTCTATCTTCAGCCCTCAGTCCTCAACAATCAATTGTCGATCCTCAATCCTCAATAGAATATCCTCAACTCACAGTTTTCAATACTCAATCCCCATTCATCAATCTTCAAATCTCAATCCACAAATATCAATTCTCATAACTCAACCCTCAACACTCAGTCCTCAATCTTCAATCCTCAATCCTCAATACCTAATCTTCAATCCGCGGTACTCAATCTTCAATCATCAATCCTCAATTCTCAATCCTCAATCCTCAATCCTCAATCCTCAACCCTCAATCCTCAATCCTCAATCCTCTGTCCTCAAACCTCAATCCTGTATCCTCAATACTGAATCCTCAATCTTCAGCCCGCAGTCCTCAACAATCAGTTGTCAAACCTCAATCCTGAATAGAATGTCATCAATTCACAGTTTCCAATACTCAATACTCAATCTGCAATCTTCAAATCTCTATCCACAAACATCAATTCGCATCACTCATCCCTCAACACTCAGTCCCCAATCCTCAATATTCAATCCTCAATCCTCAATCCTCAATCCACAATCCTCAACCTTCAATCCTCAATACTCAATCTTCAATCCTCAATCCTCAATCCTCAATCCTCAAATCTCAATCCTCGATCGCCAACCATCAATCCTCAATACTCAATCTTCAATCCTCAATCCTCAATCCTCAATCCTCAGTCCTCATTCTTCAATCCTCAATCTTCAAACATCTATACTCAATCTTCAATCCTCAATCCTCAATCTTCAATCCTCAATCCTCAATTCTCACTCCTCGATACTCAATCCTCAATCGTCAATCCTCAATCCGCAATCCTCAATCATCAATCCTCAATCCTCAATCCTCACTCATCAATCCTCAATCTTCAATCCTCAACACTCAATCTTCAATCCTCAATCCTCAATCCTCAATCCTCAATGCTCAATCCTCAATCCTCAGTCCTCAATCCTCAACCCTCAATCTTCAATTCTCAATACTCAATCTGCAATCCTCAATCCTCAATCCTCAATCCTCAATCCTCATTCTTCAATCCTCAATACCCAATCCTCAATACCCAATCCTCAATCTTCAATCCTCAATCCTCAATCCTCAATTCTCAATCCTCAATCCTTAATCCGCAGACCTCAATCCTCAATCATCAATCCTCAATACTCAATCTTCAATCCTCAATCCCCAATCCTCAATCCTCAATCCTCATTCTTCAATCCTCAACACCCAATCCTCAATCTTCAATCCTCAATCCTCAATCCTCATTTCTCAATCCTCAATCCTCAATCCTCAGACCTCAAATATCAATATTCAACGCTCAGTCCTCGTCCGCAATCCACAACACTCAATCCTCAATCCTCGATCTTCAATCATCAATATTCAATCTTCAATCCTCAATCCTCAATCCTCAATCCTCAATCATCAATCCTCAACCTTCAATCCTCAATCCTCAATCCTCAATACTCAATCCTCAATCCTCAATCCTCAATCCTCAATCATCAACCATCAATCCTCAATCCTCAATCCTCAATCCTCAATCCTGAATCCTCAATCTTCAGTCCTCAACACTCAATATTCAATCCTCAATCCTCAATCTTCAATACTCAATACTCAATCTTCAATCCTCAATCCTCAATACTCAATCCTCAATCCTCATTCTTCAATCCTCAATACCCAATCCTCAATCTTCAATCCTCAATCCTCAATTCGCTAACCTCAATCCTCAATCCTCAGACCTCAAGCATCAATACTCAACCCTCAGTCCTCGTCCTCAACCCACAACCCTCAATCCACAATCCTCAATCTTCATTCTTCAATATTCAACTTTCAATCCTCAATCCTCAATCCTCAATCCTCAATCCTCAATCCTCAACGTTCAATCCTCAATACCCAATCCTCAATCTTCAATCCTCAATCCTCAGTCCTCAATCCTCAATCCTCAATCCTCTGCCCTCAAACCTCAATCCTGAATCCTCAACCATGAATCCTCAATCTTCAGCCCTCAGGCCTCAACAATCAGTTGTCAATCCTCAATCCTCAATAGAATATCATCAATTCACAGTTTTCAATACTCAATACTCACTCTGCAATCTTCAAATCTCTATCCACAAACATCAATCCTCATCACTCAACCCTCAACACTCAGTCCCCAATCCTCAATATTCAATCCTCAACCTTCAATCCTCAATACTCAATCGTCAATCTTCAATCCTCAATACTCAATCTTCAATCCTCAATACTCAACCCTCAATCCTCAATATTCATTCTTCAATCCTCAATACCCAATCCTCAATATTCAAACCTCAATCCTCGATCCTCAATCCTCAATCCTCAATCCTCAATCCTCAATCCTCAAACCTCAATCCTCAACCGTCAGTCCTCGTCCTCAAACCTCAACCCTCAATCCTTAATCCTCAATCTTCAATCATCAATACTCAATCTTCAATCCTCACTAATCAATCCTCAATCTTCAATCCTCAATCCTCAATAATCAACGCACAACACTCATCCATCAATCCTCCATACTCAACCATCAATCCTCAAATCTCAATACTCAATAGAATATCCTGAATTCTCATGGTTCAATACACAATCCACAATTTCAATAATCAAATCTCAATCCTCAAACATCAATTCTCAACACTCAATCCTCAACACTCGGTCCTCTCTCTTCAATCCTCCATCCTCAATCCTCTATCCTCAATCCTCGATCCTCAATCTTCAATCCTCAGTCCCAAATCCTCAATCTTCAATCCTCAATCCTCAACCATCAATCTTCAATCCTCATTACTCAATATTCAATCCTCAATTCTCAATCCTCAATCCTCAATCTTCAATCCTCAATCCTCAATCCACAATTCTCAATCCTCAATCCTCAATCCTCAGACCTCAAACATCAATACACAACCCTCAGTCCTTGTCCTCAATCCACAACCCTCAATCCTCAATCCTCAATCTTCAATCATCAATATTCAATCTTCAATCCTCAATCCTCAATCCTCAATCCTCAATCCTCAACCCTCAATGTTCAATCCGCAATTCCCAATCCTCAATCTTCAATCCTCAATCCTCAATCCTCAATCCTCAATCCTCAATCCTCAATCCTCGGTCCTCAATCCTCAATCCTCAATCCTCAATCCTCAATCCTCAATCTTCAATCCTCAAGACTCAATCTTCAATCCTCGATCCTCAATACTCAATCCTCAATCCTCAATCCTCAATCGTCAGTCTTCAATCCTCAATACTCAATCTTCAAACATCAATCCTCAATCCTCAATCCTCAATCCTCATTCATCAATCCTCAATACCCAATCCTCAATCTTCAATCCTCAATCCTCAATCCTCAATTCTCAATGCTCAGTCCTCAGTCCTCAGTCCTCAAACCTCAATCCTCAACCCTCAGCCCTCATCGTCAATCCTCAATCCTCAACCCTCAGTCCTCAATCTTCAATCCTCGATACTCAATCTTCAATCCTCAATCCTCAGTCCTCAAACCTCAATTCTGAATCCTCAATCCTGAATCCTCTATCTTCGGCCCTCAGTCCTCAACAGTCAGTTGTCAATTCTCAATCCTCAATAGAATATCCTCAATTCACAGTTTTCAATACACAATACTCAAACTGCAATCTTCAAACCTCTATCAACAAACATCGATTCTCATCACTCAACCCTCAACGCTCAGTCCTCAATGTTCAATCCTCAATCCTCAATCCTCAATCCTCAATCCTCAATCCTCAACCCTCAATGTTCAATCCGCAATACCCAATCCACAATCTTCAATCCTCAATCCCCAATCCTCAATCCTCAATCCTCAATCCTCAGTCCTCAATCCTCATTCTTCAATCCTCAATACCAAATCCTCAATCTTCAATCCTCAATCCTCAATCCTCAATTCTCGATCCTCAATCCTCGATCCTCACACCTCAAACATTAATACTCAACCCTCACTCCTCGTCCCCAATCCACAACCCTCAATCCTCAATCCTCAATCCTCAATCATCAATATACAATCTTCAGTCCTCAATCCTCAATACTGAATCCTCAATCCTCAATCCTCAATGTTCAATCCGCGATACCCAGTCCTCAATGTTCAATCCTCAATCCTCAATCCTCAATCCTCAATCCTCAACAATCAACGCACAACTCTCAACCATCAATCCTCAATCCTCAATCCTCAACCTTCAATCCTCAATCCTCAATCCTCAATCCTCAATCCTCAATCCTCAATCCTCAATCCTCAACATTCAATCCTCAATCCTCAATCCTCAATCCTCAATCCTCAATCTTCAATCCTCAACACTCAATCTTCAATCCTCAATCCTCAATGTTCAATCCTCGATCCTCAATCCTCAATCCTCAATCCTCAACAATCAACGCACAACTCTCAACGATCAATCCTCAATCCTCTATCCTCAACCTTCAATCCTCAATCCTCAATCCTCAATCCTCAATCCTCAATCCTCAATACTCAATCCTCAACATTCAATCCTCAATCCTCAATCCTCAATCCTCAATCCTCAATCTTCAATCCTCAACACTCAATCTTCAATCCTCAATCCTCAATCTTCAATCCTCAATACCCAATCATCAATCATCAATCCTCAATCCTCAATTCGCTATCCTCAATCCTCAATCCTCAGACCTCAAGCATCAATACTCAACCCTCAGTCCTCGTCCTCAACCCACAACCCTCAATCCACAATCCTGAATCTTCATTCATCAATATTCAACTTTCAATCCTCAATCCTCAATCCTCAATCCTCAATCCTCAATCCTCAATCCTCAACGTTCAATCCTCAATACCCAATCCTCAATCTTCAATCTTCAATCCTCAGTCCTCAATCCTAAATCCTCAATCCTCAATCCTCTGTCCTCAAACCTCAATCCTGAATCCTCAACCAGGAATCCTCAATCTTCAGCCCTCAGTCCTCAACAATCAGTTGTCAATCCTCAATCCTCAATAGAATATCATCAATTCACAGTTTTCAATACTCAATACTCAATCTGCAATCTTCAAATCTCTATCCACAAACATCAATCCTCATCACTCAACCCTCAACACTCAGTCCCCAATCCTCAATATTCAATCCTCAACCTTCAATCCTCAATACTCAATCTTCAATCCTCAATCCTCAATCCTCAATCCTCAACCTCAATCCTCAATCCTCCATCCTCAATCGTCAATCTTGAATCCTCAATACTCAATCTTCAATCCTCAATCCTCAATCCTCAATGCTCAATCTTCATTCTTCAATCCTCAATCGTCAATCCTCAATCCCCAATCCTCAGTCTTCAATCCTCAATCCTTAATCCTCAATCCTCAATTCTCAATCCTCAATACTCAATCCTCAATCGTCAATCCTCAATCCTCAATCCTCAATCCTCAATCCTCAATCTTCAATCCTCAATACTCAATCTTCAATCCTCAATCCTCAATCCTCAATCCTGAATCCTCAATCCTCAATCCTCAATATTCAACACACACCCCTCAACCATCAATCCTCAATACTCAATCATCAATAATCAATACTCAATTCTCAATAGAATATCCTGAATTCTCATGGTTCAATACTCAATACACAATGATCAATAATCAAATCTCAATCCTCAAACATCAATTCTCATCACTCAAACCTCAACACTCAGTCCTCTCTCTTCAATCCTCCATCCTCAATCCTCAATCCTCAAGCGTCAATCCTCAATCCTCAATCCTCAACCCTCAATCCTCAGTCCTCAAACCTCAATCCCGAATCCTTCATCCTGAATCCTCAATCTTCAGCCCTCAGTCCTCAACAATCAATTGTCAATCCTGAATCCTCAATAGAATATCCTCAATTCACAGTTTTCAACACTCAATCCCCATTCTTCAATCTTCAAATCTCAATCCACAAACATCAATTCTCATCACTCAACCCTCAACACTCAGTCCTCAATCTTGAATCCTCAATCCTCAATCCTCAATCTTCAATCCTCAATACTCAATCTTCAATCATCAGTCCTCAACCTTCAGCCCTCAGGCCTCAACAATCAGTTGTCAATCCTCAATCCTCAATAGAATATCATCAATTCACAGTTTTCAATACTCAATACTCAATCTGCATTCTTCAAATCTCTATCCACAAACATCAATCCTCATCACTCAACCCTCAACACTCAGTCCCCAATCCTCAATATTCAATCCTCAACCTTCAATCCTCAATACTCAATCTTCAATCCTCAATCCTCAATCCTCAATCCTCAACCTCAATCCTCAATCCTCCATCCTCAATCGTCAATCTTCAATCCTCAATCCTCAATCTTCAATCCTCAATCCTCAATCCTCAATGCTCAATCTTCATTCTTCAATCCTCAATACCCAATCGTCAATATTCAAACCTCAATCCTCGACCCTCAATCCTCAATCCTCAATCCTCAATCCTCAATCCTCAATGCTCAATCTTCATTCTTCAATCCTCAATACCCAATCGTCAATATTCAAACCTGAATCCTCGACCCTCAATCCTCAATCCTCAATCCTCAATAGAGTATCCTGAATTCTCATGTTTCAATACTCAATCCACAATATTCAATAATCAAATCTCAATCCTCAATCATCAATTCTCAACACTCAATCCTCAACACTCAGTCCTCTCTCTTCAATCGACAATCCTCAATCCTCAATCCTCAAGCGTCAATCCTCAATCCTCAATCCTCAACCCTCAATCCTTAGTCCTCAAACCTCAATCCCGAATCCTCAATCCTGAATCGTCTATCTTCAGCCCTCAGTCCTCAACAATCAATTGTCGATCCTCAATCCTCAATAGAATATCCTCAACTCACAGTTTTCAATACTCAATCCCCATTCTTCAATCTTCAAATCTCAATCCACAAATATCAATTCTCATAACTCAACCCTCAACACTCAGTCCTCAATCTTCAATCCTCAATCCTCAATACCTAATCTTCAATCCGCGATACTCAATCTTCAATCATCAATCCTCAATTCTCAATCCTCAATCCTCAATCCTCAATCCTCAACCCTCAATCCTCAATCCTCAATCCTCTGTCCTCAAACCTCAATCCTGTATCCTCAATACTGAATCCTCAATCTTCAGCCCGCAGTCCTCAACAATCAGTTGTCAAACCTCAATCCTGAATAGAATGTCATCAATTCACAGTTTCCAATACTCAATACTCAATCTGCAATCTTCAAATCTCTATCCACAAACATCAATTCGCATCACTCATCCCTCAACACTCAGTCCCCAATCCTCAATATTCAATCCTCAATCCTCAATCCTCAATCCACAATCCTCAACCTTCAATCCTCAATACTCAATCTTCAATCCTCAATCCTCAATCCTCAATCCTCAAATCTCAATCCTCGATCGCCAACCATCAATCCTCAATACTCAATCTTCAATCCTCAATCCTCAATCCTCAATCCTCAGTCCTCATTCTTCAATCCTCAATCTTCAAACATCTATACTCAATCTTCAATCCTCAATCCTCAATCTTCAATCCTCAATCCTCAATTCTCACTCCTCGATACTCAATCCTCAATCGTCAATCCTCAATCCGCAATCCTCAATCCTCAATTCTCAATCCTCAATCCTCAGTCCTCAGTCCTCAAACCTCAATCCTCAACCCTCAATCCTCAGTCCTCAATCTTCAATTCTCAATACTCAATCTTCAATTCTCAGTCCTCAATCCTCAATCCTCAATCCTTAATCCTCAATCCTCAATCCTCATTCTTCAATCCTCAATACCCAATCCTCAATACTCAATCTTCAATCTTCAACCGTCAGTCCTCGTCCTCAAACCTCAACCCTCAATCCTCAATCCTCAATCTTCAATCATCAATGCTCAATCCTCAATCTTCAACCCTCAACCATCAATCCTCAATACGTAACCATCAATCCTCAATTCTCAATACTCAATAGAATATCCTGAATTCTCATGGTTCAATACTCAATCCACAGTATTCAATAATCAAATCTCAATCCACAAACAACAATTCTCATCACTCAACCCTCAACACTGAGTCCTCAATCTCCGATCCTCAATTCCCTATCCTCAATCTTCAATCCTCAATACTCAATCTTCAATCCTCAGTCCTCAATTCTCAATCCTCAATCCTCAATCCTCAATCCTCAATCCTCATTCCTCAAACCTCAATCGTCAACCCACAGTTCTCATCCTCATTTCTCAATTCTCAATCCTCAATCCTCAGTCCACAATCCTCAATCCTCAATCTCCAATGCTCAATACTCAACCTTCAATCCACAATCCTCAATTCTCAATCCTCAATCCTCAATCCTCAATCCTCAATCCTCAATCCTCAATCGTCAGTCTTCAATCCTCAATACTCAATCTTCAATCCTCAATCCTCAATCCTCAATCCTCAACCCTCATTCTTCAATCCTCAATACCCAATCCTCAATCCTCAATCCTCAATCCTCAATCCTCAACCCTCAATGTTCAATCCGCAATACCCAATCCACAATCTTCAATCCTCAATCCCCAATCCTCAATCCTCAATCCTCAATCCTCAGTCCTCAATCCTCATTCTTCAATCCTCAATACCAAATCCTCAATCTTCAATCCTCAATCCTCAATCCTCAATTCTCGATCCTCAATCCTCGATCCTCACACCTCAAACATTAATACTCAACCCTCACTCCTCGTCCCCAATCCACAACCCTCAATCCTCAATCCTCAATCCTCAATCATCAATATACAATCTTCAGTCCTCAATCCTCAATACTGAATCCTCAATCCTCAATCCTCAATGTTCAATCCGCGATACCCAGTCCTCAATGTTCAATCCTCAATCCTCAATCCTCAATCCTCAATCCTCAACAATCAACGCACAACTCTCAACCATCAATCCTCAATCCTCAATCCTCAACCTTCAATCCTCAATCCTCAATCCTCAATCCTCAATCCTCAATCCTCAATCCTCAATCCTCAACATTCAATCCTCAATCCTCAATCCTCAATCCTCAATCCTCAATCTTCAATCCTCAACACTCAATCTTCAATCCTCAATCCTCAATGTTCAATCCTCAATCCTCAATCCTCAATCCTCAATCCTCAACAATCAACGCACAACTCTCAACGATCAATCCTCAATCCTCTATCCTCAACCTTCAATCCTCAATCCTCAATCCTCAATCCTCAATCCTCAATCCTCAATACTCAATCCTCAACATTCAATCCTCAATCCTCAATCCTCAATCCTCAATCCTCAATCTTCAATCCTCAACACTCAATCTTCAATCCTCAATCCTCAATCTTCAATCCTCAATACCCAATCATCAATCATCAATCCTCAATCCTCAATTCGCTATCCTCAATCCTCAATCCTCAGACCTCAAGCATCAATACTCAACCCTCAGTCCTCGTCCTCAACCCACAACCCTCAATCCACAATCCTCAATCTTCATTCATCAATATTCAACTTTCAATCCTCAATCCTCAATCCTCAATCCTCAATCCTCAATCCTCAATCCTCAACGTTCAATCCTCAATACCCAATCCTCAATCTTCAATCTTCAATCCTCAGTCCTCAATCCTAAATCCTCAATCCTCAATCCTCTGTCCTCAAACCTCAATCCTGAATCCTCAACCAGGAATCCTCAATCTTCAGCCCTCAGTCCTCAACAATCAGTTGTCAATCCTCAACCCTCAATAGAATATCATCAATTCACAGTTTTCAATACTCTTTACTCAATCTGCAATCTTCAAATCTCTATCCACAAACATCAATCCTCATCACTCAACCCTCAACACTCAGTCCCCAATCCTCAATATTCAATCCTCAACCTTCAATCCTCAATACTCAATCTTCAATCCTCAATCCTCAATCCTCAATCCTCAACCTCAATCCTCAATCCTCCATCCTCAATCGTCAATCTTCAATCCTCAATACTCAATCTTCAATCCTCAATCCTCAATCCTCCATCCTCAATCGTCAATCTTCAATCCTCAATACTCAATCTTCAATCCTCAATCCTCAATCCTCAATGCTCAATCTTCAATAATCAATACTCAATTCTCAATAGAATATCCTGAATTCTCATGGTTCAATACTCAATACACAATGATCAATAATCAAATCTCAATCCTCAAACATCAATTCTCATCACTCAAACCTCAACACTCAGTCCTCTCTCTTCAATCCTCCATCCTCAATCCTCAATCCTCAAGCGTCAATCCTCAATCCTCAATCCTCAACCCTCAATCCTCAGTCCTCAAACCTCAATCCCGAATCCTTCATCCTGAATCCTCAATCTTCAGCCCTCAGTCCTCAACAATCAATTGTCAATCCTGAATCCTCAATAGAATATCCTCAATTCACAGTTTTCAACACTCAATCCCCATTCTTCAATCTTCAAATCTCAATCCACAAACATCAATTCTCATCACTCAACCCTCAACACTCAGTCCTCAATCTTGAATCCTCAATCCTCAATCCTCAATCTTCAATCCTCAATACTCAATCTTCAATCATCAGTCCTCAACCTTCAGCCTTCAGGCCTCAACAATCAGTTGTCAATCCTCAATCCTCAATAGAATATCATCAATTCACAGTTTTCAATACTCAATACTCAATCTGCATTCTTCAAATCTCTATCCACAAACATCAATCCTCATCACTCAACCCTCAACACTCAGTCCCCAATCCTCAATATTCAATCCTCAACCTTCAATCCTCAATACTCAATCTTCAATCCTCAATCCTCAATCCTCAATCCTCAACCTCAATCCTCAATCCTCCATCCTCAATCGTCAATCTTCAATCCTCAATCCTCAATCTTCAATCCTCAATCCTCAATCCTCAATGCTCAATCTTCATTCTTCAATCCTCAATACCCAATCGTCAATATTCAAACCTCAATCCTCGACCCTCAATCCTCAATCCTCAATCCTCAATCCTCAATCCTCAATGCTCAATCTTCATTCTTCAATCCTCAATACCCAATCGTCAATATTCAAACCTGAATCCTCGACCCTCAATCCTCAATCCTCAATCCTCAATAGAGTATCCTGAATTCTCATGTTTCAATACTCAATCCACAATATTCAATAATCAAATCTCAATCCTCAATCATCAATTCTCAACACTCAATCCTCAACACTCAGTCCTCTCTCTTCAATCGACAATCCTCAATCCTCAATCCTCAAGCGTCAATCCTCAATCCTCAATCCTCAACCCTCAATCCTTAGTCCTCAAACCTCAATCCCGAATCCTCAATCCTGAATCGTCTATCTTCAGCCCTCAGTCCTCAACAATCAATTGTCGATCCTCAATCCTCAATAGAATATCCTCAACTCACAGTTTTCAATACTCAATCCCCATTCTTCAATCTTCAAATCTCAATCCACAAATATCAATTCTCATAACTCAACCCTCAACACTCAGTCCTCAATCTTCAATCCTCAATCCTCAATACCTAATCTTCAATCCGCGATACTCAATCTTCAATCATCAATCCTCAATTCTCAATCCTCAATCCTCAATCCTCAATCCTCAACCCTCAATCCTCAATCCTCAATCCTCTGTCCTCAAACCTCAATCCTGTATCCTCAATACTGAATCCTCAATCTTCAGCCCGCAGTCCTCAACAATCAGTTGTCAAACCTCAATCCTGAATAGAATGTCATCAATTCACAGTTTCCAATACTCAATACTCAATCTGCAATCTTCAAATCTCTATCCACAAACATCAATTCGCATCACTCATCCCTCAACACTCAGTCCCCAATCCTCAATATTCAATCCTCAATCCTCAATCCTCAATCCACAATCCTCAACCTTCAATCCTCAATACTCAATCTTCAATCCTCAATCCTCAATCCTCAATCCTCAAATCTCAATCCTCGATCGCCAACCATCAATCCTCAATACTCAATCTTCAATCCTCAATCCTCAATCCTCAATCCTCAGTCCTCATTCTTCAATCCTCAATCTTCAAACATCTATACTCAATCTTCAATCCTCAATCCTCAATCTTCAATCCTCAATCCTCAATTCTCACTCCTCGATACTCAATCCTCAATCGTCAATCCTCAATCCGCAATCCTCAATCCTCAATTCTCAATCCTCAATCCTCAGTCCTCAGTCCTCAAACCTCAATCCTCAACCCTCAATCCTCAGTCCTCAATATTCAATTCTCAATACTCAATCTTCAATTCTCAGTCCTCAATCCTCAATCCTCAATCCTTAATCCTCAATCCTCAATCCTCATTCTTCAATCCTCAATACCCAATCCTCAATACTCAATCTTCAATCTTCAACCGTCAGTCCTCGTCCTCAAACCTCAACCCTCAATCCTCAATCCTCAATCTTCAATCATCAATGCTCAATCCTCAATCTTCAACCCTCAACCATCAATCCTCAATACGTAACCATCAATCCTCAATTCTCAATACTCAATAGAATATCCTGAATTCTCATGGTTCAATACTCAATCCACAGTATTCAATAATCAAATCTCAATCCACAAACAACAATTCTCATCACTCAACCCTCAACACTGAGTCCTCAATCTCCGATCCTCAATTCCCTATCCTCAATCTTCAATCCTCAATACTCAATCTTCAATCCTCAGTCCTCAATTCTCAATCCTCAATCCTCAATCCTCAATCCTCAATCCTCATTCCTCAAACCTCAATCGTCAACCCACAGTTCTCATCCTCATTTCTCAATTCTCAATCCTCAATCCTCAGTCCACAATCCTCAATCCTCAATCTCCAATGCTCAATACTCAACCTTCAATCCACAATCCTCAATTCTCAATCCTCAATCCTCAATCCTCAATCCTCAATCCTCAATCCTCAATCGTCAGTCTTCAATCCTCAATACTCAATCTTCAATCCTCAATCCTCAATCCTCAATCCTCAACCCTCATTCTTCAATCCTCAATACCCAATCCTCAATCCTCAATCCTCAATCCTCAATCCTCAACCCTCAATGTTCAATCCGCAATACCCAATCCACAATCTTCAATCCTCAATCCCCAATCCTCAATCCTCAATCCTCAATCCTCAGTCCTCAATCCTCATTCTTCAATCCTCAATACCAAATCCTCAATCTTCAATCCTCAATCCTCAATCCTCAATTCTCGATCCTCAATCCTCGATCCTCACACCTCAAACATTAATACTCAACCCTCACTCCTCGTCCCCAATCCACAACCCTCAATCCTCAATCCTCAATCCTCAATCATCAATATACAATCTTCAGTCCTCAATCCTCAATACTGAATCCTCAATCCTCAATCCTCAATGTTCAATCCGCGATACCCAGTCCTCAATGTTCAATCCTCAATCCTCAATCCTCAATCCTCAATCCTCAACAATCAACGCACAACTCTCAACCATCAATCCTCAATCCTCAATCCTCAACCTTCAATCTTCAATCCTCAATCCTCAATCCTCAATCCTCAATCCTCAATCCTCAATCCTCAACATTCAATCCTCAATCCTCAATCCTCAATCCTCAATCCTCAATCTTCAATCCTCAACACTCAATCTTCAATCCTCAATCCTCAATGTTCAATCCTCAATCCTCAATCCTCAATCCTCAATCCTCAACAATCAACGCACAACTCTCAACGATCAATCCTCAATCCTCTATCCTCAACCTTCAATCCTCAATCCTCAATCCTCAATCCTCAATCCTCAATCCTCAATACTCAATCCTCAACATTCAATCCTCAATCCTCAATCCTCAATCCTCAATCCTCAATCTTCAATCCTCAACACTCAATCTTCAATCCTCAATCCTCAATCTTCAATCCTCAATACCCAATCATCAATCATCAATCCTCAATCCTCAATTCGCTATCCTCAATCCTCAATCCTCAGACCTCAAGCATCAATACTCAACCCTCAGTCCTCGTCCTCAACCCACAACCCTCAATCCACAATCCTCAATCTTCATTCATCAATATTCAACTTTCAATCCTCAATCCTCAATCCTCAATCCTCAATCCTCAATCCTCAATCCTCAACGTTCAATCCTCAATACCCAATCCTCAATCTTCAATCTTCAATCCTCAGTCCTCAATCCTAAATCCTCAATCCTCAATCCTCTGTCCTCAAACCTCAATCCTGAATCCTCAACCAGGAATCCTCAATCTTCAGCCCTCAGTCCTCAACAATCAGTTGTCAATCCTCAATCCTCAATAGAATATCATCAATTCACAGTTTTCAATACTCTTTACTCAATCTGCAATCTTCAAATCTCTATCCACAAACATCAATCCTCATCACTCAACCCTCAACACTCAGTCCCCAATCCTCAATATTCAATCCTCAACCTTCAATCCTCAATACTCAATCTTCAATCCTCAATCCTCAATCCTCAATCCTCAACCTCAATCCTCAATCCTCCATCCTCAATCGTCAATCTTCAATCCTCAATACCAAATCCTCAATCTTCAATCCTCAATCCTCAATCCTCAATTCTCGATCCTCAATCCTCGATCCTCACACCTCAAACATTAATACTCAACCCTCACTCCTCGTCCCCAATCCACAACCCTCAATCCTCAATCCTCAATCCTCAATCATCAATATACAATCTTCAGTCCTCAATCCTCAATACTGAATCCTCAATCCTCAATCCTCAATGTTCAATCCGCGATACCCAGTCCTCAATGTTCAATCCTCAATCCTCAATCCTCAATCCTCAATCCTCAACAATCAACGCACAACTCTCAACCATCAATCCTCAATCCTCAATCCTCAACCTTCAATCTTCAATCCTCAATCCTCAATCCTCAATCCTCAATCCTCAATCCTCAATCCTCAACATTCAATCCTCAATCCTCAATCCTCAATCCTCAATCCTCAATCTTCAATCCTCAACACTCAATCTTCAATCCTCAATCCTCAATGTTCAATCCTCAATCCTCAATCCTCAATCCTCAATCCTCAACAATCAACGCACAACTCTCAACGATCAATCCTCAATCCTCTATCCTCAACCTTCAATCCTCAATCCTCAATCCTCAATCCTCAATCCTCAATCCTCAATACTCAATCCTCAACATTCAATCCTCAATCCTCAATCCTCAATCCTCAATCCTCAATCTTCAATCCTCAACACTCAATCTTCAATCCTCAATCCTCAATCTTCAATCCTCAATACCCAATCATCAATCATCAATCCTCAATCCTCAATTCGCTATCCTCAATCCTCAATCCTCAGACCTCAAGCATCAATACTCAACCCTCAGTCCTCGTCCTCAACCCACAACCCTCAATCCACAATCCTCAATCTTCATTCATCAATATTCAACTTTCAATCCTCAATCCTCAATCCTCAATCCTCAATCCTCAATCCTCAATCCTCAACGTTCAATCCTCAATACCCAATCCTCAATCTTCAATCTTCAATCCTCAGTCCTCAATCCTAAATCCTCAATCCTCAATCCTCTGTCCTCAAACCTCAATCCTGAATCCTCAACCAGGAATCCTCAATCTTCAGCCCTCAGTCCTCAACAATCAGTTGTCAATCCTCAATCCTCAATAGAATATCATCAATTCACAGTTTTCAATACTCTTTACTCAATCTGCAATCTTCAAATCTCTATCCACAAACATCAATCCTCATCACTCAACCCTCAACACTCAGTCCCCAATCCTCAATATTCAATCCTCAACCTTCAATCCTCAATACTCAATCTTCAATCCTCAATCCTCAATCCTCAATCCTCAACCTCAATCCTCAATCCTCCATCCTCAATCGTCAATCTTCAATCCTCAATACTCAATCTTCAATCCTCAATCCTCAATCCTCCATCCTCAATCGTCAATCTTCAATCCTCAATACTCAATCTTCAATCCTCAATCCTCAATCCTCAATGCTCAATCTTCAATAATCAATACTCAATTCTCAATAGAATATCCTGAATTCTCATGGTTCAATACTCAATACACAATGATCAATAATCAAATCTCAATCCTCAAACATCAATTCTCATCACTCAAACCTCAACACTCAGTCCTCTCTCTTCAATCCTCCATCCTTAATCCTCAATCCTCAAGCGTCAATCCTCAATCCTCAATCCTCAACCCTCAATCCTCAGTCCTCAAACCTCAATCCCGAATCCTTCATCCTGAATCCTCAATCTTCAGCCCTCAGTCCTCAACAATCAATTGTCAATCCTGAATCCTCAATAGAATATCCTCAATTCACAGATTTCAATACTCAATCCCCATTCATCAATCTTCAAATCTCAATCCACAAATATCAATTCTCATAACTCAACCCTCAACACTCAGTCCTCAATCTTCAATCCTCAATCCTCAATACCTAATCTTCAATCCGCGATACTCAATCTTCAATCATCAATCCTCAATTCTCAATCCTCAATCCTCAATCCTCAATCCTCAACCCTCAATCCTCAATCCTCAATCCTCTGTCCTCAAACCTCAATCCTGTATCCTCAATACTGAATCCTCAATCTTCAGCCCGCAGTCCTCAACAATCAGTTGTCAAACCTCAATCCTGAATAGAATGTCATCAATTCACAGTTTCCAATACTCAATACTCAATCTGCAATCTTCAAATCTCTATCCACAAACATCAATTCGCATCACTCATCCCTCAACACTCAGTCCCCAATCCTCAATATTCAATCCTCAATCCTCAATCCTCAATCCACAATCCTCAACCTTCAATCCTCAATACTCAATCTTCAATCCTCAATCCTCAATCCTCAATCCTCAAATCTCAATCCTCGATCGCCAACCATCAATCCTCAATACTCAATCTTCAATCCTCAATCCTCAATCCTCAATCCTCAGTCCTCATTCTTCAATCCTCAATCTTCAAACATCTATACTCAATCTTCAATCCTCAATCCTCAATCTTCAATCCTCAATCCTCAATTCTCACTCCTCGATACTCAATCCTCAATCGTCAATCCTCAATCCGCAATCCTCAATCATCAATCCTCAATCCTCAATCCTCACTCATCAATCCTCAATCTTCAATCCTCAACACTCAATCTTCAATCCTCAATCCTCAATCCTCAATCCTCAATGCTCAATCCTCAATCCTCAGTCCTCAATCCTCAACCCTCAATCTTCAATTCTCAATACTCAATCTGCAATCCTCAATCCTCAATCCTCAATCCTCAATACCCAATCCTCAATCTTCAATCCTCAATCCTCAATCCTCAATTCTCAATCCTCAATCCTTAATCCGCAGACCTCAATCCTCAATCATCAATCCTCAATACTCAATCTTCAATCCTCAATCCCCAATCCTCAATCCTCAATCCTCATTCTTCAATCCTCAACACCCAATCCTCAATCTTCAATCCTCAATCCTCAATCCTCATTTCTCAATCCTCAATCCTCAATCCTCAGACCTCAAATATCAATATTCAACGCTCAGTCCTCGTCCGCAATCCACAACACTCAATCCTCAATCCTCGATCTTCAATCATCAATATTCAATCTTCAATCCTCAATCCTCAATCCTCAATCCTCAATCATCAATCCTCAACCTTCAATCCTCAATCCTCAATCCTCAATCCTCAATCCTCAATCCTCAATCCTCAATCCTCAATCATCAACCTTCAATCCTCAATCCTCAATCCTCAATCCTCAATCCTGAATCCTCAATCTTCAGTCCTCAACACTCAATATTCAATCCTCAATCCTCAATCTTCAATACTCAATACTCAATCTTCAATCCTCAATCCTCAATACTCAATCCTCAACCCTCATTCTTCAATCCTCAATACCCAATCCTCAATCTTCAATCCTCAATCCTCAATTCGCTAACCTCAATCCTCAATCCTCAGACCTCAAGCATCAATACTCAACCCTCAGTCCTCGTCCTCAACCCACAACCCTCAATCCACAATCCTCAATCTTCATTCTTCAATATTCAACTTTCAATCCTCAATCCTCAATCCTCAATCCTCAATCCTCAATCCTCAACGTTCAATCCTCAATACCCAATCCTCAATCTTCAATCCTCAATCCTCAGTCCTCAATCCTCAATCCTCAATCCTCTGCCCTCAAACCTCAATCCTGAATCCTCAACCATGAATCCTCAATCTTCAGCCCTCAGGCCTCAACAATCAGTTGTCAATCCTCAATCCTCAATAGAATATCATCAATTCACAGTTTTCAATACTCAATACTCACTCTGCAATCTTCAAATCTCTATCCACAAACATCAATCCTCATCACTCAACCCTCAACACTCAGTCCCCAATCCTCAATATTCAATCCTCAACCTTCAATCCTCAATACTCAATCGTCAATCTTCAATCCTCAATACTCAATCTTCAATCCTCAATACTCAACCCTCAATCCTCAATATTCATTCTTCAATCCTCAATACCCAATCCTCAATATTCAAACCTCAATCCTCGATCCTCAATCCTCAATCCTCAATCCTCAATCCTCAATCCTCAAACCTCAATCCTCAACCGTCAGTCCTCGTCCTCAAACCTCAACCCTCAATCCTTAATCCTCAATCTTCAATCATCAATACTCAATCTTCAATCCTCACTAATCAATCCTCAATCTTCAATCCTCAATCCTCAATAATCAACGCACAACACTCATCCATCAATCCTCCATACTCAACCATCAATCCTCAAATCTCAATACTCAATAGAATATCCTGAATTCTCATGGTTCAATACACAATCCACAATTTCAATAATCAAATCTCAATCCTCAAACATCAATTCTCAACACTCAATCCTCAACACTCGGTCCTCTCTCTTCAATCCTCCATCCTCAATCCTCTATCCTCAATCCTCGATCCTCAATCTTCAATCCTCAGTCCCAAATCCTCAATCTTCAATCCTCAATCCTCAACCATCAATCTTCAATCCTCATTACTCAATATTCAATCCTCAATTCTCAATCCTCAATCCTCAATCTTCAATCCTCAATCCTCAATCCACAATTCTCAATCCTCAATCCTCAATCCTCAGACCTCAAACATCAATACACAACCCTCAGTCCTTGTCCTCAATCCACAACCCTCAATCCTCAATCCTCAATCTTCAATCATCAATATTCAATCTTCAATCCTCAATCCTCAATCCTCAATCCTCAATCCTCAACCCTCAATGTTCAATCCGCAATTCCCAATCCTCAATCTTCAATCCTCAATCCTCAATCCTCAATCCTCAATCCTCAATCCTCAATCCTCGGTCCTCAATCCTCAATCCTCAATCCTCAATCCTCAATCCTCAATCTTCAATCCTCAAGACTCAATCTTCAATCCTCGATCCTCAATACTCAATCCTCAATCCTCAATCCTCAATCGTCAGTCTTCAATCCTCAATACTCAATCTTCAAACATCAATCCTCAATCCTCAATCCTCAATCCCCATTCATCAATCCTCAATAGCCAATCCTCAATCTTCAATCCTCAATCCTCAATCCTCAATTCTCAATCCTGAGTCCTCAGTCCTCAGTCCTCAAACCTCAATCCTCAACCCTCAGCCCTCATCGTCAATCCTCAATCCTCAACCCTCAGTCCTCAATCTTCAATCCTCGATACTCAATCTTCAATCCTCAATCCTCAGTCCTCAAACCTCAATTCTGAATCCTCAATCCTGAATCCTCTATCTTCGGCCCTCAGTCCTCAACAGTCAGTTGTCAATTCTCAATCCTCAATAGAATATCCTCAATTCACAGTTTTCAATACACAATACTCAAACTGCAATCTTCAAACCTCTATCAACAAACATCGATTCTCATCACTCAACCCTCAACGCTCAGTCCTCAATGTTCAATCCTCAATCCTCAATCCTCAATCCTCAATCCTCAATCCTCAACCCTCAATGTTCAATCCGCAATACCCAATCCACAATCTTCAATCCTCAATCCCCAATCCTCAATCCTCAATCCTCAATCCTGAGTCCTCAATCCTCATTCTTCAATCCTCAATACCAAATCCTCAATCTTCAATCCTCAATCCTCAATCCTCAATTCTCGATCCTCAATCCTCGATCCTCACACCTCAAACATTAATACTCAACCCTCACTCCTCGTCCCCAATCCACAACCCTCAATCCTCAATCCTCAATCCTCAATCATCAATATACAATCTTCAGTCCTCAATCCTCAATACTGAATCCTCAATCCTCAATCCTCAATGTTCAATCCGCGATACCCAGTCCTCAATGTTCAATCCTCAATCCTCAATCATCAATCCTCAATCCTCAACAATCAACGCACAACTCTCAACCATCAATCCTCAATCCTCAATCCTCAACCTTCAATCCTCAATCCTCAATCCTCAATCCTCAATCCTCAATCCTCAATCCTCAATCCTCAACATTCAATCCTCAATCCTCAATCCTCAATCCTCAATCCTCAATCTTCAATCCTCAACACTCAATCTTCAATCCTCAATCCTCAATGTTCAATCCTCAATCCTCAATCCTCAATCCTCAATCCTCAACAATCAACGCACAACTCTCAACGATCAATCCTCAATCCTCTATCCTCAACCTTCAATCCTCAATCCTCAATCCTCAATCCTCAATCCTCAATCCTCAATACTCAATCCTCAACATTCAATCCTCAATCCTCAATCCTCAATCCTCAATCCTCAATCTTCAATCCTCAACACTCAATCTTCAATCCTCAATCCTCAATCTTCAATCCTCAATACCCAATCATCAATCATCAATCCTCAATCCTCAATTCGCTATCCTCAATCCTCAATCCTCAGACCTCAAGCATCAATACTCAACCCTCAGTCCTCGTCCTCAACCCACAACCCTCAATCCACAATCCTGAATCTTCATTCATCAATATTCAACTTTCAATCCTCAATCCTCAATCCTCAATCCTCAATCCTCAATCCTCAATCCTCAACGTTCAATCCTCAATACCCAATCCTCAATCTTCAATCTTCAATCCTCAGTCCTCAATCCTAAATCCTCAATCCTCAATCCTCTGTCCTCAAACCTCAATCCTGAATCCTCAACCAGGAATCCTCAATCTTCAGCCCTCAGTCCTCAACAATCAGTTGTCAATCCTCAATCCTCAATAGAATATCATCAATTCACAGTTTTCAATACTCAATACTCAATCTGCAATCTTCAAATCTCTATCCACAAACATCAATCCTCATCACTCAACCCTCAACACTCAGTCCCCAATCCTCAATATTCAATCCTCAACCTTCAATCCTCAATACTCAATCTTCAATCCTCAATCCTCAATCCTCAATCCTCAACCTCAATCCTCAATCCTCCATCCTCAATCGTCAATCTTCAATCCTCAATACTCAATCTTCAATCCTCAATCCTCAATCCTCAATGCTCAATCTTCATTCTTCAATCCTCAATCGTCAATCCTCAATCCCCAATCCTCAGTCTTCAATCCTCAATCCTTAATCCTCAATCCTCAATTCTCAATCCTCAATACTCAATCCTCAATCGTCAATCCTCAATCCTCAATCCTCAATCCTCAATCCTCAATCTTCAATCCTCAATACTCAATCTTCAATCCTCAATCCTCAATCCTCAATCCTGAATCCTCAATCCTCAATCCTCAATATTCAACACACACCCCTCAACCATCAATCCTCAATACTCAATCATCAATAATCAATACTCAATTCTCAATAGAATATCCTGAATTCTCATGGTTCAATACTCAATACACAATGATCAATAATCAAATCTCAATCCTCAAACATCAATTCTCATCACTCAAACCTCAACACTCAGTCCTCTCTCTTCAATCCTCCATCCTCAATCCTCAATCCTCAAGCGTCAATCCTCAATCCTCAATCCTCAACCCTCAATCCTCAGTCCTCAAACCTCAATCCCGAATCCTTCATCCTGA
The DNA here is from genome assembly GCF_051401765.1 of Calliopsis andreniformis. Classification (NCBI taxonomy): domain Eukaryota; kingdom Metazoa; phylum Arthropoda; class Insecta; order Hymenoptera; family Andrenidae; genus Calliopsis; species Calliopsis andreniformis. The sequence goes on from NW_027480452.1 coordinate 4,885,834, forward strand.
ATCCTCAATCTTCAGCCCTCAGTCCTCAACAATCAATTGTCAATCCTGAATCCTCAATAGAATATCCTCAATTCACAGTTTTCAACACTCAATCCCCATTCTTCAATCTTCAAATCTCAATCCACAAACATCAATTCTCATCACTCAACCCTCAACACTCAGTCCTCAATCTTGAATCCTCAATCCTCAATCCTCAATCTTCAATCCTCAATACTCAATCTTCAATCATCAGTCCTCAACCTTCAGCCCTCAGGCCTCAACAATCAGTTGTCAATCCTCAATCCTCAATAGAATATCATCAATTCACAGTTTTCAATACTCAATACTCAATCTGCATTCTTCAAATCTCTATCCACAAACATCAATCCTCATCACTCAACCCTCAACACTCAGTCCCCAATCCTCAATATTCAATCCTCAACCTTCAATCCTCAATACTCAATCTTCAATCCTCAATCCTCAATCCTCAATCCTCAACCTCAATCCTCAATCCTCCATCCTCAATCGTCAATCTTCAATCCTCAATACTCAATCTTCAATCCTCAATCCTCAATCCTCAATGCTCAATCTTCATTCTTCAATCCTCAATACCCAATCGTCAATATTCAAACCTCAATCCTCGACCCTCAATCCTCAATCCTCAATCCTCAATCCTCAATCCTCAATGCTCAATCTTCATTCTTCAATCCTCAATACCCAATCGTCAATATTCAAACCTGAATCCTCGACCCTCAATCCTCAATCCTCAATCCTCAATAGAGTATCCTGAATTCTCATGTTTCAATACTCAATCCACAATATTCAATAATCAAATCTCAATCCTCAATCATCAATTCTCAACACTCAATCCTCAACACTCAGTCCTCTCTCTTCAATCGACAATCCTCAATCCTCAATCCTCAAGCGTCAATCCTCAATCCTCAATCCTCAACCCTCAATCCTTAGTCCTCAAACCTCAATCCCGAATCCTCAATCCTGAATCGTCTATCTTCAGCCCTCAGTCCTCAACAATCAATTGTCGATCCTCAATCCTCAATAGAATATCCTCAACTCACAGTTTTCAATACTCAATCCCCATTCTTCAATCTTCAAATCTCAATCCACAAATATCAATTCTCATAACTCAACCCTCAACACTCAGTCCTCAATCTTCAATCCTCAATCCTCAATACCTAATCTTCAATCCGCGATACTCAATCTTCAATCATCAATCCTCAATTCTCAATCCTCAATCCTCAATCCTCAATCCTCAACCCTCAATCCTCAATCCTCAATCCTCTGTCCTCAAACCTCAATCCTGTATCCTCAATACTGAATCCTCAATCTTCAGCCCGCAGTCCTCAACAATCAGTTGTCAAACCTCAATCCTGAATAGAATGTCATCAATTCACAGTTTCCAATACTCAATACTCAATCTGCAATCTTCAAATCTCTATCCACAAACATCAATTCGCATCACTCATCCCTCAACACTCAGTCCCCAATCCTCAATATTCAATCCTCAATCCTCAATCCTCAATCCACAATCCTCAACCTTCAATCCTCAATACTCAATCTTCAATCCTCAATCCTCAATCCTCAATCCTCAAATCTCAATCCTCGATCGCCAACCATCAATCCTCAATACTCAATCTTCAATCCTCAATCCTCAATCCTCAATCCTCAGTCCTCATTCTTCAATCCTCAATCTTCAAACATCTATACTCAATCTTCAATCCTCAATCCTCAATCTTCAATCCTCAATCCTCAATTCTCACTCCTCGATACTCAATCCTCAATCGTCAATCCTCAATCCGCAATCCTCAATCCTCAATTCTCAATCCTCAATCCTCAGTCCTCAGTCCTCAAACCTCAATCCTCAACCCTCAATCCTCAGTCCTCAATCTTCAATTCTCAATACTCAATCTTCAATTCTCAGTCCTCAATCCTCAATCCTCAATCCTTAATCCTCAATCCTCAATCCTCATTCTTCAATCCTCAATACCCAATCCTCAATACTCAATCTTCAATCTTCAACCGTCAGTCCTCGTCCTCAAACCTCAACCCTCAATCCTCAATCCTCAATCTTCAATCATCAATGCTCAATCCTCAATCTTCAACCCTCAACCATCAATCCTCAATACGTAACCATCAATCCTCAATTCTCAATACTCAATAGAATATCCTGAATTCTCATGGTTCAATACTCAATCCACAGTATTCAATAATCAAATCTCAATCCACAAACAACAATTCTCATCACTCAACCCTCAACACTGAGTCCTCAATCTCCGATCCTCAATTCCCTATCCTCAATCTTCAATCCTCAATACTCAATCTTCAATCCTCAGTCCTCAATTCTCAATCCTCAATCCTCAATCCTCAATCCTCAATCCTCATTCCTCAAACCTCAATCGTCAACCCACAGTTCTCATCCTCATTTCTCAATTCTCAATCCTCAATCCTCAGTCCACAATCCTCAATCCTCAATCTCCAATGCTCAATACTCAACCTTCAATCCACAATCCTCAATTCTCAATCCTCAATCCTCAATCCTCAATCCTCAATCCTCAATCCTCAATCGTCAGTCTTCAATCCTCAATACTCAATCTTCAATCCTCAATCCTCAATCCTCAATCCTCAACCCTCATTCTTCAATCCTCAATACCCAATCCCCAATCCTCAATCCTCAATCCTCAATCCTCAACCCTCAATGTTCAATCCGCAATACCCAATCCACAATCTTCAATCCTCAATCCCCAATCCTCAATCCTCAATCCTCAATCCTCAGTCCTCAATCCTCATTCTTCAATCCTCAATACCAAATCCTCAATCTTCAATCCTCAATCCTCAATCCTCAATTCTCGATCCTCAATCCTCGATCCTCACACCTCAAACATTAATACTCAACCCTCACTCCACGTCCCCAATCCACAACCCTCAATCCTCAATCCTCAATCCTCAATCATCAATATACAATCTTCAGTCCTCAATCCTCAATACTGAATCCTCAATCCTCAATCCTCAATGTTCAATCCGCGATACCCAGTCCTCAATGTTCAATCCTCAATCCTCAATCCTCAATCCTCAATCCTCAACAATCAACGCACAACTCTCAACCATCAACCCTCAATCCTCAATCCTCAACCTTCAATCCTCAATCCTCAATCCTCAATCCTCAATCCTCAATCCTCAATCCTCAATCCTCAACATTCAATCCTCAATCCTCAATCCTCAATCCTCAATCCTCAATCTTCAATCCTCAACACTCAATCTTCAATCCTCAATCCTCAATGTTCAATCCTCAATCCTCAATCCTCAATCCTCAATCCTCAACAATCAACGCACAACTCTCAACGATCAATCCTCAATCCTCTATCCTCAACCTTCAATCCTCAATCCTCAATCCTCAATCCTCAATCCTCAATCCTCAATACTCAATCCTCAACATTCAATCCTCAATCCTCAATCCTCAATCCTCAATCCTCAATCTTCAATCCTCAACACTCAATCTTCAATCCTCAATCCTCAATCTTCAATCCTCAATACCCAATCATCAATCATCAATCCTCAATCCTCAATTCGCTATCCTCAATCCTCAATCCTCAGACCTCAAGCATCAATACTCAACCCTCAGTCCTCGTCCTCAACCCACAACCCTCAATCCACAATCCTCAATCTTCATTCATCAATATTCAACTTTCAATCCTCAATCCTCAATCCTCAATCCTCAATCCTCAACGTTCAATCCTCAATACCCAATCCTCAATCTTCAATCTTCAATCCTCAGTCCTCAATCCTAAATCCTCAATCCTCAATCCTCTGTCCTCAAACCTCAATCCTGAATCCTCAACCAGGAATCCTCAATCTTCAGCCCTCAGTCCTCAACAATCAGTTGTCAATCCTCAATCCTCAATAGAATATCATCAATTCACAGTTTTCAATACTCAATACTCAATCTGCAATCTTCAAATCTCTATCCACAAACATCAATCCTCATCACTCAACCCTCAACACTCAGTCCCCAATCCTCAATATTCAATCCTCAACCTTCAATCCTCAATACTCAATCTTCAATCCTCAATCCTCAATCCTCAATCCTCAACCTCAATCCTCAATCCTCCATCCCCAATCGTCAATCTTCAATCCTCAATACTCAATCTTCAATCCTCAATCCTCAATCCTCCATCCTCAATCGTCAATCTTCAATCCTCAATACTCAATCTTCAATCCTCAATCCTCAATCCTCAATGCTCAATCTTCAATAATCAATACTCAATTCTCAATAGAATATCCTGAATTCTCATGGTTCAATACTCAATACACAATGATCAATAATCAAATCTCAATCCTCAAACATCAATTCTCATCACTCAAACCTCAACACTCAGTCCTCTCTCTTCAATCCTCCATCCTCAATCCTCAATCCTCAAGCGTCAATCCTCAATCCTCAATCCTCAACCCTCAATCCTCAGTCCTCATTCTTCAATCCTCAATCTTCAAACATCTATACTCAATCTTCAATCCTCAATCCTCAATCTTCAATCCTCAATCCTCAATTCTCACTCCTCGATACTCAATCCTCAATCGTCAATCCTCAATCCGCAATCCTCAATCCTCAGTCCTCAAACCTCAATCCCGAATCCTTCATCCTGAATCCTCAATCTTCAGCCCTCAGTCCTCAACAATCAATTGTCAATCCTGAATCCTCAATAGAATATCCTCAATTCACAGTTTTCAACACTCAATCCCCATTCTTCAATCTTCAAATCTCAATCCACAAACATCAATTCTCATCACTCAACCCTCAACACTCAGTCCTCAATCTTGAATCCTCAATCCTCAATCCTCAATCTTCAATCCTCAATACTCAATCTTCAATCATCAGTCCTCAACCTTCAGCCCTCAGTCCTCAACAATCAATTGTCGATCCTCAATCCTCAATAGAATATCCTCAACTCACAGTTTTCAATACTCAATCCCCATTCTTCAATCTTCAAATCTCAATCCACAAATATCAATTCTCATAACTCAACCCTCAACACTCAGTCCTCAATCTTCAATCCTCAATCCTCAATACCTAATCTTCAATCCGCGATACTCAATCTTCAATCATCAATCCTCAATTCTCAATCCTCAATCCTCAATCCTCAATCCTCAACCCTCAATCCTCAATCCTCAATCCTCTGTCCTCAAACCTCAATCCTGTATCCTCAATACTGAATCCTCAATCTTCAGCCCGCAGTCCTCAACAATCAGTTGCCAAACCTCAATCCTGAATAGAATGTCATCAATTCACAGTTTCCAATACTCAATACTCAATCTGCAATCTTCAAATCTCTATCCACAAACATCAATTCGCATCACTCATCCCTCAACACTCAGTCCCCAATCCTCAATATTCAATCCTCAATCCTCAATCCTCAATCCACAATCCTCAACCTTCAATCCTCAATACTCAATCTTCAATCCTCAATCCTCAATCCTCAATCCTCAAATCTCAATCCTCGATCCCCAACCATCAATCCTCAATACTCAATCTTCAATCCTCAATCCTCAATCCTCAATCCTCAGTCCTCATTCTTCAATCCTCAATCTTCAAACATCTATACTCAATCTTCAATCCTCAATCCTCAATCTTCAATCCTCAATCCTCAATTCTCACTCCTCGATACTCAATCCTCAATCGTCAATCCTCAATCCGCAATCCTCAATCCTCAATTCTCAATCCTCAATCCTCAGTCCTCAGTCCTCAAACCTCAATCCTCAACCCTCAATCCTCAGTCCTCAATCTTCAATTCTCAATACTCAATCTTCAATTCTCAGTCCTCAATCCTCAATCCTCAATCCTTAATCCTCAATCCTCAATCCTCATTCTTCAATCCTCAATACCCAATCCTCAATACTCAATCTTCAATCTTCAACCGTCAGTCCTCGTCCTCAAACCTCAACCCTCAATCCTCAATCCTCAATCTTCAATCATCAATGCTCAATCCTCAATCTTCAACCCTCAACCATCAATCCTCAATACGTAACCATCAATCCTCAATTCTCAATACTCAATAGAATATCCTGAATTCTCATGGTTCAATACTCAATCCACAGTATTCAATAATCAAATCTCAATCCACAAACAACAATTCTCATCACTCAACCCTCAACACTGAGTCCTCAATCTCCGATCCTCAATTCCCTATCCTCAATCTTCAATCCTCAATACTCAATCTTCAATCCTCAGTCCTCAATTCTCAATCCTCAATCCTCAATCCTCAATCCTCAATCCTCATTCCTCAAACCTCAATCGTCAACCCACAGTTCTCATCCTCATTTCTCAATTCTCAATCCTCAATCCTCAGTCCACAATCCTCAATCCTCAATCTCCAATGCTCAATACTCAACCTTCAATCCACAATCCTCAATTCTCAATCCTCAATCCTCAATCCTCAATCCTCAATCCTCAATCCTCAATCGTCAGTCTTCAATCCTCAATACTCAATCTTCAATCCTCAATCCTCAATCCTCAATCCTCAACCCTCATTCTTCAATCCTCAATACCCAATCCTCAATCCTCAATCCTCAATCCTCAATCCTCAACCCTCAATGTTCAATCCGCAATACCCAATCCACAATCTTCAATCCTCAATCCCCAATCCTCAATCCTCAATCCTCAATCCTCAGTCCTCAATCCTCATTCTTCAATCCTCAATACCAAATCCTCAATCTTCAATCCTCAATCCTCAATCCTCAACTCTCGATCCTCAATCCTCGATCCTCACACCTCAAACATTAATACTCAACCCTCACTCCACGTCCCCAATCCACAACCCTCAATCCTCAATCCTCAATCCTCAATCATCAATATACAATCTTCAGTCCTCAATCCTCAATACTGAATCCTCAATCCTCAATCCTCAATGTTCAATCCGCGATACCCAGTCCTCAATGTTCAATCCTCAATCCTCAATCCTCAATCCTCAATCCTCAACAATCAACGCACAACTCTCAACCATCAATCCTCAATCCTCAATCCTCAACCTTCAATCCTCAATCCTCAATCCTCAATCCTCAATCCTCAATCCTCAATCCTCAATCCTCAACATTCAATCCTCAATCCTCAATCCTCAATCCTCAATCCTCAATCTTCAATCCTCAACACTCAATCTTCAATCCTCAATCCTCAATGTTCAATCCTCAATCCTCAATCCTCAATCCTCAATCCTCAACAATCAACGCACAACCCTCAACGATCAATCCTCAATCCTCTATCCTCAACCTTCAATCCTCAATCCTCAATCCTCAATCCTCAATCCTCAATCCTCAATACTCAATCCTCAACATTCAATCCTCAATCCTCAATCCTCAATCCTCAATCCTCAATCTTCAATCCTCAACACTCAATCTTCAATCCTCAATCCTCAATCTTCAATCCTCAATACCCAATCATCAATCATCAATCCTCAATCCTCAATTCGCTATCCTCAATCCTCAATCCTCAGACCTCAAGCATCAATACTCAACCCTCAGTCCTCGTCCTCAACCCACAACCCTCAATCCACAATCCTCAATCTTCATTCATCAATATTCAACTTTCAATCCTCAATCCTCAATCCTCAATCCTCAATCCTCAATCCTCAATCCTCAACGTTCAATCCTCAATACCCAATCCTCAATCTTCAATCTTCAATCCTCAGTCCTCAATCCTAAATCCTCAATCCTCAATCCTCTGTCCTCAAACCTCAATCCTGAATCCTCAACCAGGAATCCTCAATCTTCAGCCCTCAGTCCTCAACAATCAGTTGTCAATCCTCAATCCTCAATAGAATATCATCAATTCACAGTTTTCAATACTCAATACTCAATCTGCAATTTTCAAATCTCTATCCACAAACATCAATCCTCATCACTCAACCCTCAACACTCAGTCCCCAATCCTCAATATTCAATCCTCAACCTTCAATCCTCAATACTCAATCTTCAATCCTCAATCCTCAATCCTCAATCCTCAACCTCAATCCTCAATCCTCCATCCTCAATCGTCAATCTTCAATCCTCAATACTCAATCTTCAATCCTCAATCCTCAATCCTCCATCCTCAATCGTCAATCTTCAATCCTCAATACTCAATCTTCAATCCTCAATCCTCAATCCTCAATGCTCAATCTTCAATAATCAATACTCAATTCTCAATAGAATATCCTGAATTCTCATGGTTCAATACTCAATACACAATGATCAATAATCAAATCTCAATCCTCAAACATCAATTCTCATCACTCAAACCTCAACACTCAGTCCTCTCTCTTCAATCCTCCATCCTCAATCCTCAATCCTCAAGCGTCAATCCTCAATCCTCAATCCTCAACCCTCAATCCTCAGTCCTCAAACCTCAATCCCGAATCCTTCATCCTGAATCCTCAATCTTCAGCCCTCAGTCCTCAACAATCAATTGTCAATCCTGAATCCTCAATAGAATATCCTCAATTCACAGTTTTCAACACTCAATCCCCATTCTTCAATCTTCAAATCTCAATCCACAAACATCAATTCTCATCACTCAACCCTCAACACTCAGTCCTCAATCTTGAATCCTCAATCCTCAATCCTCAATCTTCAATCCTCAATACTCAATCTTCAATCATCAGTCCTCAACCTTCAGCCCTCAGGCCTCAACAATCAGTTGTCAATCCTCAATCCTCAATAGAATATCATCAATTCACAGTTTTCAATACTCAATACTCAATCTGCATTCTTCAAATCTCTATCCACAAACATCAATCCTCATCACTCAACCCTCAACACTCAGTCCCCAATCCTCAATATTCAATCCTCAACCTTCAATCCTCAATACTCAATCTTCAATCCTCAATCCTCAATCCTCAATCCTCAATCCTCATTCTTCAATCCTCAATACCCAATCCTCAATCTTCAATCCTCAATACTCAATCTTCAATCCTCAGTCCTCAATTCTCAATCCTCAACCCTCAATGTTCAATCCGCAACACCCAATCCTCAATGTTCAATCCACAATCCTCAATCCTCAATCCTCAATCTTCAATCCTCAGTCCTCAATTCTCAATCCTCAATCCTCAATCCTCAATCTTCAATCCTCAGTCCCAAATCCTCAATCTTCAATCCTCAATCCTCAACCCTCAATCTTCAATCCTCATTACTCAATCTTCAATCCTCAATTCTCAATCCTCAATCCTCAATCCTCATTCTTCAATCCTCAATACCCAATCCTCAATCTTCAATCCTCAATACTCAATCTTCAATCCTCAGTCCTCAATTCTCAATCCTCAATCCTCAATCCTCAATCCTCAATCCTCATTCCTCAAACCTCAATCGTCAACCCACAGTTCTCATCCTCATTTCTCAATTCTCAATCCTCAATCCTCAGTCCACAATCCTCAATCCTCAATCTCCAATGCTCAATCCTCAATCTTCAATCATCAATATTCAATCTTCAATCCTCAATCCTCAATCCTCAATCCTCAATCCTCAACCCTCAATGTTCAATCCGCAATACAAAATCCTCAATGTTCAATCCTCAATCCTCAATCCTCAATCCTCAATCCTCAATCCTCAATCCTCAATCCTCAATCCTCAGTCCTCAATACTCAATCTTCAATCCTCGATCCTCAATCCTCAATCCTCAATCCTCAATCCTCGATCCTCAATCTTCAATCCTCAGTCCCAAATCCTCAATCTTCAATCCTCAATCCTCAGCCCTCAATCTTCAATCCTCATTACTCAATCTTCAATCCTCAATTCTCAATCCTCTATCCTCAATCCTCATTCTTCAATCCTCAATACCAAATCCTCAATCTTCAATCCTCAATCGTCAATCCACAATTTTCAATCCTCAATCCTCCATCCTCAGACCTCAAACATCAATACACAACCCTCAGTCCTTGTCCTCAATCCACAACCCTCAATCCTCAATCCTCAATCTTCAATCATCAATATTCAATCTTCAATCCTCAATCCTCAATCCTCAATCCTCAACCCTCAATGTTCAATCCGCAACACCCAATCCTCAATGTTCAATCCACAATCCTCAATCCTCAATCCTCAATCCTCAATCCTCAATCTTCAATCCTCAATCCTCAGTCCTCAATACTCAATCTTCAATCCACAATCCTCAATCCTCAATCATCAGTCTTCAATCCTCAATACTCAATCTTCAATCCTCAATCCTCAATCCTCAATCCTCAATCCTCATTCTTCAATCCTCAATACCCAATCCTCAATCCTCAATCTTTAATCCTCAATCCTCAATCCTCAATTCTCAATCCTCAATCCTCAGTCCTCAGTCCTCAAACCTCAATCCTCAACCCTCATCCCTCATCCACAATCCTCAATACTCAATCTTCAATCCTCAATCCTCAGTCCTCAATACTCAATCTTCAATCCTCGATCCTCAATCCTCAATCCTCAATCCTCAATCCTCGATCCTCAATCTTCAATCCTCAGTCCCAAATCCTCAATCTTCAATCCTCAATCCTCAACCATCAATCTTCAATCCTCATTACTCAATATTCAATCCTCAATTCTCAATCCTCAATCCTCAATCTTCAATCCTCAATCCTCAATCCACAATTCTCAATCCTCAATCCTCAATCCTCAGACCTCAAACATCAATACACAACCCTCAGTCCTTGTCCTCAATCCACAACCCTCAATCCTCAATCCTCAATCTTCAATCATCAATATTCAATCTTCAATCCTCAATCCTCAATCCTCAATCCTCAATCCTCAACCCTCAATGTTCAATCCGCAATTCCCAATCCTCAATCTTCAATCCTCAATCCTCAATCCTCAATCCTCAATCCTCAATCCTCAATCCTCGGTCCTCAATCCTCAATCCTCAATCCTCAATCCTCAATCCTCAATCTTCAATCCTCAAGACTCAATCTTCAATCCTCGATCCTCAATACTCAATCCTCAATCCTCAATCCTCAATCGTCAGTCTTCAATCCTCAATACTCAATCTTCAAACATCAATCCTCAATCCTCAATCCTCAATCCTCATTCATCAATCCTCAATACCCAATCCTCAATCTTCAATCCTCAATCCTCAATCCTCAATTCTCAATCCTCAGTCCTCAGTCCTCAGTCCTCAAACCTCAATCCTCAACCCTCAGCCCTCATCCTCAATCCTCAATCCTCAACCCTCAATCCTCAATCTTCAATCCTCGATACTCAATCTTCAATCCTCAATCCTCAGTCCTCAAACCTCAATTCTGAATCCTCAATCCTGAATCCTCTATCTTCGGCCCTCAGTCCTCAACAGTCAGTTGTCAATTCTCAATCCTCAATAGAATATCCTCAATTCACAGTTTTCAATACACAATACTCAAACTGCAATCTTCAAACCTCTATCAACAAACATCGATTCTCATCACTCAACCCTCAACGCTCAGTCCTCAATGTTCAATCCTCAATCCTCAATCCTCAATCCTCAATCCTCAATCCTCAACCCTCAATGTTCAATCCGCAATACCCAATCCACAATCTTCAATCCTCAATCCCCAATCCTCAATCCTCAATCCTCAATCCTCAGTCCTCAATCCTCATTCTTCAATCCTCAATACCAAATCCTCAATCTTCAATCCTCAATCCTCAATCCTCAATTCTCGATCCTCAATCCTCGATCCTCACACCTCAAACATTAATACTCAACCCTCACTCCTAGTCCTCAATCCACAACCCTCAATCCTCAATCCTCAATCCTCAATCATCAATATACAATCTTCAGTCCTCAATCCTCAATACTGAATCCTCAATCCTCAATCCTCAATGTTCAATCCGCGATACCCAGTCCTCAATGTTCAATCCTCAATCCTCAATCCTCAATCCTCAATCCTCAACAATCAACGCACAACTCTCAACCATCAATCCTCAATCCTCAATCCTCAACCTTCAATCCTCAATCCTCAATCCTCAATCCTCAATCCTCAATCCTCAATCCTCAATCCTCAACATTCAATCCTCAATCCTCAATCCTCAATCCTCAATCCTCAATCTTCAATCCTCAACACTCAATCTTCAATCCTCAAACCTCAATGTTCAATCCTCAATCCTCAATCCTCAATCCTCAATCCTCAACAATCAACGCACAACTCTCAACGATCAATCCTCAATCCTCTATCCTCAACCTTCAATCCTCAATCCTCAATCCTCAATCCTCAATCCTCAATCCTCAATACTCAATCCTCAACATTCAATCCTCAATCCTCAATCCTCAATCCTCAATCCTCAATCTTCAATCCTCAACACTCAATCTTCAATCCTCAATCCTCAATCTTCAATCCTCAATACCCAATCATCAATCATCAATCGTCAATCCTCAATTCGCTATCCTCAATCCTCAATCCTCAGACCTCAAGCATCAATACTCAACCCTCAGTCCTCGTCCTCAACCCACAACCCTCAATCCACAATCCTCAATCTTCATTCATCAATATTCAACTTTCAATCCTCAATCCTCAATCCTCAATCCTCAATCCTCAATCCTCAATCCTCAACGTTCAATCCTCAATACCCAATCCTCAATCTTCAATCTTTAATCCTCAGTCCTCAATCCTAAATCCTCAATCCTCAATCCTCTGTCCTCAAACCTCAATCCTGAATCCTCAACCAGGAATCCTCAATCTTCAGCCCTCAGTCCTCAACAATCAGTTGTCAATCCTCAATCCTCAATAGAATATCATCAATTCACAGTTTTCAATACTCAATACTCAATCTGCAATCTTCAAATCTCTATCCACAAACATCAATCCTCATCACTCAACCCTCAACACTCAGTCCCCAATCCTCAATATTCAATCCCCAACCTTCAATCCTCAATACTCAATCTTCAATCCTCAATCCTCAATCCTCAATCCTCAACCTCAATCCTCAATCCTCCACCCTCAATCGTCAATCTTCAATCCTCAATACTCAATCTTCAATCCTCAATCCTCAATCCTCAATGCTCAATCTTCATTCTTCAATCCTCAATACCCAATCGTCAATATTCAAACCTCAATCCTCGATCCTCAATCCTCAATCCTCAATCCTCAATCCTCAATCCTCAAACCTCAATCCTCAACCGTCAGTCCTCGTCCTCAAACCTCAACCCTCAGTCCTCAATCCTCAATCTTCAATCATCAATACTCAATCTTCAATCCTCAATAATCAATCCTCAATCCTCAATCCTCAATCCTCAATAATCAACGCACAACCCTCAACCATCAATCCTCAATACTCAACCATCAATCCTCAAATCTCAACACTCAATAGAGAATCATGAATTCTCATGTTTCAATACTCAATCCACAATATTCAATAATCAAATCTCAATCCTCAATCATCAATTCTCAACACTCAATCCTCATCACTCAGTCCTCTCTCTTCAATCGACCATCCTCAATCCTCAATCCTCAAGCGTCAATCCTCAATCCTCAATCCTCAACCCTCAATCCTTAGCCCTCAAACCTCAATCCCGAATCCTCAATCGTGAATCCTCTATCTTCAGCCATCAGTCCTCAACAATCAATTGTCGATCCTCAATCCTCAATAGAATATCCTCAACTCACAGTTTTCAATACTCAATCCCCATTCTTCAATCTTCAAATCTCAATCCACAAATATCAATTCTCATAACTCAACCCTCAACACTCAGTCCTCAATCTTCAATCCTCAATCCTCAATACCTAATCTTCAATCCGCGATACTCAATCTTCAATCATCAATCCTCAATTCTCAATCCTCAATCCTCAATCCTCAATCCTCAACCCTCAATCCTCAATCCTCAATCCTCAATAATCAACGCACAACCCTCAACCATCAATCCTCAATACTCAGCCATCAATCCTCAATTCTCAATACTCGATAGTATATCCTGTATTCTCATGGTCCAGTACTCAGTCCACAATACTCAATAATCAAATCTCAATCCTCAAACATCAATTCTCAATACTAAATCCTCAACACTCAGTCCTCTCTCTCCAATCCTCTATCCTCAATCCTCAATCCTCAAGCGTCAATCCTCAATCCTCAATCCTCAACCCTCAATCCTCAACCCTCAGTGTTCAATCCGCAATACCCAATCCTCAATCCTCAATCCTCAATCCTCAATCCTCAATCCTCAATCTTCAATCCTCAATCCTCGGTCCTCAATCCTCAATCCTCAATCCTCAATCCTCAATCCTCAATCTTCAATCCTCAAGACTCAATCTTCAATGCTCGATCCTCAATACTCAATCCTCAATCCTCAATCCTCAATCGTCAGTCTTCAATCCTCAATACTCAATCTTCAAACATCAATCCTCAATCCTCAATCCTCAATCCTCATTCATCAATCCTCAATACCCAATCCTCAATCTTCAATCCTCAATCCTCAATCCTCAATTCTCAATCCTCAGTCCTCAGTCCTCAGTCCTCAAACCTCAATCCTCAACCCTCAGCCCTCATCCTCAATCCTCAATCCTCAACCCTCAATCCTCAATCTTCAATCCTCGATACTCAATCTTCAATCCTCAATCCTCAGTCCTCAAACCTCAATTCTGAATCCTCAATCCTGAATCCTCTATCTTCGGCCATCAGTTATCAACAGTCAGTTGTCAATTCTCAATCCTCAATAGAATATCCTCAATTCACAGTTTTCAATACACAATACTCAAACTGCAATCTTCAAACCTCTATCAACAAACATCGATTCTCATCACTCAACCCTCAACGCTCAGTCCTCAATGTTCAATCCTCAATCCTCAATCCTCAATCCTCAATCCTCAATCCTCAACCCTCAATGTTCAATCCGCAATACCCAATCCACAATCTTCAATCCTCAATCCCCAATCCTCAATCCTCAATCCTCAATCCTCAGTCCTCAATCCTCATTCTTCAATCCTCAATACCAAATCCTCAATCTTCAATCCTCAATCCTCAATCCTCAATTCTCGATCCTCAATCCTCGATCCTCACACCTCAAACATTAATACTCAACCCTCACTCCTCGTCCTCAATCCACAACCCTCAATCCTCAATCCTCAATCCTCAATCATCAATATACAATCTTCAGTCCTCAATCCTCAATACTGAATCCTCAATCCTCAATCCTCAATGTTCAATCCGCGATACCCAGTCCTCAATGTTCAATCCTCAATCCTCAATCCTCAATACTCAATCCTCAACAATCAACGCACAACTCTCAACCATCAATCCTCAATCCTCAATCCTCAACCTTCAATCCTCAATCCTCAATCCTCAATCCTCAATCCTCAATCCTCAATCCTCAATCCTCAACATTCAATCCTCAATCCTCAATCCTCAATCCTCAATCCTCAATCTTCAATCCTCAACACTCAATCTTCAATCCTCAAACCTCAATGTTCAATCCTCAATCCTCAATCCTCAATCCTCAATCCTCAACAATCAACGCACAACTCTCAACGATCAATCCTCAATCCTCTATCCTCAACCTTCAATCCTCAATCCTCAATCCTCAATCCTCAATCCTCAATCCTCAATCCTCAATCCTCAATCCTCAATACTCAATCCTCAACATTCAATCCTCAATCCTCAATCCTCAATCCTCAATCCTCAATCTTCAATCCTCAACACTCAATCTTCAATCCTCAATCCTCAATCTTCAATCCTCAATACCCAATCATCAATCATCAATCCTCAATCCTCAATTCGCTATCCTCAATCCTCAATCCTCAGACCTCAAGCATCAATACTCAACCCTCAGTCCTCGTTCTCAACCCACAACCCTCAATCCACAATCCTCAATCTTCATTCATCAATATTCAACTTTCAATCCTCAATCCTCAATCCTCAATCCTCAATCCTCAATCCTCAATCCTCAACGTTCAATCCTCAATACCCAATCCTCAATCTTCAATCTTCAATCCTCAGTCCTCAATCCTAAATACTCAATCCTCAATCCTCTGTCCTCAAACCTCAATCCTGAATCCTCAACCAGGAATCCTCAATCTTCAGCCCTCAGTCCTCAACAATCAGTTGTCAATCCTCAATCCTCAATAGAATATCATCAATTCACAGTTTTCAATACTCAATACTCAATCTGCAATCTTCAAATCTCTATCCACAAACATCAATACTCATCACTCAACCCTCAACACTCAGTCCCCAATCCTCAATATTCAATCCCCAACCTTCAATCCTCAATACTCAATCTTCAATCCTCAATCCTCAATCCTCAATCCTCAACCTCAATCCTCAATCCTCCACCCTCAATCGTCAATCTTCAATCCTCAATACTCAATCTTCAATCCTCAATCCTCAATCCTCAATGCTCAATCTTCATTCTTCAATCCTCAATACCCAATCGTCAATATTCAAACCTCAATCCTCGATCCTCAATCCTCAATCCTCAATCCTCAATCCTCAATCCTCAAACCTCAATCCTCAACCGTCAGTCCTCGTCCTCAAACCTCAACCTTCAGTCCTCAATCCTCAATCTTCAATCATCAATACTCAATCTTCAATCCTCAATAATCAATCCTCAATCCTCAATCCTCAATCCTCAATAATCAACGCACAACCCTCAACCATCAATCCTCAATACTCAACCATCAATCCTCAAATCTCAACACTCAATAGAGAATCATGAATTCTCATGTTTCAATACTCAATCCACAATATTCAATAATCAAATCTCAATCCTCAATCATCAATTCTCAACACTCAATCCTCATCACTCAGTCCTCTCTCTTCAATCGACCATCCTCAATCCTCAATCCTCAAGCGTCAATCCTCAATCCTCAATCCTCAACCCTCAATCCTTAGCCCTCAAACCTCAATCCCGAATCCTCAATCGTGAATCCTCTATCTTCAGCCATCAGTCCTCAACAATCAATTGTCGATCCTCAATCCTCAATAGAATATCCTCAACTCACAGTTTTCAATACTCAATCCCCATTCTTCAATCTTCAAATCTCAATCCACAAATATCAATTCTCATAACTCAACCCTCAACACTCAGTCCTCAATCTTCAATCCTCAATCCTCAATACCTAATCTTCAATCCGCGATACTCAATCTTCAATCATCAATCCTCAATTCTCAATCCTCAATCCGCAATCCTCAATCCTCAACCCTCAATCCTCAATCCTCAATCCTCAATAATCAACGCACAACCCTCAACCATCAATCCTCAGTACTCAGCCATCAATCCTCAATTCTCAATACTCGATAGTATATCCTGTATTCTCATGGTTCAGTACTCAGTCCACAATATTCAATAATCAAATCTCAATCCTCAAACATCAATTCTCAATACTAAATCCTCAACACTCAGTCCTCTCTCTCCAATCCTCTATCCTCAATCCTCAATCCTCAAGCGTCAATCCTCAATCCTCAATCCTCAACCCTCAATCCTCAGTCCTCAAACCTCAATCCCGGATCCTCAATCCTGAATCCTCAACATTCAGCCCTCAGTCCTGAACAATCAGTCGTCAATCCTCAATCCTCAATAGAATATCATCAATTCACAGTTTTCAATACACAATACTCAATCTGCAATCTTCAAATCTCTATCCACAATCATCAATTCTCATCACTCAAACCTCAACACTCAGTCCCCAATCCTCAATCTTCAATCCTCAATCCTCAATCCTCAATCCACAGTCCTCAATCTTCAATCCTCAATACTCAATCTTCAATCCGCAATCCTCAATCCTCAATCCTCACACCTCAAGCATCAATACTCAACCCTGAGTCGTCGTCCTCAACCCACAACCCTCAATCAACAATCCTCAATCTTCATTCATCAATATTCAACTTTCAATCCTCAATCCTCAACCCTCAATCCTCAATCCTCAATCCCCAACGTTCAATCCTAAATACCCAATCCTCAATCTTCAATCCTCAATCGTCAGTCCTCAATCCTCAATCCTCAATCCTCAATCCTCTGTCCTCAAATCTCAATCCTGTATCCTCAATACTGAATCCTCAATCTTCAGCCCTCAGTCCTCAACAATCAGTTGCCAATCCTCAATCCTCAATAGAATATCATCAATTCACAGTTTTCAATACTCAATACTCACTCTGCAATCTTCAAATCTCTATCCACAAACATCAATCCTCATCACTCAACCCTCAACACTCAGTCCCCAATCCTCAATATTCAATCCTCAACCTTCAATCCTCAATACTCAATCGTCAATCTTCAATCCTCAATACTCAATCTTCAAACCTCAATACTCAACCCTCAATCCTCAATCTTCATTCTTCAATCCTCAATACCCAATCCTCAATATTCAAACCTCAATCCTCGATCCGCAATCCTCAATCCTCAATCCTCAATCCTCAATCCTCAAACCTCAACCCTCAACCGTCAGTCCTCGTCCTCAAACCTCAACCCTCAATCCTTAATCCTCAATCTTCGATCATCAATACTCAATCTTCAATCCTCACTAATCAATCCTCAATCTTCAATCCTCAATTCTCAATAATCAACGCACAACCCTCAACCATCAATCCTCCATACTCAACCATCAATCCTCAAATCTCAATACTCAATAGAATATCCTGAATTCTCATGGTTCAATACTCAATCCACAATTTCAATAATCAAATCTCAATCCTCAAACATCAATCCTCAACACTCAATCCTCAACACTCGGTCCTCTCTCTTCAATCCTCCATCCTCAATCCTCTATCCTCAAGCGTCAATCCTCAATCTTCAATCCTCCATACTCAATCTTCAATCCTCAATCCTCAGTCCTCAAACCTCAATTCTGAATCCTCAATCCTGAATCCTCAATCTTCGGCCCTCAGTCCTCAACAGTCAGTTGTCAATCCTCAATCCTCAATAGAATATCCTCAATTCACAGTTTTCAATACACAATACTCAAACTGCAATCTTCAAACCTCTATCAACAAACATCGATTCTCATCACTCAACCCTCAACGCTCAGTCCTCAATGTTCAATCCTCAATCCTCAATCCTCAATCCTCAATCCTCAATCCTCAACCCTCAATGTTCAATCCGCAATACCCAATCCACAATCTTCAATCCTCAATCCCCAATCCTCAATCCTCAATCCTCAATCCTCAGTCCTCAATCCTCAATCCTCAATCCTCAATCCTCAATCCTCAGTCCTCAATACTCAATCTTCAATCCTCGATCCTCAATCCTCAATCCTCAATCCTCAATCCTCGATCCTCAATCTTCAATCCTCAGTCCCAAATCCTCAATCTTCAATCCTCAATCCTCAGCCCTCAATCTTCAATCCTCATTACTCAATCTTCAATCCTCAATTCTCAATCCTCTATCCTCAATCCTCATTCTTCAATCCTCAATACCCAATCCTCAATCTTCAATCCTCAATCGTCAATCCACAAGTTTCAATCCTCAATCCTCAATCCTCAGACCTCAAACATCAATACACAACCCTCAGTCCTTGTCCTCAATCCACAACCCTCAATCCTCAATCCTGAATCTTCAATCATCAATATTCAATCTTCAATCCTCAATCCTCAATCCTCAATCCTCAACCCTCAATGTTCAATCCGCAATACCCAATCCTCAATGTTCAATCCTCAATCCTCAATCCTCAATCCTCAATCCACAATCCTCAATCCTCAATCATCAGTCTTCAATCCTCAATACTCAATCTTCAATCCTCAATCCTCAATCCTCAATCCTCAATCCTCATTCTTCAATCCTCAATACCCAATCCTCAATCCTCAATCTTTAATCCTCAATCCTCAATCCTCAGTTCTCAATCCTCAATCCTCAGTCCTCAGTCCTCAAACCTCAATCCTCAACCCTCATCCCTCATCCACAATCCTCAATACTCAATCTTCAATCCTCAATCCTCAGTCCTCAATACTCAATCTTCAATCCTCGATCCTCAATCCTCAATCCTCAATCCTCAATCCTCGATCCTCAATCTTCAATCCTCAGTCCCAAATCCTCAATCTTCAATCCTCAATCCTCAACCATCAATCTTCAATCCTCATTACTCAATATTCAATCCTCAATTCTCAATCCTCAATCCTCAATCTTCAATCCTCAATCCTCAATCCTCAATCCTCAATCCTCAATCCTCAATCCTCGGTCCTCAATCCTCAATCCTCAATCCTCAATCCTCAATCCTCAATCTTCAATCCTCAAGACTCAATCTTCAATCCTCGATCCTCAATACTCAATCCTCAATCCTCAATCCTCAATCGTCAGTCTTCAATCCTCAATACTCAATCTTCAAACATCAATCCTCAATCCTCAATCCTCAATCCTCATTCATCAATCCTCAATACCCAATCCTCAATCTTCAATCCTCAATCCTCAATCCTCAATTCTCAATCCTCAGTCCTCAGTCCTCAGTCCTCAAACCTCAATCCTCAACCCTCAGCCCTCATCCTCAATCCTCAATCCTCAACCCTCAATCCTCAATCTTCAATCCTCGATACTCAATCTTCAATCCTCAATCCTCAGTCCTCAAACCTCAATTCTGAATCCTCAATCCTGAATCCTCTATCTTCGGCCCTCAGTCCTCAACAGTCAGTTGTCAATTCTCAATCCTCAATAGAATATCCTCAATTCACAGTTTTCAATACACAATACTCAAACTGCAATCTTCAAACCTCTATCAACAAACATCGATTCTCATCACTCAACCCTCAACGCTCAGTCCTCAATGTTCAATCCTCAATCCTCAATCCTCAATCCTCAATCCTCAATCCTCAACCCTCAATGTTCAATCCGCAATACCCAATCCACAATCTTCAATCCTCAATCCCCAATCCTCAATCCTCAATCCTCAATCCTCAGTCCTCAATCCTCATTCTTCAATCCTCAATACCAAATCCTCAATCTTCAATCCTCAATCCTCAATCCTCAATTCTCGATCCTCAATCCTCGATCCTCACACCTCAAACATTAATACTCAACCCTCACTCCTCGTCCTCAATCCACAACCCTCAATCCTCAATCCTCAATCCTCAATCATCAATATACAATCTTCAGTCCTCAATCCTCAATACTGAATCCTCAATCCTCAATGTTCAATCCGCGATACCCAGTCCTCAATCTTCAATCCTCAATCCTCAATCCTCAATCCTCAATCCTCAACAATCAACGCACAACTCTCAACCATCAATCCTCAATCCTCAATCCTCAACCTTCAATCCTCAATCCTCAATCCTCAATCCTCAATCCTCAATCCTCAATCCTCAATCCTCAACATTCAATCCTCAATCCTCAATCCTCAATCCTCAGTCCTCAATCTTCAATCCTCAACACTCAATCTTCAATCCTCAAACCTCAATGTTCAATCCTCAATCCTCAATCCTCAATCCTCAATCCTCAACAATCAACGCACAACTCTCAACGATCAATCCTCAATCCTCTATCCTCAACCTTCAATCCTCAATCCTCAATCCTCAATCCTCAATCCTCAATCCTCAATACTCAATCCTCAACATTCAATCCTCAATCCTCAATCCTCAATCCTCAATCCTCAATCTTCAATCCTCAACACTCAATCCTCAATCCTCAATCCTCAATCTTCAATCCTCAATACCCAATCATCAATCATCAATCCTCAATCCTCAATTCGCTATCCTCAATCCTCAATCCTCAGACCTCAAGCATCAATACTCAACCCTCAGTCCTCGTCCTCAACCCACAACCCTCAATCCACAATCCTCAATCTTCATTCATCAATATTCAACTTTCAATCCTCAATCCTCAATCCTCAATCCTCAATCCTCAATCCTCAATCCTCAACGTTCAATCCTCAATACCCAATCCTCAATCTTCAATCTTCAATCCTCAGTCCTCAATCCTAAATCCTCAATCCTCAATCCTCTGTCCTCAAACCTCAATCCTGAATCCTCAACCAGGAATCCTCAATCTTCAGCCCTCAGTCCTCAACAATCAGTTGTCAATCCTCAATCCTCAATAGAATATCATCAATTCACAGTTTTCAATACTCAATACTCAATCTGCAATCTTCAAATCTCTATCCACAAACATCAATCCTCATCACTCAACCCTCAACACTCAGTCCCCAATCCTCAATATTCAATCCTCAACCTTCAATCCTCAATACTCAATCTTCAATCCTCAATCCTCAATCCTCAATCCTCAACCTCAATCCTCAATCCTCCACCCTCAATCGTCAATCTTCAATCCTCAATACTCAATCTTCAATCCTCAATCCTCAATCCTCAATGCTCAATCTTCATTCTTCAATCCTCAATACCCAATCGTCAATATTCAA
Source organism: Calliopsis andreniformis (assembly GCF_051401765.1). Classification (NCBI taxonomy): domain Eukaryota; kingdom Metazoa; phylum Arthropoda; class Insecta; order Hymenoptera; family Andrenidae; genus Calliopsis; species Calliopsis andreniformis. The sequence continues at coordinate 4,908,054 of NW_027480452.1, forward strand.
ACCTCAATCCTCGATCCTCAATCCTCAATCCTCAATCCTCAATCCTCAATCCTCAAACCTCAATCCTCAACCGTCAGTCCTCGTCCTCAAACCTCAACCCTCAGTCCTCAATCCTCAATCTTCAATCATCAATACTCAATCTTCAATCCTCAATAATCAATCCTCAATCCTCAATCCTCAATCCTCAATAATCAACGCACAACCCTCAACCATCAATCCTCAATACTCAACCATCAATCCTCAAATCTCAACACTCAATAGAGAATCATGAATTCTCATGTTTCAATACTCAATCCACAATATTCAATAATCAAATCTCAATCCTCAATCATCAATTCTCAACACTCAATCCTCATCACTCAGTCCTCTCTCTTCAATCGACCATCCTCAATCCTCAATCCTCAAGCGTCAATCCTCAATCCTCAATCCTCAACCCTCAATCCTTAGCCCTCAAACCTCAATCCCGAATCCTCAATACTGAATCCTCAATCTTCAGCCCTCAGTCCTCAACAATCAGTTGTCAATCCTCAATCCTCAATAGAATATCATCAATTCACAGTTTTCAATACTCAATACTCACTCTGCAATCTTCAAATCTCTATCCACAAACATCAATCCTCATCACTCAACCCTCAACACTCAGTCCCCAATCCTCAATATTCAATCCTCAACCTTCAATCCTCAATACTCAATCGTCAATCTTCAATCCTCAATACTCAATCTTCAATCCTCAATACTCAACCCTCAATCCTCAATCTTCATTCTTCAATCCTCAATACCCAATCCTCAATATTCAAACCTCAATCCTCGATCCGCAATCCTCAATCCTCAATCCTCAATCCTCAATCCTCAAACCTCAATCCTCAACCGTCAGTCCTCGTCCTCAAACCTCAACCCTCAATCCTTAATCCTCAATCTTCGATCATCAATACTCAATCTTCAATCCTCACTAATCAATCCTCAATCTTCAATCCTCAATTCTCAATTATCAACGCACAACCCTCAACCATCAATCCTCCATACTCAACCATCAATCCTCAAATCTCAATACTCAATAGAATATCCTGAATTCTCATGGTTCAATACTCAATCCACAATTTCAATAATCAAATCTCAATCCTCAAACATCAATCCTCAACACTCAATCCTCAACACTCGGTCCTCTCTCTTCAATCCTCCATCCTCAATCCTCTATCCTCAAGCGTCAATCCTCAACCTTCAATCCTCCATACTCAATCTTCAATCCTCAATCCTCAGTCCTCAAACCTCAATTCTGAATCCTCAATCCTGAATCCTCAATCTTCGGCCCTCAGTCCTCAACAGTCAGTTGTCAATCCTCAATCCTCAATAGAATATCCTCAATTCACAGTTTTCAATACACAATACTCAATCTGCAATCTTCAAACCTCTATCCACAAACATAAATTCTCTTAACTCAACCCTCAAAGCTCAGTCCTCAATGTTCAATCCTCTATCCTCAATCCTCAGTCCTCAGTCCTCAAACCTCAATCCTCAACCCTCATCCCTCATCCACAATCCTCAATACTCAATCTTCAATCCTCAATCCTCAGTCCTCAATACTCAATCTTCAATCCTCGATCCTCAATCCTCAATCCTCAATCCTCAATCCTCGATCCTCAATCTTCAATCCTCAGTCCCAAATCCTCAATCTTCAATCCTCAATCCTCAACCATCAATCTTCAATCCTCATTACTCAATATTCAATCCTCAATTCTCAATCCTCAATCCTCAATCTTCAATCCTCAATCCTCAATCCACAATTCTCAATCCTCAATCCTCAATCCTCAGACCTCAAACATCAATACACAACCCTCAGTCCTTGTCCTCAATCCACAACCCTCAATCCTCAATCCTCAATCTACAATCATCAATATTCAATCTTCAATCCTCAATCCTCAATCCTCAATCCTCAATCCTCAACCCTCAATGTTCAATCCGCAATTCCCAATCCTCAATCTTCAATCCTCAATCCTCAATCCTCAATCCTCAATCCTCAATCCTCAATCCTCGGTCCTCAATCCTCAATCCTCAATCCTCAATCCTCAATCCTCAATCTTCAATCCTCAAAACTCAATCTTCAATCCTCGATCCTCAATACTCAATCCTCAATCCTCAATCCTCAATCGTCAGTCTTCTATCCTCAATACTCAATCTTCAAACATCAATCCTCAATCCTCAATCCTCAATCCTCATTCATCAATCCTCAATACCCAATCCTCAATCTTCAATCCTCAATCCTCAATCCTCAATTCTCAATCCTCAGTCCTCAGTCCTCAGTCCTCAAACCTCAATCCTCAACCCTCAGCCCTCATCCTCAATCCTCAATCCTCAACCCTCAATCCTCAATCTTCAATCCTCGATACTCAATCTTCAATCCTCAATCCTCAGTCCTCAAACCTCAATTCTGAATCCTCAATCCTGAATCCTCTATCTTCGGCCCTCAGTCCTCAACAGTCAGTTGTCAATCCTCAATCCTCAATAGAATATCCTCAATTCACAGTTTTCAATACACAATACTCAAACTGCAATCTTCAAACCTCTATCAACAAACATCGATTCTCATCACTCAACCCTCAACGCTCAGTCCTCAATGTTCAATCCTCAATCCTCAATCCTCAATCCTCAATCCTCAATCCTCAACCCTCAATGTTCAATCCGCAATACCCAATCCACAATCTTCAATCCTCAATCCCCAATCCTCAATCCTCAATCCTCAATCCTCAGTCCTCAATCCTCAATCCTCAATCCTCAATCCTCAATCCTCAGTCCTCAATACTCAATCTTCAATCCTCGATCCTCAATCCTCAATCCTCAATCCTCAATCCTCGATCCTCAATCTTCAATCCTCAGTCCCAAATCCTCAATCTTCAATCCTCAATCCTCAGCCCTCAATCTTCAATCCTCATTACTCAATCTTCAATCCTCAATTCTCAATCCTCTATCCTCAATCCTCATTCTTCAATCCTCAATACCCAATCCTCAATCTTCAATCCTCAATCGTCAATCCACAAGTTTCAATCCTCAATCCTCAATCCTCAGACCTCAAACATCAATACACAACCCTCAGTCCTTGTCCTCAATCCACAACCCTCAATCCTCAATCCTCAATCTTCAATCATCAATATTCAATCTTCAATCCTCAATCCTCAATCCTCAATCCTCAACCCTCAATGTTCAATCCGCAATACCCAATCCTCAATCTTCAATCCTCAATCCTCAATCCTCAATCCTCAATCCTCAATCCTCAATCTTCAATCCTCAATCCTCAGTCCTCAATACTCAATCTTCAATCCACAATCCTCAATCCTCAATCATCAGTCTTCAATCCTCAATACTCAATCTTCAATCCTCAATCCTCAATCCTCAATCCTCAATCCTCATTCTTCAATCCTCAATACCCAATCCTCAATCCTCAATCTTTAATCCTCAATCCTCAATCCTCAGTTCTCAATCCTCAATCCTCAGTCCTCAGTCCTCAAACCTCAATCCTCAACCCTCATCCCTCATCCACAATCCTCAATACTCAATCTTCAATCCTCAATCCACAGTCCTCAATACTCAATCTTCAATCCTCGATCCTCAATCCTCAATCCTCAATCCTCAATCCTCGATCCTCAATCTTCAATCCTCAGTCCCAAATCCTCAATCTTCAATCCTCAATCCTCAACCATCAATCTTCAATCCTCATTACTCAATATTCAATCCTCAATTCTCAATCCTCAATCCTCAATCTTCAATCCTCAATCCTCAATCCACAATTCTCAATCCTCAATCCTCAATCCTCAGACCTCAAACATCAATACACAACCCTCAGTCCTTGTCCTCAATCCACAACCCTCAATCCTCAATCCTCAATCTTCAATCATCAATATTCAATCTTCAATCCTCAATCCTCAATCCTCAATCCTCAATCCTCAACCCTCAATGTTCAATCCGCAATTCCCAATCCTCAATCTTCAATCCTCAATCCTCAATCCTCAATCCTCAATCCTCAATCCTCAATCCTCGGTCCTCAATCCTCAATCCTCAATCCTCAATCCTCAATCCTCAATCTTCAATCCTCAAGACTCAATCTTCAATCCTCGATCCTCAATACTCAATCCTCAATCCTCAATCCTCAATCGTCAGTCTTCAATCCTCAATACTCAATCTTCAAACATCAATCCTCAATCCTCAATCCTCAATCCTCATTCATCAATCCTCAATACCCAATCCTCAATCTTCAATCCTCAATCCTCAATCCTCAATTCTCAATCCTCAGTCCTCAGTCCTCAGTCCTCAAACCTCAATCCTCAACCCTCAGCCCTCATCCTCAATCCTCAATCCTCAACCCTCAATCCTCAATCTTCAATCCTCGATACTCAATCTTCAATCCTCAATCCTCAGTCCTCAAACCTCAATTCTGAATCCTCAATCCTGAATCCTCTATCTTCGGCCCTCAGTCCTCAACAGTCAGTTGTCAATTCTCAATCCTCAATAGAATATCCTCAATTCACAGTTTTCAATACACAATACTCAAACTGCAATCTTCAAACCTCTATCAACAAACATCGATTCTCATCACTCAACCCTCAACGCTCAGTCCTCAATGTTCAATCCTCAATCCTCAATCCTCAATCCTCAATCCTCAATCCTCAACCCTCAATGTTCAATCCGCAATACCCAATCCACAATCTTCAATCCTCAATCCCCAATCCTCAATCCTCAATCCTCAATCCTCAGTCCTCAATCCTCATTCTTCAATCCTCAATACCAAATCCTCAATCTTCAATCCTCAATCCTCAATCCTCAATTCTCGATCCTCAATCCTCGATCCTCACACCTCAAACATTAATACTCAACCCTCACTCCTCGTCCTCAATCCACAACCCTCAATCCTCAATCCTCAATCCTCAATCATCAATATACAATCTTCAGTCCTCAATCCTCAATACTGAATCCTCAATCCTCAATCCTCAATGTTCAATCCGCGATACCCAGTCCTCAATGTTCAATCCTCAATCCTCAATCCTCAATCCTCAATCCTCAACAATCAACGCACAACTCTCAACCATCAATCCTCAATCCTCAATCCTCAACCTTCAATCCTCAATCCTCAATCCTCAATCCTCAATCCTCAATCCTCAATCCTCAATCCTCAACATTCAATCCTCAATCCTCAATCCTCAATCCTCAATCCTCAATCTTCAATCCTCAACACTCAATCTTCAATCCTCAATCCTCAATGTTCAATCCTCAATCCTCAATCCTCAATCCTCAATCCTCAACAATCAACGCACAACTCTCAACGATCAATCCTCAATCCTCTATCCTCAACCTTCAATCCTCAATCCTCAATCCTCAATCCTCAATCCTCAATCCTCAATACTCAATCCTCAACATTCAATCCTCAATCCTCAATCCTCAATCCTCAATCCTCAATCTTCAATCCTCAACACTCAATCTTCAATCCTCAATCCTCAATCTTCAATCCTCAATACCCAATCATCAATCATCAATCCTCAATCCTCAATTCGCTATCCTCAATCCTCAATCCTCAGACCTCAAGCATCAATACTCAACCCTCAGTCCTCGTCCTCAACCCACAACCCTCAATCCACAATCCTCAATCTTCATTCATCAATATTCAACTTTCAATCCTCAATCCTCAATCCTCAATCCTCAATCCTCAATCCTCAATCCTCAATCCTCAACGTTCAATCCTCAATACCCAATCCTCAATCTTCAATCTTCAATCCTCAGTCCTCAATCCTAAATCCTCAATCCTCAATCCTCTGTCCTCAAACCTCAATCCTGAATCCTCAACCAGGAATCCTCAATCTTCAGCCCTCAGTCCTCAACAATCAGTTGTCAATCCTCAATCCTCAATAGAATATCATCAATTCACAGTTTTCAATACTCAATACTCAATCTGCAATCTTCAAATCTCTATCCACAAACATCAATCCTCATCACTCAACCCTCAACACTCAGTCCCCAATCCTCAATATTCAATCCTCAACCTTCAATCCTCAATACTCAATCTTCAATCCTCAATCCTCAATCCTCAATCCTCAACCTCAATCCTCAATCCTCCATCCTCAATCGTCAATCTTCAATCCTCAATACTCAATCTTCAATCCTCAATCCTCAATCCTCAATGCTCAATCTTCATTCTTCAATCCTCAATACCCAATCGTCAATATTCAAACCTCAATCCTCGATCCTCAATCCTCAATCCTCAATCCTCAATCCTCAATCCTCAAACCTCAATCCTCAACCGTCAGTCCTCGTCCTCAAACCTCAACCCTCAGTCCTCAATCCTCAATCTTCAATCATCAATACTCAATCTTCAATCCTCAATAATCAATCCTCAATCCTCAATCCTCAATCCTCAATAATCAACGCACAACCCTCAACCATCAATCCTCAATACTCAACCATCAATCCTCAAATCTCAACACTCAATAGAGAATCATGAATTCTCATGTTTCAATACTCAATCCACAATATTCAATAATCAAATCTCAATCCTCAATCATCAATTCTCAACACTCAATCCTCATCACTCAGTCCTCTCTCTTCAATCGACCATCCTCAATCCTCAATCCTCAAGCGTCAATCCTCAATCCTCAATCCTCAACCCTCAATCCTTAGCCCTCAAACCTCAATCCCGAATCCTCAATCGTGAATCCTCTATCTTCAGCCATCAGTCCTCAACAATCAATTGTCGATCCTCAATCCTCAATAGAATATCCTCAACTCACAGTTTTCAATACTCAATCCCCATTCTTCAATCTTCAAATCTCAATTCACAAATATCAATTCTCATAACTCAACCCTCAACACTCAGTCCTCAATCTTCAATCCTCAATCCTCAATACCTAATCTTCAATCCGCGATACTCAATCTTCAATCATCAATCCTCAATTCTCAATCCTCAATCCTCAATCCTCAATCCTCAACCCTCAATCCTCAATCTTCATTCTTCAATCCTCAATACCCAATCCTCAATATTCAAACCTCAATCCTCGATCCGCAATCCTCAATCCTCAATCCTCAATCCTCAATCCTCAAACCTCAATCCTCAACCGTCAGTCCTCGTCCTCAAACCTCAACCCTCAATCCTTAATCCTCAATCTTCGATCATCAATACTCAATCTTCAATCCTCACTAATCAATCCTCAATCTTCAATCCTCAATTCTCAATAATCAACGCACAACCCTCAACCATCAATCCTCCATACTCAACCATCAATCCTCAAATCTCAATACTCAATAGAATATCCTGAATTCTCATGGTTCAATACTCAATCCACAATTTCAATAATCAAATCTCAATCCTCAAACATCAATCCTCAACACTCAATCCTCAACACTCGGTCCTCTCTCTTCAATCCTCCATCCTCAATCCTCTATCCTCAAGCGTCAATCCTCAATCTTCAATCCTCCATACTCAATCTTCAATCCTCAATCCTCAGTCCTCAAACCTCAATTCTGATTCCTCAATCCTGAATCCTCAATCTTCGGCCCTCAGTCCTCAACAGTCAGTTGTCAATCCTCAATCCTCAATAGAATATCCTCAATTCACAGTTTTCAATACACAATACTCAATCTGCAATCTTCAAACCTCTATCCACAAACATAAATTCTCTTAACTCAACCCTCAAAGCTCAGTCCTCAATGTTCAATCCTCTATCCTCAATCCTCAATCCTCAATCGTCAACCTTCAATTCTCAATACTCAATCTTCAGTCCTCAATCCTCAATCTTCAATCATCAATATTCAATCTTCAATCCTCAATCCTCAATCCTCAATCCTCAATCCTCAACCCTCAATGTTCAATCCGCAATACCCAATCCACAATCTTCAATCCTCAATCCCCAATCCTCAATCCTCAATCCTCAATCCTCAGTCCTCAATCCTCATTCTTCAATCCTCAATACCAAATCCTCAATCTTCAATCCTCAATCCTCAATCCTCAATTCTCGATCCTCAACCCTCGATCCTCACACCTCAAACATTAATACTCAACCCTCACTCCTCGTCCTCAATCCACAACCCTCAATCCTCAATCCTCAATCTTCAATCATCAATATACAATATTCAGTCCTCAATCCTCAATACTCAATCCTCAATCCTTAATCCTCAATGTTCAATCCGCGATACCCAGTCCTCAATGTTCAATACTCAATCCTCAATCCTCAATCCTCAATCCTCAATAATCAACGCACAACTCTCAACCATCAATCCTCAATCCTCAATCCTCAACCTTCAATCCACAATCCTCTATCCTCAATCCTCAATCCTCAATCCTCAATCCTCAATCCTCAACCTTCAATCCTCAATCCTCAATCCTCAATCCTCAATCCTCAATCTTCAATCCTCAACACTCAATCTTCAATCCTCAATCCTCAATCTTCAATACTTAATACTCAATCTTCTATCCTCGATCCTCAATACTCAATCCTCAATCCTCATTCTTCAATCCTCAATACCCAATCCTCAATCATCAATCCTCAATCCTCAATTCGCTATCCTCAATCCTCAATCCTCAGACCTCAAGCATCAATACTCAACCCTCAGTCCTCGTCCTCAACCCACAACCCTCAATCCACAATCCTCAATCTTCATTCATCAATATTCAACTTTCAATCCTCAATCCTCAATCCTCAATCCTCAATCCTCTATCCTCAAGCGTCAATCCTCAATCTTCAATCCTCCATACTCAATCTTCAATCCTCAATCCTCAGTCCTCAAACCTCAATTCTGAATCCTCAATCCTGAATCCTCAATCTTCGGCCCTCAGTCCTCAACAGTCAGTTGTCAATCCTCAATCCTCAATAGAATATCCTCAATTCACAGTTTTCAATACACAATACTCAATCTGCAATCTTCAAACCTCTATCCACAAACATAAATTCTCTTAACTCAACCCTCAAAGCTCAGTCCTCAATGTTCAATCCTCTATCCTCAATCCTCAGTCCTCAGTCCTCAAACCTCAATCCTCAACCCTCATCCCTCATCCACAATCCTCAATACTCAATCTTCAATCCTCAATCCTCAGTCCTCAATACTCAATCTTCAATCCTCGATCCTCAATCCTCAATCCTCAATCCTCAATCCTCGATCCTCAATCTTCAATCCTCAGTCCCAAATCCTCAATCTTCAATCCTCAATCCTCAACCATCAATCTTCAATCCTCATTACTCAATATTCAATCCTCAATTCTCAATCCTCAATCCTCAATCTTCAATCCTCAATCCTCAATCCACAATTCTCAATCCTCAATCCTCAATCCTCAGACCTCAAACATCAATACACAACCCTCAGTCCTTGTCCTCAATCCACAACCCTCAATCCTCAATCCTCAATCTACAATCATCAATATTCAATCTTCAATCCTCAATCCTCAATCCTCAATCCTCAATCCTCAACCCTCAATGTTCAATCCGCAATTCCCAATCCTCAATCTTCAATCCTCAATCCTCAATCCTCAATCCTCAATCCTCAATCCTCAATCCTCGGTCCTCAATCCTCAATCCTCAATCCTCAATCCTCAATCCTCAATCTTCAATCCTCAAAACTCAATCTTCAATCCTCGATCCTCAATACTCAATCCTCAATCCTCAATCCTCAATCGTCAGTCTTCTATCCTCAATACTCAATCTTCAAACATCAATCCTCAATCCTCAATCCTCAATCCTCATTCATCAATCCTCAATACCCAATCCTCAATCTTCAATCCTCAATCCTCAATCCTCAATTCTCAATCCTCAGTCCTCAGTCCTCAGTCCTCAAACCTCAATCCTCAACCCTCAGCCCTCATCCTCAATCCTCAATCCTCAACCCTCAATCCTCAATCTTCAATCCTCGATACTCAATCTTCAATCCTCAATCCTCAGTCCTCAAACCTCAATTCTGAATCCTCAATCCTGAATCCTCTATCTTCGGCCCTCAGTCCTCAACAGTCAGTTGTCAATCCTCAATCCTCAATAGAATATCCTCAATTCACAGTTTTCAATACACAATACTCAAACTGCAATCTTCAAACCTCTATCAACAAACATCGAATCTCATCACTCAACCCTCAACGCTCAGTCCTCAATGTTCAATCCTCAATCCTCAATCCTCAATCCTCAATCCTCAATCCTCAACCCTCAATGTTCAATCCGCAATACCCAATCCACAATCTTCAATCCTCAATCCCCAATCCTCAATCCTCAATCCTCAATCCTCAGTCCTCAATCCTCAATCCTCAATCCTCAATCCTCAATCCTCAGTCCTCAATACTCAATCTTCAATCCTCGATCCTCAATCCTCAATCCTCAATCCTCAATCCTCGATCCTCAATCTTCAATCCTCAGTCCCAAATCCTCAATCTTCAATCCTCAATCCTCAGCCCTCAATCTTCAATCCTCATTACTCAATCTTCAATCCTCAATTCTCAATCCTCTATCCTCAATCCTCATTCTTCAATCCTCAATACCCAATCCTCAATCTTCAATCCTCAATCGTCAATCCACAAGTTTCAATCCTCAATCCTCAATCCTCAGACCTCAAACATCAATACACAACCCTCAGTCCTTGTCCTCAATCCACAACCCTCAATCCTCAATCCTCAATCTTCAATCATCAATATTCAATCTTCAATCCTCAATCCTCAATCCTCAATCCTCAACCCTCAATGTTCAATCCGCAATACCCAATCCTCAATCTTCAATCCTCAATCCTCAATCCTCAATCCTCAATCCTCAATCCTCAATCTTCAATCCTCAATCCTCAGTCCTCAATACTCAATCTTCAATCCACAATCCTCAATCCTCAATCATCAGTCTTCAATCCTCAATACTCAATCTTCAATCCTCAATCCTCAATCCTCAATCCTCAATCCTCATTCTTCAATCCTCAATACCCAATCCTCAATCCTCAATCTTTAATCCTCAATCCTCAATCCTCAGTTCTCAATCCTCAATCCTCAGTCCTCAGTCCTCAAACCTCAATCCTCAACCCTCATCCCTCATCCACAATCCTCAATACTCAATCTTCAATCCTCAATCCTCAGTCCTCAATACTCAATCTTCAATCCTCGATCCTCAATCCTCAATCCTCAATCCTCAATCCTCGATCCTCAATCTTCAATCCTCAGTCCCAAATCCTCAATCTTCAATCCTCAATCCTCAACCATCAATCTTCAATCCTCATTACTCAATATTCAATCCTCAATTCTCAATCCTCAATCCTCAATCTTCAATCCTCAATCCTCAATCCACAATTCTCAATCCTCAATCCTCAATCCTCAGACCTCAAACATCAATACACAACCCTCAGTCCTTGTCCTCAATCCACAACCCTCAATCCTCAATCCTCAATCTTCAATCATCAATATTCAATCTTCAATCCTCAATCCTCAATCCTCAATCCTCAATCCTCAACCCTCAATGTTCAATCCGCAATTCCCAATCCTCAATCTTCAATCCTCAATCCTCAATCCTCAATCCTCAATCCTCAATCCTCAATCCTCGGTCCTCAATCCTCAATCCTCAATCCTCAATCCTCAATCCTCAATCTTCAATCCTCAAGACTCAATCTTCAATCCTCGATCCTCAATACTCAATCCTCAATCCTCAATCCTCAATCGTCAGTCTTCAATCCTCAATACTCAATCTTCAAACATCAATCCTCAATCCTCAATCCTCAATCCTCATTCATCAATCCTCAATACCCAATCCTCAATCTTCAATCCTCAATCCTCAATCCTCAATTCTCAATCCTCAGTCCTCAGTCCTCAGTCCTCAAACCTCAATCCTCAACCCTCAGCCCTCATCCTCAATCCTCAATCCTCAACCCTCAATCCTCAATCTTCAATCCTCGATACTCAATCTTCAATCCTCAATCCTCAGTCCTCAAACCTCAATTCTGAATCCTCAATCCTGAATCCTCTATCTTCGGCCCTCAGTCCTCAACAGTCAGTTGTCAATTCTCAATCCTCAATAGAATATCCTCAATTCACAGTTTTCAATACACAATACTCAAACTGCAATCTTCAAACCTCTATCAACAAACATCGATTCTCATCACTCAACCCTCAACGCTCAGTCCTCAATGTTCAATCCTCAATCCTCAATCCTCAATCCTCAATCCTCAATCCTCAACCCTCAATGTTCAATCCGCAATACCCAATCCACAATCTTCAATCCTCAATCCCCAATCCTCAATCCTCAATCCTCAATCCTCAGTCCTCAATCCTCATTCTTCAATCCTCAATACCAAATCCTCAATCTTCAATCCTCAATCCTCAATCCTCAATTCTCGATCCTCAATCCTCGATCCTCACACCTCAAACATTAATACTCAACCCTCACTCCTCGTCCTCAATCCACAACCCTCAATCCTCAATCCTCAATCCTCAATCATCAATATACAATCTTCAGTCCTCAATCCTCAATACTGAATCCTCAATCCTCAATCCTCAATGTTCAATCCGCGATACCCAGTCCTCAATGTTCATTCCTCAATCCTCAATCCTCAATCCTCAATCCTCAACAATCAACGCACAACTCTCAACCATCAATCCTCAATCCTCAATCCTCAACCTTCAATCCTCAATCCTCAATCCTCAATCCTCAATCCTCAATCCTCAATCCTCAATCCTCAACATTCAATCCTCAATCCTCAATCCTCAATCCTCAATCCTCAATCTTCAATCCTCAACACTCAATCTTCAATCCTCAATCCTCAATGTTCAGTCCTCAATCCTCAATCCTCAATCCTCAATCCTCAACAATCAACGCACAACTCTCAACGATCAATCCTCAATCCTCTATCCTCAACCTTCAATCCTCAATCCTCAATCCTCAATCCTCAATCCTCAATCCTCAATACTCAATCCTCAACATTCAATCCTCAATCCTCAATCCTCAATCCTCAATCCTCAATCTTCAATCCTCAACACTCAATCTTCAATCCTCAATCCTCAATCTTCAATCCTCAATACCCAATCATCAATCATCAATCCTCAATCCTCAATTCGCTATCCTCAATCCTCAATCCTCAGACCTCAAGCATCAATACTCAACCCTCAGTCCTCGTCCTCAACCCACAACCCTCAATCCACAATCCTCAATCTTCATTCATCAATATTCAACTTTCAATCCTCAATCCTCAATCCTCAATCCTCAATCCTCAATCCTCAATCCTCAATCCTCAACGTTCAATCCTCAATACCCAATCCTCAATCTTCAATCTTCAATCCTCAGTCCTCAATCCTAAATCCTCAATCCTCAATCCTCTGTCCTCAAACCTCAATCCTGAATCCTCAACCAGGAATCCTCAATCTTCAGCCCTCAGTCCTCAACAATCAGTTGTCAATCCTCAATCCTCAATAGAATATCATCAATTCACAGTTTTCAATACTCAATACTCAATCTGCAATCTTCAAATCTCTATCCACAAACATCAATCCTCATCACTCAACCCTCAACACTCAGTCCCCAATCCTCAATATTCAATCCTCAACCTTCAATCCTCAATACTCAATCTTCAATCCTCAATCCTCAATCCTCAATCCTCAACCTCAATCCTCAATCCTCCATCCTCAATCGTCAATCTTCAATCCTCAATACTCAATCTTCAATCCTCAATCCTCAATCCTCAATGCTCAATCTTCATTCTTCAATCCTCAATACCCAATCGTCAATATTCAAACCTCAATCCTCGATCCTCAATCCTCAATCCTCAATCCTCAATCCTCAATCCTCAAACCTCAATCCTCAACCGTCAGTCCTCGTCCTCAAACCTCAACCCTCAGTCCTCAATCCTCAATCTTCAATCATCAATACTCAATCTTCAATCCTCAATAATCAATCCTCAATCCTCAATCCTCAATCCTCAATAATCAACGCACAACCCTCAACCATCAATCCTCAATACTCAACCATCAATCCTCAAATCTCAACACTCAATAGAGAATCATGAATTCTCATGTTTCAATACTCAATCCACAATATTCAATAATCAAATCTCAATCCTCAATCATCAATTCTCAACACTCAATCCTCATCACTCAGTCCTCTCTCTTCAATCGACCATCCTCAATCCTCAATCCTCAAGCGTCAATCCTCAATCCTCAATCCTCAACCCTCAATCCTTAGCCCTCAAACCTCAATCCCGAATCCTCAATCGTGAATCCTCTATCTTCAGCCATCAGTCCTCAACAATCAATTGTCGATCCTCAATCCTCAATAGAATATCCTCAACTCACAGTTTTCAATACTCAATCCCCATTCTTCAATCTTCAAATCTCAATTCACAAATATCAATTCTCATAACTCAACCCTCAACACTCAGTCCTCAATCTTCAATCCTCAATCCTCAATACCTAATCTTCAATCCGCGATACTCAATCTTCAATCATCAATCCTCAATTCTCAATCCTCAATCCTCAATCCTCAATCCTCAACCCTCAATCCTCAATCTTCATTCTTCAATCCTCAATACCCAATCCTCAATATTCAAACCTCAATCCTCGATCCGCAATCCTCAATCCTCAATCCTCAATCCTCAATCCTCAAACCTCAATCCTCAACCGTCAGTCCTCGTCCTCAAACCTCAACCCTCAATCCTTAATCCTCAATCTTCGATCATCAATACTCAATCTTCAATCCTCACTAATCAATCCTCAATCTTCAATCCTCAATTCTCAATAATCAACGCACAACCCTCAACCATCAATCCTCCATACTCAACCATCAATCCTCAAATCTCAATACTCAATAGAATATCCTGAATTCTCATGGTTCAATACTCAATCCACAATTTCAATAATCAAATCTCAATCCTCAAACATCAATCCTCAACACTCAATCCTCAACACTCGGTCCTCTCTCTTCAATCCTCCATCCTCAATCCTCTATCCTCAAGCGTCAATCCTCAATCTTCAATCCTCCATACTCAATATTCAATCCTCAATCCTCAGTCCTCAAACCTCAATTCTGATTCCTCAATCCTGAATCCTCAATCTTCGGCCCTCAGTCCTCAACAGTCAGTTGTCAATCCTCAATCCTCAATAGAATATCCTCAATTCACAGTTTTCAATACACAATACTCAATCTGCAATCTTCAAACCTCTATCCACAAACATAAATTCTCTTAACTCAACCCTCAAAGCTCAGTCCTCAATGTTCAATCCTCTATCCTCAATCCTCAATCCTCAATCGTCAACCTTCAATTCTCAATACTCAATCTTCAGTCCTCAATCCTCAATCTTCAATCATCAATATTCAATCTTCAATCCTCAATCCTCAATCCTCAATCCTCAATCCTCAACCCTCAATGTTCAATCCGCAATACCCAATCCACAATCTTCAATCCTCAATCCCCAATCCTCAATCCTCAATCCTCAATCCTCAGTCCTCAATCCTCATTCTTCAATCCTCAATACCAAATCCTCAATCTTCAATCCTCAATCCTCAATCCTCAATTCTCGATCCTCAACCCTCGATCCTCACACCTCAAACATTAATACTCAACCCTCACTCCTCGTCCTCAATCCACAACCCTCAATCCTCAATCCTCAATCTTCAATCATCAATATACAATATTCAGTCCTCAATCCTCAATACTCAATCCTCAATCCTTAATCCTCAATGTTCAATCCGCGATACCCAGTCCTCAATGTTCAATACTCAATCCTCAATCCTCAATCCTCAATCCTCAATAATCAACGCACAACTCTCAACCATCAATCCTCAATCCTCAATCCTCAACCTTCAATCCTCAATCCTCTATCCTCAATCCTCAATCCTCAATCCTCAATCCTCAATCCTCAACCTTCAATCCTCAATCCTCAATCCTCAATCCTCAATCCTCAATCTTCAATCCTCAACACTCAATCTTCAATCCTCAATCCTCAATCTTCAATACTTAATACTCAATCTTCTATCCTCGATCCTCAATACTCAATCCTCAATCCTCATTCTTCAATCCTCAATACCCAATCCTCAATCATCAATCCTCAATCCTCAATTCGCTATCCTCAATCCTCAATCCTCAGACCTCAAGCATCAATACTCAACCCTCAGTCCTCGTCCTCAACCCACAACCCTCAATCCACAATCCTCAATCTTCATTCATCAATATTCAACTTTCAATCCTCAATCCTCAATCCTCAATCCTCAATCCTCAATCCTCAACCGTCAGTCCTCGTCCTCAAGCCTCAACCCTCAATTCTCAATCCTCAATCTTCAATCATCAATACTCAATCTTCAATCCTCAATCCTCAACCCTCAACCCTCAATCCTCAGTCCTCAAACCTCAATCCCGAATCCTCAACCCTGAATCCTCAATCTTCAGCCCTCAGTCCTCAACAATCAGTTGTCAATACTCAATACTCAATAGAATATGATCAATTCACAGTTTTCAATACTCAATACTCAATCTGCAATCTTCAAATCTCTATCCACAAACATCAATTCTCATCACTCAAACCTCAACACTCAGTCCCCAATCCTCAATCTTCAATCCACATTCCTCAATCCTCAATCCTCAGTCCTCAATAATCAATCCTCAATACTCAATCTTCAATCCTCAACCCTCAATCCTCAATCGTCAATCCTCAATCCTCAATCGTCAGTCTTCTATCCTCAATACCCAATCTTCAATCCTCAATCCCCAATCCTCAATCCTCAATCCTCATTCTTCAATCCTCAATACCCAATCCTCAATTCTCAATCCTCAATCCTCAGTCCTTAGTCCTCAAACCTCAATCCTCAACCCTCAGCCCTCATCATCAGTCCTCAATCATCAATCCTCAATCTTCGATATTCAATCCTCAATACTCAATCTTCAATCCTCAATCCTCGGTCCTCAAACCTCTATTCTGAATCGTCCTTCCTGAATCATCAATCTTCAGCACTCAGTCCTCAACAATCAGTTGTCAATCCTCAATCCTCAATAGAATATCCTCCATTCACAGTTTTCAATCCTCAATCCTCAATCCTCAATTCTCAATCTTCAATCCTCAGCTCCAAATATTCAATCTTCAATCCTCAATCTTCAATCCTCAATCTTCAATCCTCAGTACTCAATCTTCAATCCTCAATACTCAATCCTCAATCCTCAGTCCTCAAACCCCAATCCCGAATCCTCAATCCTTAATCCTCAACCTTCAGCCCTCAGTCCTCAACAATCAGTTGTCAATCCTCAATCCTCAATAGAATACCATCAATTCACAGTTTTCAATACTCAATACTCACTCTGCAATCTTCAAATCTCTATCCTCAAACATCAATCCTCATCACTCAACCCTCAACACTCAGTCCCCAATCCTCAACATTCAATCCTCAACCTTCAATCCTCAATACTCAATCGTCAATCTTCAATCCTCAATACTCAATCTTCAATCCTCAATACTCAACCCTCAATCCTCAATCTTCATTGTTCAATCCTCAATACCCAATCCTCAATATTCAAACCTCAATCCTCGATCCTCAATCCTCAATCCTCAATCCTCAATCCTCAATCCTCAAACCTCAATCCTCTATCGTCAAGCGTCAATCCTCAATCTTCAATCCTCCATACTCAATCTTCAATCCTCAATCCTTAATCATCAATCCTCAATCCTCAATCCTCAGTCATCAGTCCTCAATCTTCAATACTCAATCCTCAATCCTCAATCCTCGATCCTCAATCCTCAATCCTCATTCCTCAAACCTCAATCCTCAGCCCTCAGTCCGCATCCTCAATTCTCAATTCTCAATCCTCAAACTTCAATCCTCAATCTTCAATCCTCAATCCTCAATCCCCAATCCTCAATCCTCAATCTTCAATCCTCAATCCTCAATCCTCAATCTTCAATCCTCAATCCTCAATCCTCAATCCTCATACCTCAATCCTCAACCGTCAGTCCTCGTACTCAATCCTCAACTATGAATCCTCAATCCTCAATATTCAATCCTCAATATTCAATCATCAATACTCAGTCTTCAATCCTCAATACTCAATCCTCAATCCTCAATCCTCAATCCTCAATCCTCAGTCCTCAAACCTCAATCCAGAATCTTCAACCCTGAATCCGCAATCTTCAGACCTCAGTCCTCAACAATCAGTTGTCAATTCTCTATTCTCAATACAGTATCATCAATTCACAGTTTTCAATACTCAATACTCAATCTGCAATCTTCAAATCTCTATCCAGAAACATCAATTCTCATCACTGAACCCTCAACACTCAGTCCCCAATCCTCAATCTTCAATCCTCAATCCTCAATCCTCAATCCTCAATCCTCAATCTTCAATCCTCAATACCCAATCTTCAATCCTCAATCCCCAATCCTCAATCCTCAATCCTCATTCTTCAATCCTCAATACCCAATCCTCAATTCTCAATCCTCAATCCTCAGTCCTTAGTCCTCAAACCTCAATCCTCAACCCTCAGCCCTCATCCTCAATCCTCAATCATCAATCCTAAATCTTCGATATTCAATCCTCAATACTCAATCCTCAATCTTCAATCCTCAGTACTCAATCTTCAATCCTCAATCCTCAATCCTCAATCCTCAGTCCTCAATCTTCAATTCTCAATACTCAATCTTCAATCCTCAGTCCTCAATCCTCAATCCTCAATCCTTAATACTCAATCCTCAATCCTCATTCTTCAATCCTCAATACACAATCCTCAATACTCAATCTTCAATCCTCAACCGTCAGTCCTCGTCCTCAAACCTCAACCCTCAATCCTCAATCCTCAATCTTCAATCATCAATGCTCAATCCTCTATCTTCAACCCTCAACCATCAATCCTAAATACGTAACCATCAATCCTCAATTCTCAATACTCAATAGAATATCCTGAATTCTCATGGTTCAATACTCAATCCACAATATTCAATAATCAAATCTCAATTCACAAACATCAATTCTCATCACTCAACCCTCAACACTCAGTCCTCAATCTCCGATCCTCAATCCCCTATCCTCAATCTTCAATCCTCAATACTCAATCTTCAATCCTCAGTCCTCAATTCTCAATCCTCAATCCTCAATCCTCAATCCTCAATCCTCATTCCTCAAACCTCAATCGTCAACCCACAGTTCTCATCCTCATTTCTCAATTCTCAATCCTCAATCCTCAGTCCACAATCCTCAATCCTCAATGCCCAATGCTCAATACTCAACCTTCAATCCACAATCCTCAATTCCCAATTCTCAATCCTCAATCCTCAATCGTCAATCCTCAATCCTCAATCCTCAATCGTCAGTCTACAATCCTCAATACTCAATCTTCAATCCTCAATCCTCAATCCCCAATCCTCAATCCTCATTCTTCAATCCTCAATACCCAATCCTCAATCCTCAATCTTTAATCCTCAATCCTCAATCCTCAATTCTCAATCCTCAATCCTCAGTCCTCAGTCCTCAAACCTCAATCCTCAACCCTCATCCCTCATCCACAATCCTCAATCCTCAATCTTCAATCCTCAATCCTCAGCCCTCAATACTCAGTCTTCAATCCTCGATCCTCAATCCTCAATCCTCAATCCTCAATCCTCGATCCTCAATCTTCAATCCTCAATCCTCATTCTTCAATCCTCAATACCCAATCCTCGATCTTCAATCCTCAATCCTCAATTCGCTAACCTCAATCCTCAATCCTCAGACCTCAAGCATCAATACTCAACCCTCAGTCCTCGTCCTCAACCCACAACCCTCAATCCACAATCCTCAATCTTCATTCATCAATATTCAACTTTCAATCCTTAATCCTCAATCCTCAATCCTCAATCCTCAATCCTCAACGTTCAATCCTCAATACCCAATCCTCAATCTTCAATCCTCAATCCTCAGTCCTCGATCCTCAATCCTCAATCCTCAATCCTCTGCCCTCAAACCTCAATCCTGAATCCTCAACCATGAATCCTCAATCTTCAGCCCTCAGTCCTCAACAATCAGTTGTCAATCCTCAATCCTCAATAGAATATCATCAATTCACAGTTTTCAATACTCAATACTCACTCTGCAATCTTCAAATCTCTATCCACAAACATCAGTCCTCATCACTCAACCCTCAACACTCAGTCCCCAATCCTCAATATTCAATCCTCAACCTTCAATCCTCAATACTCAATCGTCAATCTTCAATCCTCAATACTCAATCTTCAATCCTCAATACTCAACCCTCAATCCTCAATCTTCACTGTTCAATCCTCAATACCCAATCCTCAATATTCAAACCTCAATCCTCGATCCTCAATCCTCAATCCTCAATCCTCAATCCTCAATCCTCAAACCTCAATCCTCAACCGTCAGTCCTCGTCCTCAAACCTCAACCCTCAATCCTTAATCCTCAATCTTCAATCATCAATACTCAATCTTCAATCCTCACTAATCAATCCTCAATCTTCAATCCTCAATCCTCAATAATCAACGCACAACCCTCAACCATCAATCCTCCATACTCAACCATCAATCCTCAAATCTCAATACTCAATAGAATATCCTGAATTCTCATGGTTCAATACTCAATCCACAATTTCAATAATCATATCTCAATCCTCAAACATCAATTCTCAACACTCAATCCTCAACACTCGGTCCTCTCTCTTCAATCCTCCATCCTCAATCCTCTATCCTCAAGCGTCAATCCTCAATCTTCAATCCTCCATACTCAATCTTCAATCCTCAATCCTCAATCATCAATCCTCATTCCTCAATCCTCAGTCATCAGTCCTCAATCTTCAGTACTCAATCCTCAATCCTCAATCCTCAATCCTCAATCCTCAATCCTCAATCCTCATTCCTCAATCCTCAATCCTCAGCCCTCAGTCCTCATCCTCAATTCTCAATTCTCAATCCTCAAACTTCAATCCTCAATCTTCAATCCTCAATCCTCAATCCTCAATCCTCAATCCTCAATCTTCAATCCTCAATCCTCAATCCTCAATCTTCAATCCTCAACCGTCGGTCCTCGTCCTCAATTCTCAACCCTCAATCCTCAATCCTCAATCTTCAATCATCAATACTCAATCCTCAACCGTCGGTCCACGTCCTCAATCCTCAATCCTCATACCTCAATCCTCAACCGTCAGTCCTCGTACTCAATCCTCAACTATGAATCCTCAATCCTCAATATTCAATCATCAATACTCAATCTTCAATCCTCAATACTCAATCCTCAATCCTCAATCCTCAATCCTCAATCCTCAGTCCTCAAACCTCAATCCAGAATCTTCAATCCTGAATCCGCAACCTTCAGACCTCAGTCCTCAACAATCAGTTGTCAATTCTCAATTCTCAATACAATATCATCAATTCACAGTTTTCAATACTCAATACTCAATCTGCAATCTTCAAATCTCTATCCAGAAACGTCAATTCTCATCACTGAACCCTCAACACTCAGTCCCCAATCCTCAATCTTCAATCCTCAATCCTCAATCCTCAATCCTCAATCCTCAATCTTCAATCCTCAATACCCAATCTTCAATCCTCAATCCCCAATCCTCAATCATCAATCCTCATCCTTCAATCCTCAATACCCAATCCCCAATTCTCAATCCTCAATCCTCAGTCCTTAGTCCTCAAACCTCAATCCTCAACCCTCAGCCCTCATCCTCAATCCTCAATCATCAATCCTAAATCTTCGATATTCAATCCTCAATACTCAATCTTCAATCCTCAGTCCTCGGTCCTGAAACCTCTATTCTGAATCCTCCTTCCTGAATCATCAATCTTCAGCACTCAGTCCTCAACAATCAGTTGTCAATCCTCAATCCTCAATAGAATATCCTCCATTCACAGTTTTCAATCCTCAATCCTCAATCCTCAATCCTCAATCTTCAATCCTCAGCTCCAAATATTCAATCTTCAATCCTCAGTCTTCAATCCTCAATCTTCAATCCTCAGTACTCGATCTTCAATCCTCAATACTCAATCCTCAATCCTCAGTCCTCAAACCCCAATCCCGAATCCTCAATCCTTAATCCTCAACCTTCAGCCCTCAGTCCTCAACAATCAGTTGTCAATCCTCAATCCTCAATAGAATATCATCAATTCACAGCTTTCAATACTCAATACTCGTTCTGCAATCTTCAAATCTCTATCCACAAACATCAATTCTCATCACTCAAACCTCAACACTCAGTCCCCAATCCTCAATCTTCAATCCTCAAACCTCAATGCTCAATCCTCAGTCCTCAATCTTCAATTCTCAATACTCAATCTTCAATCCTCAGTCCTCAATCCTCAATCCTCAATCCTTAATCCTCAATCCTCAATCCTCATTCTTCAATCCTCAATACCCAATCCTTAATACTCAATCTTCAATCCTCAACCGTCAGTCCTCGTCCTCAAACCTCAACCCTCAATCCTCAATCCTCAATCTTCAATCATCAATGCTCAATCCTCAATCTTCAACCCTCAACCATCAATCCTCAATACGTAACAATCAATCCTCAATTCTCAATACTCAATAGAATATCCTGAATTCTCATGGTTCAATACTCAATCCACAATATTCAATAATCAAATCTCAGTCCACAAACATCAATTCTCATCACTCAACCCTCAACACTCAGTCCTCAATATCCGATCCTCAATCCCCTATCCTCAATCTTCAATCCTCAATACTCAATCTTCAATCCTCAGTCCTCAATTCTCAATCCTCAATCCTCAATCCTCAATCCTCAATCCTCATTCCTCAAACCTCAATCGTCAACCCACAGTTCTCATCCTCATTTCTCAATTCTCAATCCTCAATCCTCAGTCCACAATCCACAATCCTCAATCCTCACTCCTCAATCCTCAATCTTCAATCCTCAACACTCAATCTTCAATCCTCAATACTCAATCCTCAATCCTCAATGCTCAATCCTCAATCCTCAGTCCTCAATCCTCAACCCTCAATCTTCAATTCTCAATACTCAATCTGCAATGCTCAATCCTCAATCCTCAATCCTCAATCCTCATTCTTCAATCCTCAATACCCAATCCTCAATACCCAATCCTCAATCTTCAATCCTCAATCCTCAATCCTCAATTCTCAATCCTCAATCCTTAATCCACAGACCTCAATCCTCAATCATCAATCCTCAATACTCAATCTTCAATCCTCAATCCCCAATCCTCATACCTCAATCCTCAACCGTCAGTCCTCGTACTCAATCCTCAACTATGAATCCTCAATCCTCAATATTCAATCATCAATACTCAATCTTCAATCCTCAATACTCAATCCTCAATCCTCAATCCTCAATCCTCAATCCTCAGTCCTCAAACCTCAATCCAGAATCTTCAATCCTGAATCCGCAACCTTCAGACCTCAGTCCTCAACAATCAGTTGTCAATTCTCAATTCTCAATACAATATCATCAATTCACAGTTTTCAATACTCAATACTCAATCTGCAATCTTCAAATCTCTATCCAGAAACGTCAATTCTCATCACTGAACCCTCAACACTCAGTCCCCAATCCTCAATCTTCAATCCTCGATCCTCAATCCTCAATCCTCAATCCTCAATCTTCAATCCTCAATACCCAATCTTCAATCCTCAATCCCCAATCCTCAATCATCAATCCTCATCCTTCAATCCTCAATACCCAATCCCCAATTCTCAATCCTCAATCCTCAGTCCTTAGTCCTCAAACCTCAATCCTCAACCCTCAGCCCTCATCCTCAATCCTCAATCATCAATCCTAAATCTTCGATATTCAATCCTCAATACTCAATCTTCAATCCTCAGTCCTCGGTCCTGAAACCTCTATTCTGAATCCTCCTTCCTGAATCATCAATCTTCAGCACTCAGTCCTCAACAATCAGTTGTCAATCCTCAATCCTCAATAGAATATCCTCCATTCACAGTTTTCAATCCTCAATCCTCAATCCTCAATCCTCAATCTTCAATCCTCAGCTCCAAATATTCAATCTTCAATCCTCAGTCTTCAATCCTCAATCTTCAATCCTCAGTACTCGATCTTCAATCCTCAATACTCAATCCTCAATCCTCAGTCCTCAAACCCCAATCCCGAATCCTCAATCCTTAATCCTCAACCTTCAGCCCTCAGTCCTCAACAATCAGTTGTCAATCCTCAATCCTCAATAGAATATCATCAATTCACAGCTTTCAATACTCAATACTCGTTCTGCAATCTTCAAATCTCTATCCACAAACATCAATTCTCATCACTCAAACCTCAACACTCAGTCCCCAATCCTCAATCTTCAATCCTCAAACCTCAATGCTCAATCCTCAGTCCTCAATCTTCAATTCTCAATACTCAATCTTCAATCCTCAGTCCTCAATCCTCAATCCTCAATCCTTAATCCTCAATCCTCAATCCTCATTCTTCAATCCTCAATACCCAATCCTTAATACTCAATCTTCAATCCTCAACCGTCAGTCCTCGTCCTCAAACCTCAACCCTCAATCCTCAATCCTCAATCTTCAATCATCAATGCTCAATCCTCAATCTTCAACCCTCAACCATCAATCCTCAATACGTAACAATCAATCCTCAATTCTCAATACTCAATAGAATATCCTGAATTCTCATGGTTCAATACTCAATCCACAATATTCAATAATCAAATCTCAGTCCACAAACATCAATTCTCATCACTCAACCCTCAACACTCAGTCCTCAATATCCGATCCTCAATCCCCTATCCTCAATCTTCAATCCTCAATACTCAATCTTCAATCCTCAGTCCTCAATTCTCAATCCTCAATCCTCAATCCTCAATCCTCAATCCTCATTCCTCAAACCTCAATCGTCAACCCACAGTTCTCATCCTCATTTCTCAATTCTCAATCCTCAATCCTCAGTCCACAATCCACAATCCTCAATCCTCACTCCTCAATCCTCAATCTTCAATCCTCAACACTCAATCTTCAATCCTCAATACTCAATCCTCAATCCTCAATGCTCAATCCTCAATCCTCAGTCCTCAATCCTCAACCCTCAATCTTCAATTCTCAATACTCAATCTGCAATGCTCAATCCTCAATCCTCAATCCTCAATCCTCATTCTTCAATCCTCAATACCCAATCCTCAATACCCAATCCTCAATCTTCAATCCTCAATCCTCAATCCTCAATTCTCAATCCTCAATCCTTAATCCACAGACCTCAATCCTCAATCATCAATCCTCAATACTCAATCTTCAATCCTCAATCCCCAATCCTCATACCTCAATCCTCAACCGTCAGTCCTCGTACTCAATCCTCAACTATGAATCCTCAATCCTCAATATTCAATCATCAATACTCAATCTTCAATCCTCAATACTCAATCCTCAATCCTCAATCCTCAATCCTCAATCCTCAGTCCTCAAACCTCAATCCAGAATCTTCAATCCTGAATCCGCAACCTTCAGACCTCAGTCCTCAACAATCAGTTGTCAATTCTCAATTCTCAATACAATATCATCAATTCACAGTTTTCAATACTCAATACTCAATCTGCAATCTTCAAATCTCTATCCAGAAACGTCAATTCTCATCACTGAACCCTCAACACTCAGTCCCCAATCCTCAATCTTCAATCCTCGATCCTCAATCCTCAATCCTCAATCCTCAATCTTCAATCCTCAATACCCAATCTTCAATCCTCAATCCCCAATCCTCAATCATCAATCCTCATCCTTCAATCCTCAATACCCAATCCCCAATTCTCAATCCTCAATCCTCAGTCCTTAGTCCTCAAACCTCAATCCTCAACCCTCAGCCCTCATCCTCAATCCTCAATCATCAATCCTAAATCTTCGATATTCAATCCTCAATACTCAATCTTCAATCCTCAGTCCTCGGTCCTGAAACCTCTATTCTGAATCCTCCTTCCTGAATCATCAATCTTCAGCACTCAGTCCTCAACAATCAGTTGTCAATCCTCAATCCTCAATAGAATATCCTCCATTCACAGTTTTCAATCCTCAATCCTCAATCCTCAATCCTCAATCTTCAATCCTCAGCTCCAAATATTCAATCTTCAATCCTCAGTCTTCAATCCTCAATCTTCAATCCTCAGTACTCGATCTTCAATCCTCAATACTCAATCCTCAATCCTCAGTCCTCAAACCCCAATCCCGAATCCTCAATCCTTAATCCTCAACCTTCAGCCCTCAGTCCTCAACAATCAGTTGTCAATCCTCAATCCTCAATAGAATATCATCAATTCACAGCTTTCAATACTCAATACTCGTTCTGCAATCTTCAAATCTCTATCCACAAACATCAATTCTCATCACTCAAACCTCAACACTCAGTCCCCAATCCTCAATCTTCAATCCTCAAACCTCAATGCTCAATCCTCAGTCCTCAATCTTCAATTCTCAATACTCAATCTTCAATCCTCAGTCCTCAATCCTCAATCCTCAATCCTTAATCCTCAATCCTCAATCCTCATTCTTCAATCCTCAATACCCAATCCTTAATACTCAATCTTCAATCCTCAACCGTCAGTCCTCGTCCTCAAACCTCAACCCTCAATCCTCAATCCTCAATCTTCAATCATCAATGCTCAATCCTCAATCTTCAACCCTCAACCATCAATCCTCAATACGTAACAATCAATCCTCAATTCTCAATACTCAATAGAATATCCTGAATTCTCATGGTTCAATACTCAATCCACAATATTCAATAATCAAATCTCAGTCCACAAACATCAATTCTCATCACTCAACCCTCAACACTCAGTCCTCAATATCCGATCCTCAATCCCCTATCCTCAATCTTCAATCCTCAATACTCAATCTTCAATCCTCAGTCCTCAATTCTCAATCCTCAATCCTCAATCCTCAATCCTCAATCCTCATTCCTCAAACCTCAATCGTCAACCCACAGTTCTCATCCTCATTTCTCAATTCTCAATCCTCAATCCTCAGTCCACAATCCACAATCCTCAATCCTCACTCCTCAATCCTCAATCTTCAATCCTCAACACTCAATCTTCAATCCTCAATACTCAATCCTCAATCCTCAATGCTCAATCCTCAATCCTCAGTCCTCAATCCTCAACCCTCAATCTTCAATTCTCAATACTCAATCTGCAATGCTCAATCCTCAATCCTCAATCCTCAATCCTCATTCTTCAATCCTCAATACCCAATCCTCAATACCCAATCCTCAATCTTCAATCCTCAATCCTCAATCCTCAATTCTCAATCCTCAATCCTTAATCCACAGACCTCAATCCTCAATCATCAATCCTCAATACTCAATCTTCAATCCTCAATCCCCAATCCTCAATCCTCAATCCTCATTCTTCAATCCTCAACACCCAATCCTCAATCTTCAATCCTCAATCCTCAATCCTCATTTCTCAATCCTCAATCCTCAATCCTCAGACCTCAAACATCAATATTCAACGCTCAGTCCTCGTCCGCAATCCACAACCCTCAATCCTCAATCCTCGATCTTCAATCATCAATATTCAATCTTCAATCCTCAATCCTCAATCCTCAATCCTCAATCATCAATCCTCAACCTTCAATCCTCAATCCTCAATCCTCAATTCTCAATCCTCAATCCTCAATCCTCAATCCTCAATCCTCAACCTTCAATCCTCAATCCTCAATCCTCAATCCTCAATCCTCAATCCTCAATCTTCAATCCTCAACACTCAATATTCAATCCTCAATCCTCAATCTTCAATACTCAATACTCAATCTTCAATCCTCAATCCTCAATACTCAATCCTCAATCCTCATTCTTCAATCCTCAATACCCAATCCTCGATCTTCAATCCTCAATCCTCAATTCGCTAACCTCAATCCTCAATCCTCAGACCTCAAGCATCAATACTCAACCCTCAGTCCTCGTCCTCAACCCACAACCCTCAATCCACAGTCCTCAATCTTCATTCATCAATATTCAACTTTCAATCCTTAATCCTCAATCCTCAATCCTCAATCCTCAATCCTCAACGTTCAATCCTCAATACCCAATCCTCAATCTTCAATCCTCAATCCTCAGTCCTCAATCCTCAATCCTCAATCCTCAATCCTCTGCCCTCAAACCTCAATCCTGAATCCTCAACCATGAATCCTCAATCTTCAGCCCTCAGTCCTCAACAATCAGTTGTCAATCCTCAATCCTCAATAGAATATCATCAATTCACAGTTTTCAATACTCAATACTCACTCTGCAATCTTCAAATCTCTATCCACAAACATCAGTCCTCATCACTCAACCCTCAACACTCAGTCCCCAATCCTCAATATTCAATCCTCAACCTTCAATCCTCAATACTCAATCGTCAATCTTCAATCCTCAATACTCAATCTTCAATCCTCAATACTCAACCCTCAATCCTCAATCTTCATTGTTCAATCCTCAATACCCAATCCTCAATATTCAAACCTCAATCCTCGATCCTCAATCCTCAATCCTCAATCCTCAATCCTCAATCCTCAAACCTCAATCCTCAACCGTCAGGCCTCGTCCTCAAACCTCAACCCTCAATCCTTAATCCTCAATCTTCAATCATCAATACTCAATCTTCAATCCTCACTAATCAATCCTCAATCTTCAATCCTCAATCCTCAATAATCAACGCACAACCCTCAACCATCAATCCTCCATACTCAACCATCAATCCTCAAATCTCAATACTCAATAGAATATCCTGAATTCTCATGGTTCAATACTCAATCCACAATTTCAATAATCAAATCTCAATCCTCAAACATCAATTCTCAACACTCAATCCTCAACACTCGGTCCTCTCTCTTCAATCCTCCATCCTCAATCCTCTATCCTCAAGCGTCAATCCTCAATCTTCAATCCTCCATACTCAATCTTCAATCGTCAATCCTCAATCATCAATCCTCAATCCTCAATCCTCAGTCATCAGTCCTCAATCTTCAGTACTCAATCCTCAATCCTCAATCCTCAATCCTCAATCCTCAATCCTCAATCCTCATTCCTCAATCCTCAATCCTCAGCCCTCAGTCCTCATCCTCAATTCTCAATTCTCAATCCTCAAACTTCAATCCTCAATCTTCAATCCTCAATCCTCAATCCTCAATCCTCAATCCTCAATCTTCAATCCTCAATCCTCAATCCTCAATCTTCAATCCTCAACCGTCGGTCCTCGTCCTCAATTCTCAACCCTCAATCCTCAATCCTCAATCTTCAATCATCAATACTCAATCCTCAACCGTCGGTCCACGTCCTCAATCCTCAATCCTCATACCTCAATCCTCAACCGTCAGTCCTCGTACTCAATCCTCAACTATGAATCCTCAATCCTCAATATTCAATCATCAATACTCAATCTTCAATCCTCAATACTCAATCCTCAATCCTCAATCCTCAATCCTCAATCCTCAGTCCTCAAACCTCAATCCAGAATCTTCAATCCTGAATCCGCAACCTTCAGACCTCAGTCCTCAACAATCAGTTGTCAATTCTCAATTCTCAATACAATATCATCAATTCACAGTTTTCAATACTCAATACTCAATCTGCAATCTTCAAATCTCTATCCAGAAACGTCAATTCTCATCACTGAACCCTCAACACTCAGTCCCCAATCCTCAATCTTCAATCCTCAATCCTCAATCCTCAATCCTCAATCCTCAATCTTCAATCCTCAATACCCAATCTTCAATCCTCAATCCCCAATCCTCAATCATCAATCCTCATCCTTCAATCCTCAATACCCAATCCCCAATTCTCAATCCTCAATCCTCAGTCCTTAGTCCTCAAACCTCAATCCTCAACCCTCAGCCCTCATACTCAATCCTCAATCATCAATCCTAAATCTTCGATATTCGATCCTCAATACTCAATCTTCAATCCTCAATCCTCGATCCTGAAACCTCTATTCTGAATCCTCCTTCCTGAATCATCAATCTTCAGCACTCGGTCCTCAACAATCAGTTGTCAATCCTCAATCCTCAATAGAATATCCTCCATTCACAGTTTTCAATCCTCAATCCTCAATCCTCAATCCTCAATCTTCAATCCTCAGCTCCAAATATTCAATCTTCAATCCTCAGACTTCAATCCTCAATCTTCAATCCTCAGTACTCGATCTTCAATCCTCAATACTCAATCCTCAATCCTCAGTCCTCAAACCCCAATCCCGAATCCTCAATCCTTAATCCTCAACCTTCAGCCCTCAGTCCTCAACAATCAGTTGTCAATCCTCAATCCTCAATAGAATATCATCAATTCACAGCTTTCAATACTCAATACTCGTTCTGCAATCTTCAAATCTCTATCCACAAACATCAATTCTCATCACTCAAACCTCAACACTCAGTCCCCAATCCTCAATCTTCAATCCTCAAACCTCAATGCTCAATCCTCAGTCCTCAATCTTCAATTCTCAATACTCAATCTTCAATCCTCAGTCCTCAATCCTCAATCCTCAATC
Organism: Calliopsis andreniformis; assembly: GCF_051401765.1. Classification (NCBI taxonomy): domain Eukaryota; kingdom Metazoa; phylum Arthropoda; class Insecta; order Hymenoptera; family Andrenidae; genus Calliopsis; species Calliopsis andreniformis. The sequence goes on from NW_027480452.1 coordinate 4,938,438, forward strand.
CTTAATCCTCAATCCTCAATCCTCATTCTTCAATCCTCAATACCCAATCCTTAATACTCAATCTTCAATCCTCAACCGTCAGTCCTCGTCCTCAAACCTCAACCCTCAATCCTCAATCCTCAATCTTCAATCATCAATGCTCAATCCTCAATCTTCAACCCTCAACCATCAATCCTCAATACGTAACAATCAATCCTCAATTCTCAATACTCAATAGAATATCCTGAATTCTCATGGTTCAATACTCAATCCACAATATTCAATAATCAAATCTCAGTCCACAAACATCAATTCTCATCACTCAACCCTCAACACTCAGTCCTCAATATCCGATCCTCAATCCCCTATCCTCAATCTTCAATCCTCAATACTCAATCTTCAATCCTCAGTCCTCAATTCTCAATCCTCAATCCTCAATCCTCAATCCTCAATCCTCATTCCTCAAACCTCAATCGTCAACCCACAGTTCTCATCCTCATTTCTCAATTCTCAATCCTCAATCCTCAGTCCACAATCCTCAATCCTCAATCTCCAATGCTCGATACTCAACCTTCAATCCACAATCCTCAATTCTCAATCCTCAATCCTCAATCCTCAATCCTCAATCCTCAATCCTCAATCTTCAATCATCAATATACAGTCTTCAGTCCTCAATCCTCAATACTCAATCCTCAATCCTCAATCCTCAATGTTCAATCCGGGATACCCAATCCTCAATGTTCAATCCTCAATCCTCAATCTTCAATCCTCAATCCTCAATCCTCAATCCTCAATCCTCAACCCTCAATCCTCAGTCCCCAAACCTCAATCCTCAATCTTCAATCCTCAAAACTCAATCTTCAATCCTCGATCCTCAAAACTCAATCCTCAATCCTCAATCCTCAGTCGTCAGTCTTCAATCCTCAATACTCAATCTTCAATCCTCAATCCTCAATCCTCAATCCTCAATCCTCATTCCTCAATCCTCAATACCCAATCCTCAATCTTCAGTCCTCAATCCTCAATCTTCAATCATCAATATTCAATCTTCAATCCTCAATCCTCAATCCTCAATCCTCAATCCTCAATCCTCAATGTTCAATCCGCAATACCCAATCCACAATCTTCAATCCTCAATCCCCAATCCTCAATCCTCAATCCTCAGTCCTCAGTCCTCAATCCTCATTCTTCAGTCCTCAATACCAAATCCTCAATCTTCAATCCTCAATCCTCAATCCTCAATTGTCGATCCTCAATCCTCGATCCTCAGACCTCAAACATTAATACTCAACCCTCACCCCTCGTCCTCAATCCACAACCCTCAATCCTCAATCCTCAATCTTCAATCATCAATATACAATCTTCAGTCCTCAATCCTCGATACTCAATCCTCAATCCTCAATCCTCAATGTTCAATCCGCGATACCCAATCCTCAATGTTCAATCCTCAATCCTCAATCCTCAATCGTCAATCCTCAATCCTCAATCCTCAATCCTCAATCCTCAATCCTCAGTCCCCAAACCTCAATCCTCAATCTTCAATCCTCAAAATTCAATCTGCAATCCTCGATCCTCAATACTCAATCCTCAATCCTCAATCCTCAATCGTCAGTCTTCAATCCTCAATACTCAATCTTCAATCCTCAATCCTCAATCCTCAATCCTCAACCCTCATTCCTCAATCCTCAATACCCAATCCTAAATCTTCAATCCTCAATCCTCAATCCTCAATTCTCAATCCTCAATCCTCAGTCCTCAGTCCTCAAACCTCAATCCTCAACCCTCAGACCACATCCTCAATCCTCAATCCTCAACCCTCAATCCTCAATCTTCAATCCTCGATACTCAATCTTCAATCCTCAATCCTCAGTCCTCAAACCTCAATTCTGAATCCTCAATCCTGAATACTCAATCTTCGGCCCTCAGTCCTCAACAATCAATTGTCAATACTCAACCCTCAATAGAATATCCTCAATTCACAGTTTTCAATAATCAATCCCCATTCTTCAATCTTCAAACCTCAATCCACAAACAACAATTCCCATCACTCAACCCTCAACACTCAGTACTCAATCTTCAATCCTCAATCCTCAATCCTCAATCTTCAATCCTCAATACTCAATATTCAATCCTCAATCCTCAATTCTCAATCCTCAATACTCAATCCTCAATCGTCAATCCTCAATCCCCAATTCTCAATCTTCAATCCTCAAACCTCAATCCTCAATCCCCAATCCTCAATCTTCAATCCTCAATACTCAATCGTCAATCCTCAATCCTCAATCCTCAATCCTCAATCCTCAATGTTCAATCCGCGATACCCAATCCTCAACGTTCAATCCTCAATCCTCAATCCTCAATCCTCAATCCTCAATCATCAATCCTCAATCCTCAATGTTCAATCCTCAACACCCAATCCTCAATCTTCAACCCTCAATCCTCAATCCTCAATCCTCAATACTCAATCCTCAATCCTCTGTCCTCAAACCTCAATCCCGTATCATCAATACTGAATCTTCAAACCTCAATCCCGTATCATCAATACTGAATCCTCAATCTTCAGCCCTCAGTCCTCAACAATCAGTTGTCCAACCTCAATCCTCAATAGAATGTCATCAATTCACAGTTTTCAATACTCAACACTCAATCTGCAATCTTCAAATCTCTAACCACAAACGTCAATTCTCATCACTCAACACTCAACACTCAGTCCCCAATCCTCAAAATTCAATCCTCAATCCTCAATCCTCAATCCACAATCCTCAACATTCGATCCTCAATCCTCAATCCTCAATCCTCAGTCCTCATTCTTCAATCCTTAATCTTCAATCATCAATACTCAATCTTCAATCCTCAATCCTCAATCTTCAATCCACAATCCTCAATTCTCACTCCTCAATACTCAATCCTCAATCGTCAATCCTCAATCCGCAATCCTCAATCTTCAATCCTCAATCCTCAATCCTCACTCCTCAATCCTCAATCTTCAATCCTCAACACTCAATCTTCAATCCTCAATCCTCAATCCTCAATCCTCAATGCTCAATCCTCAATCCTCAGTCCTCAATCCTCAACCCTCAATCTTCAATTCTCAATACTCAATCTGCAATCCTCAATCCTCAATCCTCAATCCTCAATCCTCAATCTTCAATCCTCAACCGTCGGTCCTCGTCCTCAATTCTCAACCCTCAATCCTCAATCCTCAATCTTCAATCATCAATACTCAATCCTCAACCGTCGGTCCACGTCCTCAATCCTCAATCCTCATACCTCAATCCTCAACCGTCAGTCCTCGTACTCAATCCTCAACTATGAATCCTCAATCCTCAATATTCAATCATCAATACTCAATCTTCAATCCTCAATACTCAATCCTCAATCCTCAATCCTCAATCCTCAATCCTCAGTCCCCAAACCTCAATCCAGAATCTTCAATCCTGAATCCGCAACCTTCAGACCTCAGTCCTCAACAATCAGTTGTCAATTCTCAATTCTCAATACAATATCATCAATTCACAGTTTTCAATACTCAATACTCAATCTGCAATCTTCAAATCTCTATCCCGAAACGTCAATTCTCATCACTGAACCCTCAACACTCAGTCCCCAATCCTCAATCTTCAATCCTCAATCCTCAATCCTCAATCCTCAATCCTCAATCTTCAATCCTCAATACCCAATCTTCAATCCTCAATCCCCAATCCTCAATCATCAATCCTCATTCTTCAATCCTCAATACCCAATCCTCAATTCTCAATCCTCAATCCTCAGTCCTTAGTCCTCAAACCTCAATCCTCAACCCTCAGCCCTCATCCTCAATCCTCAATCATCAATCCTAAATCTTCGATATTCAATCCTCAATACTCAATCTTCAATCCTCAATCCTCGGTCCTCAAACCTCTATTCTGAACCCTCCTTCCTGAATCATCAATCTTCAGCACTCAGTCCTCAACAATCAGTTGTCAATCCTCAATCCTCAATAGAATATCCTCCATTCACAGTTTTCAATCCTCAATCCTCAATCCTCAATCCTCAATCTTCAATCCTCAGCTCCAAATATTCAATCTTCAATCCTCAGTCTTCAATCCTCAATCTTCAATCCTCAGTACCCGATCTTCAATCCTCAATACTCAATCCTCAATCCTCAGTCCTCAAACCCCAATCCCGAATCCTCAATCCTTAATCCTCAACCTTCAGCCCTCAGTCCTCAACAATCAGTTGTCAATCCTCAATCCTCAATAGAATATCATCAATTCACAGCTTTCAATACACAATACTCGATCTGCAATCTTCAAATCTCTATCCACAAACATCAATTCTCATCACTCAAACCTCAACACTCAGTCCCCAATCCTCAATCTTCAATCCTCAAACCTCAATCCTCAATCCTCAGTCCTCAATCTTCAATTCTCAATACTCAATCTTCAATCCTCAGTCCTCAATCCTCAATCCTCAATCCTCAATCCTAAATCCTCAATCCTCATTCTTCAATCCTCAATACCCAATCCTCAATACTCAATCTTCAATCCTCAACCGTCAGTCCTCGTCCTCAAACCTCAACCCTCAATCCTCAATCCTCAATCTTCAATCATCAATGCTCAATCCTCAATCTTCAACCCTCAACCATCAATCCTCAATACGTAACAATCAATCCTCAATTCTCAATACTCAATAGAATATCCTGAATTCTCATGGTTCAATACTCAATCCACAATATTCAATAATCAAATCTCAATCCACAAACATCAATTCTCATCACTCAACCCTCAACACTCAGTCCTCAATATCCGATCCTCAATCCCCTATCCTCAATCTTCAATCCTCAATACTCAATCTTCAATCCTCAGTCCTCAATTCTCAATCCTCAATCCTCAATCCTCAATCCTCAATCCTCATTCCTCAAACCTCAATCGTCAACCCACAGTTCTCATCCTCATTTCTCAATTCTCAATCCTCAATCCTCAGTCCACAATCCTCAATCCTCAATCTCCAATGCTCAATACTCAACCTTCAATCCACAATCCTCAATTCTCAATCCTCAATCCTCAATCCTCAATCCTCAATCCTCAATCCTCAATCGTCAGTCTTCAATCCTCAATACTCAATCTTCAATCCTCAATCCTCAATCCTCAATCCTCAATCGTCAGTCTTCAATCCTCAATCCTCAATCTTTAATCCTCAATCCTCATCCCTCATCCACAATCCTCAATCCTCAATCTTCACTCCTCAATCCTCAGTCCTCAATACTCAATCTTCAATCCTCGATCCTCAATCCTCAATCCTCAATCCTCAGTCCTCAATACTCAATCCTCAATCGTCAATCCTCAATCCCCAATTCTCAATCTTCAATCCTCAAACCTCAATCCTCAATCCCCAATCCTCAATCTTCAATCCTCAATACTCAATCGTCAATCCTCAATCCTCAATCCTCAATCCTCAATCCTCAATGTTCAATCCGCGATACCCAATCCTCAACGTTCAATCCTCAATCCTCAATCCTCAATCCTCAATCCTCAATCATCAATCCTCAATCCTCAATGTTCAATCCTCAACACCCAATCCTCAATCTTCAATCCTCAATCCTCAATCCTCAATCCTCAATACTCAATCCTCAATCCTCTGTCCTCAAACCTCAATCCCGTATCATCAATACTGAATCTTCAAACCTCAATCCCGTATCATCAATACTGAATCCTCAATCTTCAGCCCTCAGTCCTCAACAATCAGTTGTCAAACCTCAATCCTCAATAGAATGTCATCAATTCACAGTTTTCAATACTCAACACTCAATCTGCAATCTTCAAATCTCTATCCACAAACGTCAATTCTCATCACTCAACACTCAACACTCAGTCCCCAATCCTCAATATTCAATCCTCAATCCTCAATCCTCAATCCACAATCCTCAACATTCGATCCTCAATCCTCAATCCTCAATCCTCAGTCCTCATTCTTCAATCCTTAATCTTCAATCATCAATACTCAATCTTCAATCCTCAATCCTCAATCTTCAATCCACAATCCTCAATTCTCACTCCTCAATACTCAATCCTCAATCGTCAATCCTCAATCCGCAATCCTCAATCTTCAATCCTCAATCCTCAATCCTCACTCCTCAATCCTCAATCTTCAATCCTCAACACTCAATCTTCAATCCTCAGTCCTCAATCCTCAATCCTCAATGCTCAATCCTCAATCCTCAGTCCTCAATCCTCAACCCTCAATCTTCAATTCTCAATACTCAATCTGCAATCCTCAATTCTCAATCCTCAATCCTCAATCCTCAATCTTCAATCCTCAACCGTCGGTCCTCGTCCTCAATTCTCAACCCTCAATCCTCAATCCTCAATCTTCAATCATCAATACTCAATCCTCAACCGTCGGTCCACGTCCTCAATCCTCAATCCTCATACCTCAATCCTCAACCGTCAGTCCTCGTACTCAATCCTCAACTATGAATCCTCAATCCTCAATATTCAATCATCAATACTCAATCTTCAATCCTCAATACTCAATCCTCAATCCTCAATCCTCAATCCTCAATCCTCAGTCCCCAAACCTCAATCCAGAATCTTCAATCCTGAATCCGCAACCTTCAGACCTCAGTCCTCAACAATCAGTTGTCAATTCTCAATTCTCAATACAATATCATCAATTCACAGTTTTCAATACTCAATACTCAATCTGCAATCTTCAAATCTCTATCCCGAAACGTCAATTCTCATCACTGAACCCTCAACACTCAGTCCCCAATCCTCAATCTTCAATCCTCAATCCTCAATCCTCAATACTCAATCCTCAATCTTCAATCCTCAATACCCAATCTTCAATCCTCAATCCCCAATCCTCAATCATCAATCCTCGCTCTTCAATCCTCAATACCCAATCCTCAATTCTCAATCCTCAATCCTCAGTCCTTAGTCCTCAAACCTCAATCCTCAACCCTCAGCCCTCATCCTCAATCCTCAATCATCAATCCTAAATCTTCGATATTCGATCCTCAATACTCAATCTTCAATCCTCAATCCTCGGTCCTGAAACCTCTATTCTGAATCCTCCTTCCTGAATCATCAATCTTCAGCACTCGGTCCTCAACAATCAGTTGTCAATCCTCAATCCTCAATAGAATATCCTCCATTCACAGTTTTCAATCCTCAATCCTCAATCCTCAATCCTCAATCTTCAATCCTCAGCTCCAAATATTCAATCTTCAATCCTCAGACTTCAATCCTCAATCTTCAATCCTCAGTACTCGATCTTCAATCCTCAATACTCAATCCTCAATCCTCAGTCCTCAAACCCCAATCCCGAATCCTCAATCCTTAATCCTCAACCTTCAGCACTCAGTCCTCAACTATCAGTTGTCAATCCTCAATCCTCAATAGAATATCATCAATTCACAGCTTTCAATACTCAATACTCGTTCTGCAATCTTCAAATCTCTATCCACAAACATCAATTCTCATCACTCAAACCTCAACACTCAGTCCCCAATCCTCAATCTTCAATCCTCAAACCTCAATGCTCAATCCTCAGTCCTCAATCTTCAATTCTCAATACTCAATCTTCAATCCTCAGTCCTCAATCCTCAATCCTCAATCCTTAATCCTCAATCCTCAATCCTCATTCTTCAATCCTCAATACCCAATCCTTAATACTCAATCTTCAATCCTCAACCGTCAGTCCTCGTCCTCAAACCTCAACCCTCAATCCTCAATCCTCAATCTTCAATCATCAATGCTCAATCCTCAATCTTCAACCCTCAACCATCAATCCTCAATACGTAACAATCAATCCTCAATTCTCAATACTCAATAGAATATCCTGAATTCTCATGGTTCAATACTCAATCCACAATATTCAATAATCAAATCTCAGTCCACAAACATCAATTCTCATCACTCAACCCTCAACACTCAGTCCTCAATATCCGATCCTCAATCCCCTATCCTCAATCTTCAATCCTCAATACTCAATCTTCAATCCTCAGTCCTCAATTCTCAATCCTCAATCCTCAATCCTCAATCCTCAATCCTCATTCCTCAAACCTCAATCGTCAACCCACAGTTCTCATCCTCATTTCTCAATTCTCAATCCTCAATCCTCAGTCCACAATCCTCAATCCTCAATCTCCAATGCTCGATACTCAACCTTCAATCCACAATCCTCAATTCTCAATCCTCAATCCTCAATCCTCAATCCTCAATCCTCAATCCTCAATCCTCAATCGTCAGTCTTCAATCCTCAATACTCAATCTTCAATCCTCAATCCTCAATCCTCAATCCTCAATCGTCAGTCTTCAATCCTCAATACTCAATCTTCAATCCTCAATCCTCAATCCTCAATCCTCAATCCTCATTCTTGAATCCTCAATACCCAATCCTCAATCCTCAATCTTTAATCCTCAATACTTATCCCTCATCCACAATCCTCAATCCTCAATCTTCACTCCTCAATCCTCAGTCCTCAATACTCAATCTTCAATCCTCGATCCTCAATCCTCAATCCTCAATCCTCAGTCCTCAATACTCAATCTTCAATCCTCGATCCTCAATCCTCAATCCTCAATCCTCAATCCTCGATCCTCAATCTTCAATCCTCAGTCCCAAATCCTCAATCTTCAATCCTCAATCCTCAGCCCTCAATCTTCAATCCTCATTACTCAATCTTCAATCCTCAATTCTCAATCCTCTATCCTCAATCCTCATTCTTCAATCCTCAATACCCAATCCTGAATCTTCAATCCTCAATCCTCAATCCACAATTCTCAATCCTCAATCCTCAATCCTCAGACCTGAAACATCAATACACAACCCTCAGTCGTTGTCCTCAATCCACAACCCTCAATCCTCAATCCTCAATCTTCAATCGTCAATATTCAATCTTCAATCCTCAATCCTCAATCCTCAATCCTCAATCCTCAACCCTCAATGTTCAATCCGCAATACCCAATCCACAATCTTCAATCCTCAATCCCCAATCCTCAATCCTCAATCCTCAATCCTCAATCCTCAATCCTCAATACCAAATCCTCAATCTTCAATCCTCAATCCTCAATCCTCAATTCTCGATCCTCAATCCTCGATCCTCAGACCTCAAGCATTAATACTCAACCCTCACTCGTCGTCCTCAATCCACAACCCTCAATCCTCAATCCTCAATCTTCAATCATCAATATACAGTCTTCAGTCCTCAATCCTCAATACTCAATCCTCAATCCTCAATCCTCAATGTTCAATCCGGGATACCCAATCCACAATGTTCAATCCTCAATCCTCAATCTTCAATCCTCAATCCTCAATCCTCAACCCTCAATCCTCAGTCCCCAAACCTCAATCCTCAATCTTCAATCCTCAAAACTCAATCTTCAATCCTCGATCCTCAAAACTCAATCCTCAATCCTCAATCCTCAATCGTCAGTCTTCAATCCTCAATACTCAATCTTCAATCCTCAATCCTCAATCCTCAATCCTCAATCCTCATTCCTCAATCCTCAATACCCAATCCTCAATCTTCAGTCCTCAATCCTCAATCTTCAATCATCAATATTCAATCTTCAATCCTCAATCCTCAATCCTCAATCCTCAATCCTCAATCCTCAATGTTCAATCCGCAATACCCAATCCACAATCTTCAATCCTCAATCCCCAATCCTCAATCCTCAATCCTCAGTCCTCAGTCCTCAATCCTCATTCTTCAGTCCTCAATACCAAATCCTCAATCTTCAATCCTCAATCCTCAATCCTCAATTGTCGATCCTCAATCCTCGATCCTCAGACCTCAAACATTAATACTCAACCCTCACCCCTCGTCCTCAATCCACAACCCTCAATCCTCAATCCTCAATCTTCAATCATCAATATACAATCTTCAGTCCTCAATCCTCGATACTCAATCCTCAATCCTCAATCCTCAATGTTCAATCCGCGATACCCAATCCTCAATGTTCAATCCTCAATCCTCAATCCTCAATCGTCAATCCTCAATCCTCAATCCTCAATCCTCAATCCTCAATCCTCAGTCCCCAAACCTCAATCCTCAATCTTCAATCCTCAAAATTCAATCTGCAATCCTCGATCCTCAATACTCAATCCTCAATCCTCAATCCTCAATCGTCAGTCTTCAATCCTCAATACTCAATCTTCAATCCTCAATCCTCAATCCTCAATCCTCAACCCTCATTCCTCAATCCTCAATACCCAATCCTAAATCTTCAATCCTCAATCCTCAATCCTCAATTCTCAATCCTCAATCCTCAGTCCTCAGTCCTCAAACCTCAATCCTCAACCCTCAGACCACCAATTCTCAATCCTCAACCCTCAATCCTCAATCTTCAATCCTCGATACTCAATCTTCAATCCTCAATCCTCAGTCCTCAAACCTCAATTCTGAATCCTCAATCCTGAATACTCAATCTTCGGCCCTCAGTCCTCAACAATCAATTGTCAATACTCAACCCTCAATAGAATATCCTCAATTCACAGTTTTCAATAATCAATCCCCATTCTTCAATCTTCAAACCTCAATCCACAAACAACAATTCCCATCACTCAACCCTCAACACTCAGTACTCAATCTTCAATCCTCAATCCTCAATCCTCAATCTTCAATCCTCAATACTCAATCTTCAATCCTCAATCCTCAATTCTCAATCCTCAATACTCAATCCTCAATCGTCAATCCTCAATCCCCAATTCTCAATCTTCAATCCTCAAACCTCAATCCTCAATCCCCAATCCTCAATCTTCAATCCTCAATACTCAATCGTCAATCCTCAATCCTCAATCCTCAATCCTCAATCCTCAATGTTCAATCCGCGATACCCAATCCTCAACGTTCAATCCTCAATCCTCAATCCTCAATCCTCAATCCTCAATCATCAATCCTCAATCCTCAATGTTCAATCCTCAACACCCAATCCTCAATGTTCAATCCTCAATCCTCAATCCTCAATCCTCAATACTCAATCCTCAATCCTCTGTCCTCAAACCTCAATCCCGTATCATCAATACTGAATCTTCAAACCTCAATCCCGTATCATCAATACTGAATCCTCAATCTTCAGCCCTCAGTCCTCAACAATCAGTTGTCAAACCTCAATCCTCAATAGAATGTCATCAATTCACAGTTTTCAATACTCAACACTCAATCTGCAATCTTCAAATCTCTATCCACAAACGTCAATTCTCATCACTCAACACTCAACACTCAGTCCCCAATCCTCAATATTCAATCCTCAATCCTCAATCCTCAATCCACAATCCTCAACATTCGATCCTCAATCCTCAATCCTCAATCCTCAGTCCTCATTCTTCAATCCTTAATCTTCAATCATCAATACTCAATCTTCAATCCTCAATCCTCAATCTTCAATCCACAATCCTCAATTCTCACTCCTCAATACTCAATCCTCAATCGTCAATCCTCAATCCGCAATCCTCAATCTTCAATCCTCAATCCTCAATCCTCACTCCTCAATCCTCAATCTTCAATCCTCAACACTCAATCTTCAATCCTCAATCCTCAATCCTCAATCCTCAATGCTCAATCCTCAATCCTCAGTCCTCAATCCTCAACCCTCAATCTTCAATTCTCAATACTCAATCTGCAATCCTCAATCCTCAATCCTCAATCCTCAATCCTCAATCTTCAATCCTCAACCGTCGGTCCTCGTCCTCAATTCTCAACCCTCAATCCTCAATCCTCAATCTTCAATCATCAATACTCAATCCTCAACCGTCGGTCCACGTCCTCAATCCTCAATCCTCATACCTCAATCCTCAACCGTCAGTCCTCGTACTCAATCCTCAACTATGAATCCTCAATCCTCAATATTCAATCATCAATACTCAATCTTCAATCCTCAATACTCAATCCTCAATCCTCAATCCTCAATCCTCAATCCTCAGTCCCCAAACCTCAATCCAGAATCTTCAATCCTGAATCCGCAACCTTCAGACCTCAGTCCTCAACAATCAGTTGTCAATTCTCAATTCTCAATACAATATCATCAATTCACAGTTTTCAATACTCAATACTCAATCTGCAATCTTCAAATCTCTATACCGAAACGTCAATTCTCATCACTGAACCCTCAACACTCAGTCCCCAATCCTCAATCTTCAATCCTCAATCCTCAATCCTCAATCCTCAATCCTCAATCTTCAATCCTCAATACCCAATCTTCAATCCTCAATCCCCAATCCTCAATCATCAATCCTCATTCTTCAATCCTCAATACCCAATCCTCAATTCTCAATCCTCAATCCTCAGTCCTTAGTCCTCAAACCTCAATCCTCAACCCTCAGCCCTCATCCTCAATCCTCAATCATCAATCCTAAATCTTCGATATTCAATCCTCAATACTCAATCTTCAATCCTCAATCCTCGGTCCTCAAACCTCTATTCTGAACCCTCCTTCCTGAATCATCAATCTTCAGCACTCAGTCCTCAACAATCAGTTGTCAATCCTCAATCCTCAATAGAATATCCTCCATTCACAGTTTTCAATCCTCAATCCTCAATCCTCAATCCTCAATCTTCAATCCTCAGCTCCAAATATTCAATCTTCAATCCTCAGTCTTCAATCCTCAATCTTCAATCCTCAGTACCCGATCTTCAATCCTCAATACTCAATCCTCAATCCTCAGTCCTCAAACCCCAATCCCGAATCCTCAATCCTTAATCCTCAACCTTCAGCCCTCAGTCCTCAACAATCAGTTGTCAATCCTCAATCCTCAATAGAATATCATCAATTCACAGCTTTCAATACACAATACTCGATCTGCAATCTTCAAATCTCTATCCACAAACATCAATTCTCATCACTCAAACCTCAACACTCAGTCCCCAATCCTCAATCTTCAATCCTCAAACCTCAATCCTCAATCCTCAGTCCTCAATCTTCAATTCTCAATACTCAATCTTCAATCCTCAGTCCTCAATCCTCAATCCTCAATCCTCAATCCTAAATCCTCAATCCTCATTCTTCAATCCTCAATACCCAATCCTCAATACTCAATCTTCAATCCTCAACCGTCAGTCCTCGTCCTCAAACCTCAACCCTCAATCCTCAATCCTCAATCTTCAATCATCAATGCTCAATCCTCAATCTTCAACCCTCAACCATCAATCCTCAATACGTAACAATCAATCCTCAATTCTCAATACTCAATAGAATATCCTGAATTCTCATGGTTCAATACTCAATCCACAATATTCAATAATCAAATCTCAATCCACAAACATCAATTCTCATCACTCAACCCTCAACACTCAGTCCTCAATATCCGATCCTCAATCCCCTATCCTCAACCTTCAATCCTCAATACTCAATCTTCAATCCTCAGTCCTCAATTCTCAATCCTCAATCCTCAATCCTCAATCCTCAATCCTCATTCCTCAAACCTCAATCGTCAACCCACAGTTCTCATCCTCATTTCTCAATTCTCAATCCTCAATCCTCAGTCCACAATCCTCAATCCTCAATCTCCAATGCTCAATACTCAACCTTCAATCCACAATCCTCAATTCTCAATCCTCAATCCTCAATCCTCAATCCTCAATCCTCAATCCTCAATCGTCAGTCTTCAATCCTCAATACTCAATCTTCAATCCTCAATCCTCAATCCTCAATCCTCAATCGTCAGTCTTCAATCCTCAATCCTCAATCTTTAATCCTCAATCCTCATCCCTCATCCACAATCCTCAATCCTCAATCTTCACTCCTCAATCCTCAGTCCTCAATACTCAATCTTCAATCCTCGATCCTCAATCCTCAATCCTCAATTCTCAGTCCTCAATACTCAATCTTCAATCCTCGATCCTCAATCCTCAATCCTCAATCCTCAATCCTCGATCCTCAATCTTCAATCCTCAGTCCCAAATCCTCAATCTTCAATCCTCAATCCTCAGCCCTCAATCTTCAGTCCTCATTACTCAATCTTCAATCCTCAATTCTCAATCCTCTATCCTCAATCCTCATTCTTCAATCCTCAATACCCAATCCTCAATCTTCAATCCTCAATCCTCAATCCACAATTCTCAATCCTCAATCCTCAATCCTCAGACCTGAAACATCAATACACAACCCTCAGTCGTTGTCCTCAATCCACAACCCTCAATCCTCAATCCTCAATCTTCAATCATCAATATTCAATCTTCAATCCTCAATCCTCAATCCTCAATCCTCAATCCTCAACCCTCAATGTTCAATCCGCAATACCCAATCCACAATCTTCAATCCTCAATCCCCAATCCTCAATCCTCAATCCTCAATCCTCAATCCTCAATCCTCAATACCAAATCCTCAATCTTCAATCCTCAATCCTCAATCCTCAATTCTCGATCCTCAATCCTCGATCCTCAGACCTCAAGCATTAATACTCAATCCTCACTCGTCGTCCTCAATCCACAACCCTCAATCCTCAATCCTCAGTCTTCAATCATCAATATACAATCTTCAGTCCTCAATCCTCAATACTCAATCCTCAATCCTCAATCCTCAATGTTCAATCCGGGATACCCAATCCTCAATGTTCAATCCTCAATCCTCAATCTTCAATCCTCAATCCTCAATCCTCAATCCTCAATCCTCAACCCTCAATCCTCAGTCCCCAAACCTCAATCCTCAATCTTCAATCCTCAAAACTCAATCTTCAATCCTCGATCCTCAAAACTCAATCCTCAATCCTCAATCCTCAATCGTCAGTCTTCAATCCTCAATAGTCAATCTTCAATCCTCAATCCTCAATCCTCAATCCTCAATTCTCAATCCTCAATCCTCAGTCCTCAGTCCTCAAACCTCAATCCTCAACCCTCAGACCACATCCTCAATCCTCAATCCTCAACCCTCAATCCTCAATCTTCAATCCTCGATACTCAATCTTCAATCCTCAATCCTCAGTCCTCAAACCTCAATTCTGAATCCTCAATCCTGAATACTCAATCTTCGGCCCTCAGTCCTCAACAATCAATTGTCAATACTCAACCCTCAATAGAATATCCTCAATTCACAGTTTTCAATAATCAATCCCCATTCTTCAATCTTCAAACCTCAATCCACAAACAACAATTCCCATCACTCAACCCTCAACACTCAGTACTCAATCTTCAATCCTCAATCCTCAATCCTCAATCTTCAATCGTCAATACTCAATCTTCAATCCTCAATACTCAATTCTCAATCCTCAATACTCAATCCTCAATCGTCAATCCTCAATCCCCAATTCTCAATCTTCAATCCTCAAACCTCAATCCTCAATCCCCAATCCTCAATCTTCAATCCTCAATACTCAATCGTCAATCCTCAGTCCTCAATCCTCAATCCTCAATCCTCAATGTTCAATCCGCGATACCCAATCCTCAACGTTCAATCCTCAATCCTCAATCCTCAATCCTCAATCCTCAATCATCAATCCTCAATCCTCAATGTTCAATCCTCAACACCCAATCCTCAATCTTCAATCCTCAATCCTCAATCCTCAATCCTCAATACTCAATCCTCAATCCTCTGTCCTCAAACCTCAATCCCGTATCATCAATACTGAATCTTCAAACCTCAATCCCGTATCATCAATACTGAATCCTCAATCTTCAGCCCTCAGTCCTCAACAATCAGTTGTCAAACCTCAATCCTCAATAGAATGTCATCCATTCACAGTTTTCAATACTCAATACTCAATCTGCAATCTTCAAATCTCTATCCAGAAACGTCAATTCTCATCACTGAACCCTCAACACTCAGTCCCCAATCCTCAATCTTCAATCCTCAATCCTCAATCCTCAATCCTCAATCCTCAGTCTTCAATCCTCAATACCCAATCTTCAATCCTCAATCCCCAATCCTCAATCATCAATCCTCATCCTTCAATCCTCAATACCCAATCCCCAATTCTCAATCCTCAATCCTCAGTCCTTAGTCCTCAAACCTCAATCCTCAACCCTCAGCCCTCATCCTCAATCCTCAATCATCAATCCTAAATCTTCGATATTCAATCCTCAATACTCAATCTTCAATCCTCAATCCTCGGTCCTGAAACCTCTATTCTGAATCCTCCTTCCTGAATCATCAATCTTCAGCACTCAGTCCTCAACAATCAGTTGTCAATCCTCAATCCTCAATAGAATATCCTCCATTCACAGTTTTCAATCCTCAATCCGCAATCCTCAATCCTCAATCTTCAATCCTCAGCTCCAAATATTCAATATTCAATCCTCAGTCTTCAATCCTCAATCTTCAATCCTCAGTACTCGATCTTCAATCCTCAATACTCAATCCTCAATCCTCAGTCCTCAAACCCCAATCCCGAATCCTCAATCCTTAATCCTCAACCTTCAGCCCTCAGTCCTCAACAATCAGTTGTCAATCCTCAATCCTCAATAGAATATCATCAATTCACAGCTTTCAATACTCAATACTCGTTCTGCAATCTTCAAATCTCTATCCACAAACATCAATTCTCATCACTCAAACCTCAACACTCGGTCCCCAATCCTCAATCTTCAATCCTCAAACCTCAATGCTCAATCCTCAGTCCTCAATCTTCAATTCTCAATACTCAATCTTCAATCCTCAGTCCTCAATCCTCAATCCTCAATCCTTAATCCTCAATCCTCAATCCTCATTCTTCAATCCTCAATACCCAATCCTTAATACTCAATCTTCAATCCTCAACCGTCAGTCCTCGTCCTCAAACCTCAACCCTCAATCCTCAATCCTCAATCTTCAATCATCAATGCTCAATCCTCAATCTTCAACCCTCAACCATCAATCCTCAATACGTAACAATCAATCCTCAATTCTCAATACTCAATAGAATATCCTGAATTCTCATGGTTCAATACTCAATCCACAAAATTCAATAATCAAATCTCAGTCCACAAACATCAATTCTCATCACTCAACCCTCAACACTCAGTCCTCAATATCCGATCCTCAATCCCCTATCCTCAATCTTCAATCCTCAATACTCAATCTTCAATCCTCAGTCCTCAATTCTCAATCCTCAATCCTCAATCCTCAATCCTCAATCCTCATTCCTCAAACCTCAATCGTCAACCCACAGTTCTCATCCTCATTTCTCAATTCTCAATCCTCAATCCTCAGTCCACAATCCTCAATCCTCAATCTCCAATGCTCAATACTCAACCTTCAATCCACAATCCTCAATTCTCAATCCTCAATCCTCAATCCTCAATCCTCAATCCTCAATCCTCAATCCTCAACCCTCAGACCACATCCTCAATCCTCAATCCTCAACCCTCAATCCTCAATCTTCAATCCTCGATACTCAATCTTCAATCCTCAATCCTCAGTCCTCAAACCTCAATTCTGAATCCTCAATCCTGAATACTCAATCTTCGGCCCTCAGTCCTCAACAATCAATTGTCAATACTCAACCCTCAATAGAATATCCTCAATTCACAGTTTTCAATAATCAATCCCCATTCTTCAATCTTCAAACCTCAATCCACAAACAACAATTCCCATCACTCAACCCTCAACACTCAGTACTCAATCTTCAATCCTCAATCCTCAATCCTCAATCTTCAATCCTCAATACTCAATCTTCAATCCTCAATCCTCAATTCTCAATCCTCAATACTCAATCCTCAATCGTCAATCCTCAATCCCCAATTCTCAATCTTCAATCCTCAAACCTCAATCCTCAATCCCCAATCCTCAATCTTCAATCCTCAATACTCAATCGTCAATCCTCAATCCTCAATCCTCAATCCTCAATCCTCAATGTTCAATCCGCGATACCCAATCCTCAACGTTCAATCCTCAATCCTCAATCCTCAATCCTCAATCCTCAATCATCAATCCTCAATCCTCAATGTTCAATCCTCAACACCCAATCCTCAATCTTCAATCCTCAATCCTCAATCCTCAATCCTCAATACTCAATCCTCAATCCTCTGTCCTCAAACCTCAATCCCGTATCATCAATACTGAATCTTCAAACCTCAATCCCGTATCATCAATACTGAATCCTCAATCTTCAGCCCTCAGTCCTCAACAATCAGTTGTCAAACCTCAATCCTCAATAGAATGTCATCAATTCACAGTTTTCAATACTCAACACTCAATCTGCAATCTTCAAATCTCTATCCACAAACGTCAATTCTCATCACTCAACACTCAACACTCAGTCCCCAATCCTCAATATTCAATCCTCAATCCTCAATCCTCAATCCACAATCCTCAACATTCGATCCTCAATCCTCAATCCTCAATCCTCAGTCCTCATTCTTCAATCCTTAATCTTCAATCATCAATACTCAATCTTCAATCCTCAATCCTCAATCTTCAATCCACAATCCTCAATTCTCACTCCTCAATACTCAATCCTCAATCGTCAATCCTCAATCCGCAATCCTCAATCTTCAATCCTCAATCCTCAATCCTCACTCCTCAATCCTCAATCTTCAATCCTCAACACTCAATCTTCAATCCTCAGTCCTCAATCCTCAATCCTCAATGCTCAATCCTCAATCCTCAGTCCTCAATCCTCAACCCTCAATCTTCAATTCTCAATACTCAATCTGCAATCCTCAATCCTCAATCCTCAATCCTCAATCCTCAATCTTCAATCCTCAACCGTCGGTCCTCGTCCTCAATTCTCAACCCTCAATCCTCAATCCTCAATCTTCAATCATCAATACTCAATCCTCAACCGTCGGTCCACGTCCTCAATCCTCAATCCTCATACCTCAATCCTCAACCGTCAGTCCTCGTACTCAATCCTCAACTATGAATCCTCAATCCTCAATATTCAATCATCAATACTCAATCTTCAATCCTCAATACTCAATCCTCAATCCTCAATCCTCAATCCTCAATCCTCAGTCCCCAAACCTCAATCCAGAATCTTCAATCCTGAATCCGCAACCTTCAGACCTCAGTCCTCAACAATCAGTTGTCAATTCTCAATTCTCAATACAATATCATCAATTCACAGTTTTCAATACTCAATACTCAATCTGCAATCTTCAAATCTCTATCCCGAAACGTCAATTCTCATCACTGAACCCTCAACACTCAGTCCCCAATCCTCAATCTTCAATCCTCAATCCTCAATCCTCAATCCTCAATCCTCAATCTTCAATCCTCAATACCCAATCTTCAATCCTCAATCCCCAATCCTCAATCATCAATCCTCATTCTTCAATCCTCAATACCCAATCCTCAATTCTCAATCCTCAATCCTCAGTCCTTAGTCCTCAAACCTCAATCCTCAACCCTCAGCCCTCATCCTCAATCCTCAATCATCAATCCTAAATCTTCGATATTCAATCCTCAATACTCAATCTTCAATCCTCAATCCTCGGTCCTCAAACCTCTATTCTGAACCCTCCTTCCTGAATCATCAATCTTCAGCACTCAGTCCTCAACAATCAGTTGTCAATCCTCAATCCTCAATAGAATATCCTCCATTCACAGTTTTCAATCCTCAATCCTCAATCCTCAATCCTCAATCTTCAATCCTCAGCTCCAAATATTCAATCTTCAATCCTCAGTCTTCAATCCTCAATCTTCAATCCTCAGTACACGATCTTCAATCCTCAATACTCAATCCTCAATCCTCAGTCCTCAAACCCCAATCCCGAATCCTCAATCCTTAATCCTCAACCTTCAGCCCTCAGTCCTCAACAATCAGTTGTCAATCCTCAATCCTCAATAGAATATCATCAATTCACAGCTTTCAATACACAATACTCGATCTGCAATCTTCAAATCTCTATCCACAAACATCAATTCTCATCACTCAAACCTCAACACTCAGTCCCCAATCCTCAATCTTCAATCCTCAAACCTCAATCCTCAATCCTCAGTCCTCAATCTTCAATTCTCAATACTCAATCTTCAATCCTCAGTCCTCAATACTCAATCCTCAATCCTCAATCCTCAATCCTCAATCCTCATTCTTCAATCCTCAATACCCAATCCTCATTACTCAATCTTCAATCCTCAACCGTCAGTCCTCGTCCTCAAACCTCAACCCTCAATCCTCAATCCTCAATCTTCAATCATCAATGCTCAATCCTCAATCTTCAACCCTCAACCATCAATCCTCAATCCGTAACAATCAATCCTCAATTCTCAATACTCAATAGAATATCCTGAATTCTCATGGTTCAATACTCAATCCACAATATTCAATAATCAAATCTCAATCCACAAACATCAATTCTCATCACTCAACCCTCAACACTCAGTCCTCAATATCCGATCCTCAATCCCCTATCCTCAATCTTCAATCCTCAATACTCAATCTTCAATCCTCAATTCTCAATCCTCAATCCTCAATCCTCATTCTTCAATCCTCAATACCCAATCCTCAATCTTCAATCCTCAATCCTCAATCCACAATTCTCAATCCTCAATCCTCAATCCTCAGACCTGAAACATCAATACACAACCCTCAGTCGTTGTCCTCAATCCACAACCCTCAATCCTCAATCCTCAATCTTCAATCATCAATATTCAATCTTCAATCCTCAATCCTCAATCCTCAATCCTCAATCCTCAACCCTCAATGTTCAATCCGCAATACCCAATCCACAATCTTCAATCCTCAATCCCCAATCCTCAATCCTCAATCCTCAATCCTCAATCCTCAATCCTCAATACCAAATCCTCAATCTTCAATCCTCAATCCTCAATCCTCAATTCTCGATCCTCAATCCTCGATCCTCAGACCTCAAGCATTAATACTCAATCCTCACTCGTCGTCCTCAATCCACAACCCTCAATCCTCAATCCTCAATCTTCAATCATCAATATACAATCTTCAGTCCTCAATCCTCAATACTCAATCCTCAATCCTCAATCCTCAATGTTCAATCCGGGATACCCAATCCTCAATGTTCAATCCTCAATCCTCAATCTTCAATCCTCAATCCTCAATCCTCAATCCTCAATCCTCAACCCTCAATCCTCAGTCCCCAAACCTCAATCCTCAATCTTCAATCCTCAAAACTCAATCTTCAATCCTCGATCCTCAAAACTCAATCCTCAATCCTCAATCCTCAATCGTCAGTCTTCAATCCTCAATAGTCAATCTTCAATCCTCAATCCTCAATCCTCAATCCTCAATCCTCATTCCTCAATCCTCAATACCCAATCCTCAATCTTCAGTCCTCAATCCTCAATCTTCAATCATCAATATTCAATCTTCAATCCTCAATCCTCAATCCTCAATCCTCAATCCTCAATCCTCAATGTTCAATCCGCAATACCCAATCCACAATCTTCAATCCTCAATCCCCAATCCTCAATCCTCAATCCTCAGTCCTCAGTCCTCAATCCTCATTCTTCAGTCCTCAATACCAAATCCTCAATCTTCAATCCTCAATCCTCAATCCTCAATTCTCGATCCTCAATCCTCGATCCTCAGACCTCAAACATTAATACTCAACCCTCACTCCTCGTCCTCAATCCACAACCCTCAATCCTCAATCCTCAATCTTCAATCATCAATATACAATCTTCAGTCCTCAATCCTCGATACTCAATCCTCAATCCTCAATCCTCAATGTTCAATCCGCGATACCCAATCCTCAATGTTCAATCCTCAATCCTCAATCCTCAATCGTCAATCCTCAATCCTCAATCCTCAATCCTCAATCCTCAATCCTCAGTCCCCAAACCTCAATCCTCAATCTTCAATCCTCAAAATTCAATCTGCAATCCTCGATCCTCAATACTCAATCCTCAATCCTCAATCCTCAATCGTCAGTCTTCAATCCTCAATACTCAATCTTCAATCCTCAATCCTCAATCCTCAATCCTCAACCCTCATTCCTCAATCCTCAATACCCAATCCTAAATCTTCAATCCTCAATCCTCAATCCTCAATTCTCAATCCTCAATCCTCAATCTTCAATCATCAATATTCAATCTTCAATCCTCAATCCTCAATCCTCAATCCTCAATCCTCAACCCTCACTGTTCAATCCGCAATACACAATCCTCAATCCTCAATCCTCAATCCTCAATCCTCAATCCTCAATCCTCAATCCTCAATCCTCAATCCTCAATCCTCAGTCCTCAATACTCAATCTTCAATCCTCGGTCCTCAATCCTCAATCCTCAATCCTCAATCCTCGATCCTCAATCTTCAATCCTCAGTCCCAAATCCTCAATCTTCAATCCTCAATCCTCAGCCCTCAATCTTCAATCCTCATTACTCAATCTTCAATCCTCAATTCTCAATCCTCTATCCTCAATCCTCATACTTCAATCCTCAATACCCAATCCTCAATCTTCAATCCTCAATCCTCAATCCACAATTCTCAATCCTCAATCCTCAATCCTCAGACCTGAAACATCAATACACAACCCTCAGTCGTTGTCCTCAATCCACAACCCTCAATCCTCAATCCTCAATCTTCAATCATCAATATTCAATCTTCAATCCTCAATCCTCAATCCTCAATCCTCAATCCTCAACCCTCAATGTTCAATCCGCAATACCCAATCCACAATCTTCAATCCTCAATCCCCAATCCTCAATCCTCAATCCTCAATCCTCAATCCTCAATCCTCAATACCAAATCCTCAATCTTCAATCCTCAATGTTCAATCCGGGATACCCAATCCTCAATGTTCAATCTTCAATCCTCATTCTTCAATCCTCAATCTTCAATCCTCAATCCTCAATCCTCACTCCTCATTCCTCAATCTTCAATCCTCAATACTCAATCTGCAATTCTCAATCCTCAATCCTCAATCCTCAATCCTCATCCTTCAATCCTCAATACCCAATCCTCAATACCCAATCCTCAATCTTCAATCCTCAATCCACAATCCTCAATCCTCAATCCTCAATACCAAATCCTCAATCTTCAATCCTCAATCCTCAATCCTCAATTCTCGATCCTCAATCCTCGATCCTCAGACCTCAAGCATTAATACTCAACCCTCACTCGTCGTCCTCAATCCACAACCCTCAATCCTCAATCCTCAATCTTCAATCATCAATATACAGTCTTCAGTCCTCAATCCTCAATACTCAATCCTCAATCCTCAATCCTCAATGTTCAATCCGGGATACCCAATCCTCAATGTTCAATCTTCAATCCTCAATCTTCAATCCTCAATCCTCAATCCTCAATCCTCAATCCTCAACCCTCAATCCTCAGTCCCCAAACCTCAATCCTCAATCTTGAATCCTCAAAACTCAATCTTCAATCCTCGATCCTCAAAACTCAATCCTCAATCCTCAATCGTCAGTCTTCAATCCTCAATACTCAATCTTCAATCCTCAATCCTCAATCCTCAATCCTCAATCCTCATTCCTCAATCCTCAATACCCAATCCTCAATCTTCAGTCCTCAATCCTCAATCTTCAATCATCAATATTCAATCTTCAATCCTCAATCCTCAATCCTCAATCCTCAATCCTCAATCCTCAATGTTCAATCCGCAACACCCAATCCACAATCTTCAATCCTCAATCCCCAATCCTCAATCCTCAATCCTCAGTCCTCAGTCCTCAATCCTCATTCTTCAGTCCTCAATACCAAATCCTCAATCTTCAATCCTCAATCCTCAATCCTCAATTCTCGATCCTCAATCCTCGATCCTCAGACCTCAAACATTAATACTCAACCCTCACCCCTCGTCCTCAATCCACAACCCTCAATCCTCAATCCTCAATCTTCAATCTTCAATATACAATCTTCAGTCCTCAATCCTCGATACTCAATCCTCAAT
Source organism: Calliopsis andreniformis (assembly GCF_051401765.1). Lineage (NCBI taxonomy): Eukaryota > Metazoa > Arthropoda > Insecta > Hymenoptera > Andrenidae > Calliopsis > Calliopsis andreniformis. Next base: position 4,962,143 of record NW_027480452.1, read on the forward strand.
CCTCAATCCTCAATGTTCAATCCGCGATACCCAATCCTCAATGTTCAATCCTCAATCCTCAATCCTCAATCGTCAATCCTCAATCCTCAATCCTCAATCCTCAATCCTCAATCCTCAGTCCCCAAACCTCAATCCTCAATCTTCAATACTCAAAATTCAATCTGCAATCCTCGATCCTCAATACTCAATCCTCAATCCTCAATCCTCAATCGTCAGTCTTCAATCCTCAATACTCAATCTTCAATCCTCAATCCTCAATCCTCAATCCTCAACCCTCATTCCTCAATCCTCAATACCCAATCCTAAATCTTCAATCCTCAATCCTCAATCCTCAATTCTCAATCCTCAATCCTCAGTCCTCAGTCCTCAAACCTCAATCCTCAACCTTCAGACCACATCCTCAATCCTCAATCCTCAACCCTCAATCCTCAATCTTCAATCCTCGATACTCAATCTTCAATCCTCAATCCTCAGTCCTCAAACCTCAATTCAGAATCCTCAATCCTGAATACTCAATCTTCGGCCCTCAGTCCTCAACAATCAATTGTCAATACTCAACCCTCAATAGAATATCCTCAATTCACAGTTTTCAATAATCAATCCCCATTCTTCAATCTTCAAACCTCAATCCACAAACAACAATTCCCATCACTCAACCCTCAACACTCAGTACTCAATCTTCAATCCTCAATCCTCAATCCTCAATCTTCAATCCTCAATACTCAATCTTCAATCCTCAATCATCAATCCTAAATCTTCGATATTCAATCCTCAATACTCAATCTTCAATCCTCAATCCTCGGTCCTCAAACCTCTATTCTGAACCCTCCTTCCTGAATCATCAATCTTCAGCACTCAGTCCTCAACAATCAGTTGTCAATCCTCAATCCTCAATAGAATATCCTCCATTCACAGTTTTCAATCCTCAATCCTCAATCCTCAATCCTCAATCTTCAATCCTCAGCTCCAAATATTCAATCTTCAATCCTCAGTCTTCAATCCTCAATCTTCAATCCTCAGTACTCGATCTTCAATCCTCAATACTCAATCCTCAATCCTCAGTCCTCAAACCCCAATCCCGAATCCTCAATCCTTAATCCTCAACCTTCAGCCCTCAGTCCTCAACAATCAGTTGTCAATCCTCAATCCTCAATAGAATATCATCAATTCACAGCTTTCAATACACAATACTCGATCTGCAATCTTCAAATCTCTATCCACAAACATCAATTCTCATCACTCAAACCTCAACACTCAGTCCCCAATCCTCAATCTTCAATCGTCAAACCTCAATCCTCAATCCTCAGTCCTCAATCTTCAATTCTCAATACTCAATCTTCAATCCTCAGTCCTCAATCCTCAATCCTCAATCCTCAATCCTCAATCCTCAATCCTCATTCTTCAATCCTCAATACCCAATCCTCAATACTCAATCTTCAATCCTCAACCGTCAGTCCTCGTCCTCAAACCTCAACCCTCAATCCTCAATCCTCAATCTTCAATCATCAATGCTGAATCCTCAATCTTCAACCCTCAACCATCAATCCTCAATAGGTAACAATCAATCCTCAATTCTCAATACTCAATAGAATATCCTGAATTCTCATGGTTCAATACTCAATCCACAATATTCAATAATCAAATCTCAATCCACAAACATCAATTCTCATCACTCAACCCTCAACACTCAGTCCTCAATATCCGATCCTCAATCCCCTATCCTCAATCTTCAATCCTCAATACTCAATCTTCAATCCTCAGTCCTCAATTCTCAATCCTCAATCCTCAATCCTCAATCCTCAATCCTCATTCCTCAAACCTCAATCGTCAACCCACAGTTCTCATCCTCATTTCTCAATTCTCAATCCTCAATCCTCAGTCCACAATCCTCAATCCTCAATCTCCAATGCTCAATACTCAACCTTCAATCCACAATCCTCAATTCTCAATCCTCAATCCTCAATCCTCAATCCTCAATCCTCAATCCTCAATCCTCAATCCTCAATCGTCAGTCTTCAATCCTCAATACTCAATCTTCAATCCTCAATCCTCAATCCTCAATCCTCAATCGTCAGTCTTCAATCCTCAATACTCAATCTTCAATCCTCAATCCTCAGTCCTCAATCCTCAATCCTCATTCTTGAATCCTCAATACCCAAACCTCAATCCTCAATCTTTAATCCTCAATCCTCATCCCTCATCCACAATCCTCAATCCTCAATCTTCACTCCTCAATCCTCAGTCCTCAATACTCAATCTTCAATCCTCGATCCTCAATCCTCAATCCTCAATCCTCAATCCTCAATCCTCAATCCTCAATCCTCAATCCTCAGTCCTCAATACTCAATCTTCAATCCTCGGTCCTCAATCCTCAATCCTCAATCCTCAATCCTCGATCCTCAATCTTCAATCCTCAGTCCCAAATCCTCAATCTTCAATCCTCAATCCTCAGCCCTCAATCTTCAATCCTCATTACTCAATCTTCAATCCTCAATTCTCAATCCTCTATCCTCAATCCTCATACTTCAATCCTCAATACCCAATCCTCAATCTTCAATCCTCAATCCTCAATCCACAATTCTCAATCCTCAATCCTCAATCCTCAGACCTGAAACATCAATACACAACCCTCAGTCGTTGTCCTCAATCCACAACCCTCAATCCTCAATCCTCAATCTTCAATCATCAATATTCAATCTTCAATCCTCAATCCTCAATCCTCAATCCTCAATCCTCAACCCTCAATGTTCAATCCGCAATACCCAATCCACAATCTTCAATCCTCAATCCCCAATCCTCAATCCTCAATCCTCAATCCTCAATCCTCAATCCTCAATACCAAATCCTCAATCTTCAATCCTCAATGTTCAATCCGGGATACCCAATCCTCAATGTTCAATCTTCAATCCTCATTCTTCAATCCTCAATCTTCAATCCTCAATCCTCAATCCTCACTCCTCATTCCTCAATCTTCAATCCTCAATACTCAATCTGCAATTCTCAATCCTCAATCCTCAATCCTCAATCCTCATCCTTCAATCCTCAATACCCAATCCTCAATACCCAATCCTCAATCTTCAATCCTCAATCCACAATCCTCAATCCTCAATCCTCAATACCAAATCCTCAATCTTCAATCCTCAATCCTCAATCCTCAATTCTCGATCCTCAATCCTCGATCCTCAGACCTCAAGCATTAATACTCAACCCTCACTCGTCGTCCTCAATCCACAACCCTCAATCCTCAATCCTCAATCTTCAATCATCAATATACAGTCTTCAGTCCTCAATCCTCAATACTCAATCCTCAATCCTCAATCCTCAATGTTCAATCCGGGATACCCAATCCTCAATGTTCAATCTTCAATCCTCAATCTTCAATCCTCAATCCTCAATCCTCAATCCTCAATCCTCAACCCTCAATCCTCAGTCCCCAAACCTCAATCCTCAATCTTCAATCCTCAAAACTCAATCTTCAATCCTCGATCCTCAAAACTCAATCCTCAATCCTCAATCGTCAGTCTTCAATCCTCAATACTCAATCTTCAATCCTCAATCCTCAATCCTCAATCCTCAATCCTCATTCCTCAATCCTCAATACCCAATCCTCAATCTTCAGTCCTCAATCCTCAATCTTCAATCATCAATATTCAATCTTCAATCCTCAATCCTCAATCCTCAATCCTCAATCCTCAATCCTCAATGTTCAATCCGCAACACCCAATCCACAATCTTCAATCCTCAATCCCCAATCCTCAATCCTCAATCCTCAGTCCTCAGTCCTCAATCCTCATTCTTCAGTCCTCAATACCAAATCCTCAATCTTCAATCCTCAATCCTCAATCCTCAATTCTCGATCCTCAATCCTCGATCCTCAGACCTCAAACATTAATACTCAACCCTCACCCCTCGTCCTCAATCCACAACCCTCAATCCTCAATCCTCAATCTTCAATCTTCAATATACAATCTTCAGTCCTCAATCCTCGATACTCAATCCTCAATCCTCAATCCTCAATGTTCAATCCGCGATACCCAATCCTCAATGTTCAATCCTCAATCCTCAATCCTCAATCGTCAATCCTCAATCCTCAATCCTCAATCCTCAATCCTCAATCCTCAGTCCCCAAACCTCAATCCTCAATCTTCAATACTCAAAATTCAATCTGCAATCCTCGATCCTCAATACTCAATCCTCAATCCTCAATCCTCAATCGTCAGTCTTCAATCCTCAATACTCAATCTTCAATCCTCAATCCTCAATCCTCAATCCTCAACCCTCATTCCTCAATCCTCAATACCCAATCCTAAATCTTCAATCCTCAATCCTCAATCCTCAATTCTCAATCCTCAATCCTCAGTCCTCAGTCCTCAAACCTCAATCCTCAACCTTCAGACCACATCCTCAATCCTCAATCCTCAACCCTCAATCCTCAATCTTCAATCCTCGATACTCAATCTTCAATCCTCAATCCTCAGTCCTCAAACCTCAATTCAGAATCCTCAATCCTGAATACTCAATCTTCGGCCCTCAGTCCTCAACAATCAATTGTCAATACTCAACCCTCAATAGAATATCCTCAATTCACAGTTTTCAATAATCAATCCCCATTCTTCAATCTTCAAACCTCAATCCACAAACAACAATTCCCATCACTCAACCCTCAACACTCAGTACTCAATCTTCAATCCTCAATCCTCAATCCTCAATCTTCAATCCTCAATACTCAATCTTCAATCCTCAATCATCAATCCTAAATCTTCGATATTCAATCCTCAATACTCAATCTTCAATCCTCAATCCTCGGTCCTCAAACCTCTATTCTGAACCCTCCTTCCTGAATCATCAATCTTCAGCACTCAGTCCTCAACAATCAGTTGTCAATCCTCAATCCTCAATAGAATATCCTCCATTCACAGTTTTCAATCCTCAATCCTCAATCCTCAATCCTCAATCTTCAATCCTCAGCTCCAAATATTCAATCTTCAATCCTCAGTCTTCAATCCTCAATCTTCAATCCTCAGTACTCGATCTTCAATCCTCAATACTCAATCCTCAATCCTCAGTCCTCAAACCCCAATCCCGAATCCTCAATCCTTAATCCTCAACCTTCAGCCCTCAGTCCTCAACAATCAGTTGTCAATCCTCAATCCTCAATAGAATATCATCAATTCACAGCTTTCAATACACAATACTCGATCTGCAATCTTCAAATCTCTATCCACAAACATCAATTCTCATCACTCAAACCTCAACACTCAGTCCCCAATCCTCAATCTTCAATCGTCAAACCTCAATCCTCAATCCTCAGTCCTCAATCTTCAATTCTCAATACTCAATCTTCAATCCTCAGTCCTCAATCCTCAATCCTCAATCCTCAATCCTCAATCCTCAATCCTCATTCTTCAATCCTCAATACCCAATCCTCAATACTCAATCTTCAATCCTCAACCGTCAGTCCTCGTCCTCAAACCTCAACCCTCAATCCTCAATCCTCAATCTTCAATCATCAATGCTGAATCCTCAATCTTCAACCCTCAACCATCAATCCTCAATAGGTAACAATCAATCCTCAATTCTCAATACTCAATAGAATATCCTGAATTCTCATGGTTCAATACTCAATCCACAATATTCAATAATCAAATCTCAATCCACAAACATCAATTCTCATCACTCAACCCTCAACACTCAGTCCTCAATATCCGATCCTCAATCCCCTATCCTCAATCTTCAATCCTCAATACTCAATCTTCAATCCTCAGTCCTCAATTCTCAATCCTCAATCCTCAATCCTCAATCCTCAATCCTCATTCCTCAAACCTCAATCGTCAACCCACAGTTCTCATCCTCATTTCTCAATTCTCAATCCTCAATCCTCAGTCCACAATCCTCAATCCTCAATCTCCAATGCTCAATACTCAACCTTCAATCCACAATCCTCAATTCTCAATCCTCAATCCTCAATCCTCAATCCTCAATCCTCAATCCTCAATCCTCAATCCTCAATCGTCAGTCTTCAATCCTCAATACTCAATCTTCAATCCTCAATCCTCAATCCTCAATCCTCAATCGTCAGTCTTCAATCCTCAATACTCAATCTTCAATCCTCAATCCTCAGTCCTCAATCCTCAATCCTCATTCTTGAATCCTCAATACCCAAACCTCAATCCTCAATCTTTAATCCTCAATCCTCATCCCTCATCCACAATCCTCAATCCTCAATCTTCACTCCTCAATCCTCAGTCCTCAATACTCAATCTTCAATCCTCGATCCTCAATCCTCAATCCTCAATCCTCAGTCCTCAATACTCAATCTTCAATCCTCGATCCTCAATCCTCAATCCTCAATCCTCAATCCTCGATCCTCAATCTTCAATCCTCAGTCCCAAATCCTCAATCTTCAATCCTCAATCCTCAGCCCTCAATCTTCAGTCCTCATTACTCAATCTTCAATCCTCAATTCTCAATCCTCTATCCTCAATCCTCATTCTTCAATCCTCAATACCCAATCCTCAATCTTCAATCCTCAATCCTCAATCCACAATTCTCAATCCTCAATCCTCAATCCTCAGACCTGAAACATCAATACACAACCCTCAGTCGTTGTCCTCAATCCACAACCCTCAATCCTCAATCCTCAATCTTCAATCATCAATATTCAATCTTCAATCCTCAATCCTCAATCCTCAATCCTCAATCCTCAACCCTCAATGTTCAATCCGCAATACCCAATCCACAATCTTCAATCCTCAATCCCCAATCCTCAATCCTCAATCCTCAATCCTCAATCCTCAATCCTCAATACCAAATCCTCAATCTTCAATCCTCAATCCTCAATCCTCAATTCTCGATCCTCAATCCTCGATCCTCAGACCTCAAGCATTAATACTCAATCCTCACTCGTCGTCCTCAATCCACAACCCTCAATCCTCAATCCTCAATCTTCAATCATCAATATACAATCTTCAGTCCTCAATCCTCAATACTCAATCCTCAATCCTCAATCCTCAATGTTCAATCCGGGATACCCAATCCTCAATGTTCAATCCTCAATCCTCAATCTTCAATCCTCAATCCTCAATCCTCAATCCTCAATCCTCAACCCTCAATCCTCAGTCCCCAAACCTCAATCCTCAATCTTCAATCCTCAAAACTCAATCTTCAATCCTCGATCCTCAAAACTCAATCCTCAATCCTCAATCCTCAATCGTCAGTCTTCAATCCTCAATAGTCAATCTTCAATCCTCAATCCTCAATCCTCAATCCTCAATCCTCATTCCTCAATCCTCAATACCCAATCCTCAATCTTCAGTCCTCAATCCTCAATCTTCAATCATCAATATTCAATCTTCAATCCTCAATCCTCAATCCTCAATCCTCAATCCTCAATCCTCAATGTTCAATCCGCAATACCCAATCCACAATCTTCAATCCTCAATCCCCAATCCTCAATCCTCAATCCTCAGTCCTCAGTCCTCAATCCTCATTCTTCAGTCCTCAATACCAAATCCTCAATCTTCAATCCTCAATCCTCAATCCTCAATTCTCGATCCTCAATCCTCGATCCTCAGACCTCAAACATTAATACTCAACCCTCACTCCTCGTCCTCAATCCACAACCCTCAATCCTCAATCCTCAATCTTCAATCATCAATATACAATCTTCAGTCCTCAATCCTCGATACTCAATCCTCAATCCTCAATCCTCAATGTTCAATCCGCGATACCCAATCCTCAATGTTCAATCCTCAATCCTCAATCCTCAATCGTCAATCCTCAATCCTCAATCCTCAATCCTCAATCCTCAATCCTCAGTCCCCAAACCTCAATCCTCAATCTTCAATCCTCAAAATTCAATCTGCAATCCTCGATCCTCAATACTCAATCCTCAATCCTCAATCCTCAATCGTCAGTCTTCAATCCTCAATACTCAATCTTCAATCCTCAATCCTCAATCCTCAATCCTCAACCCTCATTCCTCAATCCTCAATACCCAATCCTAAATCTTCAATCCTCAATCCTCAATCCTCAATTCTCAATCCTCAATCCTCAGTCCTCAGTCCTCAAACCTCAATCCTCAACCCTCAGACCACATCCTCAATCCTCAATCCTCAACCCTCAATCCTCAATCTTCAATCCTCGATACTCAATCTTCAATCCTCAATCCTCAGTCCTCAAACCTCAATTCTGAATCCTCAATCCTGAACACTCAATCTTCGGCCCTCAGTCCTCAACAATCAATTGTCAATACTCAACCCTCAATAGAATATCCTCAATTCACAGTTTTCAATAATCAATCCCCATTCTTCAATCTTCAAACCTCAATCCACAAACAACAATTCCCATCACTCAACCCTCAACACTCAGTACTCAATCTTCAATCCTCAATCCTCAATCCTCAATCTTCAATCGTCAATACTCAATCTTCAATCCTCAATCCTCAATTCTCAATCCTCAATACTCAATCCTCAATCGTCAATCCTCAATCCCCAATTCTCAATCTTCAATCCTCAAACCTCAATCCTCAATCCCCAATCCTCAATCTTCAATCCTCAATACTCAATCGTCAATCCTCAATCCTCGATCCTCAATCCTCAATCCTCAATGTTCAATCCGCGATACCCAATCCTCAACGTTCAATCCTCAATCCTCAATCCTCAATCCTCAATCCTCAATCATCAATCCTCAATCCTCAATGTTCAATCCTCAACACCCAATCCTCAATCTTCAATCCTCAATCCTCAATCCTCAATCCTCAATCCTCAATACTCAATTCTCAATCCTCAATCATCAATCCTCAATCCCCAATCCTCAGTCTTCAATCCTCAATCCTTAATCCTCAATCCTCAATCCTCAATCCTCAATACTCAATCCTCAATCGTCAATCCTCAATCCTCAATCCTCAATCCTCAATCCTCAATCTTCAATCTTCAATCTTCAAATCTCAATCCACAATCATCAATTCTCATCACTCAAACCTCAACACTCAGTCCCCAATCCTCAATCATCAATCCTCAATCCTCAAACCTCAATCCACAGTCCTCAATCTTCAATCCTCAATACTCAATCTTCAATCCGCAATCCTCAATCCTCAATTCTAAATCCTCAATCCTCAATCCTCAGACCTCAAACATCAATATTCAACCCTCAGTCCTCGTCCTCAATCCACAACCCTCAATCCACAATCCTCGATCTTCAATCATCAATATTCAATCTTCAATCCTCAATCCTCAATCCTCAATCCTCAATCCTCAATCCTCAACCTTCAATCCTCAATCCACAATACTCAATCCTCAATCCTCAATCTTCAACCCTCAACACTCAATCTTCAATCCTCAATCCTCAATCTTCAATGCTCAATACTCAATCTTCAATCCTCAATACTCAATCCTCAATCCTCATTCTTCAATCCTCAATACCCAATCCTCAATCTTCAATCCTCAATCCTCAATCCTCAATTCTCAATCCTCAATCCTCAGTCCTTAGTCCTCAAACCTCAATCCTCAGCCCTCAGCCCTCATCCTCAATCATCAATCATCAATCCTCAATCTTCAATCTTCAATCCTCAATACTCAATCTTCACTCCTCAATCCTCAGTCCTCAAACCTCTATTCTGAATCCTCAATCCTGAATCCTCAATCTTCAGCACTCAGTCCTCAACAATCAGTTGTCAATCCTCAATCCTCAATAGAATATCCTCAATTCACAGTTTTCAATACTGAATACTCAATCTGCAACCTTCCGACCTCTATCCACAAGCATCAATTCTCATCACTCAACCCTCATAACTCAGTCCCCAATGTTCAATCGTCAATCCTCAATTCTCAATATTCGATCCTCAATACTGTATCTTCAAACCTCAATCCTCAATCCTCAATCCTCAATCCTCAATCCTCAATCCTCAATCCTCAACCTTCAATCCTCAATCCTCAATCCTCAATCCTCAATCCTCAATCTTCAATCCTCAACACTCAATCTTCAACTCCTCAATCCTCAATCTTCAATACTCAATACTCAATCTTCAATCCTCAATCCTCAATACTCAATCCTCAATCCTCATTCTTCAATCCTCAATACCCAATCCTCAATCTTCAATCCTCAATCTTCAATTCGCTAACCTCAATCCTCAATCCTCAGACCTCAAGCATCAATACTCAACCGTCAGTCCTCGTCCTCAACCCACAACACTCAATCCACAATCCTCAATCTTCATTCATCAATATTCAACTTTCAATCCTCAATCCTCAATCCTCAACCCTCAATCCTCAATCCTCAACGTTCAATCCTCAATACCCAATCCTCAATCTTCAATCCTCAATCCTCAGTCGTCAATCCTCAATCCTCAATCCTCAATCCTCAATACTCAATCTGCAATCCTCAACCCTCAATCCTCAATCGTCAATCCTCAATCCTCATTCTTCAATCCTCAATACCCAATCCTCAATACCCAATCCTCAATCATCAATCCTCAACCCTCAATCCTCAATTCTCAATCCTCAATCCTTAATCCACAGACCTCAATCCTCAATCATCAATCCTCAATACTCAATCTTCAATCCTCAATCCCCAATCCTCAATCCTCAATGCTCATTCTTCAATCCTCAACACCCAATCCTCAATCTTCAATCCTCAATCCTCAATCCTCATTTCTCAATCCTCCATCCTCAATCCTCGATCTTCAATCATCAATATTCAATCTTCAATCCTCAATCATCAATCCTCAATCCTCAATCCTCAATCCTCAATCATCAATCCTCAACCTTCGATCCTCAATCCTCAATCATTCAATCCTCAATCCGCAATCCTCAATCCTCAATCCTCAATCCTCAACCTTCAATCCTCAATCCTCAATCCTCAATCCTCAATCCTCAATCCTCAATCCTCAATCTTCAATCCTCAACACTCAATATTCAATCCTCAATTCTCAATCTTCAATACTCAATACTCAATCTTCAATCCTCAACCCTCAATACTCAATCCTCAATCCTCATTCTTCAATCCTCAATACCCAATCCCCAATCTTCAATCCTCAATCCTCAATTCGCTAACCTCAATCCTCAATCCTGATACCGCAAGCATCAATACTCAACCCTCAGTCCTCGTTCTCAACCCACAAACCTCAATCCACAATCCTCAATCTTCATTCATCAATATTCAACTTTCAATCCTCAATCCTCAATCCCCAATCCTCAATCCTCAATCCTCAATCCTCAACGTTCAATCCTCAATACCCAATCCTCAATCTTCAATCTTCAATCCTCAGTCCTCAATCCTCAATCCTCAATCCTCAATCCTCTGTCCTCAAACCTCAATCCTGAATCCTCAACCATGAATCCTCAATCTTCAGCCCTCAGTCCTCAACAATCAGTTGTCAATCCTCAATCCTCAATAGAATATCATCAATTCACAGTTTTCAATACTCAATACTCAATCTGCAATCTTCAAATCTCTATCCGCAAACATCAATCCTCATCACTCAACCCTCAACACTCAGTCCCCAATCCTCAATATTCAATCCTCAACCTTCAATCCTCAATACTCAATCTTCAATCCTCAATCCTCAAACCTCAAGCCTCAATCCTCAATCCTCAATCCTTAATCTCAATCCTCAATCCTCCATCCCCAATCGTCAATCTTCAATCCTCAATACTCAATCTTCAATCCTCAATCCTCAATCCTCAATCCTCAATCTTCATTCTTCAATCCTCAATACCCAATCCTCAATATTCAAACCTCAATCCTCGATCCTCAATCCTCAATCCTCAATCCTCAATCCTCAACACTCAATCTTCAATCCTCAATCCTCAATCCTCAATCCTCAATGCTCAATCCTCAATCCTCAATCCTCAATCCTCAATCCTCAATCCTCAATCCTCAATCCTCAATCCTCAATCGTCAGTCTTCAATCCTCAATACTCAATCTTCAATCCTCAATCCTCAATCCTCAATCCTCAATCCTCATTCCTCAATCCTCAATACCCAATCCTAAATCTTCAGTCCTCAATCCTCAATCCTCAATTCTCAATCCTCAATCCTCAGTCCTCAGTCCTCAAACCTCAATCCTCAACCCTCAGCCCTCATCCTCAATCCTCAATCCTCAACCCTCAATCCTCAATCTTCAATCCTCGATACTCAATCTTCAATCCTCAATCCTCAGTCCACAAACCTCAATTCTGAATCCTCAATCCTGAATCCTCAATCTTCGGCCCTCAGTCCTCAACAATCAGTTGTCAATCCTCAATCCTCAATAGAATATCCTCAATTCACAGTTTTCAATACACAATACTCAATCTGCAATCTTCAAACCTCTATCCACAAACATCAATTCTCATCACTCAACCCTCAACGCTCAGTCCTCAATGTTAAATCCTCAATCGTCAATCCTCAAACCTCAATCGTCAACCTTCAATTCTCAATACTCAATTCTCAATACTCAATCTTCGATCCTCAAACCTCAACCCTCAATTCTCAATCCTCAATCTTCAATCATCAATACTCAATCTTCAATCCTCAATCCTCAATCCTCAACCCTCAATCCTCAGTCCTCAAACCTCAATCCCGAATCCTCAACCCTGAATCCTCAATCTTCAGCCCTCAGTCCTCAACAATCAGTTGTCAGTACTCAATCCTCAATAGAATATGATCAATTCACAGTTTTCAATACTCAATACTCAATCTGCAATCTTCAAATCTCTATCCACAAACATCAATTCTCATCACTCAAACCTCAACACTCAGTCCCCAATCCTCAATCTTCAATCCACATTCCTCAATCCTCAATCCTCAGTCCTCAATAATCAATCCTCAATACTCAATCTTCAATCCTCAACCCTCAATCCTCAAACGTCAATCCTCAATCCTCAATCGTCAGTCTTCTATCCTCCATACCCAATCTTCAATCCTCAATCCCCAATCCTCAATCCTCGATCCTCATTCTTCAATACTCAATACCCAATCCTCAATCCTCAAACCTCAATCGTCAACCTTCAATTCTCAATACTCAATTCTCAATACTCAATCTTCGATCCTCAAACCTCAACCCTCAATTCTCAATCCTCAACCTTCAATCATCAATACTCAATCTTCAATCCTCAATCCTCAATCCTCAACCCTCAATCCTCAGTCCTCAAACCCCAATCCCGAATCCTCAATCCTTAATCCTCAACCTTCAGCCGTCAGTCCTCGACAATCAGTTGTCAATCCTCAATCCTCAATAGAATATCATCAATTCACAGCTTTCAATACTCAATACTCGATCTGCAATCTTCAAATCTCTATCCACAAACATCAATTCACATCACTCAAACCTCAACACTCAGTCCCCAATCCTCAATTTTCAATCCTCAATCCTGAATCCTCAATCCTCAGTCCTCAATCTTCAATTCTCAATACTCAATCTTCAATCCTCAGTCCTCAATCCTCAATCCTCAATCCTTAATCCTCAATCCTCAATCCTCATTCTTCAATCCTCAATACCCAATCCTCAATACTCAATCTTCAATCCTCAACCGTCAGTCCTCGTCCTCAAACCTCAACCCTCAATCCTCAATCCTCAATCCTCAGACCTGAAACATCAATACACAACCCTCAGTCGTTGTCCTCAATCCACAACCCTCAATCCTCAATCCTCAATCTTCAATCATCAATATTCAATCTTCAATCCTCAATCCTCAATCCTCAATCCTCAATCCTCAACCCTCAATGTTCAATCCGCAATACCCAATCCACAATCTTCAATCCTCAATCCCCAATCCTCAATCCTCAATCCTCAATCCTCAATCCTCAATCCTCAATACCAAATCCTGAATCTTCAATCCTCAATCCTCAATCCTCAATTCTCGATCCTCAATCCTCGATCCTCAGACCTCAAGCATTAATACTCAACCCTCACTCGTCGTCCTCAATCCACAACCCTCAATCCTCAATCCTCAATCTTCAATCATCAATATACAATCTTCAGTCCTCAATCCTCAATACTCAGTCCTCAATCCTCAATCCTCAATGTTCAATCCGGGATACCCAATCCTCAATGTTCAATCCTCAATCCTCAATCTTCAATCCTCAATCCTCAATCCTCAATCCTCAATCCTCAACCCTCAATCCTCAGTCCCCAAACCTCAATCCCCAATCTTCAATCCTCAAAACTCAATCTTCAATCCTCGATCCTCAAAACTCAATCCTCAATCCTCAATCCTCAATCGTCAGTCTTCAATCCTCAATACTCAATCTTCAGTCCTCAATCCTCAATCCTCAATCCTCAATCATCATTCCTCAATCCTCAATACCCAATCCTCAATCTTCAGTCCTCAATCCTCAATCTTCAATCATCAATATTCAATCTTCAATCCTCAATCCTCAATCCTCAATCCTCAATCCTCAATCCTCAATGTTCAATCCGCAATACCCAATCCACAATCTTCAATCCTCAATCCCCAATCCTCAATCCTCAATCCTCAATCGCCAGTCCTCAATCCTCATTCTTCAGTCCTGAATACCAAATCCTCAATCTTCAATCCTCAATCCTCAATCCTCAATTCTCGATCCTCAATCCTCGATCCTCAGATCTCAAACATTAATACTCAACCCTCACTCCTCGTCCTCAATCCACAACCCTCAATCCTCAATCCTCAATCTTCAATCATCAATATACAATCTTCAGTCCTCAATACTCAATACTCAATACTCAATCCTCAATCCTCAATCCCCAATGTTCAATCCGCGATACCCAATCCTCAATGTTCAATCCTCAATCCTCAATCCTCAATACTCGATCCTCAATCCTCAATCCTCAATCCTCAATCCTCAATCCTCAATCCTCAGTCCCCAAACCTCAATCCTCAACCTTCAATCCTCAAAATTCAATCTGCAATCCTCGATCCTCAATACTCAATCCTCAATCCTCAATCCTCAATCCTCAATCGTCAGTCTTCAATCCTCAATACTCAATCTTCAATCCTCAATCCTCAATCTTCAATCCTCAACACTCAATCTTCAATCCTCAATCCTCATTCTTCAATACTCAATACTCAATCTTCAATTCTCAATCCTCATTCTTCAATCCTCAATACCCAATCCTCAATCTTCAATCCTCAATCCTCAATTCGCTATCCTCAATCCTCAACCCTCAGACCTCAAGCATCAATACTCAACCCTCAGTCCTCGTCCTCAACCCACAACCCTCAATCCTCAATCCTCGATCTTCAATCATCAATATTCAATCTTCAATCCTCAATCCTCAATCCTCAATCCTCAATCCTCAACCTTCAATCCTCAATCCTCAATCCTCAATCCTCAATCCTCAATCCTCAATCCTCAATCCTCAACCTTCAATCCTCAATCCTCAATCCTCAATCCTCAATCCTCAATCTTCAATCGTCAACACTCAATCTTCAATCCTCAATCCTCAATCTTCAATACTCAATACTCAATCTTCAACCCTCAATCCTCAATACTCAATCCTCAATCCTCATTCGTCAATCCTCAATACCCAATCCTCAATCATCAATCCTCAATCCCCAATTCGCTATCCTCAATCCTCAATCCTCAGACCTCAAGCATCAATACTCAACCCTCAGTCCTCGTCCTCAACCCACAACCCTCAATCCACAATCCTCAATCTTCATTCATCAATATTCAAGTTGCAATCCTAAATCCTCAATCCTCAATCCTCAATCCTCAATCCTCAACGTTCAATCCTCAATACCCAATCCTCAATCTTCAATCTTCAATCCTCAGTCCTCAATCCTCAATCCTCAATCCTCAATCCTCTGTCCTCAAACCCCAATCCTGAATCCTCAACCATGAATCCTCAATCTTCAGCCCTCAGTCCTCAACAATCAGTTGTCAATCCTCAATCCTCAATAGAATATCATCAATTCACAGTTTTCAATACTCAATACTCAATCTGCAATCTTCAAATCTCTATCCGCAAACATCAATCCTCATCACTCAACCCTCAACACTCAGTCCCCAATCCTCAATATTCAATCCTCAACCTTCAATCCTCAATACTCAATCTTCAATCCTCAATCCTCAAACCTCAAGCCTCAATCCTCAATCCTCAATCCTCAATCTCAATCCTCAATCCTCCATCCCCAATCGTCAATCTTCAATCCTCAATACTCAATCTTCAATCCTCAATCCTCAATCCTCAATCCTCAATCTTCATTCTTCAATCCTCTATACCCAATCCTTAATATTCAAACCTCAATCCTCGATCCTCAATCCTCAATCCTCAATCCTCAATCCTCAATCCTCAAACCTCAATCCTCAACCGTCAGTCCTCGTCCTCAAACCTCAACCCTCAATTCTCAATCATCAATCTTCATTCATCAATACTCAATCTTCAATCCTCAATAATCAATCCTCAATCCACAATCCTCAATCCTCAATAATCAACGCACAACTCTCAACCATCAATCCTCAATACTCAACCATCAATCCTCAAATCTCAATACTCAATAGAATATCCTGTATTCTCATGGTTCAATACTCAATCCACAATATTCAATAATCAAATCTCAATCTTCAATCATCAATTCTCAACACTAAATCCTCAACACTCAGTCCTCTCTCTTCAATCCTCCATCCTCAATCCTCAATCCTCAAGCGTCAACCCTCAATACCCAATCCTCAATCTTCAATCCTCAATCCTCAATTCGCTATCCTCAAACCTCAACCCTCAGACCTCAAGCATCAATACTCAACCCTCAGTCCTCGTCCTCAATCCACAACCCTCAATCCACAATCCTCGATCTTCAATCATCAATATTCAATCTTCAATCCTCAATCCTCAATCCTCAATCCTCAATCCTCAATCCTCAACCTTCAATCCTCAATCCACAATACTCAATCCTCAATCCTCAATCTTCAACCCTCAACACTCAATCTTCAATCCTCAATCCTCAATCTTCAATGCTCAATACTCAATCTTCAATCCTCAATACTCAATCCTCAATCCTCTGTCCTCAAACCTCAATCCTGTATCCTCAATACTGAATCCTCAATCTTCAGCCCTCAGTCCTCAACAATCAGTTGTCAAACCTCAATCCTCAAT
Organism: Calliopsis andreniformis; assembly: GCF_051401765.1. Classification (NCBI taxonomy): domain Eukaryota; kingdom Metazoa; phylum Arthropoda; class Insecta; order Hymenoptera; family Andrenidae; genus Calliopsis; species Calliopsis andreniformis. The sequence continues at coordinate 4,979,202 of NW_027480452.1, forward strand.
AGAATGTCATCAATTCACAGTTTTCAATACTCAATACTCAATCTGCAATCTTCAAATCTCTATCCACAAACATCAATTCTCATCACTCATCCCTCAACACTCAGTCCCCAATCCTCAATATTCAATCCTCAATCCTCAATCCTCAATCCACAAACCTCAACCTTCAATCCTCTATACTCAATCTTCAATCCTCTATCCTCAATCCTCAATCCTCAAATCTCAATCCTCGATTGCCAACCATCAATCCTCAATACTCAATCTTCAATCCTCAATCCTCAATCCTCAATCCTCAGTCCTCATTCTTCAATCCTCAATCTTCAAACATCTATACTCAATCTTCAATCCTCAATCCTCAGTCCTCAGTCCTCAAACCTCAATCCTCAACCCTCAGACCACATCCTCAATCCTCAATCCTCAACCCTCAATCCTCAATCTTCAATCCTCGATACTCAATCTTCAATCCTCAATCCTCAGTCCTCAAACCTCAATTCTGAATCCTCAATCCTGAATACTCAATCTTCGGCCCTCAGTCCTCAACAATCAATTGTCAATACTCAACCCTCAATAGAATATCCTCAATTCACAGTTTTCAATAATCAATCCCCATTCTTCAATCTTCAAACCTCAATCCACAAACAACAATTCCCATCACTCAACCCTCAACACTCAGTACTCAATCTTCAATCCTCAATCCTCAATCCTCAACCTTCAATCCTCAATACTCAATCTTCAATCCTCAATCCTCAATTCTCAATCCTCAATACTCAATCCTCAATCGTCAATCCTCAATCCCCAATTCTCAATCTTCAATCCTCAAACCTCAATCCTCAATCCCCAATCCTCAATCTTCAATCCTCAATACTCAATCGTCAATCCTCAATCCTCAATCCTCAATCCTCAATCCTCAATGTTCAATCCGCGATACAAAATCCTCAACGTTCAATCCTCAATCCTCAATCCTCAATCCTCAATCCTCAATCATCAATCCTCAATCCTCAATGTTCAATCCTCAACACCCAATCCTCAATCTTCAATCCTCAATCCTCAATCCTCAATCCTCAATACTCAATCCTCAATCCTCTGTCCTCAAACCTCAATCCCGTATCATCAATACTGAATCTTCAAACCTCAATCCCGTATCATCAATACTGAATCCTCAATCTTCAGCCCTCAGTCCTCAACAATCAGTTGTCAAACCTCAATCCTCAATAGAATGTCATCAATTCACAGTTTTCAATACTCAACACTCAATCTGCAATCTTCAAATCTCTATCCACAAACGTCAATTCTCATCACTCAACACTCAACACTCAGTCCCCAATCCTCAATATTCAATCCTCAATCCTCAATCCTCAATCCACAATCCTCAACATTCGATCCTCAATCCTCAATCCTCAATCCTCAGTCCTCATTCTTCAATCCTTAATCTTCAATCATCAATACTCAATCTTCAATCCTCAATCCTCAATCTTCAATCCACAATCCTCAATTCTCACTCCTCAATACTCAATCCTCAATCGTCAATCCTCAATCCGCAATCCTCAATCTTCAATCCTCAATCCTCAATCCTCACTCCTCAATCCTCAATCTTCAATCCTCAACACTCAATCTTCAATCCTCAATCCTCAATCCTCAATCCTCAATGCTCAATCCTCAATCCTCAGTCCTCAATCCTCAACCCTCAATCTTCAATTCTCAATACTCAATCTGCAATCCTCAATCCTCAATCCTCAATCCTCAATCCTCAATCTTCAATCCTCAACCGTCGGTCCTCGTCCTCAATTCTCAACCCTCAATCCTCAATCCTCAATCTTCAATCATCAATACTCAATCCTCAACCGTCGGTCCACGTCCTCAATCCTCAATCCTCATACCTCAATCCTCAACCGTCAGTCCTCGTACTCAATCCTCAACTATGAATCCTCAATCCTCAATATTCAATCATCAATACTCAATCTTCAATCCTCAATACTCAATCCTCAATCCTCAATCCTCAATCCTCAATCCTCAATCCTCAAACCTCAATCCAGAATCTTCAATCCTGAATCCGCAACCTTCAGACCTCAGTCCTCAACAATCAGTTGTCAATTCTCAATTCTCAATACAATATCATCAATTCACAGTTTTCAATACTCAATACTCAATCTGCAATCTTCAAATCTCTATCCAGAAACGTCAATTCTCATCACTGAACCCTCAACACTCAGTCCCCAATCCTCAATCTTCAATCCTCAATCCTCAATCCTCAATCCTCAATCCTCAATCTTCAATCCTCAATACCCAATCTTCAATCCTCAATCCCCAATCCTCAATCATCAATCCTCATTCTTCAATCCTCAATACCCAATCCTCAATTCTCAATCCTCAATCCTCAGTCCTTAGTCCTCAAACCTCAATCCTCAACCCTCAGCCCTCATCCTCAATCCTCAATCATCAATCCTAAATCTTCGATATTCAATCCTCAATACTCAATCTTCAATCCTCAATCCTCGGTCCTCAAACCTCTATTCTGAACCCTCCTTCCTGAATCATCAATCTTCAGCACTCAGTCCTCAACAATCAGTTGTCAATCCTCAATCCTCAATAGAATATCCTCCATTCACAGTTTTCAATCCTCAATCCTCAATCCTCAACCCTCAATCTTCAATCCTCAGCACCAAATATTCAATCTTCAATCCTCAGTCTTCAATCCTCAATCTTCAATCCTCAGTACTCGATCTTCAATCCTCAATACTCAATCCTCAATCCTCAGTCCTCAAACCCCAATCCCGAATCCTCAATCCATAATCCTCAACCTTCAGCCCTCAGTCCTCAACAATCAGTTGTCAATCCTCAATCCTCAATAGAATATCATCAATTCACAGCTTTCAATACACAATACTCGATCTGCAATCTTCAAATCTCTATCCACAAACATCAATTCTCATCACTCAAACCTCAACACTCAGTCCCCAATCCTCAATCTTCAATCCTCAAACCTCAATCCTCAATCCTCAGTCCTCAATCTTCAATTCTCAATACTCAATCTTCAATCCTCAGTCCTCAATCCTCAATCCTCAATCCTCAATCCTCAATCCTCAATCCTCATTCTTCAATCCTCAATACCCAATCCTCAATACTCAATCTTCAATCCTCAACCGTCAGTCCTCGTCCTCAAACCTCAACCCTCAATCCTCAATCCTCAATCTTCAATCATCAATGCTCAATCCTCAATCTTCAACCCTCAACCATCAATCCTCAATACGTAACAATCAATCCTCAATTCTCAATACTCAATAGAATATCCTGAATTCTCATGGTTCAATACTCAATCCACAATATTCAATAATCAAATCTCAATCCACAAACATCAATTCTCATCACTCAACCCTCAACACTCAGTCCTCAATATCCGATCCTCAATCCCCTATCCTCAATCTTCAATCCTCAATACTCAATCTTCAATCCTCAGTCCTCAATTCTCAATCCTCAATCCTCTATCCTCAATCCTCAATCCTCATTCCTCAAACCTCAATCGTCAACCCACAGTTCTCATCCTCATTTCTCAATTCTCAATCCTCGATCCTCAGTCCACAATCCTCAATCCTCAATCTCCAATGCTCAATACTCAACCTTCAATCCACAATCCTCAATTCTCAATCCTCAATCCTCAATCCTCAATCCTCAATCCTCAATCCTCAATCCTCAATCCTCAATCGTCAGTCTTCAATCCTCAATACTCAATCTTCAATCCTCAATCCTCAATCCTCAATCCTCAATCGTTAGTCTTCAATCCTCAATACTCAATCTTCAATCCTCAATCCTCAATCCTCAATCCTCAATCCTCATTCTTGAATCCTCAATACCCAATCCTCAATCCTCAATCTTTAATCCTCAATCCTCATCCCTCATCCACAATCCTCAATCCTCAATCTTCACTCCTCAATCCTCAGTCCTCAATACTCAATCTTCAATCCTCGATCCTCAATCCTCAATCCTCAATCCTCAGTCCTCAATACTCAATCTTCAATCCTCGATCCTCAATCCTCAATCCTCAATCCTCAATCCTCGATCCTCAATCTTCAATCCTCAGCCCCAAATCCTCAATCTTCAATCCTCAATCCTCAGCCCTCAATCTTCAGTCCTCATTACTCAATCTTCAATCCTCAATTCTCAATCCTCTATCCTCAATCCTCATTCTTCAATCCTCAATACCCAATCCTCAATCTTCAATCCTCAATCCTCAATCCACAATTCTCAATCCTCAATCCTCAATCCTCAGACCTGAAACATCAATACACAACCCTCAGTCGTTGTCCTCAATCCACAACCCTCAATCCTCAATCCTCAATCTTCAATCATCAATATTCAATCTTCAATCCTCAATCCTCAATCCTCAATCCTCAATCCTCAACCCTCAATGTTCAATCCGCAATACCCAATCCACAATCTTCAATCCTCAATCCCCAATCCTCAATCCTCAATCCTCAATCCTCAATCCTCAATCCTCAATACCAAATCCTCAATCTTCAATCCTCAATCCTCAATCCTCAATTCTCGATCCTCAATCCTCGATCCTCAGACCTCAAGCATTAATACTCAATCCTCACTCGTCGTCCTCAATCCACAACCCTCAATCCTCAATCCTCAATCTTCAATCATCAATATACAATCTTCAGTCCTCAATCCTCAATACTCAATCCTCAATCCTCAATCCTCAATGTTCAATCCGGGATACCCAATCCTCAATGTTCAATCCTCAATCCTCAATCTTCAATCCTCAATCCTCAATCCTCAATCCTCAATCCTCAACCCTCAATCCTCAGTCCCCAAACCTCAATCCTCAATCTTCAATCCTCAAAACTCAATCTTCAATCCTCGATCCTCAAAACTCAATCCTCAATCCTCAATCCTCAATCGTCAGTCTTCAATCCTCAATAGTCAATCTTCAATCCTCAATCCTCAATCCTCAATCCTCAATCCTCATTCCTCAATCCTCAATACCCAATCCTCAATCTTCAGTCCTCAATCCTCAATCTTCAATCATCAATATTCAATCTTCAATCCTCAATCCTCAATCCTCAATCCTCAATCCTCAATCCTCAATGTTCAATCCGCAATACCCAATCCACAATCTTCAATCCTCAATCCCCAATCCTCAATCCTCAATCCTCAGTCCTCAGTCCTCAATCCTCATTCTTCAGTCCTCAATACCAAATCCTCAATCTTCAATCCTCAATCCTCAATCCTCAATTCTCGATCCTCAATCCTCGATCCTCAGACCTCAAACATTAATACTCAACCCTCACTCCTCGTCCTCAATCCACAACCCTCAATCCTCAATCCTCAATCTTCAATCATCAATATACAATCTTCAGTCCTCAATCCTCGATACTCAATCCTCAATACTCAATCCTCAATGTTCAATCCGCGATACCCAATCCTCAATGTTCAATCCTCAATCCTCAATCCTCAATCGTCAATCCTCAATCCTCAATCCTCAATCCTCAATCCTCAGTCCCCAAACCTCAATCCTCAATCTTCAATCCTCAAAATTCAATCTGCAATCCTCGATCCTCAATACTCAATCCTCAATCCTCAATCCTCAATCGTCAGTCTTCAATCCTCAATACTCAATCTTCAATCCTCAATCCTCAATCCTCAATCCTCAACCCTCATTCCTCAATCCTCAATACCCAATCCTAAATCTTCAATCCTCAATCCTCAATCCTCAATTCTCAATCCTCAATCCTCAGTCCTCAGTCCTCAAACCTCAATCCTCAACCCTCAGGCCACATCCTCAATCCTCAATCCTCAACCCTCAATCCTCAATCCTCAATCCTCAATCTCCAATGCTCAATACTCAACCTTCAATCCACAATCCTCAATTCTCAATCCTCAATCCTCAATCCTCAATCCTCAATCCTCAATCCTCAATCCTCAATCGTCAGTCTTCAATCCTCAATACTCAATCTTCAATCCTCAATCCTCAATCCTCAATCCTCAATCGTTAGTCTTCAATCCTCAATACTCAATCTTCAATCCTCAATCCTCAATCCTCAATCCTCAATCCACAATTCTCAATCCTCAATCCTCAATCCTCAGACCTGAAACATCAATACACAACCCTCAGTCGTTGTCCTCAATCCACAACCCTCAATCCTCAATCCTCAATCTTCAATCATCAATATTCAATCTTCAATCCTCAATCCTCAATCCTCAATCCTCAATCCTCAACCCTCAATGTTCAATCCGCAATACCCAATCCACAATCTTCAATCCTCAATCCCCAATCCTCAATCCTCAATCCTCAATCCTCAATCCTCAATCCTCAATACCAAATCCTCAATCTTCAATCCTCAATCCTCAATCCTCAATTCTCGATCCTCAATCCTCGATCCTCAGACCTCAAGCATTAATACTCAATCCTCACTCGTCGTCCTCAATCCACAACCCTCAATCCTCAATCCTCAATCTTCAATCATCAATATACAATCTTCAGTCCTCAATCCTCAATACTCAATCCTCAATCCTCAATCCTCAATGTTCAATCCGGGATACCCAATCCTCAATGTTCAATCCTCAATCCTCAATCTTCAATCCTCAATCCTCAATCCTCAATCCTCAATCCTCAACCCTCAATCCTCAGTCCCCAAACCTCAATCCTCAATCTTCAATCCTCAAAACTCAATCTTCAATCCTCGATCCTCAAAACTCAATCCTCAATCCTCAATCCTCAATCGTCAGTCTTCAATCCTCAATAGTCAATCTTCAATCCTCAATCCTCAATCCTCAATCCTCAATCCTCATTCCTCAATCCTCAATACCCAATCCTCAATCTTCAGTCCTCAATCCTCAATCTTCAATCATCAATATTCAATCTTCAATCCTCAATCCTCAATCCTCAATCCTCAATCCTCAATCCTCAATGTTCAATCCGCAATACCCAATCCACAATCTTCAATCCTCAATCCCCAATCCTCAATCCTCAATCCTCAGTCCTCAGTCCTCAATCCTCATTCTTCAGTCCTCAATACCAAATCCTCAATCTTCAATCCTCAATCCTCAATCCTCAATTCTCGATCCTCAATCCTCGATCCTCAGACCTCAAACATTAATACTCAACCCTCACTCCTCGTCCTCAATCCACAACCCTCAATCCTCAATCCTCAATCTTCAATCATCAATATACAATCTTCAGTCCTCAATCCTCGATACTCAATCCTCAATACTCAATCCTCAATGTTCAATCCGCGATACCCAATCCTCAATGTTCAATCCTCAATCCTCAATCCTCAATCGTCAATCCTCAATCCTCAATCCTCAATCCTCAATCCTCAGTCCCCAAACCTCAATCCTCAATCTTCAATCCTCAAAATTCAATCTGCAATCCTCGATCCTCAAATACTCAATCCTCAATCCTCAATCCTCAATCGTCAGTCTTCAATCCTCAATACTCAATCTTCAATCCTCAATCCTCAATCCTCAATCCTCAACCCTCATTCCTCAATCCTCAATACCCAATCCTAAATCTTCAATCCTCAATCCTCAATCCTCAATTCTCAATCCTCAATCCTCAGTCCTCAGTCCTCAAACCTCAATCCTCAACCCTCAGACCACATCCTCAATCCTCAATCCTCAACCCTCAATCCTCAATCTTCAATCCTCGATACTCAATCTTCAATCCTCAATCCTCAGTCCTCAAACCTCAATTCTGAATCCTCAATCCTGAATACTCAATCTTCGGCCCTCAGTCCTCAACAATCAATTGTCAATACTCAACCCTCAATAGAATATCCTCAATTCACAGTTTTCAATAATCAATCCCCATTCTTCAATCTTCAAACCTCAATCCACAAACAACAATTCCCATCACTCAACCCTCAACACTCAGTACTCAATCTTCAATCCTCAATCCTCAATCCTCAATCTTCAATCGTCAATACTCAATCTTCAATCCTCAATCCTCAATTCTCAATCCTCAATACTCAATCCTCAATCGTCAATCCTCAATCCCCAATTCTCAATCTTCAATCCTCAAACCTCAATCCTCAATCCCCAATCCTCAATCTTCAATCCTCAATACTCAATCGTCAATCCTCAATCCTCAATCCTCAATCCTCAATCCTCAATGTTCAATCCGCGATACCCAATCCTCAACGTTCAATCCTCAATCCTCAATCCTCAATCCTCAATCCTCAATCATCAATCCTCAATCCTCAATGTTCAATCCTCAACACCCAATCCTCAATCTTCAATCCTCAATCCTCAATCCTCAATCCTCAATACTCAATCCTCAATCCTCTGTCCTCAAACCTCAATCCCGTATCATCAATACTGAATCCTCAATCTTCAGCCCTCAGTCCTCAACAATCAGTTGTCAAACCTCAATCCTCAATAGAATGTCATTAATTCACAGTTTTCAATACTCAACACTCAATCTGCAATCTTCAAATCTCTATCCACAAACGTCAATTCTCATCACTCAACACTCAACACTCAGTCCCCAATCCTCAATATTCAATCCTCAATCCTCAATCCTCAATCCACAATCCTCAACATTCGATCCTCAATCCTCAATCCTCAATCCTCAGTCCTCATTCTTCAATCCTTAATCTTCAATCATCAATACTCAATCTTCAATCCTCAATCCTCAATCTTCAATCCACAATCCTCAATTCTCACTCCTCAATACTCAATCCTCAATCGTCAATCCTCAATCCGCAATCCTCAATCTTCAATCCTCAATCCTCAATCCTCACTCCTCATTCCTCAATCTCCAATCCTCAATACTCAATCTGCAATCCTCAATCCTCAATCCTCAATCCTCAATCCTCATCCTTCAATCCTCAATACCCAATCCTCAATACCCAATCCTCAATCTTCAATCCTCAATCCTCAATCCTCAATTCTCAATCCTCAATCCTCAATCCACAGACCTCAATCCTCAATCTTCAATCCTCAATACTCAATCTTCAATCCTCAATCCCCAATCCTCAATCCGCAATCCTCATTCTTCAATCCTCAACACCCAATCCTCAATCTTCAATCCTCAATCCTCAATTCTCAATTCTCAATCCTCAATCCTCAGTCCTCAGACCTCAAACATCAATATTCAACCCTCAGTCCTCGTCCTCAATCCACAACCCTCAATCCTCAATCCTCGATCTTCAATCATCAATATTCAATCTTCAATCCTCAATCCTCAATCCTCAATCCTCTATCCTCAATCCTCTATCCTCAACCTTCAATCCTCAATCCTCAATCCTCAATCCTCAATCCTCAATCCTCAATCCTCAATCCTCAACCTTCAATCCTCAATCCTCAATCCTCAATCCTCAATCCTCAATCTTCAATCCTCAACACTCAATCTTCAATCCTCAATCCTCAATCTTCAATACTCAATACTCAATCTTCAACCCTCAATCCTCAAACCTCAATCCTCAACCCTCAATCTTCAATCCTCAGCTCCAAATATTCAATCTTCAATACTCAATCTTCAATCCTCAATCTTCAATCCTCAGTACTCAATCTTCAATCCTCAATACTCAATCCTCAATCCTCAGTCCTCAAACCCCAATCTTCAATCCTCAATACCCAATCTTCAATCCTCAATCCACAATCCTCAATCATCAATCCTCATTCTTCAATCCTCAATACCCAATCCTCAATTCTCAATCCTCAATCCTCAGTCCTTAGCCCTCAAACCTCAATCCTCAACCCTCAGCCCTCATCCTCAATCCTCAATCATCAATCCTAAATCTTCGATATTCAATCCTCAATACTCAATCTTCAATCCTCAATCCTCGGTCCTCAAACCTCTATTCTGAATCCTCCTTCCTGAATCATCAATCTTCAGCACTCAGTCCTCAACAATCATTTGTCAATCCTCAATCCTCAATAGAATATCCTCCATTCACAGTTTTCAATCCTCAATCCTCAATCCTCAATCCTCAATCTTCAATCCTCAGCTCCAAATATTCAATCTTCAATCCTCAGTCCCAAATCCTCAATCTTCAATCCTCAATCCTCAACCCTCAATCTTCAATCCTCATTACTCAATCTTCAATCCTCAATTCTCAATGCTCAATCCTCAATCCTCATTCTTCAATCCTCAATAACCAATCCTCAATCTTCAATCCTCAATCCTCAATCCACAATTCTCAATCCTCAATCCTCAGTCCTCAGACCTCAAACATCAATACACGACCCTCAGTCCTTGTCCTCAATCCACAACCCTCAATCCTCAATCCTCAACCCTCAGTGTTCAATCCGCAATACACAATCCTCAATCCTCAATCCTCAATCCTCAATCCTCAATCCTCAATCCTCAATCCTCAATCCTCAATCCTCAATCCTCAGTCCTCAATACTCAATCTTCAATCCTCGATCCTCAATCCTCAATCCTCAATCCTCAATCCTCGATCCTCAATCTTCAATCCTCAGTCCCAAATCCTCAATCTTCAATCCTCAATCCTCAGCCCTCAATCTTCAATCCTCATTACTCAATCTTCAATCCTCAATTCTCAATCCTCTATCCTCAATCCTCATACTTCAATCCTCAATACCCAACCCTCAATCTTCAATCCTCAATCCTCAATCCACAATTCTCAATCCTCAATCCTCAATCCTCAGACCTGAAACATCAATACACAACCCTCAGTCGTTGTCCTCAATCCACAACCCTCAATCCTCAATCCTCAATCTTCAATCATCAATATTCAATCTTCAATCTTCAATCCTCAATCCTCAATCCTCAATCCTCAACCCTCAATGTTCAATCCGCAATACCCAATCCACAATCTTCAATCCTCAATCCCCAATCCTCAATCCTCAATCCTCAATCCTCAATCTACAATCCTCAATACCAAATCCTCAATCTTCAATCCTCAATCCTCAATCCTCAATTCTCGATCCTCAATCCTCGATCCTAAGACCTCAAGCATTAATACTCAGCCCTCACTCGTCGTCCTCAATCCACAACACTCAATCCTCAATCCTCAATCTTCAATCATCAATATACAATCTTCAGTCCTCAATCCTCAATACTCAATCCTCAATCCTCAATCCTCAATGTTCAATCCGCGATACCCAATCCTCAATGTTCAATCCTCAATCCTCAATCTTCAATCCTCAATCCTCAATCCTCAATCCTCAATCCTCAACACTCAATCCTCAGTCCCCAAACCTCAATCCTCAACCTTCAATCCTCAAAACTCAATCTTCAATCCTCGATCCTCAAAACTCAATCCTCAAACCTCAATCCTCAATCGTCAGTCTTCAATCCTCAATACTCAATCTTCAATCCTCAATCCTCAATCCTCAATCCTCAATCCTCAATCCTCATTCCTCAATCCTCAATACCCAATCCTCAATCCTCAAACCTCAATCCTCAACCCTCAATCTTCAATCCTCAGCTCCAAATATTCAATCTTCAATCCTCAATCTTCAATCCTCAATCTTCAATCCTCAGTACTCAATCTTCAATCCTCAATACTCAATCCTCAATCCTCAGTCCTCAAACCCCAATCTTCAATCCTCAATACCCAATCTTCAATCCTCAATCCCCAATCCTCAATCATCAATCCTCATTCTTCAATCCTCAATACCCAATCCGCAATTCTCAATCCTCAATCCTCAGTCCTTAGTCCTCAAACCTCAATCCTCAACCCTCAGCCCTCATCCTCAATCCTCAATCATCAATCCTAAATCTTCGATATTCAATCCTCAATACTCAATCTTCAATCCTCAATCCTCGGTCCTCAAACCTCTATTCTGAATCCTCCTTCCTGAATCATCAATCTTCAGCACTCAGTCCTCAACAATCAGTTGTCAATCCTCAATCCTCAATAGAATATCCTCCATTCACAGTTTTCAATCCTCAATCCTCAATCCTCAATCCTCAATCTTCAATCCTCAGCTCCAAATATTCAATCTTCAATCCTCAGTCCCAAATCCTCAATCTTCAATCCTCAATCCTCAACCCTCAATCTTCAATCCTCATTACTCAATCTTCAATACTCAATTCTCAATCCTCAATCCTCAATCCTCATTCTTCAATCCTCAATACCCAATCCTCAATCTTCAATCCTCAATCCTCAATCCACAATTCTCAATCCTCAATCCTCAATCCTCAGACCTCAAACATCAATACACGACCCTCAGTCCTTTTCCTCAATCCACAACCCTCAATCCTCAATCCTCAATCTTCAATCATCAATATTCAATCTTCAATCCTCAATCCTCAATCCTCAATCCTCAATCCTCAACCCTCAATGTTCAATCCGCAATACACAATCCTCAATGTTCAATCCTCAATCCTCAATCCTCAATCCTCAATCCTCAATCCTCAATCCTCAGTCCTCAATACTCAATCTTCAATCCTCGGTCCTCAATCCTCAATCCTCAATCCTCAATCCTCGATCCTCAATCTTCAATCCTCAGTCCCAAATCCTCAATCTTCAATACTCAATCCTCAGCCCTCAATCTTCAATCCTCATTACGCAATCTTCAATCCTCAATTCTCAATCCTCTATCCTCAATCCTCATTCTTCAATCCTCAATACCCAATCCTCAATCTTCAATCTTCAATCCTCAATCCACAATTCTCAATCCTCAATCCTCAATCCTCAGACCTGAAACATCAATACACAACCCTCAGTCGTTGTCCTCAATCCACAACCCTCAATCCTCAATCCTCAATCTTCAATCATCAATATTCAATCTTCAATCCTCAATCCTCAATCCTCAATCCTGAATCCTCAACCCTCAATGTTCAATCCGCAATACCCAATCCACAATCTTCAATCCTCAATCCCCAATCCTCAATCCTCAATCCTCAATCCTCAATCCTCAATCCTCAATACCAAATCCTCAATCTTCAATCCTCAATCCTCAATCCTCAATTCTCGATCCTCAATCCTCGATCCTCAGACCTCAAGCATTAATACTCAACCCTCACTCGTCGTCCTCAATCCACAACCCTCAATCCTCAATCCTCAATCTTCAATCATCAATATACAATCTTCAGTCCTCAATCCTCAATACTCAATCCTCAATCCTCAATCCTCAATGTTCAATCCGCGATACCCAATCCTCAATGTTCAATCCTCAATCCTCAATCTTCAATCCTCAATCCTCAATCCTCAATCCTCAATCCTCAACCCTCAATCCTCAGTCCCCAAACCTCAATCCTCAATCTTCAATCCTCAAAACTCAATCTTCAATCCTCGATCCTCAAAACTCAATCCTCAATCCTCAATCCTCAATCGTCAGTCTTCAATCCTCAATACTCAATCTTCAATCCTCAATCCTCAATCCTCAATCCTCAATCCTCATTCCTCAGTCCTCAATACCCAATCCTCAATCTTCAGTCCTCAATCCTCAATCTTCAATCATCAATATTCAGTCTTCAATCCTCAATCCTCAATCCTCAATCCTCAATCCTCAATCCTCAATCCTCAATGTTCAATCCGCAATACCCAATCCACAATCTTCAATCCTCAATCCCCAATCCTCAATCCTCAATCCTCAGTCCTCAGTCCTCAATCCTCATTCTTCAGTCCTCAATACCAAATCCTCAATCTTCAATCGTCAAAATTCAATCTGCAATCCTCGATCCTCAATACTCAATCCTCAATCCTCAATCCTCAATGGTCAGTCTTCAATCCTCTATACTCAATCTTCAATCCTCAATCCTCAATCCTCAATTCTCAACCCTCATTCCTCAATCCTCAATACCCAATCCTAAATCTTCAATCCTCAATCCTCAATCCTCAATTCTCAATCCTCAATCCTCAGTCCTCAGTCCTCAAACCTCAATCCTCAACCCTCAGACCTCATCCTCAATCCTCAATCCTCAACCCTCAATCCTCAATCTTCAATCCTCAAACCTCAATCCTCAATCCCCAATCCTCAATCTTCAATCCTCAATACTCAATCGTCAATCCTCAATCCTCAATCCTCAATCCTCAATCCTCAATGTTCAATCCGCGATACCCAATCCTCAACGTTCAATCCTCAATCCTCAATCCTCAATCCTCAATCCTCAATCATCAATCCTCAATCCTCAATGTTCAATCCTCAACACCCAATCCTCAATCTTCAATCCTCAATCCTCAATCCTCAATCCTCAATACTCAATCCTCAATCCTCTGTCCTCAAACCTCAATCCCGTATCATCAATACTGAATCCTCAAACCTCAATCGCGTATCATCAATACTGAATCCCCAATCTTCAGCCCTCAGTCCTCAACAATCAGTTGTCAAACCTCAATCCTCAATAGAATGTCATCAATTCACAGTTTTCAATACTCAATACTCAATCTGCAATCTTCAAATCTCTATCCACAAACATCAATTCTCATCACTCAACACTCAACACTCAGTCCCCAATCCTCAATATTCAATCCTCAATCCTCAATCCTCAATCCACAATCCTCAACATTCGATCCTCAATCCTCAATCCTCAATCCTCAGTCCTCATTCTTCAATCCTTAATCTTCAATCATCAATACTCAATCTTCAATCCTCAATCCTCAATCTTCAATCCTCAATCCTCAATCCTCAATTCTCACTCCTCAATACTCAATCCTCAATCGTCAATCCTCAATCCGCAATCCTCAATCTTCAATCCTCAATCCTCAATCCTCAATCCTCAATCCTCAATCTTCAATCCTCAATACCCAATCTTCAATCCTCAATCCCCAATCCTCAATCATCAATCCTCATTCTTCAATCCTCAATACCCAATCCTCAATTCTCAATCCTCAATCCTCAGTCCTTAGTCCTCAAACCTCAATCCTCAACCCTCAGCCCTCATCCTCAATCCTCAATCATCAATCCTAAATCTTCGATATTCAATCCTCAATACTCAATCTTCAATCCTCAATCCTCGGTCCTCAAACCTCTATTCTGAACCCTCCTTCCTGAATCATCAATCTTCAGCACTCAGTCCTCAACAATCAGTTGTCAATCCTCAATCCTCAATAGAATATCCTCCATTCACAGTTTTCAATCCTCAATCCTCAATCCTCAACCCTCAATCTTCAATCCTCAGCACCAAATATTCAATCTTCAATCCTCAGTCTTCAATCCTCAATCTTCAATCCTCAGTACTCGATCTTCAATCCTCAATACTCAATCCTCAATCCTCAGTCCTCAAACCCCAATCCCGAATCCTCAATCCATAATCCTCAACCTTCAGCCCTCAGTCCTCAACAATCAGTTGTCAATCCTCAATCCTCAATAGAATATCATCAATTCACAGCTTTCAATACACAATACTCGATCTGCAATCTTCAAATCTCTATCCACAAACATCAATTCTCATCACTCAAACCTCAACACTCAGTCCCCAATCCTCAATCTTCAATCCTCAAACCTCAATCCTCAATCCTCAGTCCTCAATCTTCAATTCTCAATACTCAATCTTCAATCCTCAGTCCTCAATCCTCAATCCTCAATCCTCAATCCTCAATCCTCAATCCTCATTCTTCAATCCTCAATACCCAATCCTCAATACTCAATCTTCAATCCTCAACCGTCAGTCCTCGTCCTCAAACCTCAACCCTCAATCCTCAATCCTCAATCTTCAATCATCAATGCTCAATCCTCAATCTTCAACCCTCAACCATCAATCCTCAATACGTAACAATCAATCCTCAATTCTCAATACTCAATAGAATATCCTGAATTCTCATGGTTCAATACTCAATCCACAATATTCAATAATCAAATCTCAATCCACAAACATCAATTCTCATCACTCAACCCTCAACACTCAGTCCTCAATATCCGATCCTCAATCCCCTATCCTCAATCTTCAATCCTCAATACTCAATCTTCAATCCTCAGTCCTCAATTCTCAATCCTCAATCCTCTATCCTCAATCCTCAATCCTCATTCCTCAAACCTCAATCGTCAACCCACAGTTCTCATCCTCATTTCTCAATTCTCAATCCTCGATCCTCAGTCCACAATCCTCAATCCTCAATCTCCAATGCTCAATACTCAACCTTCAATCCACAATCCTCAATTCTCAATCCTCAATCCTCAATCCTCAATCCTCAATCCTCAATCCTCAATCCTCAATCCTCAATCGTCAGTCTTCAATCCTCAATCCTCAATCCTCAACCTTCAATCCTCAATCCTCAATCCTCAATCCTCAATCCTCAATCTTCAATCCTCAACACTCAATCTTCAATCCTCAATCCTCAATCTTCAATACTCAATACTCAATCTTCAACCCTCAATCCTCAAACCTCAATCCTCAACCCTCAATCTTCAATCCTCAGCTCCAAATATTCAATCTTCAATACTCAATCTTCAATCCTCAATCTTCAATCCTCAGTACTCAATCTTCAATCCTCAATACTCAATCCTCAATCCTCAGTCCTCAAACCCCAATCTTCAATCCTCAATACCCAATCTTCAATCCTCAATCCACAATCCTCAATCATCAATCCTCATTCTTCAATCCTCAATACCCAATCCTCAATTCTCAATCCTCAATCCTCAGTCCTTAGCCCTCAAACCTCAATCCTCAACCCTCAGCCCTCATCCTCAATCCTCAATCATCAATCCTAAATCTTCGATATTCAATCCTCAATACTCAATCTTCAATCCTCAATCCTCGGTCCTCAAACCTCTATTCTGAATCCTCCTTCCTGAATCATCAATCTTCAGCACTCAGTCCTCAACAATCATTTGTCAATCCTCAATCCTCAATAGAATATCCTCCATTCACAGTTTTCAATCCTCAATCCTCAATCCTCAATCCTCAATCTTCAATCCTCAGCTCCAAATATTCAATCTTCAATCCTCAGTCCCAAATCCTCAATCTTCAATCCTCAATCCTCAACCCTCAATCTTCAATCCTCATTACTCAATCTTCAATCCTCAATTCTCAATGCTCAATCCTCAATCCTCATTCTTCAATCCTCAATAACCAATCCTCAATCTTCAATCCTCAATCCTCAATCCACAATTCTCAATCCTCAATCCTCAGTCCTCAGACCTCAAACATCAATACACGACCCTCAGTCCTTGTCCTCAATCCACAACCCTCAATCCTCAATCCTCAACCCTCAGTGTTCAATCCGCAATACACAATCCTCAATCCTCAATCCTCAATCCTCAATCCTCAATCCTCAATCCTCAATCCTCAATCCTCAATCCTCAATCCTCAGTCCTCAATACTCAATCTTCAATCCTCGATCCTCAATCCTCAATCCTCAATCCTCAATCCTCGATCCTCAATCTTCAATCCTCAGTCCCAAATCCTCAATCTTCAATCCTCAATCCTCAGCCCTCAATCTTCAATCCTCATTACTCAATCTTCAATCCTCAATTCTCAATCCTCTATCCTCAATCCTCATACTTCAATCCTCAATACCCAACCCTCAATCTTCAATCCTCAATCCTCAATCCACAATTCTCAATCCTCAATCCTCAATCCTCAGACCTGAAACATCAATACACAACCCTCAGTCGTTGTCCTCAATCCACAACCCTCAATCCTCAATCCTCAATCTTCAATCATCAATATTCAATCTTCAATCTTCAATCCTCAATCCTCAATCCTCAATCCTCAACCCTCAATGTTCAATCCGCAATACCCAATCCACAATCTTCAATCCTCAATCCCCAATCCTCAATCCTCAATCCTCAATCCTCAATCTACAATCCTCAATACCAAATCCTCAATCTTCAATCCTCAATCCTCAATCCTCAATTCTCGATCCTCAATCCTCGATCCTAAGACCTCAAGCATTAATACTCAGCCCTCACTCGTCGTCCTCAATCCACAACACTCAATCCTCAATCCTCAATCTTCAATCATCAATATACAATCTTCAGTCCTCAATCCTCAATACTCAATCCTCAATCCTCAATCCTCAATGTTCAATCCGCGATACCCAATCCTCAATGTTCAATCCTCAATCCTCAATCTTCAATCCTCAATCCTCAATCCTCAATCCTCAATCCTCAACACTCAATCCTCAGTCCCCAAACCTCAATCCTCAACCTTCAATCCTCAAAACTCAATCTTCAATCCTCGATCCTCAAAACTCAATCCTCAAACCTCAATCCTCAATCGTCAGTCTTCAATCCTCAATACTCAATCTTCAATCCTCAATCCTCAATCCTCAATCCTCAATCCTCAATCCTCATTCCTCAATCCTCAATACCCAATCCTCAATCCTCAAACCTCAATCCTCAACCCTCAATCTTCAATCCTCAGCTCCAAATATTCAATCTTCAATCCTCAATCTTCAATCCTCAATCTTCAATCCTCAGTACTCAATCTTCAATCCTCAATACTCAATCCTCAATCCTCAGTCCTCAAACCCCAATCTTCAATCCTCAATACCCAATCTTCAATCCTCAATCCCCAATCCTCAATCATCAATCCTCATTCTTCAATCCTCAATACCCAATCCGCAATTCTCAATCCTCAATCCTCAGTCCTTAGTCCTCAAACCTCAATCCTCAACCCTCAGCCCTCATCCTCAATCCTCAATCATCAATCCTAAATCTTCGATATTCAATCCTCAATACTCAATCTTCAATCCTCAATCCTCGGTCCTCAAACCTCTATTCTGAATCCTCCTTCCTGAATCATCAATCTTCAGCACTCAGTCCTCAACAATCAGTTGTCAATCCTCAATCCTCAATAGAATATCCTCCATTCACAGTTTTCAATCCTCAATCCTCAATCCTCAATCCTCAATCTTCAATCCTCAGCTCCAAATATTCAATCTTCAATCCTCAGTCCCAAATCCTCAATCTTCAATCCTCAATCCTCAACCCTCAATCTTCAATCCTCATTACTCAATCTTCAATACTCAATTCTCAATCCTCAATCCTCAATCCTCATTCTTCAATCCTCAATACCCAATCCTCAATCTTCAATCCTCAATCCTCAATCCACAATTCTCAATCCTCAATCCTCAATCCTCAGACCTCAAACATCAATACACGACCCTCAGTCCTTTTCCTCAATCCACAACCCTCAATCCTCAATCCTCAATCTTCAATCATCAATATTCAATCTTCAATCCTCAATCCTCAATCCTCAATCCTCAATCCTCAACCCTCAATGTTCAATCCGCAATACACAATCCTCAATGTTCAATCCTCAATCCTCAATCCTCAATCCTCAATCCTCAATCCTCAATCCTCAGTCCTCAATACTCAATCTTCAATCCTCGGTCCTCAATCCTCAATCCTCAATCCTCAATCCTCGATCCTCAATCTTCAATCCTCAGTCCCAAATCCTCAATCTTCAATACTCAATCCTCAGCCCTCAATCTTCAATCCTCATTACGCAATCTTCAATCCTCAATTCTCAATCCTCTATCCTCAATCCTCATTCTTCAATCCTCAATACCCAATCCTCAATCTTCAATCTTCAATCCTCAATCCACAATTCTCAATCCTCAATCCTCAATCCTCAGACCTGAAACATCAATACACAACCCTCAGTCGTTGTCCTCAATCCACAACCCTCAATCCTCAATCCTCAATCTTCAATCATCAATATTCAATCTTCAATCCTCAATCCTCAATCCTCAATCCTGAATCCTCAACCCTCAATGTTCAATCCGCAATACCCAATCCACAATCTTCAATCCTCAATCCCCAATCCTCAATCCTCAATCCTCAATCCTCAATCCTCAATCCTCAATACCAAATCCTCAATCTTCAATCCTCAATCCTCAATCCTCAATTCTCGATCCTCAATCCTCGATCCTCAGACCTCAAGCATTAATACTCAACCCTCACTCGTCGTCCTCAATCCACAACCCTCAATCCTCAATCCTCAATCTTCAATCATCAATATACAATCTTCAGTCCTCAATCCTCAATACTCAATCCTCAATCCTCAATCCTCAATGTTCAATCCGCGATACCCAATCCTCAATGTTCAATCCTCAATCCTCAATCTTCAATCCTCAATCCTCAATCCTCAATCCTCAATCCTCAACCCTCAATCCTCAGTCCCCAAACCTCAATCCTCAATCTTCAATCCTCAAAACTCAATCTTCAATCCTCGATCCTCAAAACTCAATCCTCAATCCTCAATCCTCAATCGTCAGTCTTCAATCCTCAATACTCAATCTTCAATCCTCAATCCTCAATCCTCAATCCTCAATCCTCATTCCTCAGTCCTCAATACCCAATCCTCAATCTTCAGTCCTCAATCCTCAATCTTCAATCATCAATATTCAGTCTTCAATCCTCAATCCTCAATCCTCAATCCTCAATCCTCAATCCTCAATCCTCAATGTTCAATCCGCAATACCCAATCCACAATCTTCAATCCTCAATCCCCAATCCTCAATCCTCAATCCTCAGTCCTCAGTCCTCAATCCTCATTCTTCAGTCCTCAATACCAAATCCTCAATCTTCAATCGTCAAAATTCAATCTGCAATCCTCGATCCTCAATACTCAATCCTCAATCCTCAATCCTCAATCGTCAGTCTTCAATCCTCTATACTCAATCTTCAATCCTCAATCCTCAATCCTCAATTCTCAACCCTCATTCCTCAATCCTCAATACCCAATCCTAAATCTTCAATCCTCAATCCTCAATCCTCAATTCTCAATCCTCAATCCTCAGTCCTCAGTCCTCAAACCTCAATCCTCAACCCTCAGACCTCATCCTCAA